>NC_000079.6:62737017-63362517 GCF_000001635.26 Mus musculus
AGAGAGTAAGACAGAGACAGTAAGAGGGAGAGAGAGTAAGGAAAGTAAAGGCTTAAGAGAGCAAGGAGTGGCCAAGCAGCCCCTCTTAGAGTGGGCAGTGTTATCTTGCTGTTGCTAGGTAACTGGGAGGAGTCTAGCCTGAAGGTCAGAAGCTTGGGACATTGTCTATGTGACTGAAAGCCATGAGCTTCTCCTCTGGGGGCTGTTGGGGTGGTAACTTTGTCAGGAACCAGGGGTCCAGGAGCATGAGGGAAGCCTTCCTTCCCATGTAGATGAAAATGATCACCACCATTTGCACCGGGGCTCCACCTCTCAACCAGCCTGTCTGTGCATAGGCCATTGTCCCACAGTGTATCTGTGTAGTGTATATGTGCCTGTGTGAGTGACTCCTTTCCTCTCTCTCTGGTTCAAAGAGGTAACAAACTCCCAGGCCAGCAAGAAGCATCTAGCAATAAATCCTTTCACTTAATACCCACAAACTAAACAGCATTTTTTCATCCCCAGATATTAGCACTTATTTATGCAAAAGTAATAAAGAGTTAAGTTTTGGCTGGAAAGATGGCTCAGTGGTTAGGAGCATCGACTGCTCTTCCGAAGGTCCTGAGTTCAAATCCCAGTAACCACGTGGTGGCTCACAACCATCCATAATGAGATCTGATGCCCTCTTCTGGTGCATCTGAAGACAGCTACAGTGTACTTAGATATAATAATAAATAAATCTTTAAAAAAAAAAAAAGAGTTAAGTTTTTAGCACAGAACAGTAAGAGTTGTTTCTCCAGCACTTAATGAACCACAGAATAATAAGAAAGAATTTAGATTTTAGCACAGAACAGTAATAAGGAGTTAATAAGGAGTCAAGTTTTAGGAGCTAAATAAAGCATAGAAGAGAGAGTTATAACATAAAGATACAGCATTGAATAAAGCCCAGAGTTTTATAAAGTAAAAATAACACACAGCAAGATAAGGAGAAAAGAATCAAGCCAAGAGAGTGTTAGGTTTCTAAAAGACATTAGTTGATAGCATCCAGTACAAGTGAAGAAAGTTACAAGACCAGTGATCATCATCCAACACTGTGACCCACCCACCTGAGCTGTAACCCCTCAAATGCCAGTTATGCCCCCAGCAGAAGAGGCTGTCCCTAAACCTGTAACCTTACTGTGGTATGTGATGCACCTAATCTGGGAAAGACTTGATGGCCAACAGTGGGAGGATACCTAGGGCAAGGAGAAGCAATGGGAAAGGTCTCTATGGCAGGAAGTGGGTAGTGGGGAACCAGCAGAAGGGACAGCCTTTGGAATGCAAATGAACCTAACTTTAGAAAAGCTTTCACCAAAAACCTAAAGAACCTCTGCAAGGCAAAATGTGACCTTAACCAATGTTACCTATGGCTTTATGTGTGCAAAATTCATAGAATATTCTGAGCTTTTGAGCTAATATCCACTTATCAGTGAGTGTATACCATGTGTGTTCTTTTGTGTTTGGGTTACCTCACTCATGATTCTATTTCTATCCATTTGCCCGTGAATTTAATGAAGTCATTGTTTTTAATAGTTGAGTAGTACTCCATTGTATAAATGTACCACATTTTCTGTAGCCATTCTCATGTTAAGGGTCATCTGGGTTCTTTGCAGCTTCTGGTCATTATAAACATGGTGGGACATGTGTCCTTGTTATATGTTGGAACACGTTTTGGGTATATGCTCAGGAGTGGTATAGCTGCTCTTCATGCAGAAGTATTTCCAGTTTTCTCAGGAACTTCCATATTGATTTCCAAAGTGGTTGTACCAGCTTGTAGTCCCACCAGAAATGGAGGAGTGTTCCTCTTTCTCCACATCCTTGCCAGTATCTACTGTCACCTGAGTTTTTGAACTTACCCATTCTGATTGGTGTGAGGTAGAATCTCAGAGTTGTTTTGCTTTGTATTTCCCTGATGACCAAGGATGCAGAATAATTCTTTACGTGCTTCTTGGCCATTCTACATTCCTCAGTTGAGAATTCTTCCTTTAGCTCTGTACTCATTTTTTACCCACAGACCATATGGTGCTTTGGGGAAAGAAAACCAGAGTGTGGATGATTCAGTCCTGCATAGAAAAGAGAACAGGATGGTTGAAATAGGTAGAAGGAGTAGAAACCTGAGAGGGAGAGATGGGGGGGAAGGAAGGGGGACATGATCAGGTATTGGAGAGGACAGGAGAGAATTACAGAGGATCAGGAAATCAAATAAAATTATGTACCAGTAGTGGATGAGGAACTGGGGGTAGCCACTGGAGAGTCCCAGAAGCCAGGGAAGTGAAAGGATCCCAGGACACAATGGGGATAACTTTAGCCCCAACAGGATTGACTTTAGCTGAAATGAGAAGCAAAGGGGAGATAGAACCTCTAGAGACCACCTCCAGTAGAATGACATGGCCTCCAGTCAATGGATGGATCCACCCACCTATTTCAAAGTTTTTAACCCAGAAATGTCTCTGTCCAAAGGAAAGACAGGGACAAATATTGGAGTAGAGACTGATGCAGGGCTATCCTGGGACCACTCCAACTGGGCACCCATTCCCTCTGCAGACACCAAACTCTGACAGTGGACATTGTTGCTGTAGCCAAGAGGCGATTGCAGACAGTAACCTGGTGTGGCTCTTCCTGGGAGGTTCTGCTAGTCCCTGATGAGAGCAGATGTGGATGCTCCCAGCAAAACATCACACTGAGCTCTGGACCCTGGTTGGGAGCTCAGGGGAAGGTCTGGAAGAGCAGAGTGGGATTGCAACCCCATAGGAAGAACAATGTAGGCTGAGATGACCACTCAGAGCTCCCAGGGACTTGACCACCAGCCAAGGAGTGTACCATGGCTCCAGATACATATGTAGCAGAAGATGGGCCTTGTCTGCCATCAATGGGAGGGGAGGGACTTTGTCCTGTGGAGGTTTGATGCTCCAGCATAGGGGGCTGATGGTGTGGTATGGCAGGAATGGGTGAGTTGGTGGGAGAGCACCTTCATAGAGGCAAAAGGGGGTAGAGAGAAGAGAGTTGGAATGTGGTAGTGGCAGAGGTGTAACCAGGAACGGTGATACCATTTGAGATGTAAACTAATGGAATGATTAATTAACAAAATTTAGTAATTAAAAGACTTCTCAACACCCACAATAATAATGCAAACTAGACCCTAGTTTGTAATTTGGTATATTTCTTTTTTTTTTTTTTTTTGGTTTTTTTATTTTATTATTTATTTATTTATTTTGGTTTTTCAAGACAGGGTTTCTTTGTATAGCTCTGGCTGTCCTAGAACTCACTCTGTAGACCAGGCTGGCCTCAAGCTCAGAAATCCACCTGCCTCTGCCTCGAAAGTGCTGGGATTAAAGGTGTGCCACCACTGCCCCACCCTGATTTGGTTTATTTTTTACCCTACAACAACTACTGATCTTTCTTTCAAGTATGACCCTATCTCCTCCTGTCAATCAGTTTCTAAACTATTTGTAAACTATATCAAACAAAACTATCTTTGGAATGCAATGTTAAGAATTTCTAGAAACTACAAATACATTTTCTAAAATTGTCTTTCCCCTACATCTAAAAAGCAGTGTCTTGGTGTATGCACTGGATAGTCATTTTGTAAGAACCACAGCTTTCCACTGCCAGGACTGCAGAAACTTTCTCCACACCCCGCAACCCCCATCCCCCAGGAAATTCAAACTCAGGAAGGTTCACAGGCCAAGGTCCTTGGTCAAGGTCACCACATACATGTATGAACAGAACCATAGTCTGCTCACAATCCATCCCAGTCCCAACAGATCAGATTCTGATAGTTTAGCCAACCTACTCTTTCTAGTCCTGAAAGTGACCTTCCTGGACAGGAGCTGAGACACTCAGCTTATGGTCTACCTCACAGCTTCCTAGTGCTACATCAGAGTTGAATTCCAGAAGTAAGACACAAGGTACTTCCTACTGTTGCTTCTAGTGACTACGTCTACCCAGAGTTCATCACAATCTAGTGTCATCCTGCTGGGCCTCAAAACTGTGGCCGCACTCCTACTGGACCAGAAGAGATCAAATGACTCAGACAGCACAGGCCTGCCCAGCTCTCTGCTTCCACAATAGGGCCACACAAGGCCTTAGTTCTGGAAATTTGTAGTTATCAAGCATGGTGGCGCACGCCTTTAATCCCAGCACTTGGGAGGCAGAGGCAGGTGGATTTCTGAGTTCGAGTACAGCCTGGTCTACAGAGTGAGTTCCAGGACAGCCAAGGCTATACAGAGAAACCCTGTCTGGAAAAAAAAAAAAAAAAAGAAAAACAAAAAAGAAATTCTTGCAGTCTCCCAGAGCACATTTTCTTATTCAATCAAGGGACAGAGTACCTTGTGTGTACAACGACTTCCAATTTTCTGAAGATGGCTGGATTGACTTTCAGAGTGGTTATAAAGTTTTATAATCCCACCAGGAGTGGAGGGGTCCCTTTCTCCACACCCTTGGGAGCAGGTGCTCTTACTTGAGTTTTTGACCTTAGCCACTTTGATTTTTTAGGAGGAATCTCAGCGTTGTTTTGATTTGCATTTTCCTGATGAGTAAGGAGTTTCAACATTTCTTTAAGTGTTTCTCAGACATTCCAGATTCTTCTGTTGAGAATTTTGTCTCCAATTAATTTTGGAGAATTTTCTGTGAGGTGCTGAGAAGCAGGCATATTCTTTCATCTGGATGTGAAATGTTCTTTAGGTACCTGTTTTTTGAAAAAAATTCTAAAAGAGCTAGAAAATTTGTAAAAGCTGTGTTATCTCTCCATGGATTTACCAACCAATGTCAGAAATTCTCACTGAAAAAAAAAAAAAATTCAAGAGCTTTTTAGGTTTTCCAGAGATGTCCAGACTGCTCAGCTCTTGCTGGAAAAAAAAAAAAAAAATTAAAAAAAAATCTAAAAAGTAAGGCTTACAGCTTTTGGCTAGTTAAGCCGGAAAGCCAAGGTTTTAATTCACACATCCATTTAGTTCTTTATTGCAGAATTCAGAGGTCTGTCTGCAGAGCATAAATTTAGCTGGGTGAGACCTTGTCCTGAGATTTCCATTCTGACCACACCAGGACCTAAATTCTCTCTGTTTCAGGCTGACTTTAAACTCAGGGATCTGCCTGCATTTGCATTTGCCTGTCTTTCAATCTTTCTGATAAGCTGCCTCATAGTATAGCTGCCTCTGTTCCTTTAGATCTGTGAAGCCCCTTATAGAATTTATATTGCATCCTTATATTTTTATGTAGTTCAGAAATTATATATTTTCAAACTCATGCTTTTAAAGTTCTTCTCCACAGCCTTACCTCTGTATTGAAGTTCCTAGGATTTACCATTTTGATGACACATTAGCCACATCTTTTCTTCCCAGATTAATTCTGTCACTGATTATCTTGGAGTCATTAACAGAGAGGACCCTCCTTGGAGTAGGATGTGAGAACATGTACATTATAATACAAAGAAGCCTTACACCCATAGCATCTCTTGATACTCCAAGTGGCCCATGACGTCTTGCCCTGTCCTAGGAACAGGAACCGTGTCCCGCTATCCCTACCAAGGCCGTGCTGGACTCTGGCAGTATCCATTTCTGTTGGTTTTGTGTACATGGTTTTGGGGATGAATACTTTGCACTGAAAATGCCATTAAGGAGCTCATCACTGCCTGAGGATAGCATTCCCACTCTCAGTATATTCTGACCCTGAAGTAACCTAGGCTATCTAGGACAGGAAACATTATCAAGAATAGAACACTTGGCATGGGGAATACCTCTGCTAACATTTACAGATGCCATGGGCCTGAAGTTTTGCAGCTGCGGGGAAAACTATCCATATTGGCCTGAACCAAGCACTCACAGGCTGTCTTGGCTCTCTGGGTCTCCTACCATACCCCACTAACCACTCTCATCTTACTTTAAAAACAGGTTTTATTTATTTATTTATTTATTTTATGTATATGTCACTGTAGCTTTCTTCATAAACATCAGAAAAGGACATCAGATCCCATTTCAGATGGTTGTGAACCACCATGTGGTTGCTGGGAATTGAACTCAGGATCTTTGGAAGAGCAGTCAATGCTCTTACCTGCTGAGCCATCTCTCCAGCCCTTTACTTAAACTCTTTTGAGAGTGATACATACAATACAGTTCTGTATTCATCTTCCAGAACCTGAGGTACACCAGTTCACACTATAACATTAATAAGATATTACCAAAAGGGAATATATGGTTTAGCAGTTCCACTTGGACATAAGAAAATATTGGCTGAGTTCCTGGGTGTCTGGTTAACGATGGTCCCAGTAACTGCAGGTGTTGGGGCACATGTTTTGTGCTCCTCACCTATAATCCTATGATCCTGGAAGTGTTAGAGCACTTGGGAGTGGTGCTTCCTCTGGGTGTTGTGGGACAGGCTGTGGAATTTACACCCAATGTCCACTCATGGCACCAGTCCAGAGTGGAAGCAAGTTGATCCATTCTTATCTCCTTGTACAAAGCTCAAGTCCACTTGGATCAGGGACTGCCACATAAAACCAGATACACTGAATCTAATAGAAGAGAAAGTGGGGGAAGAGCCTCAAACACATGGGCACAGGGGAAAATTTCCTGAACAGAACACAAATGGTTTATGCTCTAAGACCAAGAATTGATAAATGCAACCTCAGAAAATTGCAAAGCTTCTGTAAGGCAAAGGACAGAGCCAATAGGACAAAATGGCAACCAACAGATTGGGAAAAGATCTTTACCAACCCTACATCTGCTAGAGGGCTTATATTCAATATATATAAATAACTTAAGAAGTTAGACGCCAGAGAACCAAATAACCCTATTAAAAATAGGATCCAGAGTTAAACAAAGAATTCTCAACTGAGGAATATTCAGTGGCTGAGAAGCACCTAAAGAAATAGTCAACATCCTTAGTCATCATGGAAATGCAAATCAAAACAACTCTGAGATTCTACCTCACACCAGTCAGAATGGGTAAGATCAAAATTTCAAGCGACAGCAGATATTGGTGAGGATTTGGCAAAAGAAGAATATTCCTCCATTGTTGGTGGGATTGCAAGCTGGTACAACCACTCTGGAAATCAGTCTTGAGTTTCTTTAGAAAACTGGACATAGTACTACCTGAGAACCCAGCTATACCACTTCTGTGCATATACCCAAAAGATGCTCCAACATATAACAAGGACACATGTTCCATTATGTTCATAGCAGCCTTATTTATAATAGCCAGAAGCTGCAAAGAACTCAGATGTCCTTCAACATAGGATTGGATACAGAAAATGTGGAATAATTTACACAATGGAGTACTACTAAGGTATTAAAAACAATGACTTCATGAAATTCTTAGAAAACTTGATGGAAATAGACAATATCATCCTGAATGAGGTAACCCAGTCAAAAAAGACACACATGGAATGCACTTACTGATAAGTAGATATTAGCTCAAAAGCTAGGCATACCAAAGATACAATTAACAGACCATATGAAGGGCAAGAAGAAGGAAGACCAAAATATGAATGCTTCAGTCCTTCTTAGCAGGGGGAAGACAATACTCATGGGAGGGAAAGTGTGGAGGGACTTGGCAAGAAGTGAGGAGTGGAAGGGAGGAAAAAGGGGACAGGACCAAGTATGGGAGGAGAGAGGGATGATTTACAGAGGGTCAGGAATTTGAGCACAGGTGTGTAGCAATGGGGAAGGGGGATCTGGGGACCAGCAAGTCCAAGATGCTTGAAAGCAAAAGGCTCCCAGGACGTAAGAGGGATGAGAGTAGTTGAAATGTCCAACAAAGGAGGGAGAACCATTAGAAACCATATCCTGTGGTTAGGCAAGGCCCCCAGTAGGAGCCTGAGACCACCCACTCATCTTCAAATTCCTAACCCAGAATGGCTCCTGTCTAAAGGAAAGAAGGGGACAAAGTATGGATCAGAGACTGAGGGAAAGACCATCCAGAGACTGTCCCACTTGGGAATTCATCCCCTATACAGACACCATACCCAGACACTACTGTGCATGCCAAGAAATGCTTGCTGACAGGAGCCTATTATACTTGTCTCTTTAGATGCCATGCCAGAGCATGACAAATACAGAGGCAGATGATCACAGTCAACCACTGGACTGAGCACACAGATCACAGTGGAGGAGTTAGAGAAAGGACTGAAACAGCTGAAGGGGTTTGCAACCCCATAGGAAGAACAACAATATCAACCAACCAGATACCTCAGAACTCCTAGTAACTAAACCACCAAACAAAGAGTATACATGTTAGGACCCATGGTTTCAGCCCTATCTGGAGCAGAGGATGGAATTGTCTGGCATCCATAGGAGGAGAAACCCTTGGTCCTGTGAAGGGTCCATGCCCCAGTGTAGTGGAATGCCAGTGAGATGGGAGTGGGTAGGTAGGAGGGGCAGTATCCTCATAGAAGCAGGAGGAGGGAGTATGGGAAAAGGGGGTTCTAGAGGGGAAATGGGGAAAGGGTATAACATTTGAAATGTTTTATGTATTTAAAATACACAAATTATCCAATTTAAAAAACAAAAAAAACAAAAACCTCATTCCATTATTTGGGAATATTATGATAGAAACTCAACTTCAAATATAAAAGCAAAAACCATGAGAAAGCATTGTTTCCTGGCTTGCTCTCTTGCTTGCTCTCACTCATCCGGGCCAGGCCTACTTACTTAGCGATTCTTCCACACTCAGTGGTTGAGCCTTCACTAGTCAAGGGTCAATGCCACAATCTCTCACCAAGTTAGCAAACAAAACATTTTGACTGTGTACCGCCTCAACTGTAGCTCTCTCACATGATTGTAGGCTCTGAAATGCTGACAAATTAAGTAACTTAGGAGACATAGACAATAACATATGAAAAAAATTTAAGACCTCCAATACCAAATCAGTCACTGAAGGATTAAAAATCCAAACACTGATGACTGCAAGGACTGGAAAACACAGATTCTCCAAGAGAGGAGGAGAGGCAACCTTTTCAGGTCAAGAAGAGAAAGCTAACACTGTTTCTCCACAGAAAGTTCCCAAACCAGCAAAACCTCAAGGAACGGATAGTAAATTATCAGAAGAAGAAGAAAAGAGGTGAAGGTTTATTATGTCCTAGAGAAACAACAGTATAGTTAGATATAACTAATGAATCATACCACATAGATGGTAGCACAGAGAAAAGGAAACATAAACAGGCCTGTGACTCTAACATGGTCATTTAAATAAGAACTGCAAGATTATAATCAGAATGAAAATTACAAACTCAGTGGCCGGCACTCTTCCTGTTCATTCTGGTTATCTCCTTTGACAATAAAGTGAGATGGATTGGGAATGGAGGCTACTCCAAAAAACTGAAGAGATTAAGCATTCTGATATTTTCAATTTGGAAGAAGTAGGGTTATTTACTAAAAATATCTCATTTATTATGTTAACAAAAAAGGATATCTATTAGGATCACATAGAATCCATGTTTCTTCCTATGACTGATGATTAGATATTAAGTGTGTACTACATTTATGAAATGGAAACTTTAAAAAAATACAAAATCCCAGATTAAAACACTGTATGATTTCTATTATACACATAAACTTGCTTGATTTGCTTACCTTGCATTATAAGATATTAGCACCTTTGAAGTCATGTCTGTGCCTATGTTCATGTGTATGATTTCACGGGAGAGAGGAAGTTTTCCATGTATGTGCAAGTGGCACATCAGAGAAGAGGGTGTCAGACCCCCTGGATCTGGAGTTGCAGGTAGTAAACATGGGTGTTGGTATCTGAACTCAGGTCACCCCAAGCAAAATGCTTCCTGAGTGACCTGCCCAGGTCACAGAGTCTTTTCTTGAAAAAAAGGAAAAGATGTACACAGATTAATGAGAACAAAAATTTAAATAACAAAGAAGTGAATAAATTAGTGCAGAGAACCTGAAGCTCAGTTTTTAGATGTGAGTTATAGGACCAGGGTAGAGAGGCACGTGGACCATCTCTAGTAACTGTTATCTGAGACCCAATAATCATGGCTATCCCTACTGCTGAGTCTTCTACCTCATACATGCCCTTATACATACCACTGTGTGTAGAGAAAAAGCCAAGAATAAAATGCCCAATATATATTCAAGTCTTCTTCAAAAGTTGTGAGGAATCTCAACTAGGAAAAATTAGAGTTTCAACGATGTTAACTGTGATTGTAATTGCTTAGAAAAAAACAAACAAACTCAAAACTCACAGGAAAAATAACTCAAAGTAACTCCTAACTTGTTATATTTCTGCCCCTCCACCTACTTCTGATCTTTCTTCCATATAGAGAGGCCCCATTCTGTAGAGTTCCCTCTGTAAATGGAAGTGATCAGAAAGGTGGGCTATGGCTTTATAACTCCTCATAGGCTGTTGTGGTTTCAGTCAAACACAGAACCTCTGATGCCCACACAAAAAACAAAGTTGAAGAATAATTTAATGACTGCTTCCTGTCACATGACTTATGAAACAAAATGCAGAATCTGCCCTATTGACAGCTCAACATGATGAACACATCAAACACCTCTGTATCACAGAAACTCTCTTTGTACCATGGAGCTGAATTTGCCTGAATCATGCCATTGGGACTGGTAGGAGTAGAAAGTAAAAAGCATTCTAATGAAGTAAGGCTCACAGATGATCAGCACCTCCATTCTACCAGTTCCCAAACTATTTGTAAAATGTATCCAATGAAACTGAAGTGTGGAATAGAACATTTAGAACTTCTACAAACCAGACCTCAAGTTTCCCTACCTGTCCTCAAACTGCACACCAAAAGCCTCTGTGTGCACACTGCACAGTGACGGTATCAGCACCACAGCATCCAATGGTGACAACTGCAGAGGCTCCCCTCCCCAAGGAATTCACTCTCAAGGAGGAAAGAAAGCCATGTGTCTCTACCCAGATCAACACATGTATGAAAAGAACAGTGTCGCTCATAGTCCATCCTAGTTCCATCAGATTGGACTCTGATAGCTCTACCAACATGCTCTTCCTGGTCTGGGGTCAGTTGTCCTTACCTTCTCCATGGTAGGACTGTGGTCTTTCTCACAGCTCAAATGCATGTGGCTGCGGAGAATCCTAGAAGAACCTGCATGCTATCTCCCACTAGTGTCCCTCATTAGCTTGCACCACCTACCTGGGCCTCAGGAACTTAGCATCTCCCCTACTGGAGGTTTACTGATCAAGTAACTAAGACAGGACAGGTCTCCCCACATCCACCCTTCCATACAAGTCAGTGAAGTAAATTCTTAAGAAGGCTCCTCTTTATTTGTAATTACCCCCAAAAGGACAGAGACCACAGAAAACACTCATGTATGGTATTTTTTCCTTTTCATTGACCGACCCTCATAGCACATCCTGGAATGTGTTTCAGGTCTATCTTTCAGGAACTAGGTGGCAGAGTCAAGATTGAGTTTCCAAAGTAATTCTCTATTATACAGGATAAGTCAAATCTGAGCTACAGAAGATGCTGCTATAAATAAAGACAAATAAGCAAAACAGGGCTGGTGAGATGGCTCAGTGGGTAAGAGCACCTGACTGCTCTTCCAAAGATCCCGAGTTCAAATCCCAGCAACCACATGGTAGCTCACAACCATCCGTAATGAGATCTGACTCCCTCTTCTGGAGTGTCTGAAGACAGCTACAGTGTACTTACATATAATAAATAAATAAATCTTTATAAAAAAATAAGCAAAACAATTGGGAAAAAATTGAAAATATTATTGATTGGGAAATTTTGGAGAATTCAAAAAGTCAGGGTGTGGTTCTTTAAAAAATGAAAATTATAAATTAATGCCAGAAATGGACTTGGGGGAAGATATATAGCACACAGGTATACTGGCACTGACAAAGAACAGGCATTCCATGGCAGAGGTAATGGCATTAATAAAATACTTTTTGATCTTGCCCCTGTGTGGACTGGTAGTTGCTGAGTCCTGTAACCTGACACACACAGCTGTACCTAATGAGTGGCCTGTGTTTCAAAAATCTGACTTAACCATGTCAATGAGCATCTCTCACATCCACATAGGACAGTACCCTAAGTGGAAATTCAGTATTCATTGGATCAACCTAAATACTTCAAATTGTACACCCACCAGTTTTGTGTGCTTATATTAAAATGTACAAATTAACATGGGCTAGGAAATCACAAAATCACACATCCTGTGCAACTCAGCTCCTTCTTCATATTGGTGAGCCCTGCAGCTGAGTGCCTTAAACTTGAGTTAGTCTGAGATCTAGCTATTGCCTACTCTGTTTCACTCTGCACTGTACACAGGACATTGCTCCTCCTGTTCTGTTCTGAGGGCAGAAGCAATGCTTCATGCAAATCCTTTCCCTGTTACTGCAACGCACAGTTTATTCATGGAGCCAAATGGGTTAAAACTCTGTTGTGCTACTACCCTTTAACGTAAGAATACAGAAACTTTAATCAAGAGGAAAGCAAGGCCATTGCCCTGGGAAACAACAGACTGGGATCAGGGCCCTGTGAACAATATACCTCCTGTCAGAAAAATGTGCCAGAAAGGCTGAAAATCCAGCTGTTCTAGAATCAGTATGTCTTCCCAGGGAGGGAAACACTCAACACACAATTCAAAGATTAATTAAGAAAAAAAAAATCTACTCTTCACTTGGTGATTTCTGCCTGGACAGACTGACTGCTAGCTAGTCTGCTCTCCTGAACACACCATATCCTGAGGCATCCCAGGAGATCTGTTTGCTTAAGCCTCTGATACCACAGCCAAAGACCTCCCAGGAGATCTGCTGCACACAGGACAATTGAGCAACTGATCACCAGCTTGTGTACTCCCCTGAAGACAACACAATTTGAAGGCATCCCAGGGGTTCCTCTGTACACAAGGCAACTGGACAACCAACCACAGTCTGAAGACCTCCTGGGGGCTCTGTAGCATGCAGAACAAATGACCAAACAGATTGAAAGCCTCCCTGGAGTTCTGCTGCATACAGGGAAAATGAAATCACAGTCCACAGTCCCCCATCGAGAACATCTTCCCATAGGACAACAGCTTGACTGCTCCTCTGAAGAACCAAAACTCTGATGTCCTCCCAGGAGATCTACTGCAGCCAGGGCAACAGATCAGGAGCTTCTCTGCCCTTTTGAACCCAACACCCACCCCCCCCACCCCCAGTTGGAAGGCCTCACAGGAGGTCTGCTATAGCTAGGCCTACCAGGAGACCTGAAGTGACCCAGGAACAAAAGAGGCAGACTACAGACTGACACCAGGGATTAAACAGATGGGGAGAGGTAAGTACAAGACCATAAGGAACAGAAGCCAATGAAGTCAGTGAACATCATCAGAACCCAGTCCTCCCACCAAGACAAGCCCCGAATACACCAACACACCTGAAAATCATGAAGCTGACCTAAAATCCTAACTCATGAAGATAATCGATTTCTTCAAGGAGGATACAAATAACTTACTGAAAGAAATACAGGAAAACACAGATAAGCAGGTAAAAGCCCTTAAAAAGGAAACAATAAATCCCTTAAAGATATGCAGGAAAGCCGGGCATGGTCGGTCACGCCTTTAATCCCAGCACTCCGGAGGCAGGGGCAGGTGGATTTCTGAGTTCCAGGACAGCCT
Source organism: Mus musculus (assembly GCF_000001635.26). NCBI lineage: Eukaryota > Metazoa > Chordata > Mammalia > Rodentia > Muridae > Mus > Mus musculus. Next base: position 62,750,619 of record NC_000079.6, read on the forward strand.
GCTTCTCAAAGTGAGTTCCAGGACAGCCAGGGCTACACAGAGAAACCCTGTCTGGAAAAAAAACCAAAAGAAAAATGAAAAAAAAAAAAAAGAAATACAGGAAAACACAAACAGGTAAAGGAACTGCAGAAAGCACTCCAAGACCTAAAACTGGAAGTAGAAACAATAAAGAAAACACAAACCTGGGAATGGAAAACCTAGGAAAGAGGTCAGGCATTACTCATCGACAAACAAAAAACTACAGGAGATTGAAGAGAGAATCTCAGCTGTAGAAGATACTGACACAACCCTCAACGAAAATTCAAAACATAAAAAACTCCTAATCAATACATCCAAGAATTCAGGCAGTGGTGGTGCTTGCCTTTAATCCCAGCACTTGAGAGGCAGAGGCAGTCAGATTTCTGAGTGTGAGGCCACCTTAATCTACAAAGTGAGTTCCAGGCAAACCAGAACTATACAGATAAACCCTGTATCGAGAAAAAACAAAACAACAACATAAAAACATCCAGGAAATTTAGGACATAATGAAAAGACCAAGTCTAGGAATAATTGGAATAGAGGAAAATGAAGATTGCAAGTTCAAAAGATGTCAAAAGCATCTTCAACGAAATCGTAGAAGAAAACTTCCCCAACCTAAAGACCGAGATGGCTGTTAAAGTAAAAGAAGCCTATAGAACACCCCCCCCAAAAAGGGACCCCTTTTCTAAAAAATCCTCTCATCACGTAATAATGAAAACACTAAACACATAGAACAAAGAAAGAATATTAAAAGCTACAAGGAAAAAGGGCCAAGTAACACACAAAGGGAGACCTATCAGAATTATACCAGACTTCTCAACAGAGACTATGAAGGCCAAAAGTGCCTGGTCAGAGGTCACGCAGACTCTAAGAGAACACAAATGCCAGCCCAGGCTACTATACCCAGCGAAATGCTCAATCAACATAGATTGGAGAAATCAAAATATTCCAGGACAAAACCAAGTTAAAACAGTATCTATCTACCAATCTAGCCCTACAGAGGATCCTAGAAGGAAAACTCCTACACAAGGAAGGTACCCACACCAAAGAAAACACAGGATATTAAGCCACTCACAACAAAGCCAAAAGAAAAGAACCACAAGCCCATAAAGCCACCTACAAAAACAAATATAACAGGAACCAACAATCATCTGTCTTTAATATCTCTCAATATTAATGAACTCAACTCACCTATAAAAAGACATACTCAACTCATATAAAAAGGCATACGCTAACAGACTGGATTTGCACACAAGATCTAACATTTTGTTTCATACAAGAAGCATACCATAAAAACAAAGACAGACTCTATCTGAGAGTAAAAGGACAGAAAAATGTCTTCCAAGCAAATGGTCCCAAGAAACAAGCTGGAGCTGCTATCCAACTATCCAATAAAATAGACTTTCAACCAAAAGTTATATAGCATGATGAGGAAAGACACTTCATATTTATCAAAGAGAAAATCCACCAAGAGAAAGACTCAGTTCTAAACATCTATGCCCCAAATACAAGGGCACCCACATTCAGATAAGAAACTAAAGTTCTAAAGACACATTGAATCCCACACAATAATAGTGTGAGTCTTCAACACTCCACTCTCACCAAGTCGTTGAAACAGAAACTAAACAGAAACACACTAAAAGCAATAGAGCTTATGAACCCAATGGATTAACAGATATTTACAGAACATTTCACCTAAAACAAAAGAGTACACCTTCTTCTCAGTGCCTCATGGTACCTCCTCCACAATCGACCATATAATTCATCACAAAGCAGGCCTCAACAGATACAAGAAGACTGGAATAATCTCATTCATCCTATCAGATCACCAAGGCATGAGGCTGCTGGATCTGGGTTCACTCAGAGAAGATGCACCAAACCCTCAAGAGACTGAGGCCCCAGGAAGTTAAGAGCTTTGGTGGGGGGTGGGAGGGCATCCTAGGGGAGACAATGGGATAGGAAGGAGGTATAGGATGTAGAACAGTCTGAGGGTGGACCAGAAGGGGAATAAAATCTGGAGTATAAAAAGAAAAGAAAAAAATATAAAAAGAGAGAAAAATAAAAAAATCTCTGTGAAAATAGTATGTCTCTAGCTTTAGTTAATGCTAAAAGAGGAGCCAACCTAGAGAGATTTTCCATTATTCTCCATGTGTTGCTATCCTTAACTCTTCTTTAGGTTCTCACCCCAGGTTATAATGTGAACAATTTAACAATGGACTGAACACCACTGGGGATCTGACCAGCCTCTTAGGCAGATGGGAGATGAACAAGGCAGAGATATTCCAGACTCATTTCTTAAGTACACCAATACCCTGAAGCATCAGGTCATTCTGCACTGGCAGAGTCCTAAGTGGAAAGTCTCAGACGAGGCCAGAGATAGGAAAAGTAGGAGGTAGAAAGCACAAAAGCTGGGGTGGGGGAGCAAGTTGCTAAGGCTCTGCTAAGGAAGCTTCTTAAGAATGGCAGCCTGTGCACTACATACAGGGAAATGGAAAGATATGGGAGACTTCCATGCTGTCAGCAGAAACTAGCGTACAATGGGACAGAGGAAGAATCCAATCAAACACTGCTGCTCAAGGAGAACACAAGCAATCTCATCAATATCACTGCGCATGCCTACGGTGGTTTGTGATTGACATCATCAGCCCTATGTGGTAGGAACTGTTAGATTCTCGGGATAAGAAACCACCCCTCTCCACAGGCTCTGGCCCCAGACCATTACCAGCTCTTCCAAGAATATGCCTGGTTTTAGAGAAGGAGCTCTTTTTCTGTTTCTTTGTCAATACCTCATGGCCTTAGGCAAGGATCCCAGGGCCTAGGCCCCAGGCTGTTACAGGCCCAACCAAGACTGTTGCTGAGTTTGAGAAGAGGCTATGTCATTCTCCATCTATGAAGGCCTCAGGGATGGCCTTGCTTGATCAGGACAGTCCTCACCACAACAGTGGTTTTCCTTCCCAAATGGTGTTGACAGATGTCTTGACCATGTGGCAGAACTATGCTTTTTCAAGAAGAAAAATGGTCCTTTATGGCACACCAGGCCTTAGTGTTGGTTGTAAGTCTGTAATACTTCATTGAGCAGCTTGTTAAAGGCCTGGTCTGTGACCTGGGAAAGGGCCTATTTGTTAATCAGGATTGTCTCCTTTGTTATGACCTGGAGTCATATTTCCCCACAATCCTGATGAACAACCCTGTGTATCTACCATCCTAATCTCTCAGATGCTTGGTTACTATACTACTTCTCTGTGGGTGTTTAGGAGGCAGTCTGTCCCTCAACTAAATGTGACTTTCCATTTTCTTATTATTGGAAAGTCTTTTCCATCACCGATTCTACTCTATGCTTCTTATCACAGCATAAATTTAGAGTTCATGAGGTGGGGTTTACAACTGGCACAAAATTAACTGCAAATGGATCTTAAATGGTGGCCAGGGCACAATGTTTAGAAGATACCAGAGAATCTCGGACATCCAAATTTGGCATCTTGCTAAGGATGTTTCTACATGGCAAGCCCTTGCTCCAAATGCTTTGTGCAGATGATGCTCCCATAACGAAGTTGTTAAGATGCCACCACTGAGTACATCTAGTGGCGAAGACCTCAAGGAATCGCACAGCTGGCTGTTAGTTTCCACCTAACCCAGGAAAGAGCCCACTATCAGGACTCCTGCCTCTCACACCACTGCTCCTTCAGGTTAGTGGCAGTGGTCACGTGCTCACCATGATGAGACTTAGTAGCTCGCCTGCACTCTGCAAAAACACCCAGCATCAGAGGTCAAAGCACATCACAGCAACCATAGAAGCCTGCTCTGCAATGCTGCTGAACCTGCAGCAGGGAACAAAGCACCTGGAAGAGGCCTCTCTTCGTCTGATTGGACGGTTTTCCAGGAGGCCCTGATTGGCCAGTGACAAGAGCACTGGCCTTAGGGATAGACTGTGCTGAAAGCTTGCCTCTTAGGGCTTCCTGCCCCAGGAAATCAGTCCAGGACTTGACACTTTTCAGATTTGCAAGATCTTTGTTTCAGTATTGCAATGTGCCTATCCTCAAATAGCCGAGCTTTCTGTTACCAGCACTGAGCACAAAAGGCTTCTCCCTCCATTTCGTAATCCTCCCCCTCTCCTCTTCCTCCTGCTTCTCCTCCTCCACTTCCTAATCCTCCTCCTCCATTCTTGCTCCTGTTCCTCCTCCTCCTTTATCTCCTCCTCTTCATCCTACTGTTCTTCCTCCTCGTCCTCTTCTTCTGAACGTTCCCCCACCCCGCCTCTTCCTCCTTTTCTTCTTCTCCCTGCCCTCCTCTGCCTCTCCTCCTCCTCCTCCTAGAATCGAGATGGGTAGCTTGCACAGTTCATTATTCATCTTGGTGCAGAGTGAACCATATGAACCACATGCAGAATGGCTCCATGGATATTATCAATTACTGCGTCATTTTAAGATATAAAATGTGATATTTGTTTCTGTGATTTTGCACTGATCTCAGGAATACCTCAGCTAATATTCGCCTACTACATACTGAACGGACCGAAAAATCACTGAGGACCCCAGATCAGATAATATGCAAAAAGAAAAAGGACTTATTCTGGAGAAACAACCAGCATTCTTTGAAATGGCGACCCCAGACAAAGGTATGAGGACCTCCTTATAGGAAACAGGTGGAACCCTCTAGAAGGATAGGGTAGTCTAAAATTTCACTGGTAGGGGCTAGGGGACACAGGTTGTCAGTGATCTGCATTCCTATGCCATGAACTTTTCACCATATGATGAAATAGGGCTGCCCAGCCCGGATGGACCATTCTCAGATCCTGATTTCTGTGGTTATCCCCAGTCTGGTCTCTGGAAGGGGGTTCTACAATCTTCTTCTGAATGTTATGGTCTGTTCCTAAACCTGGTGTCTTATGCCTTACTTTTGGGATTTACAGTTTATTCCTGAAGCTGGTACCTTTTGGAAATAAGGACTGGTCCTCAAATGGCAACAAAGGGGCTCCTTAGATGGAGAAAAATAGGGTTTCTCTTGCTCTTTCAATATGATTCTCCAGACAACCCTGGGAGAAAAGCAGGAAATGAGGAAATGGATTCCAATCACTGTGGAGCACTACTGTTAGCCAGCACATCTTCCTGAGTGAAAAGGTGAAAAAAACATCTGTATTATTAAAGGATTTCCACTTGAACAGAACTGATAGTATGGATCTCTCTATGTATGTAGAAAGTAGATATATAAGAATGGCTCGCAGAATGTGGTCCAACTAGGAATCTAATAACTGCGTACCAATGGGAAGTTGAAGGATACAGTCGTGTCTGTATGTCTCAACTGGCCTTCCTCATATACCAGAATTCCAAAGATGGAACCTCTAATGCTAGAAAAATCAAATGATCTCTCTTGCCAGAGTATGGCAAGCAGAAAAAGAGAAGGAGCAAGCATCTTCAATATCCTTTATAAATGTAGGATGCCACCAGAAGCTGTGGCCTAGATTAAAGACGTTTTTGTCAATTCAAAAGCTCCAGAATAAAGAAGGGTTCTCCCATGTTAAATGTTGCAAATAATAAAAAACACTTTCACAATGCCCACCTGTTTCAGTTTTAGGTTATTCAACTTTTTTTAACACAGTAATTTGAACTACTTGAAGTAGTGTCAATTACAGTTGACAATAAGTTCAATTCTTTATCCAGATTCATGACTGCCTTTTCTGCAGCCAGAGTAATGGCCAGTCAAGGTGATTATCGACCAGGTCAAATTGATTACCTCACTTCTCATTGCTAATGTCAAGTACTGCCAAACCAGGAAAACTATCCCCTTCAAAGCCTAGGCTAGAAGAGATGCAGCACTGTCTTCCCATCATGTGGTCTTAGGGACAGGACCAGATGTGCAAAGCAGTTATCAATTACATAGCATGAGCCAACCTGGGCATCAAGAGACCTTGTCCTAAACCTACCTTGTAAAAAATGAAAAGTAATTGTTATACCTGGGAAATACAACACAATTGCAAATAGGAAGAGATCAGAGCAGAGCTGAATTCACAGAAATTACATTGAAAGGGGAACCAATAATTGATTTTTTCAAACTTAAATATTACTAAAAAACAGCATACCAATACTGACATTCAAAACTAGCAGCCCATATCCTCACATCAGGAATAGCATTAATCAAACACTATTTGAACTTGCCTCTATGTGGATTCTTAAGTGCTGACACCTGTATCTTGACACACGCAACTACACCCGATGGCCTGGGTTTCAATTCCTGAGCTGACTTAATGATGTCAGTGAAGATTGCACATGTATCTGTAGAACAGTACCCTACATGCAAATTGAATACTCACTGGCTTAACTGACATTCACAACTCAAACACCCATCAATATAGGCTGTCTTCATCACAGAATGTGATTAATACATGATCCAAAATTAAAAATCACCTCCCTTCCATAAGCAGGTCTTGTTCATAGTGGGAACTCCAGCAGCTGATTGCCTACCCTGTTTCCCCAGTAGGGATCACAATAAACTCCCTTATCTTCTGGTGTGAATGCAGAAGCTATTCCTGTCAGGCAAATCCTGTTCCTCTTACTGTAATAAAAAAGTTGATTACATACATGACTCAGCAAGTAATTTAAAAACACAGTGGTGATAGAGATTTAGACTTAAGTATTTAGTTGGTTTAGTCAAGAGGAGAACAATGTCACTGTCCTGGGGAAAAACAGAGCGGAATCAATGCTACCTGACTCAACCTAGGAAAGCTTGTCTCAGAAACATTATTTAAAGCCTGCAGGTACAGCTGGTGTGGATTAACATCTTTCCCAGGGAGAGATCACTTATTCACCTCTGGCTGATGCCCAAAGAAGACCCAGCCTAGGAAACAGCATGAATTCCACATATGATGTCATCAATAAGTCCTTGTAGGATCAGCCCCCAGGTTATACTTTGAATAATTTAATGGGGGACAGGACTTTGCAAGTGTAGCCACTGAGCCTGATGGAGTTTTACAGAGCAAAACTATCTTTTAGTCCATAATGTAAGATCTAGAAAAGAGTTTTAAAAGATAGATCCATGCCACAACTCTGTCATACATAAAGGACAGAGAACACAAATACAGAAAATATCAAGGAAACATCACCTAAGAGCACTGTAGTTACGGTTCTAATATGAACATGCCTGCTGATCTTTTCTAACCTCAGAACAAGACTATTTGAAGGTTCTGCCCCACCCACCCACCCATCTACCCATCCATCCAGCCATTCATCCAAGGCAACTTTTTAAAGTGTTTAACTTGGGGCTGGAGAGATGGCTCAGCATATCTGGCCACTGCTTCTCACCCAGCCAAGGAAAGTGCCCACTTCCCCAGCTTCAATTGTTCATGCCCCTGCTCTTTCAGGTTAGGGGCAGCTGTCACAGTCTCACAATAGAGGTGAACCTCCAGTATGGTAGAAGGTACTGAGAAGAACCCTCCTATTCTCCTGATTGGCCTGCCCCGGTGCCGAGATTGGCCAGTGATTCTTGAGTGACATAAGCATGCTCCTTAGGGTTGGAGTGTGCTGAAGGCACACATACACCTTCAATGCTCAGGATTCTAGTTCAGGAACTTTGAAAGTAGTGTAGTCACAGCCCAGAAAGGACAGGACAAAAAGAAGTAGATAACTTTGCTGCTTTGACAGTATGTAATATTAAGAATGAACAGCGGGGCTGGTGAGATGGCTCAGTGGGTAAGAGCACCCGACTGTTCTTCCGAAGGTCAGCAGTTCAAATCCCAGCAACCACATGGTGGCTCACAACCATCCGTAATGAGATCTGACTCCCTCTTCTGGAGTGTCTGAGGACAGCTACAGTGTACTTACATATAATAAATAAATAAATAAATAAGTCTTTAAAAAAAAAAAAAAAGAATGAACAGCGAGGGATGGCGAGATGGCTTAGCAGGTAAGAGCACGGACTGTTCTTCTGAAGGTCCTGAGTTCAAATCCCAGCAACCACATGGTGGCTCACAACCACCAGTAATGAGATCTGATGCCCTCTTCTGGTGTGTCTGAAGTCAGCTACAGTGTACTTATGTATAATAATAAATAAATCTTAAAAAAAAAAAAAAGAATGAACAGTGAGGCAATCAATTTTAGACCATTGACAAGAGTCTGACTGGCCCATTTTTTGGGTCCACACACCAGGCAATCAAGAATCTGAATAAAAATTTGAACTTACTATGAAACCAAAATACTACATGAGTCCTACCAAATACATTGTATTACCAAATCTAGGTAATACAATGTGGCCCATCGACTCAGGGGGGGGGGGGGATGGAGGAAGAATTATGGGGAGGGGGTGACTGGGAGGAAGGCAGTGAGCACGCCGTAATTTGAATAAAGAGAAATCGATTTATTAAAAAGCAGGGGAGTGCTTTTATAGTCAAGCTCAAGGCCTATGTACATAGCATATGCTTACAAAAGTGGAATCTTTTTCAGTTAGTAACTTAGTTCACTATCACACAGTTAACAGAACATATCAGGAATGTTGGAATCCATTTCTAATGTGGAAATCACAAAACTATAAATAAAGAACAAGTCACAAAGACAAACAAACAAACAAACAAAGAAGGTGACTTTTAACAAGGAATCTAATTTTAACCTTAATATTAATTTGTAAAAGACAGAAAAACTGGAGTCTGCAAGCCTATCACAAATACAATTTTGATTATTTCCTGTGTTTGAGACAGGGTCTGATACAGACACCCAGCTACTTTGACTCACTAATCACACTACAATATATCATACATATTAAAAGTATAATAGAAAACAGGATGTATGTGCCTTTGAGCAAATATTCCTAGCATCAGAATCTTCTATAGAAGAGAGGGTTGATAAGCCATTGGGCGTTGGTCTGGTTATTGGTAAAGGAGAGTGATCTTGAAAAATTGCAGGCCATTCCCTGGCAGAGATAATGACATAAGAAGATAAAGTTAAGCCAAGTGGTGGTGCAAGCCTTTAATCCCAGCACTTGGGAGGAAGAGGCAGGCGGGTTTCTGAGTTCGAGGACAACCTGGTCTACATATTTAGTTCCAGGATAGTCAGGGCTATACAGAGGAACCCTGTCTCAAAAAAAAAAACCCCAAAAAGATAAAAATTTAAAAACCCCCAAAAAGAAGATATAGTTTGATCTCACCCCACGTGCAATGTCAGCTGCTGAGAGATGCAACCTAACACACAGCTTCTCAACACTCTGAGCTGAAGTAACTGTGCAAGTGGATTGGACATATCTGCAAAGGAGTCCCCTCTACTTGGAAATTCAACATACATTGGACCAAACTAACCTCCTAAAAGGGTATGAATTTGTATATGAATTTATGTGATTTTATCCAAATGTGCTTCTGTGAGGGTGACTCTCTTCTCCTGGTTTAAGAGAAGTTTATTGCTCCAAACTTCCCCCAAGCTTAGCAAGCAAGAGGCATCTGGACAAGAGGGAAAGGCTCTAGCAATGACTCCTTTACTTAATCACCCACTCCCTTTCCTTAGAGAACTTTCATAGGAAACTTTTTAGAAGAACTTGGAAATAAAGATTAAAGACATGTTTAAAAGTGTCCCGCCTTTCTTCCTGTGACTTCAACTAGCAGGATGGAAGTTAGAGCAGCCCAGTTTCTGTGGAGATAGAACAAAAGCTACTCACTTAATCCCCTGTCTTTTTAAGAGGAGGCTCTAAATACCAGAGATTGCAGCGTCCAGCCTTGCCTCAGAGGAACTCGGGCAGGTCAGCTTCGGCTGCAACGCGACTGAGACTTAAGATAGGCAAATGTCTTAATACTAAACAGCAACCCTAAACATCCCTGAAAACCAAGTCTTGTCACCTCAAACACTCTTTCCCCCTCCGCTGCCTGAAGAGGAACCAAGAACAGTCAGGGCTGGTCCCCTGTATCCCATCACCCGGACTCCAGCTGCTTAACTCCCTGCTCCTTCCGGTTAAGGGCAGTGGTCACACGCTCACCATGTCGCCACGTTGTAGATCGCTGGCAATTCCCTAAGGCCCCTGTCAGCAGACATCAAAACACATCACACCAATTTTTCAGCCTGCTCGCAACGGAGCGGAACGCAGAGCAGGGGAACAAGGCACACTAAAGAACACGCCTCTACTTCTATTGGCGGGCCTATCCGGAGGCCCTGATTGGTTAGTGAGACTTGATTGACATGAGCACCTCCCTTAGGGTTAGAGTGCACTGAAGGCACACAGCATAGGGCTTCCAAGATCGGGTTTCTTATCCAGGAGCTGACCCTTTTCAGATCTGCAAGACTTTCTTTCAGTCCTGTCCTCCAATAGTCTATCTTTCTGTCATCCAGAACTCAGCAGGAATTTCTTCTTCTTGCTCCTCCAAGGCCGCCCCCGGTTCTCCTACTCCTCGCTCTGCCCCCTCCTCCAACAAGGAATTAAGAGCCACACCTTGCAGAGTACATTATTCAACTTGACAAAGAGTGAACTATAGGTTCCAAGGATATTTACAATTAAAGAGAGATTTTAGGACACAAAATGTGATGTTTGCTTCTCTCATTTTACACTGACATCAGGAAAACCGCAGCTGATATGCAATTGCTACATATGAGACTCCAGACAGCCCTGGGAAAAAAGGAGGGGATGGATGCCACTCACTAAGGAGCATTATTGTTCGCCAGCACATCTTCCTACTTGGGAAGGTGAAAAAACATGTCTGTATTAGTAAAGGTTTTCCAGATGAACAGAATTCAGAGCATGGATCTCTCTAAGTATGCAGGAAGTGGATAGATAAGAATGGCTCACAGAATGTGGCCCCACTAGTAAATCAATGACTGTATCAATGGAGAGTTGAAGAAAACAGTTGTGTCTATAGGTCTCAGCTGGTGTTCACCACGTAATAGAATTCCACAGATGGAGCCTTAATGTCAGAAAAATAAAAAGACCTTGCAAGCCAGTATGTGGGAAGAAGAGAAAGAGAAAGAACTACCATCTTCAATATCCTTTATATATTTAGGCTCACAGCAGAACTTCTGGCCTTGATTAATTTTTTTCATCTCAATCTAAACTTGCAGATTAAAGAAGGGTTTTCTCATGTTTATTGGTGAAAATAATAAAAACCCCTCAAAGTGCCCATCTGTTTGGTTTTAGGTAACTGAACTCCTGTAAGTACAGTTATTTGAAATAATTACATTGGTGGCAACAACAGTTGACAGGAAGTTCAGTTTTTATCCAGATTATTTCTTATTAGATTTATATATTTATTTTTTATGTATATGAGTACACTGTAGCTGTACAGATGGTTGTGAGCATTCATGTGGCTGTGGAGAATTGAATTTTTCAGACCTCTGCTTCACTCTGGTCAGTCCCACTCACTTAGTCCCTGCTTGCTCTGGCCCAAAGGATTTATTTATTATTATTATACATAATTACACTGTAGCTGACTTCAGACACTCCAGATCTCATTATGGATATTTGTGAGCCACCATGTGGTTGCTGGGATTTGAACTCAGGACCTTGGGAAGAGCAGTCAGTGTTCTTACCCGCTGAGCCTTCTCCCCAGCCCCTTTATCCAGATTATTAATTGCCTGGTCTGCAGACCAGAGTAATGGCCAATCAAGGTGATTATCAAGATGGAAAATTGGTGACCTTACTACTCAATGCTAATGTCAAGTACAGCCATACCAGAAAAATGTTCACCTTCAAAGCCTAGCCTAGAAGAGATGCAGGACTGTCTTCCCATCATGTGGCTTTAGAGAAAGGATTAGATGTTCAAGGCAATTCTGAATTACATGGCATGAGCCAGCCTGGGCTTCGGGAGACCTTGTCCTAAGCAGCACTTGTAAAAGAAATGGAAAGAAATTCTTACGCCTGAGAAACATCACAGAATGGATACAAGTAAGAGATCAGAGCAGTGCTGCATTTAAAGCAAACCAATAATTGACTTTTTACAAACATAAATATTATTGAAAAAACACATAGCCATTCTGACTTTGTAAAAGAATAGTCCTTTTCCTGGTAGAAGGAATACCATCTTTCAAATACTGTTTGACCTTGCCTCTATGTGGATTGTTGCCTGCTGAGACCTGTAACTTGACACACTCAACTACAGCCAATGAAGTCCTGTGTTTTAAATTTCTGAGCTGACTTAATTATGTCAATGAGGATTGCACATATCTCATAGGACAGTAGTAACCTAACTGCAATTTGAGTATTCACCGGCTTAACTGACATCACAAATCATACACCCACCGATCTAGTCTGCTTTCATTTACCCAACATGAATTAAGACATGCTGCAAAATTATGAAATTACCTCCATGCCAGCATCGGGCACTTTTCATTATGGCAACTCTAGCAGCTGATTACCCACCCTGTTTCCCCCATTAGTGTACACAATAAACTTCTTCCTATTCTGGTCAGAATGCAGACGCTATGCCCCTCATGCAAATGCTTTTCCTCTTGACTGAGTAAACAGTTGATTACATGACTCAAATGCATAATTTTAAAACACAGTGGTGGTACAGATGTTAACTTAAGAATTTAGTTGGAACTGGGCGTGGTGGCGTTCACCTTTAATCCCAGCATTCAGGAGGCAGAGGCAGGCAGATTTCTGAGTTCTAGGCCAGCCTGGTCTACAGAGTGAGTTCCAGGACAGCCAGAGCTACACAGAGAAACCCTGTCTCGAAAAAACAAAACAAAACAAAAATGAATTTAGTTGGGTTAAACAACAGGATTGCAATGTTACTGCCCTGAGACATAACAGAGTGGAATGAGAGCTACATGACTCACCAGAAGAAACCTTGTCTCAGAAATAATTTTCTGAAAGGCTGGAGGTGTAACAGGTAGAATTAGCATCCTTTCATAGGAAAAGATCACGCATTCATCTTTGACTGATGCCCAAAGAAGAGCCAGCCTAGAACAGAATTTTTAGTTCCCAATATGCTGTTGTACCTAAGTCTCTCTTAGGTTTGGGCCACAGCTATAGTTTGAACAATAGTCACTGAGGCAGATGGAGATTTACAGAGTAAATCTATCTTTTAGTCCATAATGTATGATCTAAAAGTAAATTTAAAAGATGTATCAATGCCACAACTCTCCATATACAATGGACAGAGAACACAAATACAGAAAATATCAAGGAAACATCACCTAACAGCACTGTGGTTACCGTTCTTACGTGAGCAGGTGTGCTGAGCTAGTCTAACCTCAGAATAAGGCTGCTTTTTTACTCAGCAACTTGGTTCAGAGGAAAGGCACAGGTGCATCTCTGTAGGACCAGAAAGAAGTGCATCCTGAATGCTGTGTGTCTCAAGGCTGTGTCATCTCTGTAGAAGATTCCACATTTTATACGTTATTTTTATTTTATATATGTGAGTCTTTTGCTGGGTCCTGTCTGTGTGCATTACCTACAGTGGTCAGAAGAGGGCATCATATCCCTCTGGATTGCAGTTACAGCAATTGAATTACAGCCTTGAGGTTTTTTGGAATGAAATCTGCATTACCTGGAACAACATCCAATGCTCATGACTATATCTGTGTTTATTATATTTTCCTTGTAAAATAAATTTTATGCATTTAAATTAGAACATAATACAACACTTCACGTAACTTTTACCTTTTTACATTTTTCTAATATATATTCCCAATAATGTCAAATGAGGTGGGAGATTTGGTAAAAACATGCTTGCCTAGTGAGCTAACTTCATTTCCTTAACTGTATGCAAAATACCTATTTGCAAGCTTGAATGTACAACTAAACTGCTAGATGCTCAGAAATCTTTGTCTATGCCGGTTTACACAGATAGTCTACCTTTCTCTTGAGCTCACCTTAACCCAGGAGGGCTCCTTTGCTCTCTTTCTTCAAATCCTGCCTCATCTGTGTCCTGCTATTTCTTAGTACTCTGCTTCCACAATGCTATTCTAAGCCAAGAGATAGAGATAGAGTACAAAGAGAGTGCCCACCAGGAGAAAGCTCAAATGTCTTATTGCTACAAAACCAGGCTCTATCTCCCTTACTACATCCTTGGCAGGCTGCAGCAGGTCAGCTCCAGGGGGAGGTAATGGTGGGAGGACCGGGGTCAAGTCTGTAGGGAGCTAAAACTTCTCACCTTTACAGAAGAGCATCTCAATGCCATCCAAGGTGACTTTGCCCCAAGTCATTCAGCAAAGACCTCAAGACCCCTCCCAAGTAACTTGCCTTAAACTGGGCAGGCTCTTTCCATTCCTTAGCATTCTCTTGTATTGAGGCTTTGGCTTTCAGAGGCACACCCAAAATACACCTTTCCAAGACACACTTAGCTGCATTTGAAAAGGCAGTATCTTCCTAAGTTTGGATATTTCAATACAAATTAGGTTTTCTATTAACCATATTCAAATATCCTTCAACAATTTATCCCCTTACTTCTCCCCTCTCCATCCTAAATCTTCCCTGCCAATTTCTTCCTTGTTACATACATGTGTGACTATGAAGACTCAAATACATAAATAAAACTTGCTGACTGCATTTTTATTGGTTATGTGTATGATTCAAGGACTGACTGACTTGCATTGATTAGCCAAATAGGGAACTCATTGCCTGGGGCTAATTCTCCTACTTAAGAGTTCCCCTCTTTAATAAGCAATAGAATTTGGGGAGCACAAATGACAGATTAGGATGAAAACAAGATAAGCCCTCTTCTCTGTGAAGTAGATAAAGTACCTACCTCGAATCCAAAGCTACAGGTGGATTATTTTATTTACCGAGTGAGCTTTTTGCTATTTGTGGTGGCAAACCTCTCCTACCTTAGATATAGAGGTAGCTGTCACCCAAATTCCCCACAATGATTATCCTATAATTTTTGCCTACTCCTCTGAAAGACTTCCAGGTACTGGAAAAGAAGTATTCAACATAGGAGTAAAGGGCAACATTCCCATTTAAACACATTATCTTGCGTCAACTCTCATAGAGTGAATCCTGCCTCTTACTCTACCACAGTCTTCCATGATCTTCAATGAGACTGTTATGATTCCAACATACAATGCTAAGAATAAACAATATTATTCCACAAAGAGTCAAAGCATATCAACGATGGAACAGACCAAAGAAAGACCTAATCCAGCAGGAAAATATGAAATCATGAAGTTCATTGTTCAGCTTCTTCAGATAATGATGAAATTGCCTGACTACAATATACTTAGGCATCCCTAGTCTTCCACCTCTGTCTCTGAAGCACACATGGCTTCACTTTTAGGCCGATTCCACGACTTGCTTGTAGCTCTTTTCAAAAATTCTCTTATTGTCACAAATACCTTGTGTATGGTATTATATTTTACTTTATTGAAATTGGGTTAGTGAGGAAGGAGAGATCTTTCAGTTGTTACGAGCACTGACTGTAGAAGCAGGCATGGCATTTACATGGCAGCTCACTATGATCTAGAACTATGTTTAGTTCCACAAAAACATATGGTCCAAATTGTTACATATGAGGCGTCAGCTGGTATTTTCTGGGGTATTTCCATAAATGAGACCTTTTCTGCATGTCTTTCCTATAGATTCTAAAATGAATGGCATAAAAATATACCTCTATACTACACAGGAACAAAACACAGTTGCTTGAGTTATGCTTTCATTCAGCAATGACAACATGTGAAATAAAGTATCAAATGTATATTCTAGTCTATGATTTCAGGGGAAATAAATCAACTATACCAAAAACGAAAAACAAGCTTTTAACCAATTTGAATTATTTGTCAAAAATCCTAATCTACAGTGAGAAGAGTTTATTCTATCTACAAACACAGAATCCCCGACCACAGATAGATTCACAGTTCAATTCTGGACCATGTTTTGTTTTCACTCCCTTTGTTTTCTGTGTTAAACCATTCTTAGTGGTATAATTTTCCTCTGCCCAGGTCACTACATGTAAGAGCAGGACTACTGTCTCTCTAACAACCCTTTCCAGTCCCAGCAGATCAGATTCTGATAGCTCAGCCAACCTGCTCTTACTGACCATGGAAGTTACCATCCTAAACACTGGCTGCCACACTCAGCACAGTATTGCTTGCAGGGCTGCTTCAGAGGAGAATCTTAGAATGAACCCACAAGGTTCCTCCTACTGTAGCTACTGAGTGTTAGCTCTTTCCAGCTTCCATCACTATCTAGGTCACCTGCTGGACCTCAGGAAAGTAGCAGCACTGCTAAGGATGGGAAGAGATCAAATGACTCAGAGAGGCCAGGCCTATTGAGCTCTGCCATTCCACAATGGGTGCAGACAGGGTCCTAGACTGGGAAATCTGTAGTTATGAAGAAGAACTTGCAGTCTTCCAGAGCATGTCTACTTGATTTATTCAATCAAGGAACAGGGTACATCATGTGTACATCCTCTTACACACCTACAGTTAGTTCTGCCATCAATTTGCTTCATAGCTGGGAAGTCCTGCAGACAAACATAGGTCACATTCAAACAGTAACTGTTGTTCAAGGAGAAACGGCCCTCATGAAAAACAATGAATTGTCTGTAAAGGAATTCAGAGACAGAAGAGAGATGGTGGGAATGCTGTAAGTATAACGGAAAATATAGTTTTAAAGTGGAAAAGGCTTGATGATTACGTGCTCCAGAGAGGAGGGAAGTGTATTAGAGCACACCACGTGTTACTCAGGCCTAGTCTCTCAGGAAGATCATGTTTTTTAAAGATTTATTTATTATTATATCTAAGTAAACTGTAGCTGACTCCAGACGCACCAGAAGATCTCATTAGATTAGATCTCATTTCGGGTGGTTGTGAGCCACCATGTGGTTGCTGGGATTTGAACTCAGGACCTTAAGAAGAGCAGTCAGTGCTCTTACCCACTGAGCCATATCGCCAGCCCTCAGGAGGATCATCTTAAAACTGTAAAAAAAAAAAAAAAAAAAAAAAAAAAAATTGTCTAACTTGGTGGCAAGACAATCATTACCTAGATATTATTCTTGGTAGAACAAGTATAGCTACAGTAATTTGACATTTTAGCAAGTTCAGCTTATCCAGAATCTTGATTGCCTGGGGTTTGATAGAAAAATGGGTCAGCAGGACAGTTATCAATCATCTAAAATTGATTACCTCAATGCGAATCTTAAGTACTGTCAAAGCAGAGATCTTATCAACTTCTTTTGTCCTGAAGCTTTCTGGGCTGTGACAAAACATATTTCAAAGTTGGTCACTAAATTCAATTCTTGCACAGGTGCAGCTTCATTGGACAGTCCCAACAGAAAACAGAAGTTGGATGGCAACCATTCACTGGCCTATCTTTCCTTTCAATGCAGTCAAGGCCCAGGCTGGGAGAGGTGCAGGACTGACATCCAAGCTTGTGGCAGCAGAGACAGGATTGGAAGATCACATTGATTCTAAATTACAGAGTATGAGCCAGAGTATGGTACAGGAGATAATGCTCTAAACAGAAATAAATAATCAACAGCACTCTTAAAAAATTAAAAGAAAATTTTAATGACTGGGAAGTACTGGAGAATGAAAACGATTAAGGGACAATAACAGAGATGCATTTTCAGGAAATCAAATTCAAGAATTGAAATCACAGGGGGTGGTGGTGGCGCACGCCTTTAATCCCAGCACTCAGGAGGCAGAGGCAGGTGGATTTCTGAGTTTCAGACCAGCCTGGTCTACAGAGTGAGTTCCAGGACAGCCAGGACTACACAGAGAAACCCTGTCTCGAAAAAACAAACAAACAAACAAACAAACAAACAAAAAACTGAAATCAATTAGAAACTCTTTAAAAATTTAAACATCATTGAAAAGTTCTCACACATCTACACCAATTTTCAAAAAAAGGAGAGCATCCCTGGCAGTGGGAATGCTGTTAAGAAGATGGGGTTTTACCTCACCCCATGAGCAATGTTAGCTGTTGAGTTATGTAACTTAACACATGCAGTGAAATCAATGGCCTGTTTCTCAGCCCTTGGAGCTGAAGCAAATTTGCAAGTGGATTGGACATATAGGCAATATTGACATCTAGTCGGAAATTCAATATTCATCAGACCAAGCTAATCATCCCAATGTGTATGCCCACCAGTCTGATCTGCTTTCACTCACATGACATGAATTAATAAATGCTGGGGAACTACAAGTTCACTCACCCTGGCATAACTAGGGACTTCTACATAATGGTGATACTAACAGTTGTTTGTGTGCCAAATATCTTTCTGTGAATTACACAAGAATCTTGTCCTCCTACTCTGGTCTGAAGGCAGAAGTCATGCTCCACATGCAAATCCTTTCCCCACTTACTGCAATGGAAAGTTGACTACATGGCTCTAACAGGTCATTTAAAACTGAGTGGTGCTGCAGGCAGTTCATTTAACCATTTGGCTAGCTTAATCAAGAAGACAATATATTATTGCCGTCAGGAGCAAGAACTGAGATCAAGGCCACCTGAGTGTAAGTGGGAGAGCTTTTCTCAGAAACATCTTTCTAGCCTGGAGGTACAGCTGCTCTAGCACTGATGGGTTTTGATAAGGAAATCACTGCACAAAAGTAAATGATTATTTTGAAAAATCTCTTTATAAAGAGTGTGTATTCAGCTCAAAGAGAAACCCGCCAAGAAGAGATTTTGCATTTCACATATGCTACCATTTTAATTCTTTTTAAATTTTAGGACCCAGGTCATCCTTTGAACCACAGCAATAGGGAAAGTAGTCTGCAAGTCTAGCCACTGAGGCACATGGGGATTTATAACTCAAGTGCACATTTTAATCATGAAGGAGGATTTCAAAGATTGAGTTAAAAGATGTATCAGTGCCACAATCCTCACACATACAAGGGACACAAACACAAATATAGAATATTGGAAAAGTCACCTAACAGTACTGTGGTTGCTGCTCTTACATGAACAATTCTGCTGAGCTACTCTAACCTCAAAGAAACCTCGGCCTTGGCTCTCCGGACCTTGCAACACACTCTGTTGACCACTTTTAACTTGGATGACTGTGAAATCCTGGTGTCCTCACTCTGTAAGCACCATGAATATAGGCATGTGCAACCATACCTGGTTTAGGTGGCTTCCACTTCAATTCCTAATGCATTAGAATTACAGCGTGTGAAAGATGAACAGTTCCAATTAAGCATATTCAGAAGCAACTTAACTTGTGACACGCAGTTTTACCATGTGTAGAATAAAAATAGAAGTCTACCCTAGTTTTGGTGAATTATAACAGATGCCACCATAAACCAAAATAATATTGTTCTTACTTCACAGAGAGTGGCTTTTAGGAAGGAGAGCTACATAGGATGGGAGACATCTGTTAATAGTGTTAGGACTAGGGACTGTGTCCTAACTACTCTAACCAGCTAGGCTGAACCATCCAGCCTCATTAAGCCAAGAAAAAAAATTGTTTTCTGGCGACAACATGCCCACCTATGTGTGAGATACGTAGTTGATTGCTGACTATTCTACATTATTACATCTCTATGAGAGAGATAAATAGGATGCTCTGGGTGTATACTTAAGGTATTGTTGTTCTTTCTATTTTCATATATTAACCATTTGAAATTTAATATTAAAGTGTGTTGACAAAAGAGGACCCTCTGACTGTATATCTTCTATCTTTGGACTTACACTCAGAAGGCTGACACATGTCTATCAAGAGTAAAAGGACAAGGCAGGCGTGGTGGAGCACAAATTTAATCCCAGCACTTTGGAGGCAGAGGCAGACGGATTTCTGTGTTCGAAGCCAGCCTGGTCTAGAAAGTGAGTTCCAGGACAGCCAGGGCTATACAGAGCAACCCTGTCTCAAAAACAAAACAAAACAAAACAAAACAAACAAAACAAAACAAAAACAACAAAAAAAAAAAACAAAGAAAAAGGATAACCCTGATTAATGACTGACACAAAAGCTAGGATGCATAACAACCAACTCTCACAGGAATTGGTGAGAAAATGACACACAAAGCAGCGCCCACTATGCTTTCACCAGCAACCTTACTGGAAATGTATGATCTCACTGCCCTCATATTTAAATAAACAATGGACCACTTAGAAGATGAGTATCCAACTCATTTCATTGCAGTGGAAGAGTACCTATCAACAAGAAAAGTGGGATTAAAGCTGAACAGAAATCACAGAAGGAAGTCAAGGACCGCATAATAAACATCTGTGAATGGAATTTAAAGACATAAAATAAGCTCTAATATCTATTCCAAATGTTTGAAAATGAAACCACCACCACAATTGGTGATCTATACTATAACACTCGAGTGACCACGGGAAATAATTTACTTCCATCAAGGCTCTGATGAGGAAGAGAAGAAACATCTGTAATGTTACAGGCTATAACAAGGTCATCAACATGGATAGGGTTTTTCTCTTGTATAAGATTTTTTTCTATTTCCTGACATCATGATGATATAAAACACTTTAATTATATAGATGGCTAGAGACATGGCCAAGTAATTAAGAAAATTTCATTCCCAGCAATAAAGTCAGGTTCGGACATCTTCATGTATCTTTTGCCAAGAGAACATACAACAACTTAATAATCTTGGAAATCTTCATAGACATGCACATACTCACCCGAAGATGCAGACAAACCCCATAAATAAAATTAAACGAAGTTGGTTAGCAAAGAAAAATTTACTCGTGATGTTATTCTTGTATAAACACTGACTACTATAACATAGGGTTTGTGGCATCTAAGGCTTATCCACAGAGTTTTTCTTCATCATGAGTTGGCTTATATTACAAAAGGCAAGCATAGAGGATTGATGGCAGAGAAATCAATACTTCTTAGTAGTGTCAAGTGGGGAGATGTAGGAAATATCTGCCTGCTGGAGAAAATATGTCACTGAGGTTGAATTTCACAGTTTACTTCCTCAAATCATGTCTAGTCCTAACACACACACTCTCTCTCTCTGGCTTTTTTTTTTTTTGTTGTTGTGGTTCTTTGGAGACAGGGTTTCTCTGTGTAGCCCTGGCTGTGCTGGAACTCACTCTGTAGTCCAGGCTGGCCTCGAACTCAGAAATTTGCCTGCCTCTGCCTCCCAAGTGCTGGGATTAAAGGTGAGTGACACCACGCCCGGCTCTAACACTCTCTTTAAGGCTATAGGCTGAGGACGTGAGCTCTGAGCTCCTCCTTTAGCTGCCACAAATAACACTTGTTGCCCTGACAATATCATGGTGATCCTAAGTCCCTTTGGAACTTTAATGAAATTTAAGTGCTTCTAAAAATTGCCTTCATGTTGGGGTTTCATCTCTTGCTATGTACTGTAATGTTAAAAGCAGGAAACTAAAAAATGATTGCTCCTTAGAAGACAAGATCTGCACACAGACCCAAGCGAAGGTGTGTGACCTTACTCTCAAGTTTCTTCTGACTGGTTATTAAAGATGACAACAATCAATAGCTGGACAGTAGCTGGGCAGAAGAGACAAAGACAGCGATTAGGGATACTGGACTTGGGGTCAGAGGAGAACCAAAAGGAGAAGAAAGCAGACAAAGAAAAAGCAGCCTTAGGTTAGGTCAATAATAAGATAATGGCCATGTGGAGTGACTAAGTGGAGTTAAGCATAACTCCAATGAAATAAGGCAAAATTATATGACAAAATTACTGGCTCAAAATAGATGTGATAGCATAGAGGATAGATACCAGTCAATATTGGGTGTTGATAAGGGTTTATTACAAATATAAAAGTTGTGTGTGTTTTACCTGGAAAAGAAATGGCCAAAGCTGGGGTGGAAACCCTGGTTTGGGACTGCAGTTTTCGACAATACCTTAGACATTTTATCACAACAATAAAAAAGAAGGCACTAATACTCACCAACAGTGTTTCACACCTGAATGAGTTATTGCATGGACTTAAAGTGAACTGTGAATTCTAAACCAGTTACCTTATCAATGGACCTCATAGGGCTTTTTTCCTTATGAGTTTCCATGTATGAATAAAATAGAGACATCATCATACTTGAGAAGAGAGTTGACAGTTGCTAGAATTTTTCTCAAGAATGAATAATGTTGTGTAAATTAATGTAACTGGGTTGGCCCAAGATGGAACCATATCCATAAGAGTCATAGATTGCCTTATTTTTGAGTTCTTTAAAGTCCTAAAAGATTATTGCGACATGCAAACTTTCACAGACCCAGTACATGCTAAAGGTTTTACTCTTGCATACAGATACTGTGATGTACAAAATGTTTCCACAGTGGATCCACTTACAGGGTTACCCTGCAGCATGGATTTTTCTCAAGAAAAAACAACTGGTCCACACACAAGTTTACCACATTCCTTGTTTTTATGAGGTTTCTTACAAGTCTGTGTTAATTTATACATGATGAGATCAATGTCAATGTCAACTGCAAAGGCCTTACCACATTATTCACAGTTTCTCTCTCCAGTGTCTTCTTTTATGTATTCTGAGATATATCATGTGCTCTTTTATGTATTCAAAGATAACTGTGATACACAAAGGTTTACCACATTGTGTATATTTACATGGTCTCTCTCTGTATCTCTCTGTCTGTCTCTCTCTCCAGTATGTGCTCCTTTCTGCATTAGGAGATAACTGCCCAGCATAGATTTTTCCACATTGCTTATACTCAGAAGGATTCTGGCCTCTACAAATGTGTTCATGACGATTAAGACTATGATCACATTCAGTCTTTCTCTTCATTATGTTCACTTACACATTCAGAAATAATGGCGTTGTAAAAAGGCTCACATCCATTTCCTTCGTAGCTTTTTTTCTCCAGTGTGGATTCTTTTATTCTTTTGAAGATGAAAATGTTTTGAAAAGACTTACACACACTGAATACACTTGTAAGGTTTCTCTCTAGTATGTCTTCTCTTATGAATTTGTAGATTATAATGCTGGGAAAAGGCTTTTTCACATTCATTACATTTGAAGGGTTTCTCTCAGGTATTTGCTCTTCTATGAATTTGGAGATGACCTTATTGGGAAAAGGTTTTATCACATTCATTACATTTGTAGGGTTTCTCTCAGGTATGTGTTCTTCTATGAGTTTGAAGAGTACTGTGTTGTGAAAAGGCTCTATCACGTTGATTACATTAGTAGGGTTTTTCTACAGTATGTATCCTTATATGTGTTTGGAGATGATGTTTACAGGAAAAGGCTTTATCACACTGATTACATTTGAAGGGTTTCTCTCCGGTATGTGTTCTTCTATGAGTTTGAAGAGAACTGTGTTGTGAAAAGCCTTTACCACATTCATTACATTTGTAAGGCTTCTCTCTAGTATGTGTTCTTATATGATTTTGGAGGTGAAAGTGTCGTGAAAAGACTTTATCACAAAGATTACATTGGAAGGGTTTGTCTCTGGTATGTGTTCTTCTATGAGTTTGAAGATTACCTTGGTGTAAAAAGGCTTTATCACATTGATTACATTTGTAGGGTTTTTCTCCAGTATGTATCCTTATATGTATTTGGAGATTCTGTTTATAGGAAAAGGCTTTATCACATTGATTACATTTGTAGGGTTTTTCTCCAGTATGTATCCTTATATGTATTTGGAGATTCTGTTTATGGGAAAAGGCTTTATCACATTGATTACATTTGTAGGGTTTTTCTCCAGTATGTGTCCTTATATGTGATTGGAGACTACCTTTCTCTGAAAAGGCTTTGTCACATTCATTACATTTGAAGGGTTTCTCTCCGGTATGTGTTTTTCTATGAGTTTGAAGAGTTTTGTGATGTGAAAAGGCTTTATCACATTGATTACATCTGTAAGGCTTTTCTCCAGTATGTGTTCTTATATGATTTTGGAGGTGAAAGTGTCGTGAAAAGACTTTATCACAAAGATTACATTTGTAGGGTTTTTCTCCACTATGTATCCTTATATGGTTTTTGAGAATATGTTTATGGGAAAAAGCTTTATCACACTGATTACATTTGTAGGGTTTTTCTCCAGTATGTATCCTTATATGTATTAGGAGACTCTGTTTATGGGAAAAGGCTTTATCACACTGATTACATTTGTAGGGTTTCTCTCCAGTATGTATACTTATATGTTTTTGGAGACTACCTTTCTCTGAAAAGGCTTTGTCACATTCATTACATTTGAAGGGTTTCTCTCCAGTATGTGTCCTTCTATGATTTTGGAGATTACCAAATTGGGAAAAGGCTTTGTCACATTCATTACATTTGAAGGGTTTCTCTCTGGTATGTGTTCTTCTATGAGTTTGAAGATTACAATGATGTGAAAAGGCTTTTTCACACTGATTACATTTGAAGGGTTTTTCTCCAGTATGTGTCCTTATATGTCTTTGGAGACTATATTTAAGGGAAAAGGCTTTATCACACTGATTACATTTGTAGGGTTTCTCGACAGTATGAATTCTTTCATGCCTTTTAAGAAGACTGGGACATGCAAATCCTTTACCACATTGTTTATATTCATACTGTTTCTGGCCAGTTTGTGCTCTTTTATGTACTTGGAGACTTGTGTAAGGTAAAAAGTCTTCGATGCAGTGAATAACTTCAGAGGGGATCTTTTCTGTATGAATCCTTTCATGCCTTTGGGCATGACTGTGAGCATGGAAAGCAAATGCTTTACCATGTTGAGTATATTCAGAGGGTTTCTCTGCACTCTGACTCCTTTCACACCTGAGAAGAGAAATGGCACATGTGAGAGCTTTACCACACGGATGAATACTTTCTTCTTGTTTTTCTGTTTGTTTGTTTGTTTGTTTGTTTACTTATTATATGTAAGTACACTATAGCTGTCCTGTCTTCTGACACTCCAGAAGAGGGAGTCAGATCTCATTAGGGATGTTTGTGTGCTACCATGTGGTTGCTGAGATTTGAACTCAGGACCCTCACAAAGACAGTTGGTGCTCTTAACTGCTGAGCCATCTCTGAAGTCCCAGAATACTTTCATCTCTAGCATTTAATGTTACTCTCTGTTTAGATATAGATATAAAGAGGCATCAGACTTTTTATCACTTTGCTTACATTCATGCTGTTCCCCTTCATTATGGGTTGTTTTTCATGGTCAGAGACACCTGAGAAGGTATGAATATTGATTATATGGCCCAGTTTTACGTATTCTTTTTCTATAAAAGGTTGTTCCCAGACTTGAAGAAAAGTGGAGGAATTCAGAGCTTTAACACACTAAGTGTATTCCAAATTTTACTGTACTGTGCGTCAAAGTGAACCAGGAGAAATAGGAGCATTTCTACAGCCCTAGGACTCAAGAAAATTTTCTCCAGAATGAGGTTGCTGATGTATTGCCATCAAAGGTGGAAATGTAATTTACTGTTAACTTTTTTTTTTTAAGATTTTTTTTTTTTTTTTTTATTATATGTAAGTACACTGTAGCTGTCTTCAGACGCACCAGAAGAGGGCATCATATCTCATTATGGGTGATTGTGAGCCACCATGTGGTTGCTGGGATTTGAACTTCGGACCTTAGGAAGAGCAGTGGGGTGCTCTTACCCACTGAGCCATCTCACCAGCCCTACTGTTAACTTTTATTATGTTCAAAAAGTGGACTCTATAACTGCCACCCACTATATATCTTCTAATAGTTTTAGGAAAGTGAGGGAAAGAGAGGAGAGAAAGACAGACAGACATAGTTTTTTGGGATATCTGTTTGGTATACATGGTATGTATCCATTATAAAATATTATATACTTATGGAAGGAAGTCCAATAAATAAAATGTTGAAGTTTGCATTCACAAGGTTTGACTCAGTGTTCTCATAGACACATGAAATATGGATTAAGGTTACTGCAAAACCTCCTACTCACCTCCCAATTGCTGCCCTTCTAACTAAACTTAGCACTGACACTGCTAATAAATGAGTACAACCACCTTAAATATGGACTATTTGCTGCTTAGAAGCTTTTGGACACACATTTATCAACTATTTATTTTGTGTAGCTTTTCCTAAGTAAGCAGAAACAGACTGGCAGTTGTACTGTGTAGCGCTAATAGGGCTATGTTTCAAATGGAGATACACACTAAGGCATTGTTTCCCTGTCCTTAAAGGCATTGCAAAATAATAAGAAATTAAAGACAATGGTTTTGTTGGAATGTAACAATCATCAATACACTTAAAGCTGTGCTAATCTACACTGCTCCTTTTCTTATCAATTTTCAGCACACTTTAACATATCTTTAGAGGCAGATTTGTATGAGCTTGCACATGAAAATTACCTTCTGTGTCTTCTAGAACTTTGACAATGTTCTTCAATATTTTGGGCTTCCCAACTAAAGCCTAAAACAGAAAATGTATGCCTTAAAATTTAGCAAAATATAAGTTACTATCTTCAGTGAACCTTATAGTCATGCATGATTTATTCACCAAATCCTTCCTTCATTTTTATTGAAACTACAGAAGTGCATCAAAAGAAAAATTGTTTTCTTATATTTTAAATCAGGAAAGGGAATTCACAAATGTACCTAAAGCACTGAGGTTCCTGTAGGTCTCCAGCATGACATCTTTGTAGAGTGTCTTCTGAGAAGGATCCAGCAGAGCCCACTCCTCTTGAGTGAAGTTCACATGCACGTCCTCATAAGTCACTGCATTCTAGAGCATCCCATAAACGTGTACAAAACAAAGCACAATAGACACAACATCAGGCATCTATTCTTCATAGGCAATGTGTTCATATAACTGTGGGGCCTGTCCCACTTATTTACTCACACCCAAGTTCTACTGTAACTACCAAGTCATGTCAGAAGGAAACTTAATAATAAGGTTCGCCCCTGTCATTTCTTTTTTGTTGTTGTTGTTTTAAAGAGTTATGTATTTCACATATGTGAGTACACTGTTGCTGTCTTCAGACACCCAAGATGAGGGCATCAGATGCCTATTACAGGTGGTTGTAAGCCACCAGGTGGTTGCTGGGAATTAAACTCAGGACCTCTGCAAGAACAATCAGTGTTCTTTAGCTCTGAGGAATCTCTCTAGCCCTGTCACCCCTGTCATTTCTCAGCCCTTTGAATAGGATGTAGCCTTTTTAAAAAAATGTCAATTACATATATAAAGACAAAAGCTCTACAAGAACAATAGTGTTTGGCACACACCAAAGAAATTGTATTAATATTGACAATTACTACATATAAAAATCAATAAACATGCTGGGTCCACTGGCTTACGACTTTAACAATGCAGTCAGAGCCAAGCATGGTGGCACAGTGGCAGAGGCAGGCGCGTTTCTGAGTTCCAGGCAAGCCTGGTCTACAGAGTGAGTTCCAGGACAGCCAGGGCTACACAGAAAATCCTGTCATGAAAAACCAAACCAAACCAAACCAATGCAGTCAGGAGACATAGGGAGAAGACATTGAGTAGGATGTCAGTGTGATGTATACAATGAGTTCTAGGACAGCCAAAGATACATAGGAAGACCCTTTATCTCCTGCCATAATTAACTAACCAAACCAGAAACATAAAATGAACTTATGTGCTTTTATTTAAGTTCTTATTAAAAAAAAAAAGATTTTATTTATTTTATGTATATGTCACTGTAGCTTTCTTCAGACACATCAGAAGAGGGCATCAGATCCCAATACAGATGGTTGTGAACCACCATGTGGTTGCTGGGAATTGAACTCAAGATCTTTGGAAGAGCAGTCAGTGCTCTTACCTGCTGAGCCATCTCTCCAGCCCTTTACTTAAACTCTTTTGAGAGTGATACATACAATACAGTTCTGTATTCAACTTCCAGAACCTGAGGTACACCAGTTCACACTATAACACTAATAAGATATTACCAAAAGGGAATATATGGTTTAACAGTTCCCCCTGGACATAAGAAAATATTGGCAACATTAATGTTGATTATAGGTAAACAACATATGGTAGGAGAGGCAGCTCAGCAGTGAAGACTAGGGCATGGTTCTAATGCTAAGACTCGGACTCTGCCTTTAAACTCTGAAGGTCCTTGTCTTTACATGATCAATCAGTATGGTTGACAGCAGTCAATGGATGGGTGGAAGGACTGCTGGATTCCCAAAGGAGAGGAAAGAGAGGCATGGGGCAGGAAAGGGATGTATACAATCTACCATGCTTTAGAGGAAAAGACAGTCACCAGCCCCCACACTGGCTGCTCCGAAGAGCCATCTTTATATTGTTCCGGGGTCCTGCTCTGCGCTCACTGCAAACAACTTCTCTGCCCACCACCTCCTCCAGTGTGGACTTCGGTAGCTTTCTCGCGAGATCCTGGAACTCAACTTTAATTCCCTCACTCGCAGCATGGGACCACTGGCGTGCCCCACCATGTCAGACGTGGCACTGGACAACAGCTCCGAGATCACCACTAAGTACTTGAAGGAGAGGAAGGAAGTTGTGGAGGAGGCAGAGAATGGAAGAGATGCACCTGGCAATGGGAACGTTCAAAATGAGGAAAATGGGGAGCAGGAGGCTGGCAATGAGGTAGATGAAGAAGAGGAAGAAGGTGGGGAGGAAGAGGAGGAGGAGGAAGAAGGTGATGGTGACGAAGAGGATGGAGATGATGATGAGGAAGCTGAGGCTCCTGTGGGAAAACCGGTAGCTGAGGATGGTGAGGATGACGATGTCGACACCAAGAAGCAGAAGACTGAGGAGGATGCGTAGACCGCAAAAGGAAAAGTAACCTATGCACGGTGACCTATTCACCCTCCACTTCCCGTCTCAGAATGTAAACGTGGTCACCTTCCAGTAGAACAGCAGTCCCCGCCCACCCATAGCTGGCAGTGCCAACCACAGGAGGCATGCGCTCTCCACCACCCCACCAAAACTACAACATGAATTGGCAACATGGGAGGAAAAAAAAAAAAAAAAAAACAGAACTTCCCAGGCCCTGCCTTTTTTCTTAAAAATACTTTAAAAGGAAAATTTGTTTGTATTTATTAATTTACAGTTTATATTTTTGTACATATTGTCAGCCATTTTTAATGATAATGGGTGAGCAAACCAACCTTCAGAGTGTTTTCTGTCCTACTTCAGACTTTACTTGTGGTTTGACCATGTTCATTATAATCTCAAAGGAGAAAAAACAAACAAACAAACAAAAAAAAACCTTGTAAAAAAAGCAACAACAACAACAACAAATCTTATTCGGAGCATTCCAGTAACTTTTGGGTATGTACCTAGCTGTACTATAAGTAGCTGGTTTGTATGAGATGGTTAAAAAGGCCAAAGAAAAGAAGGTTTTTTTTTTTTCTTCTTTTTTTGTCTATGAAGTTGCTGTTTATTTATTTATTTTTTGACCTGTTTGATATATGTGTGAAACAATGTCCAAAAATAAACCGGAATTTTAAAAAAGGGGGGCGGGGAGTCACCAGCCATGTGCTATCCCCAGTGGAGTGATCATTGGCCACTTCCCCAGGTGGGAGGTTCAAAATACAAATAAGTTGACAGCAGAATTAGGGTGTTGGGCAAGGAAAAGTCAAGTGGGCAACAAAGCTGAGGGCAGATTGAGAGGGTTGAGCAAGGACTAAAGGAAAGAACACACTAGTTGTGGGAGGCTGGAAAAGGCAAGACACTGAGCCACAAGAAAAGGTAAAAATAATGTGTGTGTGTGTGTGTATGCGTGTGTGGGGGTGTGTGTGCAAGAGCATGCTGAAGACTTTCATCCAGATCTTTTTGTTTTGTTGTGTTTTGTTTTCGAGATAGGGTTTCTCTGTATAGACCTGGCTGTCTGGAACTCACTCTATAGACCAGCTGCCTCAAACTCAGAAATTCGCCTGCTTCTGTCTCCCAAATGTGGCAATTAAAAGCATACATCACCACTGTCCAGCCTTTCCAGAGCTTAAGAAGGGGTAGTTAAAAAGCTAGGTGCTACATGAAGAGCTCTTGCTGGTCCTACAAATGAGTGAGCTCAGTTCCCTCTATTTATAGGGGCCCACAGCTATGTAGCAGAGGATGGAACTATCTGGCATCAACAGGAGGAGAAGCCATTGGTCCTGTGAAGGCTCCATGACCTAGTGTAATGGAATGCCAGAGCGGAGAGATGGGAGAGCGTAGGTGGCAGAGGGAGTATCCTCATAGAGGAAGGAGAAGGGGTTATAGGAAAGGGGGTTTCCAGAGAGAAAACGGGGAAAGGGTATAACATTTTTCAATGTTTTATGTATTTGAAATACACAAAATATCCAATTAAAAACACCAAAAACATCCTTCCATTATTTGGGAATCTTATGATAGAAAACCAACTGGAAATATAAAAGCAAACACCATGAGCAAACATTGTTTCTGGCTGCTCTCTTACTCATCCAGGCCAGGCCTACTCACTCAGCAATTCTTCCACACTCAGTGGATGAGCCTTCACTAGTCAATAGTCAATGCCACAATCTCTCACCAAGTTAGCAAACAACCATTCTGACTGTGTACTGCCTCAACTGTAGTTTGCTCAAATGATTGTAGGTTTTGAAATGCTGAAAAATTAAGTAAATTAGGAGACAGAGAAAATAATATATGAAAAAAATTTAAGAACCCCCATACCAAATCAGTCACTGAAGGATTAAAAATCCAAACACTGATGACTGCAAGGACTGGAAAACACAGATTCTCCAAGAAAGGAGGAGAGGCAACCTTTTCAGTTCAAGAAGAGAAAGCTAACACTGTTTTTCTCCACAGAAAGTTCCCAAACCAGCAAAACCTCAAGGAACTGATAGTAAATTATCAGAAGAAGAAAAGAGGTGAAGGTTTATTATGTCCTAGAGAAACAACAGTATAGTTAGATATAATTAATGAATCATACCACATAGATGGCAGCACTGGAAAAAGGAAACATAAACAGGCCTGTGACTCTAACATGATCATTTAAATAAGAACTGCAAGACTATAATCAGAATGAAAATTACAAACTCAGTGGCCGGCACTCTTCCTGTTCATTCTGGTTCTCTGCTTTGACAATAATATGAGATGGATTGGGAATGGAGGCTAATCCAAAAAACTGAAGAGATTAAGCATTCTGATATTACAAAATTATAAAAGTGTGTACTACATTTATGAAATGGAAACTTTAAAAAAATACAAAATACCAGATTAAAAAACACTGTATGATTTCTATTATACACATAAACTTGCTTGATTTGCTTACCTTGCATTATAAGATATTAGCACCTTTGAAGACATGTTTGTCCCTATGTTCATGTGTATGATTTCATGCACGAGAGGAAGTTTTCCATGTATGTGCCAGTGGCACACCAGAGAAGCGGGTGTCAGACCCCCTGGATCTGGAGTCCCAGGTAGTAAATATGGGTGGTGGTATCTAAACTCAGATCACACCAAACAAAATGCTTCCTAAGTGACCTGCCCAGGTCACAGAGGCTTTTCTCACAATAAAAGAAAGGACTTACATAGATTAATAACAACAAAAATTTAAATTAACAAAGAAGTGAATAAATTAGTGCAGAGAACCTGAAGCTCAGTATTTAGATATGAGTTATAGGGCGGTAGAGGCACGTGGACCATCCCTAGTAACTGTTATCTGAGACCCAATAATCATGGCTATCCCTACTGCTGAGTCTTCTACTGCCCTTATACATACCTGCTGTGTGTAGAGAAAAAGCCAAAAAAACATATCTGTATTAGTAAAGCTTTTAGACTTGAAAAGAACTGATAGCATGGATCTCTCTATGTATGTAGAAAGTGGTATATAAGAATGGCTCACAGAATGTGGTCCAACTAGGAAACCAATAACTGCATAGCAATGGAAAGTTGAAGGATACAAGTAGAGCCTGTATGTCTCAACTGGTCTTCAGCATATACCATAATTCCAAAGATGGAACCTCTAATGCAAGAAAAATCAAATGATCTCTCTTGCCAGATTATGGCAAGCAAAAAAGAAAAGGAGTGAGCATCTTCAATATCCTTTATAAATGTAGGCTGCCGCCAGAAACTGTAGCCTAGACTAAAGACTATTTTTGTCAATTCCAAAGCTCCAGAATAAAAAAGGGTTCTCCGTAACTGAGCATGGTGATGCACACCTTTAATCCATGCACTCGGGAGGCAGAGGCAGGCGGATTTTGGCGTTCCAGGCCAGGCAGGTGTACAAAGTGAGTTCCAGAACAGCCAGAGCTATACAGGGAAACCCTGTCAAGAAAAACAAAAACAAAACAAAAACCACACACACAAAAAAGGAAGGGTTCTCCCATGTTAAATGTTGCAAATAATAAAAAACACTTTCACAATGCCCACCTGTTTCAGTTTTAGGTTATTCAACTTGTTTTAATACAGTAATTTGAACTACTTGAAGTAGTGTCAATTACAGTTGACAATAAGTTCAGTTCTTTATCCAGATTCATGACTGCCTTTTCTGCAGCCAGAGTCATGGCCAGTCAAGGTGATTATCGACCAGGTCAAATTGATTACCTCACTTCTCATTGCTAATGTCAAGTACTGCCAAACCAGGAAAACTGTCCCCTTCAAAGCCTAGGCTAGAAGAGATGCAGCACTGTCTTCCCATCATGTGGTCTTAGGGACAGGACCAGATGTGCAAAGCAGTTATCAATTACATAGCATGAGCCAGCCTGGGCATCAAGAGACCTTGTCCTAAACCTACCTTGTAAAAAATGAAAAGTAATTGTTATACCTGGGAAATACAACACAATTGCAAATAGGAAGAGATCAGAGCAGAGCTGAATTCACAGAAATTACATTGAAAGGGGAACCAATAATTGATTTTTTCAAACTTAAATATTACTAAAAAACAGCATACCAATACTGACATTCAAAACTAGCAGCCCATATCCTCACATCAGGAATAGCATTAATCAAACACTATTTGAACTTGCCTCTATGTGGATTCTTAAGTGCTGACACCTGTATCTTGACACACGCAACTACACCCGATGGCCTGGGTTTCAATTCTTGAGCTGACTTAATGATGTCAGTGAAGATTGCACATGTATCTGTAGAACAGTACCCTACATGCAAATTGAATACTCACTGGCTTAACTGACATTCACAACTCAAACACCCATCAATATAGGCTGTCTTCATCACAGAACATGATTAATACATGATCCAAAATTAAAAATCACCTCCCTGCCATAATCAGGTCTTGTTCATAATGGCGACTCCAGCAGCTGATTGCCTACACTGTTTCCCCAGTAGGGATCGAAATAAACTCCCTTCTCTTCTGGTGTGAATGCAGAAGCCATGCCCATCAGGCAAATCCTGTTCCTCTTACTGGAATAAAAAAGGTGATTACATACATGACTCAGCAAGTAATTTAAAAACACAGTGGTGGTAGTGATTTAGACTTAAGTATTTAGTTGGTTTAGTCAATAGGAGAACAATGTTATTGTACTGGGGAAAAACAGAGTGGAATGAATGCTACCTGACTCAACATAGGAAAGCTTGTCTCAGAAACATTATTTAAAGCCTGCAGGTACAGCTGGTGTGGATTAACATCTTTCCCAGGGAGAGATCACTTATTCACCTCTGGCTGATGCCCAAAGAAGACCCAGCCTAGGAAACAGCATGAATTCCACATATGATGTCATCAATAAGTCCTTTTCGGTTCAGCCCCCAGGTTACACTTTGAATAATTTACTGGGGAACAGGACCTTGCAAGTCACTGAGGCTGATGGAGATTTACAGAGCAAAACTATCTTCTAGTCCATAATGTAAGATCTAGAAAAGAGGTTTTGTTGTTGTTGTTTGGTATTTTGTTTTGTATTTTCAAGACAGGGTTTCTCTGTATAGCCCTGGCTGTCCTGGAACTCAATTTGTAGACCAGGCTAGCCTTGAACTCAGAAATCTGCCTGCCTCTGCCTACCAAGTGCTGAAATTAAAGGCGTGCACCACCACTGCCCGGCTTAGAAAAGAGTTTTAAAAGATAGATCCATGCCACAACTCTCCCATACATAAAGGACAGAGAACACACATACAGAAAATATCAAGGAAACATCACCTAATAGCACTGTGGTTAGAGTTCTAACATGAACATGTCTACTGATCTTCTCTAACCTCAGAATAAGACTGTTTGAAGGTTCTGTCCCACCTACCCATCCATCCATCTATCCATCCATCAATTCATCCAAATGTATGTGAGTAGCCATTTTCCACTTTGCCCACTGTATGTTTCTGTGTGAGTGACTCCTTTCCTTTCCTCTCCTCATTCTCTTGAAGAAAGTTAACAAACTTCCTGGCCAGAAAGCAGCTTCTAGCAAGAAATCATTGTATTTAATACTCCCCAGGCTAACCAGCATGTTCTATTCCCCTGATGTTAGTGTTTATTTATGTAGAAATAATAAAGAGTTAAGTTGATAGCAATAGTAAGACATAACAGACATAAAGAGTTAATAAAGAATTGTTTCTCCAGGACTTAATGTACCACAAAATAATGAGAAAGAATTTAGATTTTAACCACAAGATTGTAATAAAGAGGTAAGATTCCCCAGCACGGCATGAAGCACAGAACAGTGATAAAGTTAAGAAGGAGTTAAGTTTTAATAATAAATAAAGCACACTTAATAAATAAAGCACACTTAATAAAGCACACAATAGTAATAGAGAGTTATAAAGTGAAGATACAGCAATTAATAAAACACAGAGTTTTATAAAGTAAAAATAACGCACAGTGAGATAAAGAGGAAAGAAACCAGCCATTTTCAGCCACAATATGAGCAAGAGAGTGTCAAGTCTCTAGAAGCCATTAGCTGATAGCATCCAGTACACTTGGAGAAAGTTACAAGGCCAGAGATCATCAGTCTTTTGGCCCTCATCCAATGCTGTGTCCCGCCCACCTGATCTGTAAAACCCCAAAAGCTGGTATGCCCCCAGCAGCAGAGCTGTCCCTAAACCTGTAGCCTGATGTGGTATCTGATGCACCTAATCTGGGGAAGACTTGATAAGCAAACGTGGGAAGATACCTGAGGCCAGGAGTAGCACTGGGACAGGTCTCTATGACAGGGAGGGGAGATCAGCAGATGGGACATCATTTGAAATGCAAAAAACAGCTTCGGCTGCAACGCGACTGAGACTTAAGATAGGCAAACGTCTTAATACTAAACAGCAACCATAAACATCCCTAAAGACCAAGTCTTGTCACCTCAGACACTGTTCCCCCTCCACTGCCTGAAGAGGTACCAAGAACGGCCAGGGCTGGTCCCCTGTATCCCATCACCCCGACTCCAGCTGCTTAACTCCCTGCTCCTTCCGGTTAAGGGCAGTGGTCACACGCTCACCATTTCGCCAGGTTGTAGATCGCTGGCAATTCCCTAAGGCCCCTGTCAGCAGAGATGAAAACAAATCAGATCAATCTTTCAGCCTGCTCGCAACGGAGAGGAACAGAGAGCACAAGGCACACGGAAGAACACGCCTCTACTTCTATTGGCGGGCCTATCCAGAGGCCCTGATTGGCTAGTGAGTCTTGATTGACATGACCACCTCCCTTAGGGTTAGAGTGTGCTGAAGGCAGACAGCATAGGGCTTCCCAGCTCGGGTTTCTTATCCAGGAGCTGACCCTTTTCAGATCTGCAAGACTTTGTTTCGGTCCTGTCCTCCAAAAGTCTATCTTTCTGTCATCCAGAACTCAGCAGGAATTTCTTCTTCCTGCTCCTCCAAAGCCGCCGCAGGTTCTCCTCCTCCTCGCTCCGCCCCCTGCTCCTCCAAGGAATCAAGAGCCACACCTTGCACAGTACATTATTCAACTTGGAGCAGAGTGAACTATAGGTTTCAAGTATATTTACAATTAAAGAGAGATTTTAGGACACAAAATGTGCTTCTCTCATTTTACACTGACATCAGGAAAACTGCAGCTAATAAGCAATTGCTACTGCAGACAACCCTGGGAGAAAAGCAGGGGATGGATGCCATTCATTATGGAGCACTATTGTTGGCCAGCACGGTTTCCTACGTGGGAAGGTGAAAAAACATATCTGTATTAGTAAAGGTTTTCCAGATGAACAGAATTCAGAGCATGAATCTCTATGAGTATGCAGAAAGTGGAGAGATAAGAATGGCTCACAGAATGAGGCCCCACTAGTAAATCAATGACTGTACCAATGGAGAGTTGAAGAAAACAGTAGTGCCTATATGTCTCAGCTGGTATTCAGCATGTAACAGAATTCCACAGATGGAGCCTTAATGCCAGAAAAATAAAAAGACCTTGCAAGCCAGTACGTGGGAAACAGAGATTGAGAAAGAACTACCATCTTCAATATCCTTTATTTACATATATATATATATATATATATATGTGCTCACAGCAGAAGTTCTGGCCTAGATTAATTTTTTTCTTCTCAATAAAAACCTCCAGATTAAAGAAGGGTTTTCCCATCTTTTTGTTTGTTTGCTTGTTTTTGTTTTTTGTTTTTTGAGACAGGGTTTCTCTGTATAGTCCTGGCTGTCCTGGAACTCACTTTGTAGACCAGGCTGGCCTGGAACTCAGAAATCTGCCTGCCTCTGCCTCCTGAGTGCTGGGATTAAAGGCGTGTGAAACCAATCCTGGCTCTCTATCCAGATTCTTAATTGCCTGATCTGCAGACCAGAGTAATGGCCAGTCAAGGTGACATCAAGATGGAAAACTGGTGACCTTACTACTCATTGCTAATGTCAAGTACAGCCATACCAGGAAAACATTCACCTTCAAAGCCTAGCCTAGAAGAGATGCAGGACTGTCTTCCCATCATGTGGCTTTAGAGACAGGATTAGATGTTCAAGGCAATTCTGAATTACATGGCATGATCCAGCCTGGGCTTCGGGAGACCTTGTCCTAAGCAGCACTTGTAAAAGAAATGGAAAGAAATTCTTATGCCTGGGAAACATCGCAGAATGGATACAAGTAAGAAATCAGAGCAGTGCTGCATTTAAAGGGAACCAATAATTGACTTTTTACAAACATCAATATAATTGAAAAAGCACATAGCCTTTCTGACTTTGAAAAGAGCTGTCCATTTCCTTCTAGAAGGAATAGCATTTTTCCAATACTTTTGACCTTGCCTCTATGTGGATTGTTGCCTGCTGAGACCTGTAACTTGACACACACAACTACAGCCAATGAAGTCCTGTGTTTTACATTTCTGAGCTGACTTAATTATGTCAATGAGGATTGCACATATCTCATAGGACAGTAGAAACCTAACTGCAATTTGAATATTCACTGGCTTAACTGACATCACAAATCATACACCCACCGATCTAGTCTATTTTCATTTAAAAAACATGAATTAAGACATGCTGCAAAATTATAAAATTACCTCCATGCCATTATCAGGCACTTTCCCTTATGGCAACTCCAGCAGCTGATTACCCACCTTTTTCCCCATTAGTGTACACAATAAAATTCTTCCTATTTTGGTGAGAATGCAGAAGCTATGCCCCTCATGCAAATGCTTTTCCTCTTGACTGAGTAAACAGTTGATTACATGACTCAAATGAATAACTATAAAACACAGTGGTGGTACAGATATTAACTTAAGAATTTCATTGTTTTAAACAATAGGATAGGCCAGGCATGGTGGCGCACACCTTTAATCCCAGCACTCAGGAGGCAGAGGCAGGCAGATTTCTGAGTTCGAGGCCAGCCTGGTCTACAAACTGAGTTCCAGGACAGCCAAGGATATACAGAGAAGCCCTGTCTCGAAAAATCAAAACCAAAACCAAAAACAAAAAAACAAAAAATAAGAATTTAGTTGGTTTAAACAATAGGATAGCAATGTAACTGCCCTGAGAGATAACAAAGTGGAATGAGAGCTACATGGCTCACCATAGGAAACCTGTCTCAGAAAAAATTTCTAAAAGCCTGGAGGTATAACAGGTAGAATTAGCATCCTTTCTTATGAAGATATCACTCATTCACCATTGACTGATGCCCAAAGAAGAGCCAGCCTAGAACAGAATTTTTAGTTCCCAATATGCTGTTGTACCTAAGTCTCTCTTAGGTTTGGGCCACTGCTATAGTTTGAACAATAGTCACAGAGGCAGATGGAGATTTACAGAGTAAAACGACCTTCTAGTCAACAATGTATGATCTAAAAGTAAATTTAAAAGATGTACCAATGCCACAACTCTCCATGTACAATGGACAGAGAATACAAACAGAAAATATCAAGGAAACATCACCCAACAGCACTGTGGTTACCGTTCTTACGTGAGCAGGTTTGCTGAGCTAGTCTAACCTAAGAATAAGGCTGCTTTTTTTTAAGGTTTATTTATTTATTATATGTAAGTACACTGTAGCTGTCTTCAGACACTCCAGAAGAGGGCGTCAGATCTTGTTACAGATGGTTGTGAGCCACCATGTGGTTGCTGGGATTTTAACTCTGGACCTTCGGAAGAGCAGTCCGGTGCTCTTACCCACTGACCCATCTCACCAGCCCAAGGCTGCTTTTTTACTAAGCAACTTGGTTCAGAGGAAAGTCACAGGTGCTTTTCTGTAGGTCCAGAAAGAAGTGCATCCTGAATGCTGTGTGTCTCAAGGCTGTGTCATCTCTGTAGAAGATTCTATATTTTATACTTTATTTTTTGTATATCAGTCTGTTGCTGGGACATGTCTGTTTGTATTACCAACAGTGGTCAGAAAAGGGCATTATATACCTTGGGATTGCAGTTACAGCAACTGGACTAATGCCATATGGTTTCTGGGAATGCAACCTGTGTAAACTGGAACACTATGCAATGCTCATAACTAAACTATATGTTTATTCATTAATTTTTCATTTAAAATTAGTTTTTTTTTAATTTAAATAAGAATATAATGCATCACTTCTTGTCAACTGTTGTGTCCGGCCAGCAGACCACAACCTGGGTTCTAGCCTGGAAAGGCATTTTGGAAACCTCGAAGAGAAGAGGAGCTAGGTGGTGAGAGAAAGAAATGTAGCCAAGACAGTTATTCTGATTAAAGCTCAAATTTTATTGTTGCGACACTAGTTATGAAGGAAGGGGGAGGGGACCCGATTCCCGCCGAATAATCTCTGGTCCAGTAGAAAGGTGAGCAAGTGTGTGGCTCCAAACAGCAAAGGGCAGGTTCCAGCAGTGGGCATGGCAGAACGAATGAGCAGGAAGCTCCACCCCTGAGCAAGCAGGTTTCAGGCTGGGGGAGGGGAGACTACAGTCAACTTTACCTTTTTACATTTCTCTAATATGTATTCCCAATAATGACAGGTTTCCAGGCTTAGCCACAACCAACTTTACCGATTAAGACAATTCTCTGGAGCCGGGTGTGGTGGCGCACGCCTTTAATCCCAGCATTCGGGAGGCAGAGGCAGGCGGATTTCTGAGTTCGAGGCCAGCCTGGTCTACAGAGTGAGTTCCAGGACAGCCAGGGCTATACAGAGAAACCCTGTCTCGAGAAAAAAAAAAAAAAGACAACTCTCTGCCAATCATTTGTGATTCTGACAAAAGTGTTATGAAGAAGTGTTTACTCCAAGAATAAACTATGATTAAGACAATTCTCTGCCAATCATTTGTGATTTTGACAAAAGTGTTACGAAGAAGTGTTTACTCCAAGAATAAACTAACACATTGCAAAAAAAAAAAAAAGACAACAGTATATACTTTTCATTGGCAAGTAAGATTTATCATCCTTTGATGACAATATGTTTGTATTCTGAAAAGAAGAAAATATTTTACTCATGGAATCTTTTACCTAATCTTATTTTAGAATCAGCAAGAGGCTTAGTGTAAAACATTTGTGGTATACAAAACTAGCAATCTGACCTTGAACACAGTATAAAGGTGGCCAAATATAGACCCTACAAAGTTGTCTTCCAATCTCCAAATATATGTGGTGGCCTAAAATCCCATCATTACCTTACAAACACGCACGCGCACACACACACACACACACACACACACACACACACACACACACATAGAGGTCACAAAAAATGAAATCTCATTGTTCTTACATAATGTAGCATCTGTACATAGTTCCCACTGAAAGCTGTACTTAAAGATGAAGTACAAAAAGGATACTTAGTACAGGCATGAAGAATTATGGGTCATCAAATAATACATATATATCCATAGCACAGAAAGCTATATTGTGAGATACACATTTAATTGGTGCTTATCCTACTTTATTAAATGTGTGAGAGACAGTTGAAAATGATGCTTGGGATACACACGTGACCTATCAGTGTTTATCATAGCCCCTTGCATTAAGCATTTTAACATTAATATTATTAAAACATGTTGACAAAACAGAGCACATTGGGGGTACATCTTCTACTCATGGACTTGTCCTCACAGGGTTGACACATAAGAATGAAGAGTTAAAATGTAGCCCTGTAGACCTCCAAGCCAGGCCACATAACAAGCAACAACTCAAAGGAATTTGATAAAATATGTAAAACAAAACCAGACAAAACAGCCCACAACCCTTTCCCAAGCACCCTTCCTTGAAAAGTATGATGAAGCACAGCCTGATATTTGTATAAACAGTGAGGCACTTAGATGATAGGAGTCCCATTCTATACATTGCTGCAGAAAGCTACCTATCACCAGGTGACAGCATATTCCAAGATGAACAGGAGTCACAGAAGGAAGACGGGAACAGCCAAACAATCTCTCTGAATGGATCTGTCACACACAGAGCAAATCTTAATATCTACTACAAATGTTTCAAAATATAACCAACAGCCACAATTAAGAATTTAGAAAGTTTAATCTAGAGGATAGCAAGGTCATTGTCCTGGGGAGTCCCTGAGGCAACATAGTTCATGTCAGAACATTTTTCTAAAAGGCTGAAAATCCAGCTGTTCTAGAATTAACATGTCTTCCCAGGGATGAAATCAGACAACAAACAATTAAAATATTAATTAAGAGGAAAAAAAAATCTCTGTAGTGATACCACTCATCTAGCTCTGGCTAATGCTGAAAGAGGAGCCAGGCCACAAGTGATTTTGCATCCTATATATGCTGTCATCCTTATGTCTCTTTTTGGTTTACACCCTAGGTTATACTGTGAACAATTTAAGGATGGAGTGGAGACTCCTTGGTTTAGCCACTTGACAGTTGGGAGATTTACATATTTCAGCAAGGTCATTTTTTTTAAAGATTTATTTATTGTGCTCGCTTCGGCAGCACATATACTAAAATTGGAACGATACAGAGAAGATTAGCATGGCCCCTGGGCAAGGATGACACGCAAATTCGTGAAGCGTTCCATATTTTTATTCACAAAGGAACTCACACAATATGTACTCACTGATAAGTGGATATTAGCCCAAAACCTAGGATACCCAAGATATAAGATACAATTTGCTAAACACATGAAACTCAAGAAGAATGAAGACCAAAGTGTGGACACTATGCCCCTCCTTAGAACTGGGAACAAAACACCCATGGAAGAAGTTACAGAGACAAAGTTTGGAGCTGAGACGAAAGGATGGACCATCTAGAGACTGCCATATCCAGGGATCCAACCCATAATCAGCTTCCAAATGCTGACACCATTGCATACACTAGCAAGATTTTGTTGAAAGGACCCAGATGTAGCTGTCTCTTGTGAGACTATGCCGGGGCCTAGCAAACACAGAAGTGGATGCTCACAATCAGCTATTGGATGGATCACAGGGCCCCCAATGGAGGAGCTAGAGAAAGTACCCAAGGAGCTAAAGGGATCTGCAACCCTATAGGTGGAACAACATTATGAACTAACCAGTACCCTGGAGCTCTTGGCTCTAGCTGCATATGTATCAAAAGATGGCCTAGTCGGCCATCACTGGAAAGAGAGGCCCATTGGACACGCAAACAGTATATGCCCCAGTACAGGGGAACGCCAGGGCCAAAAAAATGGGAATGGGTGGGTAGGGAAGTGGGGGGGGAGGGTATGG
This sequence comes from Mus musculus, assembly GCF_000001635.26. Classification (NCBI taxonomy): domain Eukaryota; kingdom Metazoa; phylum Chordata; class Mammalia; order Rodentia; family Muridae; genus Mus; species Mus musculus. The sequence goes on from NC_000079.6 coordinate 62,792,275, forward strand.
GGGACTTTTGGGATAGCATTGGAAATGTAATTGAGGAAAATATGTAATAAAAAATATTTTTAAAAAAGATTTATTTATTTATTTATTTATTATATGTAAGTACATTGTAGCTGTCTTCAGGCACTTTTTCTTTTCCCTCCTGCCCCGACCCTCCAGTTCTACTTACTCCAGCCCAGTTTGCTCCAGCAAATATTTCTTAAGTACAACAATACCCTGAAATACCAGCCCAGCCAGAGACTACAGTGAGAATAAACTTTAAAATAAAACAACAAAAATGAATTTAAAAAAAGGAAATTATTTATGAAAATTAAAAAAGATTAACATATTTCCTCAGTGTGACTTATTTGGAAAAGGGGATCTTCTCACTTTCCTACCTCCTTAACTAAATTTTTGCTCCTTTCTCTCCTGGAAAGTGTTCAGTAAACAAGTATATATGACGCAGAGAAGTCCCTACCTAGAGGAATCAGTCATTTTCCAGAGATTCCAAGGGAAATTCAAAGTTCATGGGATCCACTGTTACACTACACCACAACCAAAGGGAGCAATGTGAATGTCTCTTTAGAATATCTAATTCCTACCAGGAGGACAGGTTATAGGTTTGATGGGGTGGGGACTGAAAGGCTTTATCGTCTAATTGGAGACTGCCACGTGGGGTATGCAGGGTGCTATCACAGACATCTCTGTGTAGTTGCCAAGGGGGGTGGGGGGTGGGGCGGGACAGGGGAAGAACTGGACAAACTGACCCAGAACAGCTGAGTGGATACAGAGAGCACAATAGAAGGCAGCTGGGGTTCAGCTACATCCCAAGCATTGTACTCCAGAGGGCCGTTCTTCCTCTTTTACATCCAAACACCCAACCACCACCACCACCACCACCACCACTAGTTCATCCATACTCCATGGTTCTTTCTGAATGCCTGTCATGCAGTTTTAGAGTGACTTCTGTTTGAGGTCCAGGGTCCCCTGATGACAGCCTTGCTGTCACCTAGAATCAACACCACTCAAGAGTTCCTAACTGGATGTTTTGTAGGCATCATGGAACCAGAATAGGATCCAATTCAGCAAGTCAATCTTCGTGCATGCGTGTTACTTTTCTCTCACTACAGGAAGCATGAATTACATCAGAGGCTTACCTGACATGCATTGTTGTGGGCTCCCACTGCTGCCAAATGAATCCAGAAACCAGTCAGATTCTATTAGGAGATTTCAATAAAATGAGGTATGCTCTGTCTTTTTAGACTTTTTCTTGAGACAGAATGTCACTATATATGATGGCTGTCCAAGAACTCACTATGTACACCACCCTGGCCTAAAAGTCAGAGAGACTGGCCTGCCACGTCCACTATGATATATCTATGAAAGGAAGACTAACAAATAAAATGTTTGAACATTGCATTCACAGAGTTTGACCTTATATGTGATATAAGGATTAAGATTACCCCCACAACATGCATGTAACTACAGATAAGTTGCACAATTTACTAAACATAGCAATGGCAGTACTAATGTATGAGTAACACTAGTTGTACTATGGACTATTTCTTCATTAGAAGCTTTGGACATAGTTTTATCACCCATTCAACATGTACACCTTTTGCAATATCAGATTCAATGGATTCCCATTTTAAAGGGTAGTTCAAATAGGGCTATGTTTCAAATGCCTGAGCTAAGGCATTGTTTCCATGTCCTCTTTCTTAATGAATGCCTTGAAAAATTAATTCAGGTACTGCACATTCAGAAACATGGTTTTGTTAGACTGTAACAATCTCGATACACTTAAAGCTGTGCTTATTTACACAGTTGCTTTTCCTTAAAACTTCCAGGACATATTAAAACTCCTTCAGAAGCATATTTGTAGGAGCTTTCATGTATAAATTACCTTCCATGTCTTCTAGAAATTTGATAATGTTCTTCAATATTTTGATCTTTCCAACTGAAGCCTAAAATAGAGTAATAGAAAATGTATGATACATTATTGATAATTATGCAAACTGTAAGTTACTAACTTCAGTGAACCTTAGAGTCATGCATGATTTATTCACCTAATTCTTCTTCCATCTCAACTGAAATTACGAAAGAGCATCAATAAGAAAGAAACAATTTTCTCTAATTTTTAAAAGGGAATGGAAATTCATTCTTACCTATAGCATTGAAGTTCCTGTAGGACTCTAGCATGACATCTTTGTAGAGTTTCTTCTGGAAAGGATCCAGCAAAGACCATTCTTCCTTAGTGAAGTTCACATGCACGTCCTCATAAGTCACTGCCTTCTAGAGCATCCCATACATGTGAAAAAAAGAAAGCACAGTAGAGACAACATTGGGCATCTATTCTTCATAGACAATGTATTCATAGAATTCTGGGTCCTGGCACACTTATTTCCTGACACAAAAAGTTCTACTGTAACTACCAAGTCATTTTAGGATACTTAATGAGGTTCACCCCTATCATTTCTTAGGCCTTTGAATAGGATATAGACTTTCTAAAGAAATGCCAATTAAGACACATAAAGATATATAAACAAACTCAAAGACAAAAACCACATGATCATCTCGTTAGATGCAGAAAAAGCATTTGACAAGATCCAACACCCACTCATGATAAAAGTTTTGGAAAGATCAGGAATTCAAGGCCCATACCTAAACATAATAAAAGCAATCTACAGCAAACCAGTAGCCAACATCAAAGTAAATGGAGAGAAGCTGGAAGCAATCCCACTAAAATCAGGGACTAGACAAGGCTGCCCACTTTCTCCTTACCTTTTCAACATAGTACTTGAAGTATTAGCCAGAGCAATTCGACAACAAAAGGAGATCAAGGGGATACAAATTGGAAAAGAGGAACTCAAAATATCACTTTTTGCAGATGATATGATAGTATATATAAGTGACCCTAAAAATTCCACCAGAGAACTCCTAAACCTGATAAACAGCTTGGATATAAAATTAACTCAAACAAGTCAATGGCCTTTCTCTACACAAAGAATAAACAGGCTGAGAAAGAAATTAGGGAAACAACACCCTTTTCAATAGTCACAAATAATATAAAATATCTCGGCGTGACTCTAACTAAGGAAGTGAAAGATCTGTATGATAAAAACTTCAAGTCTCTGAAGAAAGAAATTAAAGAAGATCTCAGAAGATGGAAAGATCTCCCATGCTCATGGATTGGCAGGATCAACATTGTAAAAATGGCTATCTTGCCAAAAGCAATCTACAGATTCAATGCAATCCCCATCAAAATTCCAACACAATTCTTCAACGAATTAGAAGGAGCAATTTGCAAATTCATCTGGAATAACAAAAAACCTAGGATAGCAAAAACTCTTCTCAAGGATAAAAGAACCTCTGGTGGAATCACCATGCCTGACCTAAAGCTTTACTACAGAGCAATTGTGATAAAAACTGCATGGTACTGGTATAGAGACAGACAAGTAGACCAATGGAATAGAATTGAAGACCCAGAAATGAACCCACACACCTATGGTCACTTGATCTTCGACAAGGGAGCTAAAACCATCCAGTGGAAGAAAGACAGCATTTTCAACAATTGGTGCTGGCACAACTGGTTGTTATCGTGTAGAAGAATGCGAATTGATCCATACTTATCTCCTTGTACTAAGGTCAAATCTAAGTGGATCAAGGAACTTCACATAAAACCAGAGACACTGAAACTTATAGAGGAGAAAATGGGGAAAAGCCTTGAAGATATGGGCACAGGGGAAAAATTCCTGAACAGAACAGCAATGGCTTGTGCTGTAAGATCGAGAATTGACAAATGGGACCTAATGAAACTCCAAAGTTTCTGCAAGGCAAAAGACACCGTCAATAAGACAAAAAGACCACCAACAGATTGGGAAAGGATCTTTACCTATCCTAAATCAGATAGGGGACTAATATCCAACATATATAAAGAACTCAAGAAGGTGGACTTCAGAAAATCAAATAACCCCATTAAAAAATGGGGCTCAGAACTGAACAAAGAATACCTGAGGAATACCGAATGGCAGAGAAGCACCTGAAAAAATGTTCAACATCCTTAATCATCAGGGAAATGCAAATCAAAACAACCCTGAGATTCCACCTCACACCAGTCAGAATGGCTAAGATCAAAAATTCAGGTGACAGCAGATGCTGGCGTGGATGTGGAGAAAGAGGAACACTCCTCCATTGTTGGTGGGATTGCAGGCTTGTACAACCACTCTGGAAATCAGCCTGGCGGTTCCTCAGAAAACTGGATATAGTACTACCGGAGGATCCAGCAATACCTTTCCTGGGCATATATCCAGAAGATGCCCTAACTGGTAAGAAGAACACATGCTCCACTATGTTCATAGCAGCCTTATTTATAATAGCCAGAAGCTGGAAGGAACCCAGATGCCCCTCAACAGAGGAATGGATACAGAAAATGTGGTACATCTACACAATGGAGTACTACTCAGCTATTAAAAAGAATGAATTTATGAAATTCCTAGCCAAATGGATGGACCTGGAGGGCATCATCCTGAGTGAAGTAACACATTCACAAAGGAACTCACACAATATGTACTCACTGATAAGTGGATATTAGCCCAAAACCTAGGATATCCAAGATATAAGATACAATTTCCTAAACACATGAAACTCAAGAAAAATGAAGACTGAAGTGTGGACACTATGCCCCTCCTTAGAAGTGGGAACAAAACACCCTTGGAAGGAGGTACAGAGACAAAGTTTGGAGCTGAGATAAAAAGATGGACCATGGGCTGGTGAGATGGCTCAGCAGGTAAGAGCACCCGACTGCTCTTCCAAAGGTTCAGAGTTCAAATCCCAGCAACCACATGGTGGCTCACAACCATCCGTAACGAGATCTGACTCCCTCTTCTGGTGTGTCTGAAGACAGCTACAGTGTACTTACATATAATAAATAATAAATCTTTAAAAAAAAAAAAAAAAAAAAAAGATGGACCATGTAGAGACTACCATATCCGGGGATCCATCCCATAATCAGCTTCCAAATGCTGACACCATTGCATACACTAGCAAGATTATGCTGAAAGGACCCTGATATGGCTGTCTCTTGTCAGAGTATGCCTGGGCCTAGCAAACATAGAAGTGGATGCTCACAGTCGGCTATTGGATGGATCACATGGTCCCCAATGAAGGAGCTAGAGAAAGTACCCAAGAAGCTAAAGAGATCTGCAACCCTATAGGTGGAACAACATTATGAACTAACCAGTACCCCGGAGCTCTTGACTCTAGCTGCATATGTATCAAAAGATGGCCTAGGCGGCCATCACTGGAAAGAGAGGCCCATTGGACACGCAAACTTTATATGCCCCAGTACAGGGGAACGCCAGGGCCAAAAAAGGGGAGTGGGTGGGTAGGGGAGTGGGGGTGGGTGGCTATGGGGGACTTTTGGTATAGCATTGGAAATGTAAATGAGCTAAATACCTAATAAAAAATGGAAAAAAAAAAGACACATAAAGAGAAGACAAGCAAACCCATCAACAGTACTTAGCTTACATCAAAGAAACTGTACGAATAACTACTAAGTATAAAAACCAATAAGCAAGCAGGGTCTATTTGCTCATGCCTTTAATGTTGCAGTCAGGAGATAGAGGCAGACGTATCACATCGAGTCAGATGCCAGAGTGGTGTATGCATTGAGTTCTAAAATAGCCAGAGGTACATAGTAAGACACTGTCTCCCCTGAAAGAATCGATGAACAAAACCAGAACGATAGAAAGAACTCATAGGTTTTAATTTAAGCTCTTAAGAGAATGATACATGGGCTGGAGAGATGGCTCAGTGGTTAAGAACACTGACTGCTCTTCCAGAGGTTCTGAGTTCAATTCCCAGCAACCATATGGTGGCTTACAACCATCTGTAATGGGATCCAATGCCCTCTTCTGATCTCTCTAAAGAGAGCAACAGTATACTCACACACATAAAATAAATGTAAAAAATACATCTTTTAAGCCGGGCGTGGTGGCGCATGCCTTTAATCCCAGCACTCGGGAGGCAGAGGCAGATGGATTTCTGAGTTCAAGGCCAGCCTGGTCTACAGAGTGAGTTCCAGGACAACCAGGGCTATACAGAGAAACCCTGTCTCAAAAAAATCAAAAAAGGAAAAAAAAAAAGAGGTAGTGAATGATACATCCAGTCGAGATATATATTCATATTCTAGAAACCTGAGGTGTCCCAGTTTGAATAGTAACATTAATAAACTGTTACCAAAGGGAACATATTTTTAAACAGTTACAATTGGACAGAAGAAAATATTATTTAACAATGCTCAGATGTAAACAACATAGGGCAAGAGAGATAGTGCAACAGTAAAGAACTCTTACTGGTCCTGGAAATAAGTGAGTTCAATTGCCTGTATTAACAGGGGGCTCACAGCTATCTATTATTCCACTTTCAGGAGGTCTCAGGACATCTTCTGTCTACTGTGAGGACTGGGCACACATGAGGTATGTGTTCATGCATACAGGGAAAGACTCAGAGTCTTGCTAACATAAAGTCAAAACAACACAACAGGTAGAAAGAAGGTCAGCACCTGCCATCCAATAACCGAAAAGGTTCAGCAGTATTAATACCATGACTAATTCCCATCTTTGGAAATACAATGATAATGCCTGCAAAATTTCAAAAATCAAGAGGTGGGTGATGCTCAGCACAACAGTATATGCCTGACATTACAGGCCCATCTGTCAATTAAAAAGAAAAGAAAAAAAAAAAGTCTAGTATACTGGCCCACATTTGTTCCCAGCACCTGGAAGCCAGAATCATTTCATCTCCATGTTCAAGACCTATATAGTCTACAGCCTACTTTAGAGGATAGCCATGGCTACATAGAGAAACTTTATTTTCTAACATAAAAACAAAATTATAAAAATATTAGGTGAACAAAATAGCTTAGCACTGAATAGAAACTGCTTCTACTGTATCTTATGTAATTTATGGGAAAGCATGACGGCATGAGAAGGAAGCTGAAGGATGAGTTTCAGCCAAAACAGGAAAGGAAATGGATTAAATCTATAGAAACTCAAATCCCATCTCAATAAGGAATTGTATCTTGAAGACCTACTTCTACAAATGCCTCCATACTCTCCAAATGGAAAGACACTATGTTGAGACAAGTGTTTAAAGACAACATATCTGGAAGCTCTTTGATGCAACAAAGTATGCTCTGGCATTGGTCACTATAGGCTCATGGTAATTTGATGATGAAAAATCATTTAATCTAAATTCAAGATTCAGCAACAGCCCATACGCTATTCAAATGTCCAAAGTTTCTTTCAACACTCAAGGCAATCTTTGGACTGTCACATCTTCTAAAGTCAGGAAACAAGTGAAATCTTTATAATATAAAATAGCACAGAATATTCCTTCCCATTCCAATAGACAGGAGTGGGTACATATGGAAGATTGGAGTAAGGCAAGAAGCCATCAGGACAAAGAGTAATCTCTACAGCTCTGTGCCAGACACATGTGGCTTCAATTTTAAGGGGCAATTTCTCATACATCTCTTAGTTTGGTTACTACCACTCTGTACATGCAGCTCTCCATAGCAGATGTCTCACATGTTGTGCAACTCAACATCCTATCATCTGAAAATGCAACTGAGGCTTCATCCTCATAGCTTCAAGCAACGAACTCACCCAGGCTCATCACTGGGGCTCTGACTCTGCCAAACACAGATGGCTGGAACAGTGCCGAACTGAAACCACAGACCAAGCATCTATGACCTTAAATTTTGCATCATTCTTGTTTCCAGAACCCACAAAATATGGGTGACCTGTTGAGTTTGGCTTATCAATTGGGATGGACCCCATCACAGATGGACCACAGTTATAGCAGGTTTTGTATGAAGCTTCTTACTGGAACTAGAAATCACTTTGCCTTCTCCTTCCATCAGTTGGAGGGTTAGCAGCAGAGAGTGTTACTCTTGTGGCACCTACTTAGATTCCAAGTCCCTAGCAAGGACCTATCTTTGATGGTGATAATCTCCTGTGTTTCAATGCATGCTTCTGTTTCAGCACTTGAGGGTCATATGAAACTACCTGGAGCTGTTTTTCTTTGTTTTCATTTCTACCCCACTTGCTGAGTTTTTTCACTGTTGTCTTTAATGAGTAGCTAGTAATAACTGTCTTAAAGATATATTATTCTGGGGCTGAAGAGATAGCTCAGAGGTTAAGAGCACTGACTTCTCTTCCAGAGTCCTGAGGTCAATTCCCAGCAACCACAAGGTAGCTCATAACCATCTATAATGGGATCCAATGCCCTCTTCTGGTGGGTCTGAAGACAGCTACAGTTTACTCATATGCATTAGTAAATAAATCTTAGAAAACAGAATTATTAAAAAAAAAGATATATTATTCCGTCTAAGAAATTGGCCCTTTATGTTTTAATTCTGCCCTACTCAATTTCCCAGGGGATGAGCAGAATAAAAATGATTTGGAGCCAGAATATCACAAATAAATTGTGGAGTAATTTATCATTCAGTCTATTTTCCACTGAAATCCTATGACATTGATATTCTTTGAATGCATTACTCTTAACACACCAATCTTCTATGTTCTATAAGGACACCTAATTAAGATGAATATAGCTTTCAATGTTCTTTGCCATCTAAAGTCACCATATCTTCAACACTCCTCCAAAAGACAGCATTCCCACATTCTGTCCAGAAGCAAAATCATTTTTTGGTTACCAGTTTTTTCATTCCAACTTGCTTTGCTGTCACTGTGATTAAATCTTAAACCAAAGTGTCTCAAGTAACAAACAGGTCTATTTGCCTGGATCTTTAGACCACATTCCATTATTTGGGGAGCTTAGGATAGAAACTCAAGCTAGAAAATAAAAGTAACTTCATGGGCAAACATTGTTTCCTGGCTTGCTCTCTTGCTTGGTCACTAGTTAGCAAACAGCTATTCTGATTATGGGAGGGCCTCAGTTGTCATTTCCTCAGATGACTGTAGGGTCTCAATTGCTGACAACTTAAGAACATTAGAAGACAGAGACAATAATATAGGAGAAAGTTTTAAAAACACCAAACCACCTTGTTAAACCATATCAGTCATATGAGTGGTAAAAAATCCCAACATTGGAAGACACAGATTTTCCAAGAAATGAGAGAGGCAATCCTTTCAGGCTAAGAAGAGAAAACGAAAACTGTTTCACCATAGAATGTTCCCAAACCAACAAAAACTCAAGGAACTTATAGTAAATTATCAGAAGACCCAAAAAGGTGAGCATTTATCATATCCTAGAGAAACCACAATATAGTTAGATGGTACTCTCTCTGTACTATGGAACTGAATTTGTCTAAATCACGCTGTTGGGACTGGTAGTAGTAGAAAGTTAAAAGGATTCTAATCAAGTAAGGATAAAGGGTGATTAGCACCTCCATTCAACCAGTTTCTAAACTATTTATAAAATTTATGCAATGAAAGTGAATTGTGGAAGAGAACATTCAGAACTTCCAGAAACCAGACCTCAAGTTGCCCTACTTGTCCCCACAGTGCATACCAAAAGCCTCTGTGTGCACACTGGACAGTGATGGTATCAGCACCACAGCATCCAATGGTGACAACTGCAGAACCTCCCCTCCCCAAGGAATTCACTCTCAAGGAGGAAAGAAGCCATGTGCCTCTACCCAGATCAACACATGTATGAACAGAACAGTGCGGCTCACAGTCCATCCTAGTTCCTGCAGATTGGATTCTGATAGTTCCACAATGTGCTCTTTCTGGTCTAGGGTCAGTGGTCTTCACCGTCTCCATGGTAGGACTGCAGTCTCCCTCAGAGCTACAAATAGCTGTGGTTGAGGAGAATCCTAAAAGAACCTGCATGCTATCTCCCACCAGTGCTTCTGACTGCTAGGCCTGCCCATGTCCCTCATTAGCTTGGACCACCCAGCTAGTCCACAGGATTGTAGTAGGTCCTGCAAAAGGACAGAAACCTCAGAACACTCATGAACTGGTCTTTTTTTTCCTTCTCAATGGCCAGTCAGGGCACAGCCTAGAAGGTGTTGCAGAACTATCTTCCAGGACCTCTGTGGCAGAGTCAAGATTGAGGGTTCAAAGTAATTCTCAATTATGTAGGATAGGGCAAGCCTGCACTACAGAAGATATTGCTATGAACAGAGGCAAAAAACCAAAGTCGTCTGGAAAATGAATTGAAATTTTAAGTGATTGGGAAACATAGGAGAATTGAAACAAGGGATTAAGCTGTGATTCTTTTAAAAATAAAATTTAAAAGGTAATGCCAACAATGGACTTTGGGGGAACATAAATATAATTGCAAAAAATGCATAGGTATCTTGACTTTGAAAAAGGCGGAGGAAATGGCATTAATAAGATACTTTTTCATCTTGCCCCTTTAAGGACTGCTGAGTCATGTAACCTGACACACACACAGCTGCAGTCAATGAATGGGCTGTCCCAAATATCTGAGCTGAATAACTATGTCAATGAGGACCGCACATATCCACAAAGCAAAGTACTCTAACTGTAAATTCAATATTCATCGGATCAACGTAATCTCTCCAAATTGTACACCCACCAATCTTGTGTGTTTATATTAAAATGGATAAATGAACACTTGTTGGGAAATTACAAAATCACCCACCCTGGGTCAATCAGGTCCTTCTTCATAAAGGTGAAGAAGTGCAGCTGAGTGCCTTAAACTTTAGTTAGTTTCTTTCTTTTTTTTTTTTTTTGATTTTTTTTCCCATTTTTTATTAGGTATTTAGCTCAATAACATTTCCAATGCTATACCAAAAGTCCCCCATACCCACCCACCCCCAATCCCCTACCCACCCACTCCCCCTTTTTGGCCCTGGCGTTCCCCTGTACTGGGGCATATAAAGTTTGCGTGTCCGTGTCCAATGGGCCTCTCTTTCCAGTGATGGCCGACTAGGCCATCTTTTGATACATATGCAGCTAGAGTCAAGAGCTCCGGGGTACTGGTTAGTTCATAATGTTGTTCCGCCTATAGGGTTGCAGATCCCTTTAGCTCCTTGGCTACTTTCTCTAGCTCCTCCATTGGGAGCCCTGTGATCCATCCATTAGCTGACTGTGAGCATCCACTTCTGTGTTTGCTAGGCCCCGGCATAGTCTCACAAGAGACAGCTACATCTGGGTCCTTTCGATAAAATCTTGCTAGTGTATGCAATGGTGTCAGCGTTTGGATGCTGATTATGGGGTGGATCCCTGGATATGGCAGTCTCTACATGGTCCCATCCTTTCATCTCAGCTCCAAACTTTGTCTCTGTAACTCCTTCCAAGGGTGTTTTTTTGTTTTTTGTTTTTTTCGAGACAGGGTTTCTCTGTGTAGCCCTGGCTGTCCTGGAACTCACTCTGTAGACCAGGCTGGCCTCGAACTCAGAAATCTTCCTGCCTCTGCCTCCCGAGTGCTGGGATTAAAGGCGTGCGCCACCACGCCCGGTTCGAGAAACTTTAATCAAGAGGAAATCAAGGTCATTGCCCTGGGGAGCAACACACTGGTATCAGTGCCAGTGCCCCTGAGGGCACAAAAATACATTTTTCTAAAGGGTTGAAAATACAGCTGTTCTAGAATTAACATGTCTTCCCAGGGAGGAAATCAGACAACACACAATGAAAAATTCTAATTAGGAAAAAACAAATCTCTATAACAATACCACTCATCTAGCTCTGGTTAATGCAAAAGGAGGAGCCAGGCTAGAAGAGATTTTGCATCCCATATATGCTGTCTTCCTTATGTCTTTTTTAGGTTGACACCGTAGGTTATATTGTAAACAACTTAAGGATGGAGTAGAGACTACTTGGTTTAGCCACTTGGCCGTTGGGAGATCTGCATAACAAATATATTTCAGCAAATATTTCTTAAAGTACACCAATACCCTAAAACAGTCGGCCATTCTTTAGTGACAGAGTCCTAAGTGTAAGGTCTCAGAGGGTACAAACTATAGAAAAAGTAGGAGGTAGAAAATATAAAAGCTGGGGTGGTTGGCCAGGAGGTAAGGCTTATGCTAACTAAGGCAGCTTCTGAAGAATAGCAGCTTGTATACTACCTACAGTAGGGGGGAAACAGAAAGAAGTCAGCAGAAACTAACTCACAGTGGGACAAACTAAAGAGGGATCTAATCAAACAACGCTGCTCATTGAGAACAGGGTACTCTCACCAACATTACTGACCATGCCTACAGTGGTTTGGAAGTTATATCTGTCCAATGTGGTAGGAACTGTTGAAATCTCAGGATGAGAGACATCCCCTTTCCAAAGGATCTGGCCCAGATCATTAACAGCTCTCCCAAGCATATGACTGGTTTTAGATAAGAGGCTGAGTTTTGTTGTTGTTGTTGTTGGTTTGTTTGTTTTTGGTTTTGTTTTTTGTTTTTTAATACACACCTCAAGGCCCTAGGGAAAGGTCCCAGGTCCTAGACCACAGACTGGTACAGGCTCTAAGTTGTGGCTGGGTTTGAGAAGGAGCCAAGTAATTCTCTACCCATGAAGGCCTCGGTAAAAGCCTTGCTTGATCAGGACAGTCCTCACCACAACAGTGTTTTTCCTTTTCAAATGGTGTCACTAGCCCATGTGACAGAACAAAGCTTTTCTCAAGAAAAAAGGTCCTTCATGGCACACCAGGCCTTTCTGTTGGTTAAGACCCCGAAATGCTCCATAGAGCAGCTTGTTAAAGAGCTGGTCTTTGGTCTGGGGATGGGCCTAGTGGCTGTTTATTAATCAGGATTGTCTCCTTTGTTATGACCTGGAGCCATATTTCCTGACAATCCTGATGAACAACCCTGTGTATCCCAGCATCTGAATCTCTAAGATGCTCGGTTACCATTGCTACTTACCTGTGGGTGTTTTAGAGGCAGTCCTTCCCTCAGTTAAATTCTTCTAGGTGTGACTTACTATTTCCTAAGCATTGAAAAATCCTTTACATCATAGGTTCTACTCTTTTTATCACAGCTTAATATCGGAGTGCTACTGAGCACATGGCAAGGTGTATAAAACCTCCAAAAATTAACTCTAAAGGAATCTTACATTTAATCTTAAATGTCAAGGGCACAACTTCTAGAACATACCAGAGAATCTAGGCATCTCTGAATTTGGCAACCTACCAAGGATATTTCTACACACAAGACCAAGTGCTATGTGCACATGTAGCTCCCATAATGAAATTATTCAGATGCCACATTGCAGTTCATCAAGTGGCTAGGACACAAGGAACCCAAAAGTGGTTGCATCTGGCCACTGATTCCCACCCAGCCAAGGGAAGTGCCCACTTTCCCAGCTTCAACTGCTTATGCCCCTGCTCTTTCGGGTTAGAGGCAGCTGTTACAGGCTCACCATAGAGCTGAACCTCCAGTATGGCAGAAAGTACTCGGAGGAAGGACCCTCCTATTTTTCTGATTGGAAAGGACTCAAGAAGCTGAAGGGGCCGGGTAGTGGTGGCGCACACCTTTAATCCCAGCACTTGGGAGGCAGAGGCAGGCGGATTTCTGAGTTCGAGGCCAGCCTGGTCTACAAAGTGAGTTCCAGAACAGCCAGGGCTACACAGAGAAACTCTGTCACAAAACAAACAAACAAAAACAAACAAACAAAAACAAAAAAACAAAAACAAAAAAACAAAAAACAAAAAAAAAGAAGCTGAAGGGAATTGAAAACCCTTAGGAAGAAGAACATTATCAACCAACCAACCCTCCTCCCAGAGCTCCCAGGGACTAAACCACCAACCATGCAGTACACAGGGAGTGTACCCATGGCTCCAGCTGCTTAAGTAGTAGAGGATGGCCTTATCTGGAATCAATGGGAGGGGAGGCCCTTGGTCCTGAGGAGATTCTGTCCCAAGGTGGGGGAATGCTAGAGCAGTGAGGCAGGTGTGGGTGGGTGGATGGGAGAGCTCCCTCATAGAAACAGTGGGTAGGGAGAATGGGATAGGGGGCTTGCAGAGGGGAAAGCAGGAAGAGGATAACATGTAAAATGTACATAAATAAAATAACCAATAAAATAATTTATAAAAGAAATAAAATTTGAAATGTGAAATCAAGTATTGACTCTTTAAAAAGAAAAACATCATTAAAAAAAAAAAACAACCCACATATCCAAACCTAGATGCATAAAGGCCAGCTAGGAACATAATCAGTAACAGCCAAGAAATATGTCATCAACAGTGTTACATTATCCTACCACTGCTAGTCCTGAATATCCCAACATAGCTGAAGATATTAAAAACAACTAAATGAAGATGATAGAGGTCCTTAAAGAGGAAATGAATAAATCACTTAAAGAAATCCAGAAAAACACAAACAAACAATTGGAAAAAAAATCAATAAATCCCAATAAGAAAGATAAAAAAAACACAAACAAACAATTAGAGGAAACCAACAAATCCTTTAAATAAAGCTAAGAAAAAACAAGGATGTGGTTAGAGGAAATAAATAGAACTCTTCAAGACCTGAAAACAGAAATAGAGACAAAAACAAAACAAAACAAAAAAACCAAAACCAAAAAAAAAAAAAAAAAAAACCCCACAGGCAATCTGAAGAAATCCAGGAACTGAAAATTTTAAGACTATAAAGATAAACTACAGAGGCAAGGTTCACCCAAGGAATCTAGATGGGAGAGAGAATCTCAGGCATTGAAATGCCATAGAAGAAACTGATACATTAATCAAGAATAATGTTAATTCTAAAACTGTCCTGGCATCAAACACCAGGTAACTCTGGTACATTATGAGAAGGCCAAAACTACAAATAATAGGAATATTGGAAGTATAAGAATACCTACTCAAGGGTCCAAAAAATATTTTCAACAACACCATAAAATAAAAATTTCCAAACCCAAAGAGGAAATGCCTATCAAGGTACAAGAAGCATGGAAAATATCATATAGATTGGGCCAGAAAAGAAAGTCCCTTTACCACATAATAATCAAAACACTAAACATATAGAATCAAGAAAAAATATTAAAAGGTGCAAAGAAAAAAGATCAAATAAGATATAAAAATAGAGCTATTAGAATTATAACTCATTTCACAATGGAGACTCAGGAAGCCAGAAAGGCTTAGACAATGTACTGTAAACTCTAAGAAACCACAGACACCAGCCCAGATTACTATGCCCAGAACACTTTCAATAATCATAAACGGAGGGAATAAGACATTCCATGAATAAACTCGAATTTAACAATATCTACCTTCAAATACAGCCACATATAAGGTGCAAAAGAAAACCTCCAACCCAAGGAGGCTAACTATATACATGAAAAGAGAGGAAATGAATAATCTCATGTTATCAGCCTAACCAAAAGAAGGAACACACACACATACACCACCACCACCACCACCACCACCACCACCAAAATAACAGGAATTAAAAATCATTGCTCATTGCTGTTTCTCAGGATCAATGGCCTTAATCCCCCAATTAAAAGAAACAGATCAACAGAATGAAAGTGAAAACAGGATCCATCCTTCTACTGTATACAAGAATACAGTTCAACCTCAAGGACAGACATTACCTCAAGGTAAAGGGCTGGAAAAAGATATTCCAAGCAAATAGACCTAAGAAGCAAGCTTCTGTAGCTATTTTAATATTTAACAAAGTAGAGTTCAAACAAAGTCAATCAAAAGAGATGGGGAAGTGTCGCTTCTGTCTCCAACCAGCTGAAAAGAGTGACAACACAGCGTTCTTCTCAAAGCAGTTTATTTAGGAACCTTTCAACATGCATGCAGGAATCTCTCTGCAGGAATCTCTCTCTCACCCCCAATCGCAATCCCTTATATAACCCCTCAACCACGCCCCATCAGCCCAGTCCACATAACAGCAGTCCATTGGCCAGAATCATCACTAGTCATATGGTCCGATCTTGCATCATGGTGCACCTGTGCAGTTCACCCAGTGGACGAGGCTTAATCGGGTTATATGAGGAAGTTAGGTGCAAGTCATGAGACTTGGCTGCAGTCCCGGGTGCCATCTTGGAACTGCTGCCACACCCACTCCTCACAGGGAAGAATACTACATATTCATAAAAATAAGTCCTGAAAGAGAATCTCAATACTTACATCTGTGCCCTACAATTGTAAAAGAAGCACTATTTTAGTTTAAATCACACAGTGACCCTCACACACTGATAGTGGGAGACTTAATTGTCTCACTCTCACCAATGGACAGGTCCCCCAGACAAAGACTAAATAGAGAAATGCCAGCCAGGTGTGGTGGCTCACGCCTTTAATCCCAGCACTTGGGAGGCAGAGGCAGGCAGATTTCTGAGTTTGAGGCCAGCTTGATCTACAAAGTGAGTTCTAGGACAGCCAGGGCTATACAGAGAAACCCCCAAGGGGGGGAGGGGGAAGAGAGAGAGAGAGAGAGAGAGAGAGAGAGAGAGAGAGAGAGAAATGCTAGAGCTAAATATTAAAATAAAAGTAATGCTGGGGCTGGAGAGCTGACTCCGCGGTTAAAAGCAATGACTGCTCTTCCAGAGGTCCTGAGTTCGATTCCCAGCAACCATATGGTGGCTCACAACCATCTGTGATTGGATCTGATGCCCTCTTCTGGTGTGTCTGAAGACAGCACCAGTGTACAGCTCATATACACAAAATAAATAAATAAATCTTTTAAAAAATTAAAAGAATGTTAACTGATATTTAGAAAATGTTCCACCAAACACAACAAAATATACCTTATGCTCAGCACCTCATAGATCTTTCTCTGAAACTGACCAAATACTTGAAAACAAAGCAAATCTAAATAGATAGAGGAAAAACTAAAATAATCCCCCTCATCCTATCAGACCACTAAGGATTAAACCGCCCATCAACAAACAGCAGAAAGCTTACGAACTCATGGAAACTGAACAGTGCTCTACTGAATACAAATGTGTCAAGACAGAAATAAAGAAAGAAATCAAAGACAACTAGAATTCAATCAAAGTGAATACACAGCATACCCAAATTTATGGGATACAATCAAAGTGGTGATAAGAAGAGAGTTCATAGCACTAAGTGCCTACATAAATAAATCAGAGAGATCTCATACTAGCAAGTCATTGCCACATCTGAAACCTTTGGAAGAAAAGAAGTAAGCATACCCAAAAAGAGGAGACAGGAAGAAATTATCCAATTCAGGGTTAAAAGAAAGAAATCATGGAAACAATACGATTCACAATAACCCTAAATAATATAAAGTATATTAGAGTAATTATAAAAGAGCAAGACAAGGACTTGCCTGATAAAAGACTTATTTTTTGAAGAAAGAAACTGAAGAATCTATCAGAAGATGGAAAGATCTCTCATACTCATAGATTTGTAGGACTAATAGAATAAAAATGTTCATCATAACAAAAGCAATCTACAGATTCAATACAATCTGCATCAAAAGTCCAAAAGAATAGTTTATAGACATTGAATGGACAATTCCAAGCTTCATATGGAATAACAAAAACATAGGATAGTTAAAACAATCCTGAACAAGAAAAGAACTGCATGGTATTGGCATAAAAACAGACGCACTGATCAGTGGAACTTGAAGACCCAGACATAATTTCAACCACATATGGACAACTGATTATTGATTTGGAATACAGGAGTATACAATGGGAAAAAAGACAGCACCTACATCAAATAATGCAGCTTAAACTGTGTCTCTGCACATAGAAGAATGCAAATATGTCTATAATTCAGCAGCCTGCACAACACTAAAGTCCAAGTGGATCAGAGACCTCAAGAGAAAACCAGACACACTCAAGATGACAGAAGAGAATGTGGGGAAAAGCCCTGAATGCCCTGGCACAGGAGACAGCCTTCTGAAATGAACATCAATAGTTCAGACCCTAAGATGAACAGTTAATAAACAGGACCTCTTGAAACTGAAAAGCTTTTCTAAGTAAAAACAAAACAAAACAAACAAAAACAGGCAACTGGACAGACAGCTTAAGAAATGGGAAAAGTATTTTTCCCAACTTCACAACAGATAGAAGCCAAATATTAAAAAAAAAAATGTAAAAAGAACTCAATAAACTAGATGTTGAAAGAACAAAAAAAAAAAAATCAATTAAAAAGGGGTACAAAGCCAAACAGATTTCTCAACAAAGGAATCTCAAATGGCTGAGAGACCCTTTAAGAATGTTAAACATCTTTAGCATCAGGCAAATGCAAATCAAAACTACTTTGAGATTCCATTTTAAAAAAAACTGTCAGAAGAGATAAGATCAATAATACAATGGACAGCTCATGCTGGCAAGGATGCAGAACAAGGGGCACAATCTTCCATGCACGTGTGGATGAAAACTAATAGTCACTATGCAAATCAATATCATGGTTCCTCAGAAAACTGAAAATCCATATATCTCAAGACCTAACTATACCACTCTTGGGTATATATCCAAAAGGTGTTCCATCCGAACATAAGGACACTTGCCACATTATGTTCATATCTGCTTTATTCATACTTCACAGAAACTGGAATCAACCTAGTTGTCCCTAAACTGAGGAGTGGATAAAGAAAATGTGGTACATTTACACAATGGAGTATTACTCAGCTGCTAAAAATAAGGACATCATAAAATTACAGGCAAATGGATACAACTAGAAAAATCACCCTAAGTGAGGTAACCCAAACACACAGAGTGATACATGGATATTAAATATTAGGCAATAATAATCAATATAAATATTAATATTTAATAGTAATAGTAAATATTAGGCAAATAATAATCAGTAACTGAGAGAGAGGTTAGGTAAAGAGGAGTATAGGCAGGAGGCAGGGATCTCCCTGGAAAGGGGATAAAACAGCTTTTGTGGGTGGACTCAGGGTGGATTGGGACAGGAGTGGGAAGAATCAGTTGAAGAGAAGATGGAGGGACAGAATTCAGTGCAGGAGAAATTAAGGGCTTGGGGGGTTACTATATAAACCTAGTACATTGGTGACTTCCTGGAATCAATTAGAGTATCTCATAATAATAGAGGATATTGGGTCTAAACTGGCCTTCTTTGTAACCAAGCATGGCTTCAGGGATGGAACTGGGTCACATTCAGTTGACTTGCTGGCCTGTAGGGAACAACCATGCTGATGCTAGGACAAAAATTTGCTCTCTGAAAACTTCCAACAGGGATCCACTGGTGAGGACAACTTCAACACAGCTCACTGAATCCAGAGAGGTCCACCGGGTGCAGGCATGGATTCTTCACCCCTATGCTCAAGCCTCTTTGGGACCAAAAATTACTCTACTAGCTACAGAAAAACCTTGACACCAAACTAACTACAAAACCCTCCATCTACCATCTGTCCTTCCTGTAAGATATGTAGAGGCATGGTGGCACCAACTACTTTGAGGTGAACATATGCCTTACACTGCCGAGATGTTCAGGAGTCTCACAACTGAAATAGCAAGCAGGGACCCTGCATGGATTTACACAGGGTTCTCTAATTATATGTTACAGCTGTTAACTTGGAGTTTTTGTGGGATTCCTCACAGTGGTAATGGGTGTAGCTCTGACATTTTTGCCTGCTCTTAAAGAGTCTTTCCTTCCTGTTGGGTTGCCTTGTGCAGCTTCATTATGAGCTCTTTTGCTTTGTTTTATCTTCCCCCCCCCCCCCACCTTGTTTTGCCCTGTTTGACTGTCCTCTCTTGGAGACCAGCTCTTTTCTGAAGAAGAAACCAAAGAGAGGGAGTGAGTCTGGGTAAGAGGACGATAGGAGAGGCGGGAGCTAGCTGGGAGAAGTAGAGAGAGCAGAAACAGTGGCCACTATAAGTTGTGTGAGAGAAGAGGCTCTTTTTCAGTTAAAAACGTCAATGAACTAAATGACATTGCAAAGACAAGGGGAAACCAAGGATGAACAATGAGAAGCAGAATACGGAAGGCAGGAAACGCACAATTTTGACAGATACAGTTACACTGGAGTTCATGATGAACTGAGGCTCGCACCATGTCTAGAGCTGTGAAATCAGAAATTCTGCTCTCAGCATGTGAAGTATCACGGAGAAAATGAACTCAGGCCATTCTCTTGTGTTCTCTTTCACTAGTTTGCATTATGGAATCACACATGTGTATCTGCCCGTTTAATTAAAAAATAATACTATTGCCTCTCTTAAAAAAACTAATGTTTGAATAATTATTAAATAGAAATGTGAATGTGATATTATACTGTACTGCTACATGAATGACATGATACATTAAACATATACAAACTGATATGTAGCCGGGCATGGTGGCACATGCCTTTAATCCCAGCACTTGGGAGGCAGAGGCAGGCAAATTTCTGAGTTCGAGGCCAGCCTGGTCTACAAAGTGAGTTTCAGGACAGCCAGAGCTATGCAGAGAAACCCTGCCTCGAAAAACAACAACAACAACAACAAAAACAAAAACAAAAACAAAAACAAAACAAAAACTGATATGTAAAAATGTTAAGTGTATAAACAAGTTCTCCAAATCAAAAATGAAAGTGCTACCATCTAAGGCAGGTTATCTGATCAGAAAAAAAAAAAAAAAAAACGGGATGGGTCACTCATTATAATTCATTGTCATTAATTAAATCCAAGTAAGTCAGTTTGTTTCTTAACCCCATTTTTAATTTATGCAGTATGACTCATTGGCAAAAAGTTCTCACACCTTCCAGATAAAGCACTTTTGTACATATTTACAGTATACTATAAAAGTGCATGTCCTGGCTTCTCGCCGGCCGCCTGGCCGCGGCGGCGGCAGCTAGGCGCGGGCTCCTCCCGCCTCGCCACCCCACGCCCGCCCCCGGCCGCGGGGCCTTCCGTCGCACGGCCGCCGCCCGCCGCACTCCGCGTCCGCCCCCCCCCCCCCCCCACCGTGCCAGCCATGGAGCCCCGAGCCCCCCCCGCCGCCGACACACCCACCAGCGCGGCTACCTGCTGACGCGGGACCGCATCTCAACAAGGACTTGGCTTTTACTCTGGAAGAGAGACAGCAGTTGAACATTCATGGATTGTTGCCGCCCTGCATCATCAGCCAGGAACTCCAGGTCCTTAGAATAATTAAGAATTTCGAGCGACTGAACTCTGACTTCGACAGGTATCTCCTGTTAATGGACCTGCAAGACAGAAATGAGAAGCTCTTCTACAGCGTGCTCATGTCTGATGTTGAAAAGTTCATGCCTATTGTTTACACCCCCACCGTGGGCCTCGCATGCCAGCAGTACAGTTTGGCATTCCGGAAGCCAAGAGGCCTCTTTATTAGTATCCATGACAAAGGGCACATTGCTTCAGTTCTTAATGCATGGCCAGAGGATGTCCTCAAGGCTATTGTGGTAACTGATGGAGAGCGCATCCTTGGCTTGGGAGACCTTGGCTGTAATGGAATGGGCATCCCTATGGGTAAACTGGCCTTGTACACGGCATGTGGAGGGGTGAACCCACAACAGTGTCTACCCATCACTTTGGACGTGGGAACAGAAAATGAGTTACTTAAGGATCCACTGTACATCGGGCTGCGGCACCGGCGAGTCAGAGGCCCTGAGTACGACGCCTTCCTGGATGAGTTCATGGAGGCAGCGTCTTCCAAATACTGCATGAATTGCCTTATTCAGTTTGAAGATTTTGCCAATCGGAATGCATTTCGTCTCCTGAACAAGTATTGAAACAAGTGTTGCACATTTAACGATGATATTCAAGGAACAGCGTCTGTTGCGGTTGCGGGTCTCCTTGCAGCTCTTCGAATTACCAAGAACAAGCTCTCTGATCAGACAGTGCTGTTCCAGGGAGCTGGAGAGGCTGCCTTGGGGATTGCTCACTTGGTTGTTATGGCCATGGAGAAAGAAGGTTTATCAAAGGAGAATGCTAGAAAGAAGACATGGTTGGTTGACTCAAAAGGACTAATAGTTAAGGGTCGTGCTTCTCTCACAGAAGAGAAAGAGGTGTTTGCCCATGAACATGAAGAAATGAAGAATCTGGAAGCCATTGTTCAAAAGATAAAACCAACTGCTCTCATAGGAGTTGCTGCAATTGGTGGTGCTTTCACTGAACAAATTCTCAAGGATATGGCTGCCTTCAACGAGCGGCCCATCATCTTTGCTTTGAGCAATCCGACCAGCAAAGCGGAGTGCTCTGCAGAGCAGTGCTACAAGGTGACCAAGGGACGTGCAATCTTTGCCAGCGGCAGTCCTTTTGATCCAGTCACTCTCCCAGATGGACGGACTCTGTTTCCTGGCCAAGGCAACAATTCCTACGTGTTCCCTGGAGTTGCTCTTGGGGTGGTGGCCTGCGGACTGAGACACATCGATGATAAGGTCTTCCTCACCACTGCTGAGGTCATATCTCAGCAAGTGTCAGATAAACACCTGCAAGAAGGCCGGCTCTATCCTCCTTTGAATACCATTCGAGACGATTCGTTGAAAATTGCAGTAAAGATTGTGCAAGATGCATACAAAGAAAAGATGGCCACTGTTTATCCTGAACCCCAAAACAAAGAAGAAGTTGTCTCCTCCCAGATGTACAGCACTAATTATGACCAGATCCTACCTGATTGTTATCCGTGGCCTGCAGAAGTCCAGAAATTACAGACCAAAGTCAACCAGTAACGCAACAGCTAGGATTTTTAACTTTATTAGTAAAATCTTGAAGTTTCCATGATCTTTAAGGGTCAGAATCTTTTATGATGATTCATAGTGTGCTTAGAATAAGGTGATTTTAGTTTAATAACAAACTCATGGGAGTCTATTAGGATAAATTAGGATAAATTTCACACTATGTGGGGAGCTGCCCTCACATTCGCTGTTGCAAGATGGCGCTGACATCCTGTGTTCTAAGTGGTAAACAAATAGTCTGCGCATGTGCCAAGGGTAGTTCTCCACCCCATGTGCTCTGCCTTCCCCGTGACGACAACTCGGCCGATGGGCTGCAGCCAATCAGGGAGTGACATGTCCTAGGCGGGAGGATAATTCTCTTTAAAAGGGACGGGGTTTCACCATTCTCTCTCTTGCCCTCTTGCGCTCTGGCTCCTAAAGATGTAAGCAATAGAGCTCTTGCTCTCTTGCTCTCTGGCTCCTGAAGATGTAAGCAATAAAGCTTTGCCGCAGAAGATTCCGGTTTGTTGCGTTTTTCCTGGCCGGTCGTGAGAACGCGTGTAAGAACACTAGACGGTTTTGTTTCACTTACTGTGGATATTTATGTTTTCTCTTGTGATTATTCTCTTTATGAATTCTGTTTAAAAGCTACTGTACCTGCTGCTGAGAAAGTCCTCACTGATATGTAGGAAGCTAATGGAAGACCCACACTAGTAATAAATTAATATAGCATAACTTGAAAAAAAAAGTGCATGTCCTTATTATCTCCATAACTACTCCTGCTGCAAAAATACTGACACTGATTTTTCTTTGCATACCAACTAAAAGAACATCAGAAAAACCCTTTGTAGCTGATTGTTGAAAGCCAGCCTGCGGCTCACAATAAATGGGTACACCTGGGAGGCAAGCCAGGGCTGAAAAGAGAGGGGAAAACTAGGCGGTCGAGAGAAAAATGGAGCCAAGACAGGGTTCCTGATCGAGGCTCAAATGTTTAATGGCAAATATGCTTATAAAGGAGGGGGGAGGCCCATTCCCTCCAAATTCATCCTTGGAGCCTGGAACCAGCTGCAGGTGGTTCCAGGATAGGGTGTAGTCTCCAGAATAGCTCAGGGGCCTCTCAGCAGGAGGAACAGTGGCAGTGGCTGAACAATAGAGTGAGCTAGGGAGGAAAGCTCCACCCTAGGTAATCTCCTTAGTGGCAGCAAGGTCAAGGTCTGGCTCAGCCTGCTTCAGGCTGGGGGGAGGTTACAGATTGCTACAGCTAGATTCTGTGTTCTTTCTGCTCTTCATTTTCTATTGTTACCTGTAGTGTAGGCAAGGTGGCTGAAGCTCTCATATCCATCTAAAAAATGAGGATACATTAACAATTGAAATCAGATAGGATAAAGAAGTGAGCTAACCGAGCCTGAGCTGTAATTACATGTTGTGTGTTGACCGATACAGCACGGAGTGTTAGAGTCCTTTTTAAGTGTATGTTCCTTTATGCAATGCTACTGTCTTCATTTACTTAGCACAATGTCCCCCTGAGGTTCCCAGCTTGTCCTATTCAAATGAGCATTGA
The DNA here is from genome assembly GCF_000001635.26 of Mus musculus. Classification (NCBI taxonomy): domain Eukaryota; kingdom Metazoa; phylum Chordata; class Mammalia; order Rodentia; family Muridae; genus Mus; species Mus musculus. The sequence continues at coordinate 62,816,337 of NC_000079.6, forward strand.
GGTTTGTTGCGGGGGAAATATTAAAATATCAGCAGGGCCAGGCCACCTTCCGCCAATAACTCCTTAGAGCTAGCCCCTGTGCCAGGTGATCTCACTCACTTGGTCTCTCAGCCCGCCAACTCGCCGGCCCTGAGAGGGTACAGGGCTCCCACCAGGTCATCTCTAAGATGACCCCCTGAGTTCCTTTTGCTTCCATGTAACGCCCATGCACCCCTGGTTAGTCATCTCAACACCTAATTATCCAGTAGAAACAAGACTTTAAAAAAAAAGATTTATTTATTATTATAAATAAGTACACTGTAGCTGTCTTCAGACTCACCAGAATAGTGTGTCAGATCTCATTACGGATGGTTGTGAGCCACCATGTGGTTGCTCATATTTGAACTCAGGACCTTTGGAAGAGCAGTCAGTGCTCTTACCTGCTGAGCCATCTTGCCAGCGCAAAAGAAGACTTTAAAGCTTATAGTTAACCAATTAGATTTAAATATCAATTTAATCACAATTTACAAGATGCCAGTACAATAATTTCAGAGCCAATTGATAATGATAGCTTTAACCCAATTATTCTAACCTTTTGATAATACTGCGTCAGCCTCCATTCTGGTTCTCTCTCTGCCTGTAACCACTGTCTCCTCAACTCCTTGCTGGGCAGTCCTTCTCCTGTCCAATCACAAGCCTCCCACTGCCCTAATGTGATTGGACAGGGAAAATCCTGCAACAGAGGTTACTGAGACTTCTGATACTTCTTGAACTAATATCAAATGCATGGAAATATAGTGAGAAGACTGCTGGGATCCATGGTGTACTGGCTAGTTTTGTGTCAACTTGACACAGCTGGAGTTATCACAGAGAAAGGATCTTCAGTTGAGGAAATGCCTCCATGAGATCCAACTGTAAGGCATTTTCTCAATTAGTGATCAAGGGGGAAAGGCCCCTTGTGGGTGGAACCAACTCTGGGCTGGTAGTCTTGCGTTCTATAAGAGAGCAGGCTGAGCAAGCCAGGTGAGGCAAGCCAGTAAAGAACATCCCTCCATGGCCTCTGCATCAGCTCCTGCTTTCTGACCTGCTTGAGTTCCAGTCCTGACTTCCTTTGATCAGAACAGCAGGGTGGAAGTGTAAGCCGAATAAACCCTTTCCTCCCCAACTTGCTTCTTGGTCATGATGTTTGTGCAGGAATAGAAACCCTGACTAAGACACATGGTAATCCTGTCGTTTTATGAGAACTCTGCATACTGCTAGCAATGTTAACTGCTGAGTCCTGTAATGTGATACAGCTATGGCCAATGGCCTGTGTCCCAAATATCTGAGCTGACTTACCTATGTCAAAAAAGATTGCACGTATCTCCATTGAACACTACCCTAACTGGTTTGTTTTCATGAACACACATAAATTAAGACATGCTAGGAAATAATAAAATCACTCATCCTGCTTTAATCCCTTCTTTATATTGGTGAGCCCTGCATCTGAGTGCCTTAAACTTGAGTTAGTCTATAATCTAGCTATTACCTACCATTTCATTCTGCACTGTACACAGGAAACTGTGCCTCGTATTCTTGTCTGAGGGTAGAGCCATGCTTACATGCAGACCCTTTCCCTGTTACTGCAATGGACAGTTCATTCTATGAATCAAATGGGTACATTAAAAACTCGGTTGTAGTACTGCCCTTTAACTTACGAATTAGTAAATTAAGCCGGGTGTGGTGGCGCACGCCTTTGATCCCAGCACTCGGGAGGCAGAGGCAGGTGGATTTCTGAGTTTGAGGCCAGCCTGGTCTACAAAGTGAGTTCCAGGACAGCCAGGGCTACACAGAGAAACCCTGTCTCAAAAAAAAAAAAAAAAAAAAAAAAGTTAGTAAGTTTAAGCAAAAGCAAAGTAAGGCCATTGCCCTGGGGAGAAACAGACTGGAATTAGGGCCCTCTGACTCAACATAGCTTCTCTCAGAAACATTTTTCTAAAAGGTTGAAGATGGAGCTGTGCTGAATTAATATGTCTTTCCTGGAAGAAATCACTCAACATACAATTAAAAACTTAATTAAGAAAAATCTCTATAAAAATATTGGGTATCCATATAGCTGTGCTAAATGCTAAAAGAAGAGCCGGGCTAGAAGAGATTTTGCATTCCATATATACCATAATCCTTAAGTCTCTTTTAGGTTTATACACCAGGTTATACTGTGAACAATTCAAGTATGGACTAGAGACTGCTCATCTAACCACTTAGGCAGATGGGTGTTTTACATGGCAAAGATATTCCAGAATTATTTCTTAAGTACACCAGTTTCCTGAAACAGCAGGTCTTTCTTCATTGACAGTCTTAAGCGGAAGGTCTCAGAGGATGTGAAAGATAGGAAAAGTGGAACGTTGAAAGTATAAAGCAGAAGTATTGCACATGCTATGTCTTATGCTAAGTATGCTTAACAAAAGCAGATTATCTGTTACTTACAGGGGTAAAATGGCCAATGGAGACTTCCTTGAAGTCAGCAGAAACTATCATACAATGGAATAAAATCAAGAGGAGTCTATTCAAACAGTGCTGTACAGGGGAACACAGGTTAGCTCAACAACATTACTGACCAAGCCTACAGTAGCCATGGGACTGATAACAACAGCCTCATGTGGTAGGAAGTGTTGGGGGTCTTAGGATCTGATGCAATCCTCTCCAAAAGCCCTTGCCCCAGAACACTACCGGCTCTCCCAAGCATCTACCTGTCTTAGAGGACTACCGGCTCTCCCAAGCATCTACCTGTCTTAGAGGAGCTCAGTTTCCCTATCAATACCTCATGGCCTTAGGAAAAACTCCCAAGACTTAGGTCCCAGACTGTGACTAGTCCTGTCAAGCATGTTGCTCAGTTTGAGAAGAAGCTATATCATTCTCCATACATGAGCACCTCAGGAAAAGCCTTACTGGATCAGTCCAGTCCTCAGTACAGCTGTGTAGTTCCTTTTGAAATGGTGTCTCGCCTCTGTGGCAGAACTATGCTTTTCTAAAGAAGAAAAGTGGCCCTTTATGGCACACTACATCTTAGTGTAGGATATGACCCTGTAATGCCCTATTGAGCAACTTGTTAGAAGGCTGCTTTTGATCTGGGGATGGGCCTAGTGGCTAATTGTAAATCAGGGTTGTCTCCTCTGTTATTGTCTAGAGCCATATTTCTGGACAATCCTGGTGAACAAACATTTGTATCCTAACATCCTAATCTCTAACAGACCTACTTAGCATAGAAATCTGTGGGGTGTTTTAGAGTCAGTCCTTCCTCCTGTAAATTCTACTTGGCATGACTTACTATCTCCTAAGCATTGGTAAATATTTACACCATCTATTCATTCTACTCTTTTATATCACAGCTTAATATTGAAGTGCTACCCTGCACATGAGATTCTGTTTACAACCTCCACAAAATTAACTCCAAATGGATCTTACATGTACATGTTAAATGCCAAGGGCAGAACTTCTAAAAGATACCAGAGAAACTAGGACTCTTCGAATCTGACATCCTACTAGGATGCCTCTACACACAAGCCTTTGCACAGCAGAGGCAGGTCCCATACTGAAGTTATTCAGATGCTACCGTAGGATTCATGGAGTGGCTATGTAAGACCCCTGAAACTGGGGAGACCTCTGCTCAAGTCCCGGGATGAGCTGGCCGGCACCCCAATAACTCGAGAGAAAACCACACCTGATGCAAACTACAAGAGGCTTTATTGTCAGCTAGCTGAGGATGTTCAACCCTGAGCAGTAACAGTAGGGGGCTTTTAAAGGAAAAGTGAGGAATTGGGAGGAGTTGGGAGGAGTTTGGCTACAGCTCTTCTCTGTGGAATCTATCTCCATGTCCTTGGCGCAGGGAGCCAAGCAAGCACCTGGCTAGGTCTTTTTACAATTATCGCATCTCTGGCTGTAAGGCACAGAAACAAAAAGGCTTTTTGCTGGCATATAGAGAACAAAGAGCTTCTTTCTGGCTGTATTTTTAGAGATCAGGGAAAACAAGCTTGGGGGAATGTTTTAGAGGCTTTACCTTTCAGGGAGAAAAGCTTTAAGTCGGGGTCTCACATCTAGGACAACTAGGAACATCAAGGGTGGCTGCATCTGAAACCCTGTTCCCACCAAGCCCCTGGGAGTACCCATAACCCTTCTGTCTAGGCATGGTGGTCACATGCTCACCATGTTACAACTTAGTAGCTCTCCTGAGTTCCTCTCAGAGCACCCAACAGCAGCACCCAGAACAGGTCACACCAACCAGGCAACCACTCAAACCTGCCCAGCAATGGTGCTGGGCCAGAGTAACTGACAAGGCCCCCAAAAGAACCACCTCCTCTTCCAACTGGTGGGCCCTCCTGGAGGCCCTGATTGGTCAGTGGGTCTTGAGTGACATGAGAAGACAAAGCCTTGTGGGTCTAAGACAAGGATTCGAGTACAGGAGCATACGTTTTTTTCTAGATCCACAGAGATTTCTTTTTTTCCAGTAGAACTTGTGCCTGTCCTCCATAAGCCTACCCCTCTGTCTTCTAGCAGTCAGCAGGAATTTCCTCTTCTTCCTCCTGGTATCAAATTGCTACAGCGTGAGCAATCTGACCCACAGACCAAACAGTGCCAACGATATTAACAACTAAAGAGAATTTTTTTTTTTGTTTTTTGTTTTTTTTTTTTGGTTTTTCAAGACAGGGTTTCTCTGTATAGCCCTGGCTTTCCTGGAACTCACTTTGTAGACCAGGCTGGCCTCGAACTCAGAAATCTGCCTGCCTCTGCCTCCCAAGTGCCGGGATTAAAGGCGTGCGCCACCACGCCCGGCCTCTAAAGAGAGATTTTAAGACAGAAAATTTGATTTTTTTTTTCTGTGACTGCACACTGGGGTCAGGCAAACTGTAGCTACTAGTCACCTGTTACCCAATGGAGGGATAGGGACACAAACCCACCTTTAAATTTTTTCCACCCAGAATTGTTCCTTCTAAAAGATATGCAGGGACAAAAATGGATCAGAGACTGAAGGAATGGCCATCCAGTGACTGCCAAATTTGGGATTCATCCCATGGGAGGGAACCAAACCCTGACACTATTACTGATGCTATGTTGTGCTTGCAGGCAGGAGCCTAGCATGGCTGTCCTCTGAGAGGCTCTACCAGCAGCTGACTGAGGCAGACACAGACCCTTAAAGCCAAGCATTGGACTGAGGTTGGGGACCACTATGGAAGAGTTAGGGGAAGGACTGAGGAGCTGGAAGGGACAACAACCCCATAGGAAGACCAACAGTGTCAACTAACCTGGACTCCTGGGAGCTCCAATAGCATTGGCAATAGCCTTTAATATTTGCAGGTCTATGAGACTTTACTACCAAAAACTCCAAAAAAGAAAACAAACCAAAAACAACAAACAAACAAACAAAACACCTGTGGGGCATGTGGGACTGTACTACCCGACAAGCGTTAAGTACTGGGAAGGTTAAGTGAGCCCAGACATTGGAATCTCAGAGATTTGAGAACAGCAGGAACCCAGCCAATTCCTACCTGTCTCTGTACCTGCTCTGGAACACTTAACCACAAAACTCTACCAAGAGGATGATGGGCATTCAGTCATGGGCTTAATACCTGGAGTTCTCCATGCTAGATGTCTAGATAGCCTTGAGCCTTCAGCCAACGGCCTTACCTTCCTGGGTATTCCTTCCCCTAAGAGGTATATAATCTCTGCTTCACCCTGAATGAAGTGTATGCGTTTACATCCACCACCAAATAGAGCAATGTGAACAAGCAAAGATCATCTCAGAGAGTTGCTTCATTAAAGACTGCCATTGGGAAGGCCTTCACCTAAAAGAGTTACACCTAAGATTCTCAAAAAAGGCTTTCTCTCCTCCAGTTCCTCTGGTACTAGCTCCCCAACAAGGCCAGGTCCTGTTCCTCCAGGGCTCTGCCTTCTCCTTCCTGCCTAGTGCATAGATGCCCTGAGATGAAATGTAGACTGCAGACCTCTTTTGCCGACTTCCTCTCCTGGCAGTGTATCAGTGGTACCTGGGCACCCCCCAGCAGAGAAGCAGACTATAAAATCACAATAACCCATTCCCAACACTGGAATTTTTGTTAGCCTGTGATATCCAGTGGGAACATTGTCTCCCTGTTATAGAGTAAATCCATTTTAACGCTATGCATGTGTGTATGTAAAGCTTCTACCATAGTTGGTTCCTGTACAACTTTTTCAAGTGTCTGTATCACTACTGATCTTTCCATCTATTTCCCTGTTCTACTGTGCTCTCTCAGCTACTGCCAGTTTAACTCTGCCTGTTCCATTATCCCCTTTAAACCTTTATATTACTGATTCTTTTACCCTATTTGATCGCCTTCCTCAAAGGAACCCTTACAGTTTCCAGAATTCTGTAGATATTCCAAGTGAAACATATATATGGAAAATTCAAAGTCAACATCCACACATGAATGAAAACATTCATCTCATGATATGTGTTACTCCATGCAAAATTATTGTTTCAAGCTCCATCCATTTACCTTTGAAAGTCATACTCTTGGGCTGGTGAGATGGCTCATCAGATAAGAGCACTGACTGCTCTTCTGAAGGTCCTAAGTTCAAATTCCAGCAGCCACATGGTGGCTCACAACCACCTGTAATGAGATCTGATGCCCTCTTCTGGTGCGTCTGAAGTCAGCTACAGCATACTTAGGTATAATGATAAATAAATCTTTGGGCCAGAGCAAGCAGGGACTGAGCGAGCAGAGTTGAGCAGTTGACTGGAGTGAGCTGGGCTGACCGGAGTGAGCTGGGCTGACCAGAGCGAGCAGAGGTCCTAAATTCAATTCCCAACAACCACATGAAGTCTCACAACTGTCTGTACAGCTACAGTGTACTCACATACATAGAATAAATAATAAATCTTTTGAAAAAAAGAAGAAAAAAGTTATACTCTTTTTTTTTCTTAACAACTGTTCCCCTTTCCCCAAAGGCGTGGACCAACATTTGTGGCAATATTTTTTTAATTGGCCAGTCTGGGATAAGATGAAATCTTAAAATAGTTTTAACTTATATTTCTCCTGTAGTATAGAACACTGAACACTTAAAAAAAAAGTTTCTTGGATATTAGTATTTCATTTTCTGATAACTATCTAGTTCTATGGCTCATTTTAATTGGGTTGTTTGTTTTCTTGACATTTGTCTGGTTTTTTGTTGTTGTTTGTTTTAATCATCTTAGTATTTTTTTAGATAGTGTCTATATAGAGTTGACTGTCCTGAAGCTCACTATGTAGAGCATGTTGTCCTGAAACCCACAGAGATCTTCTTGCCTTTGTCTCCTAAGTACTGAAATTAAACACCTGTGCACCCATACCACTCTTGGGCTTTTTGTTTCTTATATGTATTCTCATCATTTCCCTACAGAGATATACATAAGATAGTTCTCACATCAAAGTGAGTGTATCAATGTTTATGCCATATTTGCCAAGTTATGCTTCTATTAAAGCTAGCTAGTTCCAGAATATTCACTTGGTTCAAAACAAATTCTATGTCTTTTCTCTGCAGGTTTCCTCCTCCTGTCCCATTATCTGTGCTCTATTCTAAAAGGGTCCTATAAAGAAAGTCATAAAGTAGGTAACTTTATGTCTGCCTTGTTGATCTCACATAATGCTTTTAACATTGTAGTATTTTAGGATCTTTTAATTATTGCTAAGATATTTCATTATAATAGTATAAACTGTGTTTATGCATGCTTCAGCTGATGGATGTTTGCTGCAATTTGTGGCCAGTAGGATCAATGCTGCTAGAATAACTGTGCCTTTGAGTGCACATTAATGATCACTTTGCTTGTTTGGGTTTTTTATTTGTTTTTGTTTTTTCCAGACAGGGTTTCTCTGTATAGCTCTGGCTGTCCTGAAACTCACTCTGTAGACCAGGCTAGCCTTGAACTCAGAAATCCTCCTGCCTCTGCCTCCCAAGTGCTGGGATTAAAGGCATGTGCCACCACCGTCCGGCTCTAATGATCACCTTGTTTTATCCTCATTGTCTACACGTCAGGATAGATCATATGAAGAACTCTTTGAAGAACAACCAAACTGGTTTCCACCAATGTTATTATAGTCTATATTCCCATAGGGTGAGTGAAAAAAAATGAGTTGAATTGCCTCCCCTCCCATCCCTCCTTCCCTCCCTTCCCTTCCTCTTAATTTTTAGTACTTGGGATTGAACTCAGACCCTACTGCATTTATGACCCATGATCTCCCCATGAACAGGATCTCTGCATTCATTTCATATTTTAAGATGAGTATCCATTGTGAAATCACTCTTGACCCATCTTGATCCTTAAGACACTATCTCCTGAGAAAGTAGATTTACAGACTTGAACAACCAGGTCCAGTTTGTGCTAGACTTCCCGAAAGCTGGGGTTGTGCTAGGGTTTTTTTTTTTTTTCCCTTGCCTACTGTCTGTAATATTTCCTTGACCTGGCTATCTACATCTGAGTCAGCAGTCACAGGGAGTTTGGAAAAGAAATCTGAGCTCTTACATTAGCTTACCAGTATAGTATTCTTCTCTAGGACCATGAGCAGAGTCCTTTGATTCAGAGCTCTTTGGCTATGAACCCAGCTGTAAATTTCCAACAGCCAGACAACAATGGTGGTGTTCAGTATAACCTGTATCTTCTATCCAGTATCCAATTTGACTATGGTCCTTCTTTCAGTGTTTTAAAAAGGACCCAGTAACCTGCGTTCACAATGCTTAGGCTTCATCCCTATGCCAGTATAACCTTGTTTCCATTTCCTAGGGGACTTTTGGGAACTGCCCCAGGTTTGTTACACACTGGATTATCTGACCAGCCACAGTACGAGACCAGATCTAGCATGAGGCAGTGCTTTCTTTGTAACTTGTATGGCTACACTTATCAATTTTGGAGATGTTCAGATTCTTATGGGCTGATGGGTTACAGCTCTAGTCATTTTCCCCCCTGCGGTTCTCCAGCAAACTTTGGCTATAATATATGTACTGATTTAGTCCTTTTGATGATGTCCTTTGACTGAAGACTGTGGCCTGTTAAAAGATAGGTATTTTTCCAAAGACCATCAATCTATACTGGATTACTTATGTACATGATGGTCCATTTCTGCTCTGTAACAAGTGGGAGAATTTGCACCAGGACAGCTGTTGCTACTTCTCTGGCATTCTCAGTACCGATGAGAACAGCTTTTATCCAGCTAGGATATGGTTCACAAACAGACACCTGACTCTGGTGCAAGAGGACTTGTAAGCAGAGTCTATTTGACAGTCCTCACCTGGGCAGGTGTCTCTTCTCTGTGCTGGTTCAAGGAATGGGACAGGGCATGAGTGGACAGAACACTTTTTACTGTGGTGGTTAATCCTTATGGTAGGAACAGTCAAGTTGCCATTTCTAAGGTGGGCCTCTCTTTCTCAGTGAAATGAGTCATGTATTATTTATTTTCTATTGTACTATCTGTGGGAACAACACTTGGCTCACTACAGATTTTAGTCTTCTTTGCTCTCTTGTGAGATGTATACTTTGGATGTACATAATTTACTTTTTATTAAAACTCTTGAGTCTATAAGACTACCTACTTCCTGTAATTACTAACCAGTTTCCTTGGCCAACCTCACATATGTCTTCTGATGGCTCTTGTAGTATCTGAATGTCACTTGAGAGGGGAATTATATGGTTCCCAAAAGATTTTTGATAATTTCCTTATAGTTTATGAGTGAACTCTTGGCAATTAACCACTCTCCTCTTTCTTGAAGACCATGAAAGCATGCTTTAAAGAAGTCCAGATGTTAACTCTTTTTTCCTTCCCCCAAATAAGTCCCCTTGTTTGGTATATTAGCTTAGCATTCTTGGCCAACAAAGAAGGGGATATTGACTCCACATCAAATGCTGCTTTTTGGCTGACCACTCTGTATCATGTCTTGTTCTTCATTTAAAGGTAACAACTCCCATCAGTAAACCAGTTTCTTTTGGATTGGCTAGATTGTTCACTTAAGTCCCACCATTAGGCACAAGTGAAGCAGATGGTTTCAGTACACAAGTGTTCTACATTAGAACAGCTTCGGTGGGCATAAGCAATGTGGGATTGAGTGCCACACATTTTAATAGCTACATCTGGGTTGTCTAGGAGGGCTGCCTGAAGTATAATTCTGGTCTGTATGACCTTTACCTTTTAAGATGTGAACACTTTTAATGACTACCCCAAAGATACTTTACAAATTTCTTCAACTAACAGTGTCATAGCAACTGCAACTGCTGCCCAGTGGGGTCTCCCTGATGTTACATCTTGTTTCTTTGAAGAGGAAGCCAGAGTTCTTAGTTCAATCACAGACCTTAAGTCAAAATGCCAAGGGCCAGGACTTGCTTTACTTCTTCAAATAAAAGAAGGCCTTTTGAAGATCTGAGAAGTCCAATGTTGAGACTTCTTCAAAAGCCTACTTTATTTGATTTAGGGATGTTCCAATTGAGAAGCTGTGAATGTGGGAACTTGGTGACCTCACATACAGGCTCTCCCATTAGTCAAAAGTCAGGAACCCACACTTGACAAAAGCCACTGGTCCCAAGATGAATAAAAGCTGTCTCTTTGTTCTTGGGGGAAGCTACTTTAATCAAATCAAGACAAGGACAATTGCCCTTCCCTGAGAGTCAAGATATGTGACAAACATTGTATTTGTGTGGAGTTATCTGGGATCTTTCAGGGGAGCAATCTAAAAGCTTTGGGAGAACAGGGAGGTTGGGGCTCTGATGGCACTGTTGTCTAGGCTTTCTACAGTACAGCTACATATTTAAATTTCATGTTCATATCACAGAGTGGCTCTTGGTAGAAAAACTAGGTCTGTAAGGATTTTGTTTGGTTCTCTAGCAAGTGGCAAATGTTAGTACATAAAACATTTTCATAATGTTCTAGCCTAAAGTTGGGCTGATCTTGGACCCTTGAAGTAGAACTTTCCAAATGTACTCCTGGGACCCTCAAAAGCAAGCAAGTACTAAGTGCCTAGGTGTGAAGGATGGCAAAAAGCAGGCATATTTCAGCTCTGATGCTCTCCCCTTAGACTGAGGGAGCTGAGGTAGGATAGAAAAGATTCCCCATCAGAGAGTGTAGGGGAGTGGATAAGCTTAAGGTCTTGTGCTATAGATGTCTGGATGTTTTCACTATGTTCAACTTCTAGAAGAACCCAAGTGTTTCATAGGTAATGGTAAGGGATCAACAGGACATGTTTTGGAACTCATCTTGAGTGAGTGTTGGTTTTGTTTAGTGTAACTTACATAGGATTTAAGTGAATTTTTATTTGACATGCAGGTTTCTCCTTAAAGACTTACTTTATATCTGTGTGTGCAACAAGTATGCATGTGTCCCAATTCTACAATGTCCTAAGAGTCTCATTTTAGCCCCAGCACCTGAAATGGTCCAAGATATCCTAACAGAAAAAGAACCTAACTTTCTTACAGTCATGTGTGGTGGCACACACTTTTAATCTCAGCGTGCAGGAGACAAAGACAAGAAAATATCCATGAGTTTGAGGCCAGCCTTGTCTACATAGCAAGTTTCATGACTTCCAGGACTACATAGAAAGACCCCATCTCAAACAACCAAACTGTTTATCAAGAGGCTCAGAGATAGCTAAATGGTTAGGGAGGCCTGCTACTCTTCTAGAGGATCCCAGAACTTACTTTGGGCAGCTTACAACCACCTATAACTCAAGTTCCAGGAGCTGTTACCATTTCTGGTCTACGTAAGAGGGAATGATTGAAAAACACCTCTTCTATTCTGTGTAGACCATGTTGGAAAGCTCCATTACTCACTCACACTCAATCTGAATTACCTTTTTTTCTGATTCATTGGTGTGATTGGGAAAACATTGAGTTAGCTTGGAGCACTACTGCATGGGATAAGATAGTTCATCTTGGGGTTACTGCCCATTATACTCTCTTTGGAAAAAGGGCTGGAACACAAACTAGCATCAATCAAAATGCCAAAGGTGTCCCCTTTAGTTCTGTCTTTTGATAGTGCCTTTCCTGGGTGAGAGCCATGAAAGTATACATAAGGCCCTTTAAACTCTTTCTCTGGACTCCTACAAAGTAGGTCCAGCTTCGGAATAATGTAGCTTTGATTTCAATTCTTTGGCCAACATTCCCTGCCATCCACTTTGTACTGAGCCTAAGGCACCACACAACAAAATATTGGCCTCTCTTTTTTAGAGTCTCACAATCAAGTTTATTCCAATCTTCAGGATACACTATATCAGAGAGTTCAAAAGAACTGATGGTGAACTTTCCTTGATGACTCAAAGAAAGAAAGAAACAAAGGAAGAAAGATAGGTAGAAAGAAAGAAAAAAAGAGAAAAGAAGAGAAGAATAGGAAAGAGAATGGGGACCGTATGAACTGGTGTGACTAAGGCAGCCCTCCAATTCATTCCATGTCCTCAAAGAGACTCGATGGGCTGGAGCTTCCTCTTTCCAGCTATCACAGTCTGGACAGCCTAGTGTAACAGCAAAGCCCCAGAAGAACTGAATACTCTGGTGTGAGGATTAACTCTTCTGGGATTACTCTTCTCCTAGCTAGGATTTGAAGCAATTTCCTGCATTATCTCTTGTTGCAATGCAGCTGCCTCTGAGATAAAACCATCCATCCTGGAGAGAAGATTATTTGAGTGATACAACTGCCTTTGGGTCATTTCTGCTCTTGTAAGTAACCCCAGCAGAACTCCATAGTTCACCAACCTGGACTTCTGTCATATCCATACATTGATTTCCTATCTGGGGTCAGTAGATATTTGTCTACATCTCCAGAGGAATAATGTTACCCAACATCTATCCCCCTGGACTAAATCCCACAATATTTGGATGCAAGTTCCTGCAATATGCACCTCTGAGGTTATATGTTTTACCTTGGTAGAATAAGATCTTTCTTCAGAGGCTAAAAAAAATACACAAATAAATAGCCGCCCATACTGTCAGGCTTCTAGGCTTAGAGAAGAGGCTCACTTGCAAAACACTGGTTTTTGTTTTGCTTTGCCACCCAGGTAAAATGTGGGAATGGTTGTGATTTTATCTCTAATTTATGGTCATAGAAACGTCTTAGGATTGCCTATAGTAAATGAACAGGCAGAATTTGAGAGCAGTTGCAATATGATGAAATAGATATAACCAAGACATCATGTAGGGACAGGAGAGGGGTGAAGAGAGGAAGAGCATGCCTGACTTGCATCCTGGTTTCCAATGCCTGGACAGCATTTGGCTTGGCTTCCTTTCCCCCAAGAAGTTGGTCTTATGGGAGACATGTGCCCGAAGGAATGATCACATGAAATCAGCAGACCTTCAGCAGCCTTTGCATGGCAGCCATCTCCTCCACCCTGAGCTGTAAGGTAGGAGTGGATCCATGGAGAATGACCTTAGTTGTGAGAAGGGAGCAAACATCACAGTCCTCCTATCCAAGCTCATAGCCTCAGAGTCTGCTATTCTGATTATCCTGGCAGGATTCTGTGTAGGTAAAAGAAAGGAAGAGTGTGGTGGGAGACCAAGTTCTGGAAGAACAGTAAAGTCTTGTATCCCGTCCCGCGGGATTCAGTTATTCGTGGGTGCGAGGAGGACCATGAACCTGGAAGGAGATGGGAGGAAAAGAAAGAAAAGTAGGAGACCAGGAAGGGTACCTATCGAGGTCTCGTTTATTATGCTGAGGTGCCTTCTTTTTAAAGCATACATCGCGGGGAATATGGGAGGGGTCAAGGGAGAATTATACAAAGAACAAAGAAATGGGCAACTGCTTACATGGGGGCCGAAGGCAGGCGCCAGGCAGCGGGCACTCTGGATCTTATCTCTGGAACATCGATCCTCCTTGACAGCCTTGGGGGTCAGGCTGGGCTCAGGCGTAACTCATGTCCTTGGATGGCATGGGAACTCAGGAAGAGATAGGAAAGAGGGGACTATAATTCAGCTTTTACAGCCTCAGGTGCCAAGAAAGGAATAGGGAGGAAGGGGGGTGATAACCAGCTCTTAGTACAAGGCCATTTGGCCTGTTAGGGAGATTGTGAAGGGCTCACTTTCTCACGGGATGGTCTCTGACAGTCTTGGGGTGTGGTAGTGCTCTGGGTACCAGTGGTGTTGTAGAACATGGGCAGCCATATGGGTGTGAGACCGTGAAAAACAGCCTATTTTGGTTGAATGAGGCTTGCTCCAGAGATCCAGTAGAAAACTCTACAAGGGACGGAACAGTGAGCCACGTTTTCAGAGACAGGTGCCTGACACCACAGAGCCCCCCAGCTCCATAATTCTGTGACTATCAGTAATGCAGACAAGGCCCCAAACTCCTGGCATTTTAGCTAGACTCCACCCTCATAGTTACCTGACAATAGCCAGGTAAGCTCCTCCCCACAGCCACTCAGCAACTGCAAGATAGCCCAGCCCACTATAAAAGGGGCTTCTTGGCCCCTCCTCTCTCTCTTAAGCTCTCAACTCTCTCGTTCTTATCTCTAGCTCTCCTTTTTCCCTTCCCTTCCTCCCTTTCTCTCCATATGGCCATGGCCGGCCTCTTTCTTTTATCTTCTCTTTTTCTCTCTGCTTTTCTACAGTAAAGCTCTAAAACCATAGACTGTCTCTGCTCATCAAGGCCCGCCTTGTTTGAACTATGGAATAGGCTTTCCCCTAAAGAGTTGAGTCTAACCTCCTGCCGGAAGGCCTTCCTGCACTCCAGCCATGATCAGGACCAAGGACTCTGACCTGTGTGGGAACCACCCAGCGCCCCCTCTCCCCTGTTCTCTCCTTTCGGCCCTGGGGCTGACTGAGCCACTGGGGGTGGGGCTTATGTACCAGTCAAGATTTCCTACCCATTAGGTTCTAATCCAATTTAAAAAAAAAGGCGGGGTGGGGGGGGGGGGGATACCTAGAACAGCCATCCATCTGTTTTATCATCAAACTCATCTTGGCAGTAACACACAATGGCCATAACCAAGTGGGCTATAGGTGACAGTTCTAGAGCCCACTCTGCCCAGTGCCTTCTGGAACTACAAGTGCTACTGGGCATCAGGGAAGCTTCCAGATCAGCTTGCTTTCTCTGCTTAAGCATCCTTACTAACTAGTATGCTTGCCACTATGCTTGCCACATAGGCTGTGTGTTTTAGAGATTCCTTCATCTTCCTAGCAACAAATCACAGAGAAGTAGTTCCCCCATAACACTGGGGTTTTGTTTGGTAAGTGTATTTCTTTTCTTTTCTTTCTTTCTTTTTTCTTTTTTTTAAGATTTATTTACTTACTTAATTATTTATTTTATGTGAGTACATCACTGTCTTTAGACACACCAGAAGAGGGCATCAGATCCTATTACAGATGGTTGTGAGCCAACATGTAGTTGCTGGGAATTGAACTCAGGACCTCTGGAAGAGCAGTCAGTGCTCTTAACCGCTGAGCTATTTCTCCAACTCCTTTACATGGAGGTCCCTGTTTAAATCACTTGGCTGCTTTTTTTTTTCTAAATGTGTAGCATTCTAGGAGGTCAGCATTACAGCATCTGTGCCGAGACCTCTTTCCCCAAGCGGACAAGATCTCTGAAAGTCCCTCGGAGAGAGAGGTGAGTTGCAGACTGGAAATCAAGCAGCTAAGGAAATATGATAACGTTAGAAGACCTGGAAGAGCTCGAGACCATCACAGCACCTGACTTGTTGAAAAGTAAATTGATTGGTTTCTGTGCATGTCCATATTTTCCCGGAGTCCTTACTTGATATTGATATCCAGCCTTTTCGCAATGTGGTTGGAAAATATGCATGATTTGATTTTGATTCTCTTTAAGTGCGTTGTGACTTCTCTGTGGCCTGTCATGGTTTTTCCTGGAGAATGTTTCCACACTGATGAAAAGCCTGTGTCATCAGCCACTGCTGGACAGAACATTCTGTAAGTTTCTGTTACTACCATGTGGCCTAAGATTCCACTTAGCTCTTCTGATCTTTTTGTTTTTAATCTGGGTAGTCTGTCCATCAGTGACAGTGGGGTGCTAAGGCCCTGTCACTACTGTGTTCTAATTCATCCCTTCCCTGAGCTCTAGGGATGTCTATAGATCTTGGCACTCTGTCCTTGGTACACACATATTTAGAACTGTTGGCTGCTGGCTAAACTACTAACCTTGACCTTTGTCTGCCCGTCCCTTCATTTAAAGCCTGTTTTATCTTATACCATGAGGGTAAATTCCACTGTTCCCTCAGCTTCAGTCTACAAAGGCAAGGTGAAGATAATTTGCTGTAGGAATGGCACAGTTGGTCTGTTTCTATTCATTCGTCTTGACTTTAATTGCAGTATTTAACCTAATTTTATTTAAAGCCTTTATCAAGAAGATGTTGCTTAAAAGCACTTTTAAACTTATTTTCTAATTTTATTGTTTACTTTTCCCCTCTTTCTCCTCGAGTATTCTTTACATAGTAAGATGATTTAGCCTAATCTTGTATTTTTAACTCCTTACTCAGAGAAGTTATAGTTCATAAATTGTGTTTGTTTTGTGGTTGCCATAAACTCACAAGAAAAAAAAAAAATCTTATCTGGGGAGTGGTGGCACATGCCTTTAATTCCCGCACTTGGGAGGCTGAGGCAGGTGGATTTTTGAGTTCAGTTCCAGGACAGCCAGGGCTACACAGAGAAACCCTGTCTCGAAAAACCAAAAAAAAAAAAAAAAAAAAAGAAAGAAAGAAAAGAAAAAAAGATCTTTGGACTGTATCAAGCTATTTTGATCTGGTGGCTGCTACTTAGCAGAACCATACAAAGAAGAAAATTAAAAAAGGAAGTAGAAAAAATTTACATGTTACTTGCTGGGCCTGAGTCTTATCATCTAAGTGCTATATAACCTTTCCTCTAGGATAGTGAGGTGCACTGATACCAATGGTGCAAGTTCAAACAGTCCTCTGAGGGGAGAGTGAGGATGATTATAGAAAAGACAGAAAAGAAGGCTCAGAGACAAAGGTTAGAAATCAGGAGGGCTGTCCAGTCAGTACTAAGCAGCCCTGAGTTGAATTCTCTTAGGCTTTATAGACTTTACAGTATCATGGGAAGCAAAGTCACAAGCCACAATAGCTGCTGTACATTCGATATCTGTCCCGATCCAGAGGTCTCCCTGTTCCTTCTGCCAAGATTAACAGAACTTTCAGCCCCTTTCCTTGGGATAAGAAATAAGATAGAATCCTTGGGATTTCTTATCATTCCATGCCTCTGTCAGTAGACCCTGGCCTGACTTGACTCTGTGAGACCCGCAGGCCTTCACAGTAGCAGGCAAACCGGCTCCCAGCTGTGAGGCTACAAGATAAACTGAGAAAATGCAAGCTGCAGGCTCAGAGAGAGTCCTGCCTTAAAGTGATAGAGGACAAACAAGGACCTCTTTCAGCCCCCATACATAGACACTTGCATATTCTCTCTCCCCACCTCTCCCCCTCCCACTCCCTCTCTTATTCCCTCTCTCCTTTTCCCTCTCTCCTTCTCCCTCCCCCTCCCTCTCCTTTCCCCTCTCTCCCTCTCCCTCTCTCCTTCTCCCTTCCCCTCTCTCTTCCCTCCCCTCTCCTCCTTTCCCCCTCTCTCCTTTCCCCCTCTCCGTCTTTCCCTTCCTCCCTCCCTCTCCCCTCCCCCATACACACACATTCACACACAATCTTAAAAAAAAACAAAAAACAAAAAACAAAGGAGAAGTGAGTGTGGTAGTCCATGACAGGGGCAGACAGAGATTGCTAGTGAGAAAAATAGCAAAGAGAGACACACACACAGGGAAGAGGGGGAAAGAGATTTTTTTTTTAAAGATTTATTTATTATTATACATAAGTACACTGTAGCAATCTTCAGATGCACGAGAAAAGGGCGTCAGATCTCATTACGAGTGGTTGTGAGCCACCATGTGGTTGCTGGGATTTGAACTCAGGACCTTTGGAAGAGCAGTCAGTGCTCTTAACCACTGAGCCATCTCGCCAGCCCAAGAGATGTTTTTTAATTTAGTTACTCAATAAAAAAAAAAAAAAGTCCAGACAGATTAGATAAATGTATAAAGAAAATTGGAAAAAATAGAACAAAGTAAAAAAAAAAAAATGGTAGAAATAAAACCGTAACAGAGGAAAAAGGGAGGGGGCAAACCTAAGCGCAGAAAGGTGACAAACAGACCAAAATGGTGCACAAGGCAATTACCATCCATGCCTCATTAGCCTAAGCACAGAAGGACTGACTGACCAACCAGGAGAGCTCTTCAGACAATACACTGAGACATTCAGTCGTTGCTCAGAAGACGTTACCAGGAGGCTTGTTGGTGGCAACAGATCACTGTGAGGTGCTTGGAGTCTCTCACCTCAGTGACTCAGCTGCCATTCCCCACAGAGCAGAGGCTGGTCTGTGAAGGAGAGCATCCTCCTCTGTACATACCATCACCAGTCACATTGTGGTAGGAATCTGTGATATTTATTGGTTTTATTCTCCAGGTACCTGAGGCAACTATTCCGATGCAAACTGCACCAGTCAGGATCAGGACCACTGGTGATCAACACAGAATCGGATAGAAAGAAGTACTGGCTGGTCAAGAACAAGTATAGACTGCCGGAAATCTTTATGCTTCCAATTCCAAAGGGATTGCTGTTGCAGATCCCAGAAGCTCGATCCCAAACTATCAGTGTATGATCATAACATTAAGACTCTGTCATGGTTGGCAGGGTTGTGATGGAATTCGCACCACGGCATTGCTGGTTCTGAGCCATGTGTGGGTGGAAGGAAGACAGCCTGTCTGTGCCCGGGTGGTTTTCACAATCCTCTGTGATATGACCATTGCTATTCAGGAGTTGATCCTCTGCCTTTTCTGGATCTGTCTGTTAAGTGTCACCTCTGGTTCAGTGTTTAAGGGAGATGGGTATGTGAAGGCTGTGTATTCTTTCTGATTAAGGGTGAACACGCTTTTCTTCGAGCTGGGGTGAAGACTGGCTACATAAAGATGGCCAGAGACAGGAAAGACAACTGTGGAATTTCTTCAAATGCTTGGTATCTTGTTGTGTGAGCTGCTGTACAGTAAAAAGGAAGAAGGAGGCTGTGGCATGTACAGAGGAGGATGCTCTCCTTCACAGACCAGCCTCTGCTCTGTGGGGAATGGCAGCTGAGTCACTGAAGGTCCACATTGTGATATGAATCTGTGACATTAACTTAGGAAACACTACTGCTACTTTAGGAAAAAAAGTTCTGAGTTTTCATTTTTAAAAAGATATACAAGATTATATCCTTAAAAATAAGACAAAATGGAGCTGGTGAGATGGCTCAGTAGGTAAGAGCACTGACTGCTCTTCCATAGGTCCTGAGTTCAAATTCCACCAACCACATGGTGGCTCACAACCACCTGTAATGAGATCTGACGCCCTCTACTGGTACATCTGAAGTCAGTACAGTGTACTTATGTATAATAACAAATAAATCTTAAAAAAAAAAAAGACAAAATGAAGTTGGCTTTTTTTTTCCTGTTTTGTCTAGTGACTACTGACTTTTTGTGGTCAAATATGTAATTAAACCTGAAGTCAGAAGCAAGTATAGTACTGATATTCTAGGAGAAAGGATGTGTGGTTCTCCCAGTTCTCAAGTCAGAATTCCACACCAGTTATGTTTGCTTCCTAAGATTTCCCATATCATGGTCTGAAAACACTAGATCAGAAAGCCCAAAATTTTTAAAGTGTGTATTAGTATGCTGTTGTATGCCTGCAAATACTTTACAAATTTAATTATTCAATTAAATACATATATACTTGATCAACTTTATATATATATTCATACATATGTATATATAAGTATATACGTGTATATAGGTATGTGTGTATATATGCATATATATATATATATATAAAGTTTTGTACATACATATCAACTATCTTTCAAACCAATTCAGATTTTAGAGGCCTATACTTGTTTACTCTTGACACAATTTGACCAAGGGTGGAGCCATTTGACAAGTTTGACTAGATTTTTGTTAAACTCTAGAGCAGTGGTTCTCAACCTGTGGGTCATGACCCCCTTGGAAGTCAAATGACCCTTTCACAGAGAGTCAGATATCAGATATCCTACATATCAAATTTTACATTATAATTCATAACACAATTAGTTATGAAGTAGCAACAAAATAACTTTATCACTGGGGGTCACCACAACATAAGGAACTGTATTAAGGGGCTGCAGCATTAGGAAGGTTGAGAACTACTACTCTAGGGTCTTTTATAATAGTTCCCCAAAAATGAATATGCCAAAGTTGAAAACTGTAAGCATTCAGTTTAAGTTTGAACTCTACGTCGTATCTGGCTTTTCGGAAAAGTAACCGTATTTTCTATGTGGGTTGCTTACCATCCAACTCACAGACTAAAAGGGGCTCAGGGAAAGGCTCAGCATTTCATAGCCTGAGATTCCTGACTCAAAACCTGCCCAACATAACCATCACCTGCATCTGCATACCCTATGTTTGTGAGCAGAGGAAGAACCCAGTTAAACTTCAAACACTCTTTGACTGGTCACGTGCCTTTCCCACTAGGTGGATGGGGGCCTATATTGCCCACTTAGGTTGTTGTTCATGACAGAAGACCCATAACAAGAATTCTTTTCAGATTCATATTTTTATTTTAGTCCTTTGACTGTATCTTTCTTTACCCCTGGCTTCTAACCCTGTCCTTAGCAGCAGGGCGCTGTTCTGACCGTGACCTGTGTCACTTGACTTCTTTGCCTTTCCTCCCATCTCCATAGCTCATTCATCTAGTTTTTCAATTGACAAAGACAAAGGGAAGCGGGCTCATGGGTTCAGGCTCACTACCTGCCTGCCTGGTTTCTCTGCACACAGCTGAGATACTCTTGCACATCCTCAGGGGACCCCAGAATGAGGGGGACTCGCTGGTGAATACTCTCAGGTTTCACATCCAGTACTGGCTGGGTGCCTGTGGTTGCCATACCTCCTGCTTGCTCGATGATATAGGCCACAGGATTGCATTCATACAGGAGCCGGAGCTGCAGAACAAGGAAAGGGGACAGGCATATACATTTTTCAAGAGGTCAGACCCTCCACCGTCAAGACACGCCCTTAAATACTAAGAGCAGTGTGAACTGCTGAGCTGTCTGTGTGAATCCTGGGTCTAAGTGTTTTTCTGGACCCATAGGAGCCTAGGCCTGAGCTGTTGCCTACCACTGGGTACCATGGGCTAGTAATCTCTTAGAAGCACCACTGACTAGGTGAAGCTCAAGCAATGTAACTGTCTGATAACACCTATGTCCATGTGAATGCTCGGTTTCTTATTTGTTTGTTTTCTGGCATTTATTTATTTATTTACTTACTTATTTATTTTTGGTGTTACTACTGCTGCCCCAAGGATACAAACAAAATGTCTTCAGTCTCCAAGCAGTGGTGGCACACGTCTTTAATCCCAGCACTTGGGAGGCAGAGGCAGGCAGATTTCTGAGTTCGAGGCCAGCCTGGTCTACAGAGTGAGTTCCAGGACAGCCAGGGCTACACAGAGAAGCCCTGTCTCAAAAAAAACAAAACAAACAAACATACAAACAAAAATGTCTTCAGCTGAAGAGACAGAGCAGGTTCAGTCTCTAGGGGAAATGACTAACATGTCAGCCAAACACTTAGGATGCCTTCACTAGAGAACCTCATAGTAGCAGGCACCTGACAGAAGGCCTAACACACACAAGCACCCCTGGCACCTAATCATTAGCTCTCTGATCATCCACAGGAGGGACGCCCAGCAGCCACTCTGTCCTGACAATTCAGCCAGGCAGATCTTTATTTTGGGTGCTTCTAGGCTTTGCTTTTTTTTTTTTTTTTTTTTTTTTTTTTTTTTTTAGACAGGGTTTCTCTGTATAGCCCTTGCTGTCCTGGAACTCACTTTATATATATAGACTCATGCACATATAGACCAGGCTGGCCTCGAACTCAGAAATCCACCTGCTTCTGCCTCCCGAGTGCTGGGATTAAAGGCGTGCGCCACCACGCCTGGCTGGCTTTGCTCTTTTCTTCCACCCTTTCTTTGTCTCGGAGTCTTGAGGACAAGTCAGACTACAACCAGTTTGTCAATTCAGATCTATTTCAAAAGCTCAACAGTAGCACATAATGTGTTTTTGATGATGAGGATCTCAGATATCTTAGTTGTACATAAGTAGCCTTCATCGGAAAAAATTCATGGTGCTTTGGATCATATGGTCTCCTTTCTTCGTGGGTGGGTGGGGGAGCATTTAAGATCTCAGCCATATGAGCCAAGCACAGAAAACAGGGATGTGAGTGTGTACACTCACATGCACATGTACAAGCACATGCTCATGCACACACTCATACACATACACATAGATTCATGCACACACATATAGACTCATGCACACACACATAGACTCATGCACACACACATAGGCTCATACACACTCACATAGACTCATGCACACACACATAGGCTCGTGCACACACACATAGGCTCATGCACACACACATAGGCTCATGCATACACACATAGGCTCATGCAAACACACATAGGCTCATGCACACACACATAGGCTCACACACACAATGATGTGGTCACAGAGAACTAAAATGTGGAGATCAGGAATCGAGGGTATCCTCAGCCTGGATAACAGTCATGATGCAGTGAACACATCTCTACATGGAACTGCCTGTGTCTTCAGGACACATTTACGTAACTGTATGTGGACATTTTGGGGATCATTTACAGTCATTCTAATAAACGTGTCTGTGTTCTACCTGCTGGAATTAAGCAGGTGGCAAGTGTGAGTTTACTCAAGAGCGTTACATCTTCTGCACAGTCTCGTTTGATTCTCTGCTGTGCTTTTTTTCCCTTGTGGCCCTCTTGTGTAGACTTCTCTGTGGTCATGAGGTCAGCAGGTCAGTAAATGTGAGCTAAACACTCACAAAGAGAGGTGCCCCATACACAAACCTGGGTGTGACAGTCTTTGTTCAGACTCATGGGCTGTGATAAATTTATCTTTGCTTTGAATCTGGCACTCCAATAGTGGAAATCTCAGAAGTCAGCTTAGAGGAAAATGCATGGCTTCTGTTGGCGTGAGGAGCTAGCTGTGATTTCTGTGGTCAAAATACAGATACATTTCTGTTGACAGTTGTTGCCATGATAGAAGAATTTGGATCATAAGGCTCCCACTGTTAAAGTGGCTGTTTTCAATATTGTATCATAAAGTTGTTCCTGGCTCTTCTGGAAGCTACTTTTCTAGAGACATGGAAGGGACTCTGAATAGACAGCTTTATCCTGAATTCTTGTGTGGAGCTCATGGCATATGTAAACCCTCCAAAACAGGTGCAAAGACCATGCTTACAAAATATTTTTCTCTGGGAAACAGATTTATTCCCTGGGGCCAAAGGTCCCAGGTCAGCTATTGCTGATAAAAACCAGACACAGGGCTGGTGAGATGGCTCAGTGGGTAAGAGCACCCGACTGCTCTTCCAAAGGTCTGGAGTTTAAATCCCAGCAACCACATGGTGGCTCACAACCATCCGTAAGGAGATCTGACTCCCTCTTCTGGAGTGTCTGAAGACAGCTACAGTGTACTTACATATAATAAATAAATAAATCTTTTTTAAAAAAAATCAGACACAGCCTACAAAAGTGAGGGAGAGATATGAATGAACCTGCAACTCTAGAGAAAGAAAGAGATGAGCACGTGACTACAGAGAGATGAGCACGTGACGAGAGAGAGAGAGAGAGAGAGAGAGTTAGAGAGAGGGGGGGGGGCACATGACTGTTGCAAACAATGGGCCTGTAAGACTTGCAAGCCATAACCATAGCAGCTTTTTTTTCCCCAAAGCTACCACAACTTCAAATCTCACGGAAAGGAATAGACCTTATTTCTCTTTCTCTGTGATCTGAAGGACACACATGCCCAGGAGCAGCTCAGTAGCCACAGAGCTTGCCAGGAGCAGATGAATCCCCATAGCTCGCTGACTATCATGGCAGCTAGTGGATGCAGACACTTACCTTGCCATTAGGACTCTTCTGGTTGGCTGGGTACATGAAGATTCCTCCATAGACCAAGGTGCGATGCACATCAGCCACCATGGAACCCACGTACCTGGCTCCATAAGGCTCACTGCCATCCTGAAGGGCAAAAAGGGAAGAGATCAGAACCACTAGGTTTAGCAGCTAGCCTGCACCAGTGCCGGGGTTAGAGGCCAAAAGGGCCTCCACATTCCTGGGCCTGGAGAGATGGTTCAATGATTAAAAGCACTGGGTGATCTTCCAGAGGACCTGGGTTCCATTTCTAGCACGCAGATGTCAGCACACACCATCTGCAACTCCAAACCCAGGAGATCCAATGCCCTTTGTTGTCCTCCATTGGCACAAGCCATGCAAGCAGTACACAGACACACATGTAGACAAAGCACTCATAAACATAAAATAAAATAAAATAAAATAAAATAACTTTATTTAAGAATGATTTGCCAGGCAGTGGTGGCACATGCCTTTAATCCCAGCACTTGGGAGGCAGAGGCAAGTGGATTTCTGAGTTCAAGGCCAGCCTGGTCTACAGAGTGAGTTCCAGGACAGCCAGAGTTACACGGAAAAACCCTGTCTCAAAAAAACCAAACCAAACCAAACCAAAAACAAAACAAAAAAAGAATTATTCAAAGACCCCGTGGGGCAGGGAAGATAGCTAAATTAGGTAAGTGCTTGCATCCAGAAGTTTAATCCCCAAAACCCACATAAAAGTGGGGTATGGAGAAACATGTTTGTAGTCCTAGTGCCAGGGCAGTAAAGATTGGTAAACTCCTTGGGATCACGGTCGAGCCAGCCAAGCCCCCTTGGCAAGCTCCAGACTGGCAAAAAAAACAGATAAATTGTACCCAAGAACTGTGTCCAAGGTCACACACACACACACACACACACACACACACACACACAGAGAGAAAGACAACGAAAGGTTGTGCTATTGAGCAGGTAGACATTTTTCTCTCCATTCTTCTCTATACTGTGAGATGGTGTGGGTGCAGGGGGCAGCTCAGTCCCTCACTGCTTTTGCAGAATATATGTAAGTACCTGACTTGGAGCCCTGGCATCACAAACAATAATGACAACACAGGATTACCTACAGCTGGCAGCAAGATCCATGATAAGATAACCTGTAAACTGAACTGTCAGATATAATCATATTCCATCTTAAAGCAGAGTAACTGGGTATCCAATATCTATAGATTACAGATTAGCAAACATGACCTGAGAGTGGTTCTTTCTGGCTGAAGTTATGAATTCTGAAAATGTGGGTCCTGACAAATTCCTAGAGGGACTGAATTGGGCAGCATTCATTTTAATATGTAACTTTTAGGTACAAAGAAGACTGGTCATTTATGAAGAAGGGCAGAGTCCATCAGACTCATGCAGATGAGAGTTGTAAACACTGGTATCAACCCCTTTAAAGAGATGAAGAAGTCACACACATAGCACACCACAGAGACAGCCTGCTCCCTGCCACTGGCCCAGGCTGCCTTCACTCACCTCGGGGAATTTCTTTTTCTGTACATACTCAGCAGTAGCAGCATCAAAATACTTGGCATAGCCCTCGTTGAGGCTAAAAATTTTCCCTTTCTTCTTAATCCGGACATCTTTTTCCACTAGCACGAATTCTCCAAGAGCCTGAGGAGACAAGAGACTTCAGGAAGATGACCCATGCCAGGAAACAGAAGCCAGTAGCACATCACACAACTGTCAGAAGACAACAGCCTGCTAGGAGGGCCTGGGGCTTCCCTGCAGTCATCTGGAACCTGCCATGTGGTGTCTTCATAAGTGATAGGAAGAATAAGATGATATGCCATCTTCACAGAGGCCCAACAGTAATAGAATAAAGAATAAAACTAATCAAAGGAAAGAGGCTGTGATCTTTTTCCTTTTCCTCCATGTTTTCAATGTCTTTTCTTTAAAAAAAAAAAAAAAATTTATGGGCTGGAGAGATGGCTCAGCGGTTAAGTTCAAATCCCAGCAAGCGCATGGTGGCTCACAACCATCTGTAATGAGACCTGATACCCTCTTCTTGGGTGTCTGAAGACAGCTACAATGTACTTACTATAAAAAGGGATTTATTTATTTATTTTATGTATATGACTACAATTATAGCTGTCTTCAGACACACCAGAAGAGGGCTTCAGCTCCCATTACAGATGGTTGTGAACCACCATGTGGTTGCTGGGAATTGAACTCAGGAGCTCTGGAAGCCATGTCTCCAACCCTCAATGTCATTTCTAAGCAACCTAGTTACACTAATCCCCAGATTCTCTTCTCCAGTTTAATGTCTTATGGGTCCAACAACGAAAGAAAGCAACTACATGGATAAGAGATAATATGGTTTTACTATCAGTTTGTGGTTTAATTATTTTATGTTAATGGTTCTCTCTTGAAACCCATTACTATTTCCTGGTTTTCTGGACACTTCTACCTGGGAAAAAGAAGAAATGACTCCAGTCCATTACTGGGTTCACCCCACAAAAGGAGATAAATGGCAAAAACAAAAAGAGCCCTCCATAATTGTTAATAAACCTGTGCCCAATGCCCCAAGTTCCTGAAGAATATCTCTTAAGCAACTCTCCACCTAGTTCTGGTTATCACCTCCCTAAGAACTGATGAGGCGGCCTTCGCATTAAACATTACTGTCTGCAGGATCTGGAGACCAGACCTGTGTTAATGCTGGTAACAGCTGGAAGGATGTGAAGGACTGACGTATGTATTGGTTCACAGCTGATGGTCAGGCTAGAAGCTGCCCAAGGAACACCAGTTTCATTCCCCAAATACGTAAGCAAAGCTATGCCAACCATGTCTGAAACAGGACAGAAACTAGAAAACTCAGCAACTGCAGAATTATCTACCCCTTCCTCTCTCCTGACAAAGAGTAGTGAAGCGGCTTGCTTCCCAGGGAGTCTGTGTTCCTTACTCGTCCTGCCTGAAAGACGCTAGATGGAGATACCCAGTCCTGAGTTTCACCCACTCTAGACAGCATCTTATCCAGAACAGACCTATTCCTCCTCAAATCGCCCTAAGAATCACCAAGTGCTATAAGAAACCATCTCCTTTTCTCAACTCTCTCTCCTTGCAAGGAAATCCAACTTCTTTTTACTGTAAGTCAAGTGTGCTCCTGGTAGTCTTTGGCTCCTGACATCAATCAGTCACTGTGGGTATCTTTATTTTATGATAGCCTGATTTTATTTTGTGATATGCCACACTACCTCCAGTAGGATCTGTGTGACAAGTTCCACAGACTGAGGTGATTGTACTGGCTGGTTTTGTGTGTCAACTTGACACAGCTGGAGTTATCACAGAGAAAGGAGTTTCAGTTTGAGAAGTGCCTCCATGAGATCCAGCTGTGGGGCATTTTCTCAATTAGTGATCAAGGGGAAAGGCCCCTTATGGGTGGGACCATCCCTGGGCTGGTAGTCTTGGGTTCTACAAGAGAGCAGGCTGAGCAAGCCAGGGGAAGCAAGCCAGTAAAGAACATTCCTCCATGGCCTCTGTATCAGCTCCTGCCTTCTGACCTGCTTGAGTTCCAGTCCTGACTTCCTTTAGTGCTGAATAAACCCTTTTCTCCCCAATTTGCGTCTTGGTCGTGATGTTTGTGCAGGAATAGAAACCCTGACTGGAACCGGTTGTGGAACTCTTCGCTGGAGAAAAAAATTTTGAGCTGTAGTTCTCATGGCAATCTATCTGTTTTGTTTTCTCTTATTCCTTTTCTTATTTACATGTTCCTGGTAGCCTAGGCCAAGATCTTAAGGGAGAATAATGGGTAAGAAACAATTCCTAGAGATGGGGCCACTAACATGACCTTATCCCCAGGGAAACCAACTTTACTTTCTAAATCATTTACAAAACTACTCTGATAAAAACTTTCCCGACAATAAAATTTCATATGGCTACACATGTGTCATTGGAGGTGGGTTTTGGTATATGGTAAAGAAAGCCTTAATTAGAAAGAATTAAAATAGTTTAAATTTATACATTGAAGATTATAAAAAATCAGGCACTAGATGTTAAATAATAATTGACCACGGGGCTGGAAAGTTACTTCAGTGGTTAAGAGCACTGACCGTTAAAGATTTATTAACCTGCTCCTGGAAATATGCCACTAGCCTTGGACGACAGCCCCCAATGAATACATCCTTTTAGAATTGTTATATTTTGATGATTTATAATAATGTTGCCTGTTCTGTTTGCGATTCACTAAATACATGGTTTCAGAGTTGTAATGCTTGGATGGTTTTTGTGCTTTACTGTGACAAATGATTTTTGTTGGTATCTGTGATTGTTTCACTGGATATAGTTTCTAAGAGATGTAATGTTTGTTTGTTTTTTTTAATGTATAAAATCCCCTGCTTGAGAGCTGAAGAATACACTCAGATTCAAACTGTCTCTATGTTTGTTTCTGTTTGTCACCGCCAAATTCTTACCCACCTAGATTCAAGGACCCTCATTCCAGGGACCCCCATACCTGACTGGGGTGGTCCATGGCAGTGACAGCCTGATGTTTAGTTCAACTCCTTTATTTGTGTGTGTGTGTGTGTATGCGAGCTCTCGCTTATGTATGTGTGAGGGGTGTTTGTGTGTATGCATACCTGTGTGCTCACATGTATGTATACCCGTGTATTCATGTGCATGCATACCTGTGCGTTCATCTGTGTGTATGTTCACAAGTTTGTATGTTTTTAAGTGTGTGAAGGTTGTTCATGTGTGTGCACACCTGTGTATTCAAGTATATGTGTGTTTCTGTGTACACACCTGTGTGTTCCTGTGTGTGTATATGCCTGTGTGTATACCTATGTGAGCACTTCTGTGCATGTGTATGCACTTGGGTGTTTGTGTGTGTGCATATATATGTATGTATGCAAGTGTGTGAACCTGTGTACAGGAGTGTTCATATATGTGTTCATCTCTGTGTTTGTGTTTGGGTATATTTGTGTATGTGCAAGCTGAGTGTGTTTGCAAGTGTGTTCATGTGTCTGCAACCTTGTGTGTGTGTGTGTGTGTGTGTGTGTGTGTGTGCAGACACACAAGTGCCACAAAACATGTAGATGTCAGAGGACAACCTGAGATGTCAACCCTTGCCTATCATATTGCCTGATATGTGATCTCTCCTGTTCACTGTTGTGTCTGCCAGGCTAATTGGCACATGAGCATCCAGAGATTCTCTCTCCTGTGTCCTCCTCACAATCCTGGGGACGTCACATGGGGATCACAGATGCCTGTGCCTCTGCATCTACATTTTACAGGGTGCTGGGGACCTGAACTCAAGTCTTCATGCTTGTAAAGCAAGTCCTTTACCCACTGAGCCTTCTATCTAGCGCCTGGCTTCACCCTTTAAGAGATCCCTAACTTTATATAAAGAAGTGTTCTTCTGCCAGGTGCGCTGCTGCTGGCTGGTCTGTAGAATCCTAGTGCTCAGAAGACTGAGACAGGAGGACCATGATTTTGAGGGCAGGCTGGGCTATATACTGACAACCCATCTCAAAATTAATCTCTCTCTCTCTCTCTCCTCTCTCCTCTCTCCTCTCTCTCTCTCTCTCTCTCTCTCTCTCTCTCTCTCTCTCTCTCTCTCTCTCTCTCTTTCTCCCCTCTTTTAAAGGTTTATTTTATGTGTATGAGTACACTATAGCTGTTTTCAGGCACACTAGAAGAGGGCATCAGATCTCATTAATGGATGGTTGTGAGTCACCATGTGGTTGCTGGAAATTGAACTTCAGGACCTCTGGAAGAACAGTCAATGCTCTTAACCCCTGAGCCATCTCTCCAGCCCCAATGTGTTCTTTTTAAATGCCAGTCTAGGAAGCCTCTGATTTTAGCCGTGTTAGCCCAAGGTCGTGGATATGACATATCCCAAGAGTTGGATATTTCCTCCCAAGCCTTGAAACTGGGCAAGAGACACATGACCAGTGTGCAGCATCAAGACCTGGCCAGACAAAATTCAAGTCCACTCCTAACCTTACTGGTTCATGTTCCTCTAGACCTATTCATGTCTGGCCTGGGTCCTCAGCTCTCCCAACAACACATTACCACTTTTTGCTTGGCTGAGGCTGGATCGCTTTTCTCTTGCTCATCATAAATGGCTAAGCACTAGCATAGTCTTCTAAACAAGGAAGCCAGACTGTACACAGGGGTGTGTCTTGCTTCAGTATGGCCATGGAAAGCTTTTGCCTATCGAGGCTGAGCTGGGTATGGGGACCCTCAGGCCTTGGAGTGTTGTTCCTTGTAGTAGGAGTTAGCTACAGAAATCATGCTCCTCCATTCTGACTGTGAGGTCACCAATAGTCACTGATGGTCACATGGCCTGCCACACACCAAGAGCACCTGGTTATCAGGAAACAGGCCCTAGTAACTTAGACCTACTACTATCTCCCACTTACAAACGAATTCCCTGAGGCTAGAGTTTGTTTTCTCAGTTGAGAGTTTAGTTAACATGCATGAATCCCTTTGTGCCTGAACAAAAGATGTGATCCAACCGAATCAGGATATCAGTCTGCAAAGCCTTGCATCTGGCAAGATCTGGCAAGATCTGGCCACCCACCAGAGAACACTCTTCTGCAAACTTTGCTGCAGAACCTGTTGGTCACTCTCGAGGAAATTCCCATCTATGAAAACTGCCAAAGCTTTTTCAGCTTGAAGCCCCCATCCCAAAGAGTACAAAAGCGTCATATACTTCTCACTGTGCAAATTTATTTTCAGCAATGTGGTGTGGCTCAAAGAAAGATCTGAAAAGATTGTGTTATGGTCTATATCTCTTTCAGACACAGAGACAAGTTCTCTTGCTTATCTCATGCGGATCTCTATTCAGACTGTCATGGCTGCAAGAGCAGAAGACTGCCTTTGCGTCCTAGAATTGGCTCTGTGTGTCCTATGGCTTCCCGGACCTCTTCAGAATATGATCGAATATGGCTTATAGTCAAGGGAGGAGAGTCAGAATTCAGCCAGTGACTAATATGACCTGAACAGGTTCCTTTCTGTCAATCACTCACTCACTGTACCTTGCCTGACTCCTCAGAAAACTGGAACAAACAAGAATGACAGAGGGTCCCTCATAGGGCTGCTTTGACATCTGTAGGTGGAAATGGCACCACTTAACTGGTAGGCTGAAAAATGCAGAAGAATTTTCTAAAGGATTTTGCTCAAAGGTCATGTTTGTGAAGCACAGAATCTCTCAGGGCTTTTGTTGTTGTTGTTCAAAAATAAAGAGAAGCCAGGACATTAGCAAAGTGGTACGGGAAGTGGGCTGGGTCTGTGGGATCAATAATGAAAAGCTTTTATATCTGAACAGTCACTGGATGAACTGTATAGTTGCCCTGTTGGCTGACTCTGGGATTTCCATCTGAGAGCCTTTATCTCTGCTGTCTAGAGTGGCACTTTGGAGTACTGAAGGTGTTCAACAAATATTTTCAAACTTGAAAACTGAAGGAGGGAACTCAAGTGAGCTGCAGCCATGATGGAGGAAACTGAGATGGAGACAGCTCCGAGTCTGTCTTCCACGGATAGCAACTCTGTGCTCACCCTTAAGCAGTTCATGGAGCTAATACAGCCTTCCAGACAGACCCCAACCCTAACGAGAAGACGCTGGAGGCCTCGGCTGAGTCCCTGGAAATGAACAAAAGAGACGCGAGGCTTTGGTTCCTGTATCGAAGGGGTGAAATGGAGCTCCAGCGGTTGTCTGAGGCCCACACATCTGAGCTGGGGTCAAGGGAACACACCCTTCCGCCTCCAACTGTCAGAAGCTCTGACATGGGCCTGGGAATTAGTTTACTGTACTTCATGGAGAAGGAATGGGAGAGGTACAGTGTGCCTGTAGGCTTCTGCAAAGCATCCCGCCCCGCCCCCCCAGGACTCTGCCCAAAACGACCCTGAATTCCCTGAAGAAGCTTTGGGAGCCTTGGAGAGCCTCACACTCTCTTCTGGGTACCACAGCAGAGATGGCAGGATTTCTGACTCCCTAGCGCATCTAACATGTGCTCTTTTTGTTCATGGTTTTTCAAGTTCCTTGCTGGGGCAGGGGATGTTGGGTCTTATGTCTATCGATGGTACATTAATAATAAACCTAGCTATTCCATGGTGTGGGGGGGTGTATTTTCAAACCTGAGTTAAAGTGAAATGCTGAGTTTTCCACTAAAGTGAGTTCTGCAGTCTCTGAAACAGTCTTTGGTCATAATTTGGGATTTTTCATAAAAAGCTCAGCCTCTTCAACAAAGCACATTGCCACTGGTAGATGAATCTCCTGTCATTTAAAGGAGAAATTCTATAACTTGGAAATACTTTTTAATATTTTTTTCTCTGTTTTAAATTGCCCACCTCAGAAAAGATTAGTCTTCCTTTTAGAGATGCTGTCTTTACCCAGCTTTTTCTTCCTTTGGTCAGGACTATGCTGTCACAGCTCTCATCTGTCCAGAGACCATACCTCTTCCTTTTCTACTACAGGACACTCTGCCATCATGAACAGTGAGGAGAATAACACAGTACTGGAAGGGACCATTTTCTACCCACTCTCCTTGCACAGTGGGGAAAATTCTCTAGGCCCTTGTTGTCCACAAGGGAAACCACTAGTCATGTGGGCCTACTTTAATTAATATTTTAAGTAATGTAAACCTCCCTTCTTTCATTTATACTGGCCATACGTCAAGTGTTCAGTCATCACAGAAGTGGCTGAGGGACCCATCATCTCACAGAGGCTTAGGAATGGCGCTGCCCTAAGGATCTATGACATCATCTGGACATTGGTCTGGGACTGTTACCTCTCAATGCTCTGTAAACATGTAAACAGGGTGAATGCTTTTGTAGAGAAGAAACTTTACCCCGGAAGCTATACAAAAGGAGACTGAATGTTTTCACCAAATAGAAATGATAAACATCTGAAGAGAGATATTTAACACGATTTATACATCCAGGACATATACAATAATTTACTTATATAAAACATTGCATGGAGGCTCTTCATATTGTTCATGATAGAGTTCTCTAACTCCAAAAACAAGTTCTCAGAATGACTGGGAAATTATCCCAGAGAACAAGAATTCAAACACAGGAGCCCATAGAGCCCCTGAGAACAAACAACACTGTATTCAGTGCCTACCGGGTCCAGCATGAAGAGATCTACTCCTTGTCCTGTGGAAAGAGCGACCAGGGTTGCACTACCATACAGTGCATAACCCGCAGCCACGATGTTGCGGCCAGGCTGCAAGGCATCCTTCTCAGAAGGCTCATCCTCCGTGGTCTGTGGAAGACAAGAAGAAATGCACAGTGCATTATGCCTCGAGAGCCCTTCCTTCACCAGGGGCTGCCCCTCAGAGCTCCTAAACAGAGTGAGAAATTTTTCAAAAAAACCCGAAAACCCTTCCCCATTTTGCCTGTTGCAATTGCTTTTCACACATCTCAGCCAGTAAGCATCGTCAAGTCTTGTCCTGACAGGAAAGTTGAGATTTGCTCCACCTACTTGGCTGCAGTTGTGAACTGGGTATGAAGTGGCCTTAGCTCCAAAGGCCCATGTGTAAGGGGCTGGGTACACAGCTCATGGAAATATTTGGGGGACATTCTGGAAACTTTGCAGTGTTGGACAGCACATCTTCATCAGTGTGTTCGCAGTCTTCCTTTCATTAGCGACATCAGAAGAGGGGCTCAGAGGAAGGAGGCCAACGGCGTTATGACTTTGATGGCCTTCTCTTTTCACTCTCTATGTCTCTCTCTGTTTCCCATCCTCTTTCATATGAAGAATCTTCTCCAGCATACACTTCCACATGATGATGTCTGTCTAAGTGTGTGGTGCCAAGCAACCATAGATTGAACCCTCTAAAACCTACAGCCTAGGCAAAGCCTTCTTCCTCCCTGTGAAGTAGTCTATCAGGAGTTTGGTCACCAAGGTGAAAAGATAACACAGCCACCTCATGTTTAAACCATGTATTTGGACAAGGATGGTATGTACTCACTAAGAAGTAGATATTAACCAAAAAAGTACAGAGTACCCAGGATACAATCCACAGAACTTAAGAAGGTTAACAAGTGGATGGGCCCAAGTAAGGAGGCCTCAATCCCACTTGGGAGGGAGAAGGAAGCAATCATGGGGGGCAGAGAGAGGGAGGGATCTGGGTAGTAGAGAGAACAGGGAGGAAAAGGGGGAACATAATTAGATATTGGGGGGCCGGGGAAAGCAGGACTCAAGCTCCGAGGACCAGCAGAAAGAATGGAAACAAGCAATCTTGGAAGATAGGAGGTGGAGGGACCCTCTGGAATGTTCCAGACACCTGGGAGGTGAGAGACTCGCAGGATTGAAAGGGAGGGAATTTGAATGAAGTGCTCTACAGTGGAGAAGCCGGGCGTGGTGGCGCACACCTTTAATCCCAGCACTCAGGAGGCAGAGGCCGTCGGATTTCTGAGTTCAAGGCCAGCCGGGTCTACAAAGTGAGTGCCAGGATAGCCAGGGCTATACAAAGAAACCCTGTCTCGAAAAACCAAACAACAAAAACAACAACAACAAAAAACCAACAACAACAAAAAACAAAACAAAAACAAAAATGGAGAAGAGCATGAGAGAAAGGAGGTCCAGTGACAGGCCCAAATTGGGATCCAGCTCAAGAGGAGGCCCCAAGGCCTGGCCTGACACTGTTACTGATGCTCTGTGGCGCGCTTGTAGACAGGAGCCCAGCAAGAGTCCCAACAAGCAGCTGTAAGTCAGATGCGGATAGTAGCACCCAACCAATGGACAGAAGCCGGGGACCTCTGTGGTTCAACTGGGGAAAAGCTGGAAGAAGCTGAGAAGGGCGGCCCCACAGGAAGACCAGCAGCCCCAACTAACCTGGATCCCTGAGATCTCTCAGACACTGAGCCACCAACCAGGCAGCATACACCAGCTGATTTGAGGCCCCTGACACATATACAGCAGGGGACTGCCTAGTCTGACCTCAGTGAGAGAAGATGCACCTAACCCTTGAGACACTCGAGGCCCAGGGAGTGGGGAGGTCTGGTGGGATAGGGGTGGAGGGGTGGGGTCATCCTCTTGGAGACAGGGTGGGGTGGGTAGGAGGTATAGGATGGGGAGAGATCGGGTGGGGGCAGACTGGCAGGGGGATGAAGACTAGACTATAAAAAAGGATTAGAGAATAAAAAAAGAAAAAATTATTTATTTCAGTGGTTATGGGGTGCTGCACAGTGGACAAACTCGGGTGACTCGGGAACAATTCTGAGCTGCAGAGAGCGCATCCAGAGGATGTGAGTTACTGGCTCATGAACAGCTCAGACTGAGAGCCAGAACCAAGGCTGCTCTTGTGTCTCCATGGGAGTATCTGTTCTTGAATCCTGTCAAGAGCACTATAAGATGCTCAAGTCATCCCCTCCCTTGTAATTCCCACAAGCCATGTCCCTAACTCACTACAGTGATCTCTACTCAGCAGCCCTACAAGGTAAAGGCCAGAAGACACCTTAGGTTTATCCTTATGAACCCTGTTGACCTCCTTTTGAGACAACACCCCTCATTGGCTTGGAACTCACCAGGTAGGCCGTACTGACTGGCCAGTAAGCCCTAAGCATCATCCTGTCCCCACTGCACCAGCACTAGGATTTCAAGTGCATTCTACCATACCTGACATTTTTTATGTGGGTCCATGGGGTTACAGTCAGGTCTTCAAGTTTGTAACTAATACACTTTGTCTACTGACTGTAGGTACGCCCAACCACAGCTCAACATTCTGACTTTATGATTTGGTGTTCCAGATACCTGATGGTATAATCAGACATGTCTTCTCTGATGCCTAGCACACCCTCATTGGTGTGTTTGGAGTCTACCTTTTCTTTAGAACTATAATCTAAGGAGGCCCATGGTTATTTGGACTGGCCATTAGAGCCTGTGCTTTATTTTAAAACTTAAGGCAAAACCCTTGTGTCTTGAGTCTCTCTAAATTCAAGCATGATGGCTATATGCCATGAATAATAATACCCCTTTGTTTCCAACGCAGTTGGTCTTCAGATGTTAAAGGCTGCAGTGATGGAGTTGGGGAACCCATTTAAGTTGTCATCCAGCCATTGCTGACACAGTGAGCTACACTGAGTTAATTCTCCTTCTCTGTCCTTCTACTGCTCCTCAGTCAAAGGGTCTCCTCCTCAGTGGGTCTTTACCCACTTCCTGGGACTGAGGCAAAGGCTTAGCCCAGACGTGGTGGTTGTCAACTCAACGCATCTGGGAAGAAAGAACTTCCGTTGAAGAAGTGCCTCCATCAAATTGGCATGTGGGCATGTCTTACCGGATGTTTTCTTGACTGTTAATTGATGGAGGAGGACCCAGCCCACTGGGTGTGACACTATCCCTGGGCAGGCGAGTTTGGGCTATGCAGCAGAGCAAGCCAGGTGGGTGAGCCAATAAGCAGTATTACCCTGTGGTCTGTACTTCACTTTCTATCTCCAGGGTCCTGCCTTGAGTTCTCACCTTGACTTCCCCCAGGGCTGGGCTGTAAGATGAGGTGACCCTTTTCTTCCAAGTGGTCCTGAAAATATTAGTCCTGTCTAAACAAATGAAAGCTTGAACTTACTTGGCTCTCAAGGGCAAGTCAAGGAGACTGAAGCAATGTCAAGGAGGGGCTGTCTTAGTGACTCTGAGAGAAGGCCATGGGGCCTTTGTGAACTTTGAAACTGAAGAAGTCACAGGCCAAATACAGGCAGCTTCCAGAAGCTGAAAAGGACTCCTCTAACAAAGAGGGAAAATACTTCTAGTGTACTACAAAATGGAACTGAACTCCACCGTCAACCGAAGCTCACATTAACCTAAGCTCACCTGGAAGCAAATTCTTCCCACTCCCAGCTTCTAGGTACTGAAGAGATCAGATTGGCTGGTTTATGGACCCTAAGTAGATAAAGCTGGCAGTCCTCCTCCGATTTAGAATACAGATAATCAATGGGTGATTAGGTATTCCAAGCCTTCTCTGATTTAGTGAACAGATAATCAATGGGTGTTTTAAGCCTCTAAGAGGCTTAAAGTACACAGCGGCAACAGAAAACCAACAGTAAGCATTGAGTCTCACTCGGAAGCAGAGGATGTGTGTGCTTAGAGCCTAGTGAGAGTGGAGTATCCCTACTCTTACTCATGGTGGCACATGCCTGTAACTCCAGCATCCAGGGGCGTAAGGCGAGAATATTGTAAATTCAAGGCCAGCTAGAACTACCTAGCAAGACACTGCTTAAAATAAGTAAATAAATAAAATCCTCTAATACCTGAAGCTTTTTAAGTACCAGTATGAGCTCATGCATGGCAGATTCTGTACCTGACCCTGGGTTGCAGGTTAGAGTACTTAGAACATATACTGTATGAAGTTACATGCAGGTGATGGGTACAAGGTCTATGAGAAACACAATTGAGTTTTGTGTTCATTCCCAAAACAACTCATTATGTTATTTGCAAAAATTTCAAAATCTGAAATCCTGATAGTTCTGCCCCTTAGCATTTTGGATGAAGGCTATTCAGTTCCATCCAGACAATCAGAACAAGGTCCCCATGGGAGCCCTGCCATTTTTCTCTCCCAGGGGAATGTTGGGAAGAAGGTAGATGAAGATTCCCAGTGGAGATTGCAAGGTAGGGAGAAGAGAGAGGGGTTTCTGGAGTTGCCTCCGGTGCTTTGTCTAGTGAGTAAAAGAAAAGATAGACTTCCAGACTAGGAACTAAGTGGAAAGATGCTAGTCTATCTACTCACCTTTCTGTAAATAGCAAATATAGTTCCGATGGAGGCCAGGCAGTCAATGTTTGAAGATCCATCCAGAGGGTCAAAGCAAACCACATATTTCCCCTACATCACAGACAGAAAAGCACCCCGTCAGCACAGCTACCTATTGGCCCAACTGTGCTATATTAGAGCTGCACGCGACTGACGTTTGTCCCAGCAAAGACATTTAGACCCATGAGCCTTCCATTTCTGCAATGCCAAAAGACATTGCTTATGGACATAGCTCAACAGGTATCGGTTATATGTCTGGTGTATGCTGAAAAATACACTCACAACCACTTGCTGCAAGGCTCGGGTGGTGGAACTGATGTTCAAACGCAGAACAGTATTGTGACTGAAGGTTGACCGAATTTTTGACCACCAGCAAACTTCAGTCTTTAATAAGTCTCTGTGACTCTGCTGAATGTAACCCCTTTCCGTGCGCTAGCAAACTCTGCCGAGGGCACAGGATTATCATAAAGTGTTCCCCGAATTCGTCTATTTGCTAGGCTAATCTATTTGGGAAGAGCCACTCCCTGCAAGAGATTGCAGCCCTCTTCCAGACAGGGGTAGTGAAGGCCATAGATAAGAAATCTTGGGGGTGGGGGTGGGGCTGAATCAGAGACTGCTCTGTACAGCTCTTGTCAAAGAGAAGACTTCCCCAAATAAACCCTCCTTATCCCTGGACTCTACAAAGTCCAAGTTCATCAAAATGACGCCAAGGCCTGTTTACTGACGCACTGAACAGGAGACCACGTACAATTTCCCGCTGAAGAACTGAGAAATGCTTTGTTTCCAGAAAACAAAAGTCCTAAAATACAGGACAATCCCAGAAAAAGTTTAAGCAAAACAATCCGTTCTCTCAGCCCAGTAGCGCCATCTACTGCTGACGGGAGGTACTGCAGCCGGCGCTAGACTCACCCTCCTCTCCTGGGCTGTGATCACCGCCTCTTTATTCTCTTCGGAGACGAGCACACAGGTGCTGTAGGAGGACTGAAGCATGTTGATGACCAGGGAGTTGGACAGCACGTCCAGTTTCTTCACCTCATCTCCTGTCACATTCACGCTCCCCGAAATCCCATACCTAAGAAGACAAGGGTAGATTAAGTCACCGAAGGGGTCTTAATCCCAGCAAAGAATGTGAGGAGCCCAAACCAACAGTACAGGTACCCTTCTCCCCCGTGCCTCTTCCATCTCCAAATTATAAATACATAGGGAGCGTGCTATGACCCAAAGCAGTGATACTCAAGGTTACTTCCTTTGCACCTTGGGGGCATTGTCACGTCTCCTTGGTCTTCCAAGGAAGTTGACCAGATCCAGTCTCACTAAAATGCAGACTCCTGCGTGGCACTGGCAGCTAGAGGGAACGGGAGAGCCCCTAAGGATAACTAAGGGTACCAAAGAGTGGATGGTCATAGCTTTTCGACACTGGAACATCAAGCTTCAACTTCAAACATCTCTACAGAGGCTTGTGTTTTAGAGCCATAATACACAATCTCCTCCTCACACCTCAAGCCTTCAGGGTGTCCCCGATAACCTCGGGCTCGTCTCACTCTGGGCTGCTTTAATTCTGTCAATCTGAAGCAAATTCGAGTCACCTAGGAAGAGGGAACCTCAATCGAGGAATGGCTTCAGGAGATTGGCCTGTGGAAACATCCGTTTTCTTTGTTACTGACTGATGTGAGAGGCCCACCCAACTGTGGATGGTGTCACCCCTGGGTGGGTGGTGCTGGGTAAGCCAGTAAACAGCGTTCTCCGTGCCTTCTGCTTCAGTTCCTGCCTCTGGGTCCCTGCCTTGAGTCCCTGCTCTGACCGTCCCCCCACCCCCCACGCCTCCCCCCTCCCGCGCGCCCCAGTGATGGACTGCTTTCCTCCTCCAAGTTGCTTTTAGTCCTGGTGTTTATCACAGCAATGGGGAAGCTAACTAACCCACACTCAGAGCCAGGTCCTGCTGAACTATGGAGAAGGGGTGGCAAAAAAAAAAAAAAAAAAAAAAAAAAAAAAGCCATTTGCCCTCTTCCCTTCCCTTTAATTCCATTTATTTGTTGAAGAAATCCTCAGGTGATGCGAACAGGTGTCTCTAGTTGAGAGCCGCGTATGGACGCTGACGTCCATAAAAGCACCCCTCCCCTTTCTCTAACTGACGGCGTCCCCTCCCACTTTACTCCCATCCAGAATTTGATGTATGGTATGATGAGCCTTGGGAAACAACCTCACGTCAAACGTCATGACCTCAAAGGCTGTTACCCCTTGGTTCAAAACGGCAGCGTGTAAGCAAACAAATAGAACAATTAAATTGGTTTGCTCTGCCTCAGGATCACAGTCTCCTATGTAAGCAGCTGTTGCTGGGGCATGAAGAGCTGAGCAAATGTGTACAGCCTGCCACCTACTGGCCATGTGCGTGAATGCTGCCCAACACATCTGTAAACCACGAGGTCCTGTCACGATGCCTAAAGGCTGGACACAGCTGCACTGGACAAGGCCAGGGTACCTGCAGCCCCTGTCTCCTCCCCACCCCCGTGGCTGCTCTCTGTGTGAGGAGGTTAGGGTTTCCCCACTATGAAGAGCAGTCCAGGGACCTAGGACTCTGTCTGACACCACTTCCAGGGCTGAGCCTGCCACCAAGTGGTCAATCACCACATAGGCCAGTCTGTAAGTTTTTCCTCGAATGGTCTCAGAACCATGGTAGCTAATAGTGGGGCATGTCTTGAGTATTTATCACTGTCAGAACCATAGCCCTAATGACTTACTAACCCTTGTAACAGCCCTTTGTGTTAAAACTATTAGTAGCTCCCAGATTTACAAACATGGAGGTCTTAGCGAGAATAAACCATATTCCACAGCTACAAGGTAAGAAAAACCAAGTTAAATAAAGCACTTAACTATCTAGACCTTCATGGCCCTTGGTCGGATGCTGAACCACTGAGAAGCAGACTGTGGCAGATACACAAGGAACGCTGCCAAGAGAGTTGCTGTGGAGCCGAGAGGCCTGCACGGAGGAGGGGTTAAAAGTGTGGGCAAAAGTCCTGAGTGGCCACAGGAAACCGCCCTAATTATAGCAGAGCGGGAACACAGGAGTAGCAAAGACGCTATCTAATGTTACTCGGGGATGATCTTCACACATGCAGGCAACGCCCATTCTGGAAGCATGTTCTTAAAGGCAGAGAGCGCTTGGCCGTTCTTGCCGAATGAAGTAATCACACAGTTAAGGGACAGCACGGGCCGGGGAAAGAGCCAATCAATCATCTTTAATTTGGGTCCTGTTATCTGTTCCTAAACACGTACATAGTAAGCTCTGTGGTGGTTTTATGATTGCAATTATGAAATTAATGCTGTCACAGTTTGGGAATAAAGGCACCACACGATCGAGAATAAACATTTTAAATAGGTGGACTTTGTTGGCTCTTCTTCGAGGGTCCCCCCCCCCCACACACACACACATGTATGTCCCTTCCTTCGACTTCAGAGGGGCCCTTCACTGGAATCAAAATGGAAGTCCAAAGGAAGTGATTTCTTTTCATCATGCCTTAAAACCGTACTCCTGGCTGTGGCCAAGAGCAACTCCAGCATGAACGTGGCCCTGTTTTGCAAAAGAGAACCAAGCAAAGGTGCTCTGCTGTGCCTGCCCCAGCCCAGCCTGTCCAGATTCCTGAACACCACGTGAAGATGGAGAAAACTGAGCCAGGTTCTTTTCATGACAGTCAAGCCCCCTTAACCTGTGTTCTGGTGATTTCTACCCCACAATACTGACAGAGGTCATGACAACTGAACACACCTGTACGGGGTAAAAAAAAAAAAAAAAAAAAAAGGCATCAAAACACATTTTAAAGTCCCATTAAGACTTTGCAAATATAAGTAATGAGAATTCAATATAGGTTTTGAGGCAACAAGCTATAGTGTTACCATTATAATCCCAAGTAACCGGTAGTCACACTTTTCTCTGCAGTTTGTTGCTAAGCAGTTTTTCCCTTTCCTTGCAAAACATGCCAAAGGCTGCTTTATCAAAGCAGGCTTAAAGAATTTAAATGCAGTGTCCTTACGGCACAAAGAGCAAATTAGCTTTGGACCCCGTTTCTAGCACAAGCACCGGTCTGTGGCTTCCACACCCTGGCTTGGGTTGCCTGCGCATGCTCTCCAGGACTTACAGGTTGGCCAGGCCGGCCTTGCGCACTGCGGAAGAGATGGCTTTGATGGCAGTCAGCATCGAGTTGAGCAGCTGGGTGAGTTCTCCGGTCCCTTTGGCCTGTCGCCCCTTTTCCATAACGTAACGGGTCAGGGTCAGCATGTCTGTCTCAAAGGGGCTTCTGTCCGTCATTGTGCAAATGAGATCCCAAAGCCTCCCTTTGCTCCTTGTAGAAATCCTTGCTCTCTCAAGGCAGCAGCCTCACAGCCTACTCGTTGAAGACACACCTGCACTTGACTGTGCCAAAGTCCGAGGGAAATGAACCCCACCCCACGTGACTCAGATAGCCGGACAAGCCCTCAAGGAAACTTCCCTGGCCTCCCTCCCTGACGGTGGCAGCTGCCACAGTGCAAGAAGCAGGCTGTAAATAGTACTGCGCTACAGGGAAGGGCTGGCCTCAATCTCTACACCCAGTTTTGTTTTGTTTGATCCTAAGAAGCCAGGATCAGCCACAGGTGAAAGAAGACTAGCTAATAAAATGACTCACAAATTCCTCCTATGGGAAGCAAGAGGGCTTTCTGCAGCTAGCCGCCACTGTGTGTCATTCTGCACGGTTGAGACTCTCAGATGGCATATTGGCAGATTCTTTATCTGGGGCATAGGTCACATAACAAACTAATGGCAATCCCAGGGTGACTGGAGCAAGAGTTCTTTCAGGCTTGCTTCTATTAAGCATGTGTAACTGGAGGGATGAGGAAGATAATATTACATTCCTAGCAGAGTGTCTAGTCTCAGGGTTGATTTGCCAGTTTCTCTGGATTTTTATTTTTATTTTAAAAACCCTTGATTTGAAAACATACATCAGGACCGCACTGGCTGCTCTTGCAGAGGACCTGGCTTTGGGTCCAAATACCAACTTTTACTCTAGTTCTGGGAAGCTCCAGTGCCCTCTCTGACCTCCAGGATACCAAGCATGTAAGTGGAGCATGTGTAGGAGACAGACACACGAAATGGTCTCATAAAAAGGTGACCCGTCCAGCAGGTCCAGTTATTCGAGGGTCTCGAGGGGACCTCCTCCTAAGAACCAAATGGGGGGTAGAGAGGGACGAGGGCCTTGTGCGAATAACGACACGGAGACCTTCTAGAATGCATCAAAGCCCCCAAATGTATTAGTCAGGCCTGAGGTTTAAATGCACAAGCAAAAGGGGAAGTGCCTTTCAGCAGGAAGGATGGGGCAATAGAATTGCACAAGGAAAAGGGGAAGTACAGATACTTATCAGCGGGAGGGATGGGGCAATACAAGCAAAAGGAGAAGTACTTATCAGTGGGGGAGGGGCAATAGAATTGCACATTCTTAGGCAGTTACACGTGGAAGCAGGAACTTGGCGGTATCAGGGTATCTTGAGGTCAGGACATCCGCGCTGA
Organism: Mus musculus; assembly: GCF_000001635.26. Classification (NCBI taxonomy): domain Eukaryota; kingdom Metazoa; phylum Chordata; class Mammalia; order Rodentia; family Muridae; genus Mus; species Mus musculus. Next base: position 62,859,531 of record NC_000079.6, read on the forward strand.
CTTAGGGCTGGAACAATCTGTGGTTGTTCTCGGAGCGGTGTGCCGGTGGCCCGCTTTTGACCCTCTTTTCTTCTCGGGGGAAGAGGCCCAATTCAGAGATCAGGACAATAGTGTTATCTTAATAGCTCCCAACAAAAACGCTTAAAGAAATACTTTTTAAAGGTGACCTAGAATTAACTGCTTAGAGTTGGCCATGCTCTCTGTTACTGTGATATCCTAACTTTCTCTGATGGCAGACAGACCTGGCTCTGGGTCCCAAGCTGGCTACCCAATATGTGGATTAATTTGAGAGTAATGCTCAACATGTAAGACTGTGCTTTCCTCATAAATTCAGACAACAACTGGTGGAGTGGCTCTAAGTATTCAAAATCAGTCGGTGTGCCTGGTATCCAACTCGGTGTCTTAGAAACCTATATCCTTCCAGCTCTTCAGTGTACCTAGAACTATAAGCATACATATAAATAATTTCAATATCTCCACCTACTTGGAGAGCTGAGTCAGGAGAATTCCAAGTCTGGGCAATATGTCAAGACTCTCTATCAAATAAGTTAGTCAACAAAACTGAGGGTGTGCATTTTGCCTTGCAATTTTATATCCTCCCTTGATAATTATTTCAATTAAATTTGTTTGGTGGGGCTGGTGAGATGAATAAGCGGTTAAGAGCGCTGGCTGCTGTTCCAGAGGTTCAGTTCCCGAAAACTACATGGTGGCTCACAACCATCGACAAAGGCATCTGATGCCCTCTTCTGGCCTGCAGGTACACATGCAGACAGAACATTCATAGCTCAGAGAAATTTGTACATGACTGTATTTTGGTCTTCCAGGCTGTGGCTGTTGCATCCTCTCAGGTACTCAAAGGTCCCCTTTGAGAGCCTCATTCAGAGGCTGGAAGGATGGCTGGATGACTGAGTTCATTGGTGAAGAGGCTGGAAGGCTGGCTGGATGACTGAGTTCATTGGTGAAGAGGCTGGAAGGATGGCTGGATGACTGAGTTCATTGGTGAAGAGGCTGGAAGGCTGGCTGGATGACTGAGTTCATTGGTGAAGAGGCTGGAAGGATGGCTGGATGACTGAGTTCATTGGTGAAGAGGCTGGAAGGATGGCTGGATGACTGAGTTCATTGGTGAAGTGCTTGCCGTGCAAGCCAGAGAATCTTTGGATTTTTCAGCACCTATGTTAAAACCCAGACATACTGGAGTGCACCTGTGATTTCAGCTGTGGGGAAGAGACTAGAGCCAGTCTAGTCAAATCAGTAAGCTCTGGGTTCAGTGAGAGACTCTGTCAACATATAAAGAAAAAAGATGCCTAATGTCGAGTTCTGGCCCATACACAAAGCTGCACTTAAAGGGTAGACGTTCAGGTTGCCCAAGTGGCCTGAGACAGCAGCTGCTGGCCTTTCTGCAAATGCCAAAGTTCTTCCAGGGTACACACCAGACTGGAAACTCATAGCGTGGCCACAGTGACATTCTGGATGCTGGGTGGCAGCTGCCCCTCCCAGGTATTTCAGGACTGCTGACATATTAGCGACAGAGTTATTGAGGACCTGGTTGTGTTCCATGAAAACCCCACGTCTGAGCGCATCAGGACAAACAGACCCTGGAACAGTTAAAGCTTGTAAGACCGTCCACCAGAGACCTGGACAAAGAAATATGTTTCTGGAAGATTGTCTGAGGACCCTTCCTGTTGGCAAAACTGCTTTATCTAATCCTGTCATGTGATCCTAGCACATCTGCATGTGGCACCTTTGTGGCCTAGATGCAAAGGAAGCTTCCCCAGGAGATGAGGCGGGTGAGAGCTGCCCCACAGAGGTGTTTTGGGACCACTGGCACATTAGTGACATGTCTCATGTGACATGACACATAGTTAACCTGTGCCCTTTTCCTTTTCTGGTTCACAGCTACCTCCACCTCCCACCACTATTGGAGGAGGAGCCCTCTGGGCTGTCACACGGGGGTCTTGTGATATGCGCTGGGAAGACACTTCCCAGGCCTGCCACACAAAGTCACAAACCAGGTTATTTAAGCGACAGGATGTGCAGCTGGGGAGATGGCTCCGTAAACCGGTCGACGGGGTGATAGCCATGCAAGCACAAGGACCCAAGTTCCAGCCAGAGTGACCACGTAAAAGCCAGATGTGTCCTGCAGTCCCAGCACTTTAGAAACAAAGGCAGGATTCCTGGGGCTCCTTGGGCAGCCAGCCTCACAGTCAGTGAGCTCTAGGGTCAGGGGAAAGCCTTGTCTCAAAAAAAAAAAAAAAAAAAAGATGGGGATCACCTGAGGAAGACATGGAGCACCAACCTCTGGTCTCCATATGTGTGCATACTACATACGCCTGCACTCAGACACATGTGCCCCCGAGCCCACGTGCCCCCGCACACACACACACACACACACACACACACACACGGATGTATTGTTCCACACAACACACCCAACAATCCAGGATTAATTTTATTTTTAACCATTTTGGAGGCCCAAAGCCCAGAACCAAGGTGCCCATGCTTCCTCTGAAAGCTCTGGGGAGCGCCTTTGCTTGCCTCCTCTGGCTTTGGTGCATTCCTTGGCTGCCGTGGCTTGTGACATCACTCTGGTCTCTCCTTCCACTGCCATAGGGTAAGTGGCTAATTGTGGTCATCCACTGCATCTGGAATTAACTAAACCCCAAGCATCCAGACACACTTGGGAGGGATTTTTCTTGGATCATTTGAGGTAGGAGGCCTACCCTAAATCCGAATCATTTGAGGTCAGAAGACCCACCCAGTATCCAGACCATACCTTCTGGTGGCCAACCACATAAATAAGACGTGGAAGGAGGAAGGAAGGTTTTGGCAAGTTCACCAGTCATGCTGATCCCTTCCTTTCCTGGTGTTAGGACATATTTCTTAGGAACGCCAACACAGACTTGCCAATCTCTGATCTCTAGGACCTCCCTGGGATTTTAACACCAGATTGGGACTGTCAAATCATTCAGTCTCATAGAGCAGATGCTTGATCATTACTCTTTCTTTTGGAGACAGCCGCATCCTGCAAGCCCTTCCAGCAGTAACTAACACTCTGTGTGTGTGTGTGTGTGTGTGTGTGTGCTCATTCTGTCACTTGTGGGGTTTTTTTTTTTTTTTTTTTTTGAGAACTCTAATATACATCCTCCCCCTATGTGATCTTATAAAGACACTTCCTGCATTTAGGGCCCTCCGTGGGGTCTAGCTTGAGCTCATCTCAAAATCATCAGCTTAATCACAGCCACAGTGACCCTTCACCCAGATAGGGTCACGTTGGCCAGCCAGTCCCAGAGATTTGAATGTGAATGTATCCTTGAGATGGCACCAGCTACAGGAATCTGGAAGTGATTCCCAAACCTGAGGCTGGGGATCAGGCTGCAGTTACTCCAAAGGCTCTGAGAATCTCCACCACGCCTGACCTGTTCTATCCAATGCCCAGCCATATACACTGTGTGTAACCAGCCCTTGTTGGCAAAGCCGGAGCAGGAATGGCTTCCAGTTGTATCAGAGGAATGTCCTCATGGATGCACCCTCTGCTGGTTTGCTGTGCGATTTAGGTTGGAAGATAAGAGGCATAGCATAATCTATGGAAACTCTAAAAGCAAACACAATGGAGCTGCTTGACACTTCCTGCTTCTGCTGATACTGAGGTCAGCAAAGAGGCCTGGCAGCCTGCATGTGAGGGGGCTGTTTGCAGAGGAGATGCTGTAAGTGGAAGGGTCACCCACTTCTGGGCAAGACCAGCCCATAGAAACGAAGTCTCCATGCATTTTTATGGATAGGGAGTGTGTTGTATATCCAAGGACTGCATCTAAAACCGTCAAGGCTGAATCTGAGACATATCAGATGAGGATGGGCGTTTGTGCTGTTATTGCCCTGGCTCAGGGCTACATACAGAGGAATGCGCTCAGCGAATACAAACAAGCATTCTTGAAAACATTCCATTCATCGGATCCAACTCCCGATCCAAAGACACCAGGTGGGACACACAGACAAAGGCAGAGGAAGGGAAACTTTTGTGGCTCTGCTTGGGTTCATCATGGTACTGGGGTGTGCATTTCTGGATGCTGCACCCTCCTCAGATGCTGTAAGACCATTGGAAGACAAGTGGAGGGTGAAGAGATAACTCAGTCAGCTAAGCACTTGCCTTGGAAGCATGGGGACCTGAGTTCAAGGTACACGATCCATTATTTTAAAAATGAAATTAAAAATTAGAAAATAAATGGCACCTGAGGGGGGAAAAACCAACATCTGAGGTCGTCCTCTATTCTCCACATGCATATACAGATATGAGCGCACACTATACATACCCCCGCGCCCCCCCCCCCCCACAGAAACGGTACTTTTTGAGTCCAGAGGTTTTCCTGAGAAGACTAGTCACAGCTGGAGTCAGAGGAATGCTAGGATTTCAGTTTCGTCAGCAAACAAAAACAAACCCAAGGCTTGGGATTGAACCAAGTTTCCTGTTTGAAGGACATGAAATCAGTGGAGTGTTTCATTCACAAGTGTGTGGGGGAAGCACATTTTAAACACACACTGAGAAAGAGAGAGAGAGAGAGAGCTCACAAGAGTACAGGGTTCTAACATTTGATATAACTTACCATAATCTGGAACTTCTGATCCAGAAAGGGGTGAACTGTGTGCAGAATAGACCATGCACCAGGCGGGTGTATTTCTGCATAGCACCAGCTGTGGCAGGTCCTCTTAGGAAAGCCCCCCTAACTCAAAAAGTAACCACTTGGCACATAATCTGTTTCATTAAATTTAGTTCTTAGGATCAATCATCTTCACCATGGCAACTGGACCCTCCCTAGGGGTTATATGGCTTTGTTATTCGATGCCGTTCTTGCATAAATAGCACCACTGAATAGTAACATAAACTGCCATTGTGTCTCGGATGGTTATGGACACCTGGGGAAAGTTGAGAAGCCGGACACTTGCTCATTTCTAGAAGGGCAGAAACAGCCAGAACTGAACAGTACTGCACATAAATGACGCGACGTTGGCCCAGTTTATGGCATGAGAAGTGACCAGGATGCCTGCGTTCACCTCCCAGCCCTACCTGCCACCTACTGGCTGGAGACCACCAGCAGGTTTCCTGGACCTTCAGTTCTCCATGTTACCTTGGATAAAATGGACTCGACCCGGCGTTCCAGTGTGGCTGCCATTGTGGGGAGTGAAGGAGTTGTCTAGTGTTATACTGACACAACGCACTAAAGAAAAAATAATTTATAAAGGAAAGATGTGTTTATTTCTCCTTCACCTACTCAAAATATATATTACCTGATACAGTGGCATTATAGCATGAGGATGAAGTGACCTTGGGCATTGCAAAGCATTAAGCTGTGAAACTATCCACGCTGTTAGGTTTGTTTCTAGGAATGTACAACATGCAGAATGGAGTAGCGTCACTTGAGCTCTGCTCTGGGGCAGGGGCAAGGCTGGCCTTCACTTGGCTTTGTGCTTCCTGTAGATCTCCAGGAACTCCTGCACATCTTCAGAGGACCCCATGACGACTGGTGCCTTCTGGTGGATCTCGGTGGGAACGATGTCTAATATATCTTTGTCCCCCGTGGTGGCGAGCCCACCGGCCTTCTCCATGACATAAGCTATGGGGTTGCACTCATACAGCAGCCGCAGCTGGAAAACAAGATCAGAGGCACCAAGGCCCTCAGCCAGAAGCTGCACCATCAGGGTTGGGGCGCTTGCTCTTTATTTTCTTATTTTTCTTTTACTGAATATTTTCTTTATTTACACTTCAAATGTTATCCCCTTTCCAGGTCTCCCCTCCAGAACCCCTTACACCACCACCACCACCTGCCTCTATTAGGATAGTCCTCCACCCATCTTCTCCCGCCTTCCTGCCCTGGCATTCCCCTACACTGGGGCATCGAAGCCCCTCAGGCCTAAGGGCCACTCCTCCCACTTATGTACAACAAAGCCATTCTCTGCCAAATGGGTCCCTCCATATGTACCATATGTACTCTTTGGGTGAGCTTGTTCTAATGTAAAGCTCTGCCTCAGAGCTGGGGGGGTGTCCATGCTCTCTCTCTCTCTCTCTCTCCTTTTGAATTAGGAAAGCTCCCTTGCGTCCCAGAATGTATCAGAGACAAAAATCATTAGGTATTATGTTTGAATAAAACCATTCATGGAACCAGAGCCTAGCCAGCCACCTGAGGCAAACATGAGGCAGACCACCTGGATTTGGGACAGAGTGACATTTTGGCAGCACTAACAGCTCCCAACTCTTTACAGCCAGTGACTGGACTTAATGAGTGATTCCGTGTGTGTTGGATGGAGCTCTGTCTGTTCCCAAAGCATTTTTAAAATCCACAGTGGTGTCTGGCTGCAGACATCTGGAAGGCAGACTGGCCCCTCCAAACAGTGGTCTATTGTCTCCAGCCCTGTTCACTCCTCGTGGAAACCCGCCTAGTGCTCCAGGGTTGGGATTTTGTCTGCTGCCATGTATCTTGGTGTTTGCTTTTGAATATTAATTTTTTTATTGCATACGTTTTCATGCCGTTGGCCTGTGCTCGTGCTTCCTGAGTCTGTTTCCATATGGGAATCAGGGCCAGACCCGAGAGCCTGGAGTGGGGAAGGGAGCACCTCCACACTTCTTTCCAAGAAAAGGAAAGTGAGTCGCTTGGGGAAAGTGTGATAGAAAGCAAGCTGGCTGTACACTTCCAGGCTGCGACGTGACTTTTAGTGAAACACACACCTCACATGGCCACAAGCAGACTGGTCAGACCCTCAGTCTCAGTTCCTGACATCCTAAGGGCACCGTTCCTCCTATTTCTTTGTGTGTGTGTGTGTGTGTGTGTGTGTGTGTGTGTGTGTGTATACATACAGAGAGAGAGAGAGAGAGAGAGAGAGAGAGAGAGAGAGAGAGAGAGGTGTGCTGGGGATGTAGCTCAGTTGCTAAGAGTGCCTGTCCCTCATGAAAAAGCCCTGAATTTGATCCTTAGTACTGTGTAGAACCCAGCATGGTGGTTCACACCACCCAGCCTTTAGGAGGAGGTGGAAGGAGGAGGATCAGGAGTTCAGGGTCACCTTGGCTACATAGTTCAAAACCATCCTGGGCCAGAGAGAGAGAGAGAGAGAGAGAGAGAGAGAGAGAGAGAAGAAGAAGAAGAAGGAGGCAGAGGCAGAGGTGGAGGAAAGGCAGAGGTAGAGGGGTGATGGGTAGCAAAGAAGACAGTAAAGGACGCATTTTGTCCTCTTGTGTGAAGAAGAAAAGAATCTCCCTTAGCCAGCATTAGAAGGCACACTAGCCTTGTGAGTTTCTGGGAACTGGGCCATAACACAGACCAGTGCAGTCAGTAGAAAATTCCACCTGGAAGCTCTGGGTTTCCCCATAGTCTTGTCCCTCGTCAGACGACATTGCTTCCCAAGTAGCAAATGCCAAGCTCATTAGTACATCTATTTTAGGCCTTTTGGGAGCCATCAAAGCACACCCCTCTCTGCAATGCATATTTGATTTTCTGTCTTGGCAATGAGACAAGACTATTTCATTTCCCTCTATGAATGGAACCCATTCTGCCCAAGCCAAACCCATGCCCCTGGAAGCTCTGAGCATGTTTAGTCCCCTGCTGGATCTCCATTAATTCTCTTTTGCCATCGCCTCCGGCAGAGGACATTAGTTGATACAATCTGGGCCTTGCCTCAAATCTAGAGACTATGTCACAGATGTCTTAGCAACCACAGGAGTATTCATCAGCTCCATGGCCTTTGTTTCCCTAATGAAGTCAAATCCCCCAGGCCAGAAACGAATTTCACTGCCTCTCTCTCACTTCCTTGGGAGATGAACATACCTTTCCACTTGGGCTTTTCTTGTTGGCGGGGTATAAAAAGATCCCTCCATATACCAGAGTGCGGTGAATATCAGCCACCATGGACCCCACATACCGGGCACCATAGGGGGCTGAACCATCCTACAAGGTTAACAAGAGCAAAGGATTAGGGCTGTGGGAGATGAGAGGCATACTCCTAGTGTCCTGGTGCTTATTCTTCTCCACAGCAACTTAGCAAGGATCTTACAAACACTCTCTTTGAGCTGAGATAAGACATAAAATGAAAATCCAATTCCAGAGAACAAGGGAAGTTATGGGGACAAGGCCTATTCAGTTATCTCCCAGCAGGTCACGTTCTGGCAGTAGCTTCCAAGGAGAGTGTGGTTGGTTCTGGCTATGGGGTTGGAACAGGCAATATGAATATTTTAACTTGAAGGTTGACAAGGGTTCTGTCGAGCTAAAGAACTGGGCAGGTGAACAGCTGTATGTTTTGTAGGAGAAGACGCCGTACAAGCCAGGACTTAACAGCAGAGAGGTAAAGGCTGTTGCCACAGGGCCTGCTGGCATGCGTGTGTGCAGAGGATTGTGCTTGGGAAAGGAGAGAAACCCATGCTAGAGAGGAAGCCTGGGGCTGGCTTTGAGGACCCCGGATGCCATGTTAACATGTGGAATACATTCTCAGAAAAGCGTATCAACGGTAAGGCAGAATCAGACACCCCTGTAGAGCCCCCGGACATATCAGCCATCTTTCGTTTTCATAGTCTCCAGTTAGTAACCTCTGTAGTGAGATACCAAAGTAGATGTGTCTGTCTGTCTGTCTGTGTCTGTCTGTCTGTGTGTGTGTCTGCATGGGCATGTGTCTCTGTATGTGCACGTGTGCATGTGTGTTTGGTGGTGTGCATGCAGGTGTGTATGCATGTTTCTATGTGCAAGGGGTTATGGGAATGTAAAAGCATGTGGAAGCAAGAGATGGACGTCTAGTGTCTTCCTCCATCACTCGCCACCTTGGATACGGAGATGGGTTTTTCACATAAGCTTGATGATTTGGTGCTCCTAGTTTACTGCTCGCTCAGGAGATCCCATCTCACCCTCCCCACACGAGTATTCCGGGCAGGCCTCCTGGAAGCTGGACCCGGAGGACCAATCTCCTGTTCCCATGTTTGTGTAAACACACAGTTTACACAGCCATCTCCCCTGCTTGACAACGACCATCTTCATACAACAAACAGAGGTCCACCAAGGCATAGGCCTGAAGATACAGACCTCACATAGTAGGTGCTTGGGTGACCTCACATAGTAGGTGCTTGGGTGACCTCACATAGTAGGTGCTTGGGTGCCAGCCCTCCCCCCCACCCCCCAAGGAATGTTTTATTGTTGTAAAGGAACTCATCTGGTTGACGTTATTGTCCAGATTTTGATATGTTGAGAGATAAAAATGAAATCATACTTGGGTTTTGATGTCTCTGAGCAAGCTTTCCAGCCCCAGCATCTAGGGCTCCATGGTTCCCACCTCTCTCTCCATCTCCAGGATAAAATGCACATCCGTAGATTTTCTCATCAAGAGAGAAGTCCAGACCTTCTCAATGTCAAGTGTCCCTTTTGCTCTCAAGGACACTGCTCCCAGGGCTGAACACCCTACCAGTCCCACCTGCCGTCTCACTCACCGGAGGGAACTTTTTCCTCTGGAGATACTCATTGATGGCAGGGTCAAAGTCCTTGGCATAACCCTCATTAAGGCTGTAGATGTTACCTTTCTTCTTCATCTTCACGTCCCTGTCCACCATAATGAATTCTCCAATGGACTTTGAAACAAGAGAGAAAGGTAGAGAGATGACCAGTAAGCTCCCCCTGGCATGAACAAAGCATGGGACATGACCACGCCTCATTCCAGTGCACAGCGACTGCAGCCAAAGGCTCCAGTGGTGAGAAGAATAGAGTGCAAATGATTTCCACAAGGCCAGACACAGGAGAGCACAACTCTTATCCCAATACAAGAGAGGTTGAGGCAAGAGGATGAGGAATTTAGGATCAACCTGGACTACATTTTGAGACCCTGCCTCCAACATCATAGATGGGGGAGGGACTCATGAGGCCCCACCCCTCCATGAAGGACAATTATCAGTTAATGTTTTGAAGGTCATTTTCCTCACTGTCATGGTCATTGATAAGTTGCCCATGCCCCTATAAAGAGCCCCTGCCCGTGCCTGGTGCCCATACAAGAAACCCTATTTAAGTTCTCCTCTGTCTCTGTCTCTGTCTCTGTCTCTCTGTCTCTCTCTGTCTCTGTCTCTCTCTCTCTCTGTCTCTGTCTCTCTCTGTCTCTCTCTCTGTCTCTCTCTCTCTCTCTCTCTCACACACACACACACACAGAGGAGACATGAAAGTAGGAGAGGACTGGCTAGCAAGGGAAAGAGAGAATCCAGGAGATGAAACCTACCAAAATCCATTATATATGGAAAAACCCGCTAAGACGCATGAATGAAAGAGGTATGTGAAAAAGAAAAGTAGATCGGTGCTAACAATAAATAAATAAATAAATAAATAAGAGGATAAGACTCATTCCTGGAGATACAGAGGGGTGTTGAGGCTAGGGAGGGCTGAGGCGGAGGAGGAGGGGAAGTAACCAAGATCACAGAGTGCATCACTGCAAGTGAGCCTTCGCTTATTTACTTTTGTGCCTTCTGGTTTCAATCTCTAAAAATTTGGGCCACAAACTTACAGGAATATTTTTGTATAGTCAGGAAGACAAAAATGAATATCTCCACCTAAAACATCCGAAAAAGGAAACTCTCTCACCGCAAGCAGCTGGGGGCTACCTGCTGAGCTCAGGTACCCGTGCTCCCCAGGCAGCCATCTTGGTATGCAGCCTGAGTACCCACCTGCGTAGGTGAAGGAGAGTCTCTTAAGTATGAAGCCAGGAGCTATAAGAGCTCAGTGAAAGCTGACACCTGCTGGAAACCCACTTGTGGCCACAGGTGAGTCTTAGCCATCAGACTTGTCCTTGCAGGGGAGACATAAGGAAGGGAAAGGCACTTAGCATCTCCCTGGAGTAGCCTTGCCTCCATCAGGCCAAAGAGCAAGCAAAAGGGTTCAGATCTAAAGAAGCCCTGGCAATCAGCAAGGGAACATTCCAGCTGCTGCACTGATCCTGCAAACATCTGTATCCGGGGAGGGAGGCTCCTGAGTACCCAGAAACCCACCTGTTCACAAGCCTGTATGCAATCAACAGTCAAGAGACTGATTCCCGCCCCCCCCCCCCAATGTCTGTCAACTCAAAATTAAGAGAGAGGGCACCAGGAGCTCATCCAAGGGACTGGACAATGTGGACAGGAGAGACTTTGGCAGACATCACTGGTATCAGAGGCTGTACCCATCTCTCAGATTAAAGATTAAAGGTCCAGGGCTCTGGACCTGCCCTGTTTTCCCCTGGGGCCGTATGCAGAGATTTTGACTTGTGTATTCACCCTCCTCTCCAGTCTTAGTTTGTTAATTAAGTGCCCCTGCTCCCAGGAAGGTGAAAGTACAGTTTTGTTACCCATGCACAGATCAAAGGTAGAGATGGTGTTCTGGTTTACAGCAGTTTGTCACGCCCCAAGCAATCTCTCACCATGCTGTGCTTTGTACCTTGTGTATGGTTTTTGTTGTTGTTTAGTTTTGTTTTTAAGGAAAAAGAAAAAGAGGAGAAGGAGTTAGAGAGATAGTTCAGCACTTGCTGCTCTTCCAGAGGACTTGGGGTCAGTTCTCAGCATCTAGGTTGGGTGGTGCGTACACACACACACACACACACACACACACCAGGTACAAGTTCAAAGCTACTAGCTAAACACTCTGCCTGAGAAATGTCTCACCGGGTCCAGCATGAAGCAGTTGACACCACAATCCATGGCAAGGACCAACATGGTGGCACTGCCATAGAGCGCATACCCGGCTGCCACCAGGTCCCGGCCGGGCTGCAGAGCATCCTTCTCAGAAGGCTCATCAGTACTTTTCTAAAGCAAAGGAGAAAATAAAGACACGTTTTCCGTTTGTTTCGTGGTCCTTTTTCCCAGTTCAGCCATCCACAGGATGTATCAAGAGGATGCAGTGCAACGGTTCTCAACCTTCCTAATGCTACAACCCATTAATAACAGTTTGTGCTGTGATACCCCCAACCAGGAAATTATTTCTGTTGCTGCTTCATAACTGTACTCTTCCTCCTGTTGTAAATCATAATATAAGCATCTGACATGGAACCCCCAAGGGCATCAAGACCCTCCGGTGGAACCCACTGTTTTCACGGAAGCTACTGAGATCCCATCCCAGGGGTTGCCTCCCTCCCCACACTAGCAGCATTCTGATTGCAACTTCCTGAAGGGTCCCTGCATCCTGTATCAGGATCTTTCTTTCCAGTCAACAGCCTCTTAACATCTCCCTGATTTGATATTCCCTTGTGTCTCCATTATCACTCCCAAAAAGCAGCACATATTCTCGCCAGCTCCATAAAGGTAACCTGATTACAGGCCCCAGCACCTTTTGCCTGCCTTTTCCATCTTTATTTAAACAGATTAGCAAAGGGCTGCAGGGCCGAGTATTTCATGAGAAAAATCGATTCTGTGAGCTGTTGTCAATTGAAACACACGTTCTCTGAGCAGTGTGGTCAGTTACTCCCACGGCAAAGACATTCTCAGAAACAGTTTGTAGCATCTCTCTGGAGTCATGAGAGGACAAGTTAGATGCTGCTCAATTTTTTTCCCATAACCTAGAGTAAGAGCACATTTTAAAGCTTGTCTCGCAGAACTTGAGAGGGAGCAGAAGTTACCAGAGGCTGGGGGAGGAAAAGAAAAATTGTTTTTCTTTTTTGTTTGTTTGTTTGTTTTTTGGTTTGTTAGTTGGTTTCCCTAAGGCTTTTCTCTCACAAGAGCAAAAAAAAAAAAAAAACAAAAAACCATTCCTTTTACAGTTCCATTCTTGGTTATGGGAACTGAATACTTTTTGGTTCTGCCAATTACTAGAGGAAGACTAGACTAAGAGAGAGGTGGCTTGGCTCAAGTGAGAAGACTTGTTTGGTTTTGTTCTCTGTATTGTATGAAACGAAGCTTTTGGCTTAAAGAAGAAAGCAGTGGGGCAGGTTGGGCTGGTTTGGGGAGGTTGTCACAATATCTGCCTTGTCGTCTTTTGTAAAAGAGAGAGGTAGCTAAAAGAGGGAAATGGCCTCTCTGTCTACCAGCCTCCTACCACCATATCTTAGCAGTTTTGTGGATCTTTCTTGCACGGTATTTGCAGGGCAACAAGGCTTGGCTGCAGATCTCTTCAAGCCTCACAGCCTTTATGTTCCATGTTTATTTTCTGATCAAAGCCAGGGACTCTGTACACTTTACCTGACTTCACTTTACCTTTCTGTAAATGCCAAAAATGGTTCCGATGGACACAAGGCAGTCAATGTTGGATGAGCCATCAAGGGGATCGAAACAGACAACATATTTGCCCTAGGCAAAAAGCACAGAAGGCAAACAAGGTGAGTATGCGTTGAATGGACTCGAAAGGACAGGCAGGTGAAATGGTCTTATTTATATTCTGTTGGGGAGTATGAGAAGATGGATAGACAGACAGACAGACAGACAGACAAAAGACAGATAATTAAATCTTTGCTTCCTATGTCACTGATGTAACTGAATCACACTTGGTTTGAGAGTGTCTGGGCAGCCAAAGGAAAGAAGCCAAACAGAATCAGTCATTTGTTTCTCTTACTTTTAAGGCCTGAGGGCAAGAGAAGCCATTCTTAGCACTTGGGTTTGTAAGACATTGGTCACTCACACTTGGTAGATGCTACTTGTAGAGAAACTCTCTTAAAAGCATGGACTGTCAATGAAGAAGCCAACGGCCAATGAGCTGAGGCAGGAAACAGGAGGTGGGACACAGGCAGGAAGAGAGAGGATTCTGGGAAATAGTAAGAGATAAAAGAGAGCTGAGGGGAGAGACGAGAGAGATAAGACCAGAGATGGACTGAGGAGATGGACATAAACCAGCAGGTAGATGAATGCAGAGAGATACTGAGGAGACAAGAAGGAAAAAGTAGGCCAGGATTGAAGGAGAGGTAACCAACCAAGTTGTGGGCATAGAATAATTTAAGTGGTTAAATAAGGTATCAGCTAGTCAGGGAATGAGCCAAAGCTAATAATGCCTAGGCATTTATTAATAAATATTTAATCTCAGAGTCATCATTTCAGGAGCAGGAATTGGGAGAGGAAAAAGTGGATTATTAAAATAATTATTATAAATGGTGCACCATGTTGGGCACCATTTGCAAGTATATTCTATCTGTTTTTCCTTCCCAGACTCTGAGATTAATTATTTAACCCATTTAAACTATTCTATGTCTACCATGTGGTTAGTTACCTCTCCTTTAACCCCGGCCCACTTCTTCCTTCTCGTCTTCCTAGGTTTATTTCATTTATCAGCTGGTTTATGTCTCTCCAGTCCATCTCCTGTCTTGTCTCTCCCAACAGCTCTCTTTTAGTATTTCCCAGAATCCTCTCTCTTCTTGCCAGTGTCCCACCTCCTGTTTCCTGCCTCAGCTCATTGACCACTGGCTTTTTAATGGACTCTCTCTATGGATCCTCTAGACTTTGCTGCTCAGATTACTCAACAAAATCCCTGCTATGACTCCTGAAGGAAATGGCTCTCTGCTGTGGTGCCACTCGGGCTGGCCAGCTCCAGCTCAGGAGAGCTGAGAGCTCGAGAGCTCCTTGAACAGGCTCTTCCAAGCTCCGTCAGGGACACTACAGTGACCGTGTGCAGGCAGGCCAGACCGAACATTTATACCACTAAGTTCTCTCAGATCAACAAATCGGAGACATTTTTCAAGGGAGTCGGTTTATGAGCTCATCACTGGGAGATTCCCATTAGCAATTCAAGTAGATGTGGAGGGGTGTTTAAGTCTCTCCCAGAGTCAGGGGACTCCCTCATTGCCTATTCTTAACAAGTCATTTCCACAGATGCAGGAAACTGTAGACTGGAAAATGAGACAGCAGCCACTATGATGGCATGTCACCGGGGCAGTGGAGGGGGTAGGTAGGGGTAGCAGGCAGAGATGGAGAATTGGCCAACAACGTGGAGATGATTGGGGACTTCTGTGGCAGGTAGTGATGTTTTGCAAGGGCTGTAGAGCAGGTCACATTAGCCTGGCTTCTGTCCCTTACTAAGGTCAACACGAACTGAATGTTTAAGCTGATTTTCTTTCCCAGTTCTACACTTCCATGTTGTCAATTCGCCTTGATGGGGGAAAGATGATATGACTAGCTGCTATTATCTTATAGGAGCCAAATAAACTCTGCCCTGCAGCGTGCCATGCTCAAAAGTCCCTGGGTCTCTCTGCAGTGTTGAGCATGTCCCCAGCAGTTGCTCCATCCTCCCCAGCCTGTTTATCACTGAGTCCTACAGCATGCTCGTGTGGAGCTAGATGGTGGGGCACACAGACGATTGCTTTTTCCTCTTCCCCCACAAGGCACTCTGAGCACCAGAGAATCCCAGTGCCTGAGCCAGGCAGTTCAGCTTGGCTGTGGGTCTAACACGAAGGCTGGAGATTGGTCATGATGAACAGGCAACTACCAGAATCAGGCTGTAATGATCCCTTAAACACAGCAGTGACAGAGACGTACCCTGGAGAGACGGGGAGAGCAGGATCAATGCAACCTCTGGGACTAAGGTAAGAGGAGAGGTTTGGGAACACAGAAGAGCAAGAGAGCTTGGTAATCGGTAGAAATCTAGCTTAGAGAAGTGAATAAAATCTTCCATGAAGCTGAGAAGGAAAATGGCTGCAAGCAAGCCTTCAGAGGCGTAAACACAGACCCACCCTCTTCTCAGGTTCGATTATGATGGCATTTGTGTTTTCTTCAGACACAAGAACACAGGTAGCGTAGGACGACTTCAGCATATTGATCACCAGGTCATTGGAAAGTATGTCCAGCTTCTTTACTTGATCCCCAGTCACATTGGTTGAGCCAGCGATACCATAGCTAGAGGGAAGGAAAACCACAGAAAATAAGCCAAGGGCACCAGAGCCTCGATGAGAGCAACCATGAATGGATCTGGACGGAAGGCAGACATGCCAGGCATGCCCGGTTCAGGAAGGGCAACGGAGGGTGGACTTGCCTGGCGAGGCTGGCAGAGGGGAGCAGAGACACTGTTTGGAAAGCTCAGTGCCAGTGCTGAGGTCACACAAGCCGCTGGTCAGATCCATGTTTCCTAATCTTTTTCCCCCGCTATAGTGCCCACTACAAAGCCTTTTAAAGCAATCTTCCCCACTCCCCCATGAAACGTACACTTTAGAATACTGACAAAACACTGCCCTGTTTCCAGACTGTGTGTTTGTTTCTGTGTCTGTGCCTTTTACAGAACAAGGGGAGATTTCTATGTTTTTATTTTGTGCAAGAACCAGTGTTTAGCCCCACGGGTGGAAGTCCAATGCATCAGCTGAGAACAAGGAAGAGAGTCTGGGTTGGAGGGAGGGAGCTGGTGTCTGAGCTAACCTGAGAGACACCGTGGGGAAAGATCGGATGCCAGCACCCAATCGACTTCACACAGGCAAGCAGGGTTGCTGGCAGTGAGCTGCCCGCTCTAACTCCCAGCAGGGGCTGCTCCTAATGGTCTTCTAGGTCTCTTGGTAGAGTCAGTCCTCCAGGGTGGGAGGACCAATGAATTTTGGTTCTTACTGTCTGTGTGAGCTACCTGCAAGTCAGTCATTGCAGAATTCCCAGAACCGGAGACATTCATCCAGAATGCAGCCTGGCCTGCTTGGATGCAGGTTTAAGAAAGACACAGGAAGGAGGTGCAGGACACAGAATGGATGTGAGGGTTCAGCTGTAGAGCTGGAAATGGTTTAGGAGCGTGGTGGCACCCTGAGATATCTAGGATCTGGTTGTCATGACTTCAGTGACTGATTCCTTCAACTCTCTCTCTCTCTTAGACAAGGCCTCTCAGAGCTCTTATTGGCCTTGAACTCTATATAAAGGAGTATGACCTTGAACTTCTGATCCTCCTGCTTCTGCCTCCACACCCAAATACAGGAACTGAGGATGGAATCCAAGGTTTTGTGTTTGTTACTCAAGCACTCAACCAAGTGAGCTACAACCCTTGCTTCAACTGCTGAGAATATACCACCAGCCCCCAAACCTAAATTGCATCTGTATGACTTGGAAAAGGACAGCCCAATCTAGAAATGACCAAACAAGGGGCCCAGTTGACTCATTTGTCAGCATCAACCACCATCGCTGTCACTCTCTTCTAGACTGTAAAACAGTCCTGCCCTCTAGCCCTTCCACCTCCTCTCTTCTGCCTTGTCTCTCCTGCTTCACTAACACCAAGCAGCCTGTAGCCTGGCATTCTGTCTCTGGCTTTGGGCCTCTTTCTGAGCTCAGCTGCAAAGCCCACCCTGGTGGAAGAGGGTGTCTGGACACTTGCTGGGGATTACTATCCCTAGCACTTCTGCTGCACTGACAGCTTTTCTCCCTCTAGCTTGAAGTTGCCACCATCATGGCCACTGCTAAATCAGAAGGGGAACAGTACTGACAGGTGAAGTTGTTAGCATAAAGATGCCAACAGCAGCCCCCTTGTGCGAACCTCAGCTCTGTGAATCCCTGGTCTCTGAGTCTACCTCTCTTTCCTGCGTTCACAGAGGGAATGGCAACTCCCATGTGAGGCTGCCATTAGAAAATACACACACACACACACACACACACACACACACACACACACACAGAGAGGGGGGGGGAGGGAGGGGGGAGAGAGAAAGAGAGAGAGAGAGAGAACTCAGCACAACCCTTGGCACCTGGGCAGGGGAGTGGGAGGCGGGGCGGGTACAGATGGGAACAATTCTGGGGAGCCTAAAAACTTGGGGCAGAGTAGATGAAAGCCCAAGGCAAGAATTAGGATTTGGGCACTGCAGACAGTTTATCACAACTATGTGGAGAATCCGAAGCAGAACTGAGCTTCCAAGGTAAGATATGGAAGACACAAACACAGTACCAGCTTTGACAAGAACCTTTTTGTCCACACCACCTCGCTGGTGAGTGACAATAGAGTGCCTGGGAAAAGGAGACACTGCAGGTGAGACGCGAAGCCAGGGTAAGGGGGAGGGGCCAACTTGCCACCTCCCACTGGGCCCCACCTCTTAAAGGTACCAGCGTTTCTCAACACAACCTGCATACTGAGGACTAGGCTCCTGGCACAAGATCCCTTGAAACTTAAACCACAGCAAGGTGAGTTTGTGGGGAGAATAGACCTCCTACTCATGGGCCTCAGTCCCCCCAGTGAATTCTACTTAAAAACCCCAGCCTTCCTAAAATCTACAAATAACTTCCTGGGAACCTACTGTGCTAGGGCAGCATTGCTGAACAGGGCAGACTAGATCCCTGGCCTTAGGGAGCTTAATACTGCAGTGAGAAAAGACAAACAAGAAAATAGCTGTTTCCAAATGAGCGTGATAGGTAAGAGAGGGGCTACGGATGTCAGGTAGCAGGTTAGGTGATTAATTTAGATGGTCAGAAAGGTGCTCGATGCTAGGCTTCGCTCGATGCTAGGCTTCCAACTGCATGAACTTTTTTGTTGGTTGTTTTGGTTGTTTTATTTTTTGTTTTTGAAAGAGAATATACTCCAAATCCCCGAAGAAGCCTGAACCAGTCGACAATGACTACAAAGCAAAGGCACATAAGCAATTCAGAGGAAATAGCCCATTTTTCTAGAAGAAAGGGGCTGCATGCTGTATAAACATCTGTAGAAGTAGCCTTTTAGAACTTTTGACGTCTTTCTCCCCTGACGACTGAGTCCTGAGACTCAGTGACCATTCAGCTCATTTTTCTGAGCTTCGGAGCCCTGGAGCTGTGCATCCTGCCCTGGGCTATGAGAGGTTACAGTGGTATCAGCAGAGGTGCTTGATAGGTCAAGCTCATACTCTGCACTTGCACCAGGTTCTTAGAGGGCGTGACCCTGGGGTCACAGAGGAGACAGTGTGAAGGGAGCCAAGAGTCACAGAGGCTTGCTGCCTGTCCATGCAGAGATGCTTCCAATCCAAATAACATCCCACAGGTTTCTTCACTGCCCTGAAATACCAGTCTCACCCAACACCTCCAGAACTCCCATTCACCTTAGTGCAGTGGCCACCAAGTGACACCACTCCTCCATCAGAGCTCCTTTTTGCTGCCAAAGAGACCTGGGACAGGGGAGCCTACTGGGGGAAGGGTAGCTGAAATTCCTACCAGAGGGGGATATAGACTGAAGTGGACACCTCCTGGTGTGAAGCAGGACTTCCAGAGGAGGGAGAGAGACAGCAATCCACCCACAAAACCTTCAACCCCAAATCTGTCTTGCCTACAAGGTGTGCAGGGATAAAGATGGAGCAAAGGCTGAGGGAACAGCCAATGGATGACTGCCCCAACTTGAGACACATCCCATGTGAGAGCGCTAACACCCGACACTATTAATGACCCTCTGCTATGCTTGCAGACAGGAGCCTCGCATAACTGCCTTCTGAGAGGCTTCATCCAACAGCAGATGGAAACAGAGGCAACAGACCTACAACCAAATAACAGGCAGAGCTTGGGGAGTCTTGTACAAGACTGAGGGATAGAAAATGAACAAGTTGGAGGGGTCAAGGACACCACAAGAAGACCTACGGAGTCAACTAACTTGGGCCACTGGGGGCTCACAGAGACTGAACCACCAGCCAGGGAACTGGACATAGCTCCCCTACACATTTGTAGCAAATTTGCAGCTTGGTGTTCATGTAGGATCCCTAACAAGTGGAGTGGGGGCTGTCTTGGTCTCTGTTCCTTCCATTGGATCCCCTTCCCCCTACCTAGACTTCATAGTTTGGACTCAGTGGGAGAGGATGTCTAGATGTCCCAGAGTGGAGTGGTACCCAAGGGGGATCCCCCTTCTCTTAGAAGAGTAGGGAACAATGGGAGGAGAAATTTGTAAGGGTAGGATTAGAAGGAGAGAAGGGAAGAGGTTGTGATAGGGATATAAAGTAAATAAAAATAAATTATTGGAAAAAGAAAGAAAATTAATCATCACACACATGGAGTTTACCTTCTCCACACAATTTCAGATCTGCACCCACAACCTCTCCTTCAGAAACCATGAGTCTCTGCAGAGCATCAGTCAAAGTTCCTCAAGCATTGTAAGGTAAAGAAGCAGGGGTCTCCACAACCCGTGTGGCTCTTGGAGCCTGTCTGACCCACTGAACCAGTGTGACCTCTCGAGCTTCAGGCACACTTCAGGAGGACTTGGGAGTGGGAGGGAGGGCCTCCAAGTTCTGCAGGGAGCTTCCACACCAGCATCTGTAAACGGGAGGGGAAGTCACCAGCTGCCCTCCGTGGGACAAAGCCCCTCACACACCACCGGGCTCACCTTGGTTCTCCGGGACCAGATCAGGGTTTTCCTGACCATAGAAGCTTTTTCTGAGGCCAGCTGGGCCCTGCTACCAATGAGAGATGTGAGCACAGAGAATGAAGATAGCAAGGGCCTCAGCCGGGCCCAGCCCCTTCTGCAGCCTCCCAGGATAACTCAAGTCAGTACCAGCCTTCCAAGAGGCCATGGCTCCCTCACTGCAGGGGAAGCTTGTCCTAATGGGAGTTACTTCAGAAAACAAAGGCAACAAGCTGTTCCCCAGCTCCCTTTTGTTGGGTCTCAAAGGACAAATGTCAAAGCACAGTGGTTATGAAAGAGGAAACAGCTGGAGGACTCCCCAGGAAGCAGTGGGCAGAACGCAAAACGGTGGGGTGCCTGCCCAGGCCTGAGCACCACTGGCTACTAATGTGGGCAATAGAATGTAAGTGCCCAACCCAGTCACAGACAACCTGCCCGCATACCGGGACCCTGAACCCTGAACCTGGGGTGTCAAGCTCATTAAATCTGCATTTCAGATATGCGTGGGTTATAGCTGGCATTCAAAGGTTTCTGGCAAGGCCTGGGCATGTGCTCCGCATGCTTTAGCATACAAAAGGTTCTAAGATCAAGCCCCAGTACATTTGCATATAGCCCAGTCAGGGTTAGGAAATCTGAGACTAGAAAAGATAACAGTGACCAGCACAACACAGTGACTTATCTCTTTTGAAATCTCTGTGTCATGTCTTGGCTGGCTGGGCCAGCCCAGGAACTACTCTTTTTGTGCAGGCCTCTTCCTGAGGAAGTGGCAGCCTGCTTTGTTTCTGGTGAGATCTGATGCCGGAACTGGGGCTTCCGGGGTGTAAGGTAAATGCTGGGGGAATTCAATTCCTTAAAGGAACTGACCTTACAGCTGAGGCATGGTGGCATACACCTTTAATCTCAGCACTCAGGAGTCAGAGGCAGGAGGATTTCTGAGTTCGAGGCCAGCCTGGTCTACAAAGTGAGTTCCAGGACAGCCAGGGCTACACAGAGAAACCCTGTCAAAAAACAAACAAACAAACAAACAAAAAAAAAAAAGGAACTGACATTACCAGAGCTGGCACATCTGAGAATTTACAGTTCTTGAGCCTGAACAAAAGAGCATTTCTGCACTGGAGAGATGGCTCAGTGGTTAAGAGCACTAACTACTCTTCCAGAGGTCCTGAGTTCTAATCCCAGCAACCATATGGTGGCTCACAACCATCTGTAATGGGGACCTGATGCCATCTTCTGGTGTGTCTGAAGACAGCTACAGTATACTTGTATAAATAAATCTTTTTTTTTTTTTAAGAGTATTTCCTTCAGCTCATATCTCTAACTCCAGGAGCAAAATCAAAGCAGCACAGGTTAACATTCAAAGCTACAGGCTGGAGCTCCAGAGGTCGGAAATTCCAATCTCATCTCCCCTACGTGCTTAGCAGCCCTGTGTAAGTCACTTCACGCCTCTTGGTGTCTTGTCCTTCAACTGTAATGTGGGGATACAGACATCAGCTTCATGGTACATAGGGAAGGGGGAAAATTAGTTGATAGGGGCCAAAGGCTCTAAATAATACCCCTGTTTAGACAGACATTTAAGAACTATTATCATCCTACTTCATCTCTGGTCCTGTCAACATTAGCACATCCGTGCTCAAGAACAGGTGAGGCCCTAGAAAAAAGTCAGCAGCACAAAGACCTGGGTTCAGATTCTCGCTGTTCCTTCTACCAAGTATGTGACCTCTGTCAGTTTGCCTAAAACTCCCTGGCTCATCAATATAAACTTAGCCAGAAACAGGGAGCTTGGCAGACCTGGGCTACCGATGTGTCCCTGGGCACGCCTGACTTCCTAAAATGACAGCCAAGGTCGTGCTTACCAGATTCCCCAGAGCATCCACTAAGCAAGCTTTTGTCGATGGGTGGGTGAGAGATCAGTTCTAAATCTCTTTGGCAGACAAATTCTAAGAGGGCGGCTGGCCAGCCGACACAGGATTGTCATCACAAGTAAATGGCACGAAGAAGAGAACAGCTCCTGTAAGGTCCTGTGACATTTCACTAGGGCCCTATTGCAATCATCTGGCCTTCAGCTCAAAAAGTTAGAGCTGAGGAAAATGTGTCATCAAGAGCCTTAGACCAGGGCCGGCTCTGAGACCTCCGGAAAGCAAACATCCTCTTCCTGGAGTCCACAGACTAAAACCAGTATTAACAAGCGCTTTGTAAATCTCATCTCTTACTTATACTGTCAAACTCAACATTTTACTCAGGTTTTTTTTTTTTTAAAGACTTTTTCTTTTTAATTTTAAGAATTATTAATTTTATTTTATGTATGTGAGTATACTGTAGCTGTCTTCAGACATACCAGAAGAGGGCATCGACCCCATTACCAATGGTTATGAGCTACCAAGTGGTTTCTGGGAATTGAACTCAGGTCCTCTGAAAGAACAATCAGTGCTCTTAACCACTGAGCCATCTCTCCAGCCCTTTACTCAAGTTTTTAAAGATATGAACTGTTTTAATTAATAGAAAATCGAATTCCTTAGAGTGTGGGTTAATTTGCTCAATATGTTTAAAATCTTTGAAAGTTTGGATTAAGTATTAGTATTTTATGCAAAGATTGCATATGATTTCCAGTGCAGCAGGAGGCCTTGAAGCCTCTAGCATTTTATAAGCAGATTTAAATTTTCACAGAAGAACGAATGCCTTGAAAAGCTTGGCTATTTTAATTTTTTTTTGAGAATCTCATACATGTATACAACAAAATATGAACATACCTACAACTCTCCCCACATGATCCTTCTGACTTCATGTCATTAGTAGTAGTAGCATTACTATCCTTTTATCCAGTTAGTTCTGTACTCATATGTGCACGGATATGGGACCATCCACTGGATCATGGGAATTTTACAGTCCCACACTCTCCAAATAGAGTAAGTCTCTCTCCCCTAGCAATAGCCATTGCCACCAGCTCCTCCGTGAGGGGCGGGGCGGGGCAGGGCAGGAGATCTAGGATGGAATTTTGCTTGATCCTGTGCTGGGTCTTCTGGAGGGAACCACGGCTGCTGCAGGTTCATTATTTTGATAGCCATGTCATGTCCAAACCCTAGCTCTTCACGGCGCTCCTTCCCATCCTCTGGTGCTCACATTTCTGCTTGCCTTCTCTTCCAAGATTTTCCCTGAGCCTTGGAGGAAAGAGAATATAGATGCTCTGTTTGGGACCGAGCATGTTCAGTTGTTTACCCAGTTCTGCGTCTCTCCACAACTGCTCCAAAGAGGAGCTTTTTGGACCGTGACTGAGAGATGCCCAGGTCTGTCAGAGCCAGGAGCTAGGTTGTGGGTGTGTGTGTTTGGGGGAGGGCTATGTAGCCTAGGCTTGCTGTGCATTCCAGAGTGACCTCGAACTTGTGATCCTCCTGCCTCCATGCTAGACAAGCACCTTACCACTGAGCTGCAGCCTTAGCTTCCTTGAGCAGCAAGACTGAAACCAGAACTGCCACAGGACGGACAAAGCCCTATCAGACACTCTAGACTTTCTGACTGGCAGGCTATTTCCCTCCTTCTAGTGTCTATACCAGAGTAGCATCTTTGGCAGCATACAAGTGGCCCACACTGATTTTCAGAATACCCAAACAAGGACAAAGTGGGCTTGGGGGAGAGAGACGAGAGAGAGAGGAGAGAGAGAGAGAGAGAGAGGAGAGAGAGAGAGAGGAGAGAGAGAGGAGAGAGAGCGAGAGTGAGGGAGAGGGAGAGAGAGAGAGAGAGAGAGAGAGAGAGAGAGAGATTATGGTTTAAATTACTGAAGTCCTAGGTAAACCTACCTCTACCCTGTTATTCATTGATCCTGTGGCAAATGACCAACCATTCACCCAGTGGTGGAGAAAATCCTGGGGTTATTTGAGAAATACTTGGAAGAGGTGTCAATCAAGCTCTTTCCAAGGTCACAAACCCAACCCTGGCTTTTGTCCATGCAGGTTGGAGACAGATAGATGCCAGGGTATGGGGCCAACTGTGACCCTGGCCCTGGAATGAGATTTACAGCGCACTCGTGTCATATGGTGCAGATAAACCAAGAAACAACATGGGAATCTGCTGCTCTTCTCAGCAGTTTTGTGCCATAAATTCTGCCAGCCTGCAGACAAGCATAAGCACACGTCAGCTGATGTGCAGTTCCAAGCATCGAGCCGGGTTTCTTTATTGTTTCCCTCTGTCAAATAAGGGAGAAGACCACTTTTTTTTTTTTTAAAAAAGAACCATTTCTGGGAAGCTTGAGAGAGCACTCAGTTGGTAATGTGTTTGACACAAGAGCAAAGTGTCTGAACTCAGTTCCTAGAACCCATGTTTTAAAAAGCAGAGTGTTGGTTGCACACAGTTGTGATCTCGGTCCTGCGGAGGCAGAGACAGGCAGATCCCAGGAGTTCACTGGGCAGCTCGCCTCACCTAACCAGTAAGTAAACCCCAGGCCAATGAGAAAGGCTGTCTCAACAAACAAGGCAGACAGCCTCTGAGAAACAACAACAACAAAGGTTTGACCCTGACTGGCATGCACGCACGCACACACGCGTGCACGCACACACACATATTCACGCATGACTTCTCCAGATGTTGTAACCAGAAATATATTCCAGCTGATATGCATGTGGGTAGCTGCAGAACAGGATACAAGCAAAGCACAGAGGAAACAGTTTACAGCAGAAATAAAGTCTCCAGGAGGGCAATGATGACATCCGGATGTGATTAGTAAGCTCCTTCATTTTCACAGCAACTCTCTAGGGTTGAAGAGCAGCTGTCCCTATCTTACAGTAGGGGAAACTGAGGCTCTCAGATGCTTCACCTCCATCCACCCATATCATCACCCAGATTAAATGGTAGCCCCAGGAATTTAAGCCAAGCTCCTTGTCTCTGAAGTGGGGCTTTTGGTTCTGCATCCCCGGGCTTTTCTAAACCCAGTCCTCATGTTCTCTTATTTTTCCCCTCTGCCTCGGGGCAAAGGTGCCAAGGGGCCTAGATGCCCCCAGACTATGACTGTGTATTTCTACAATAGCCTAAGCCAAGGCTTCCAAAGTGCCACATCCCCTCGCTGCTCCCAAGCCTCTAAAAAAAGTCAGTATTTCCTTGCTTCTGTTCTTGGTTTTGCATTGCCTCCATCTTGGGAGGCTTGATGTGACTATCATTTGTTAGATAGAACCAGCTCTTTGAAAGCAACCCCCATTGCCTTTCAGATTGAATCCACACCACACCCCTGCCATCTCCACTATAAAAGCTCTGCTCACGTCATCTTTTTCACCCATTTCCCATGTCTTCTTCAATTCTGCACTCCTAGCCTCCCCTTCCCCAGAACCTGACCTGGGCTATATGAGATGCTGCCACAGGATATTTTTTTTTTAAAGATTTATTTATTTATTATTATATGTAAGTACACTGTAGCTGTCTTCAGACACTCCAGAAGAGGGAGTCAGATCTTGTTACGGATGGTTGTGAGCCACCATGTGGTTGCTGGGATTTGAACTCTGGACCTTCGGAAGAGTAGTCGGGTGCTCTAACCCACTGAGCCATCTCACCAGCCCACAGGATATATTTATACTGTTATATCATTATATCAATCATATGCTATATATCATATATCATATAATGTCACATCATATGGAGCAGTGGAAATGACTACAGTGGCGACTTTGAGGTTGACGGAGGCAGAGGAGCATAGTGACCCATAATTATACCTCTGCTGATTTCCCTGTGAGACAACGGGCTGAAACCAGTCTTGGTGGGGTTCTTGCAGATCTTCAACCATCCCATCCCTCTGGGTGAGTGCTCTTCTAAGGCCAACTGGCAGCCTTAATAAGCTCTTTATTATGGGCACACTGGCTCTCCATCCAACACATCAAAGCCCAAGTGAGCCTAATTGAAAGCTCTGTCTTTGAGATCTCATCTGCCTGCTAGTGGTCTGACTGCTTATCGTCCTGTGAATAGTCAGACGCTTCCTGTCCCACAGAATCCAACTTCTTCCCTCAGCCAGCATCAACACCTGTTCTACCACTGTAATAGCCCTAGTAGTGGGGACTTAATGCACTCAAGCTACAGAAGGGCTCCATTTCTCATGAGATGTCTGCAGCAAGTTAATAGGAGGTGGTGGATTGTCACATCCTGGTGGCAGAGAATGTTCATTATATAGCTGGAGAAAAACACGGCAAGTATAGTCCCATTTTATTTGCTAGCTACAGAGGAATGTGTAAATGCACGTTCATGTACACATTTGTGTGAGCATAAAAAACGGGCCTGGGAAAATAACCAAGAAAAATTAACAGTCAATTTGGTGTGTGTGTGTGTGTGTGTGTGTGTGTGTGTGTGTGTGGTGGGGCAGGGGGGTCGTTTTCCTTATTATCCTTTGAATGGCTTGGT
This sequence comes from Mus musculus, assembly GCF_000001635.26. NCBI lineage: Eukaryota > Metazoa > Chordata > Mammalia > Rodentia > Muridae > Mus > Mus musculus. The sequence goes on from NC_000079.6 coordinate 62,886,089, forward strand.
GTTTTTGTGAATAGGTGCAGGGCCTTAAGGAATCTGGGACGACCTTTTCAAAGCTGATGCTGTGACCATCTAGTCTATTAGTACACATTCTCTTCTGTTCCAAACTTAGCACCTTCTACCCCTAACCCCGTTACCATTGTCTGAGATGTGAGTTAAAAAGTGAGATATCTTGAGGGTGATTAACCTAACCCTAGGTCTCTCTGGGGTTGTGGCAAGTACCAGTGCATTTTTAGAATAATGTAAGAAATGGCAACTGTCGTCTCTCACAAAACCCCCAGGTTCTGAGAGAGCTAAATCCTTGAGCTGTAAATTTAATTTGAAGTGAGACTTTTACCTGAGTGTGCTGGCTGAAAGGCTCCTTAGGGCTAAGAACACAGCGAAACAGTGAGGGAGTCATCACTTCTAATATACATGTCCCTAGCTTTCTCTAGTAAGGCTTAGCCTTGCTTGGCATCTAAAGTAAACATCACCAGGTGTTTTACGCTTAAGGATTATCCACCAAGCCTCACAGCAGAACCAGAGTTTTTCAGAAATAAATGCACACATAGCTAACACAGGCCACACTGTTGGAGGAGCATTTAAAAATCCATTTCAAAGGATTATATGTTCAAGTTAGCTACAAATCTCACATATCAGTCTCTCATTGCTCGTAGGAAAAAAATTTTTTTAAGTATGATATTTGTTAAGAAAGTATACCGATAACCTGAAAACCCAGGTTCCATTCAGTTGTGTGAAAACCAGTTAGGTCCCAAACATGTTGCTCAGGCCAGAACAAAGTACAGAAGTGTTGTGTAGTTTAAAAAATGAAGGTGTTCTGAGACTCCATGTTTCTTCATTTGCTCCTACCTACAGTACAAAATATGGACCATAGCATTAAAATCACCCACCATGCCTTGAATCCCCACTCAGGAGGCAGAGGCAGGTAGATAACCCCTGAGTTCAAGGCCAACTTGGTCTACTCACAGTGAGTTCCAGGACAGTAGAAGCTACATCGTGAGAACCTGTTTCTAACCCTAACCTTACATAGTGGACCTACATAGTGAGACCATGTCTCAATAAATACATAAACTTCTTCTTCATCTTCTTCCTCCTCCTCCCCCTTATCATCATCACCATCATCTACCACAGGGAACTTTTCTTATTCAAGGAGGGTCTGCATAACAAAGTCCCCAGATGGTTCAGGGGAAGGAGATTGGATTCTTGGCTTTATCAAAAGCAGTCTACTACTTCTGCTCTGTCTTTAAGCTCTTAATAATTGGGCAAGATCTGCTCCTAGCATTAATGCAAACAGGGAGAGATTTTGGTGCTCAGGAGGTGAGTCTACAGCTGGCTCCAGAAAGAGGGAGCGCCCGGAATACTGTGTGGCGGCTCCCTTCCAGACTGATAAGTGGTGGGATACTCTTTATGGGGCTTGTCTAGGTTAGGGATGATACTGAATTAGAAGCTGAATTTGGGATTTCAATTTCCAAGGAGAGTAACAGAGGTTAAAAGAGAAATGGGGAGAAAGGCGCAGGTATTGGCACTTTAGAGAGTCCCGGGTGGGCAGCTGGTAAGTCACTCACTTATACCAGGAATCTGGGAGGAGCGAAAAGGAGAGTTGAGACCAGAAGAGATCCGGCAATTGTGCACCAGGAGAAGGGAACGAGGGCTGTGTGCAGCAGAGCAGAATCTTAACTGTCAGATGCGACACTGGCAACCAGACCCATCAGGACCCAGCAGGGGTCCAGAGAAGCAGACCCCAGTCGTTCTAACGGATAAGATGCGGCAGCCAGAGGCCTAACTCACAGCTGTGCGATGCCCGCCTGGCGCACCGCAGACGAGATGGCTTTGATCGCGGTGCAGAGCGAATTCAGCAGCTGGGTCAACTCCCCCGTGCCCTGAGCCTTCCTGCCCTGCTCCATGACGAAGCGGGTCAGGGTGCTGATATCCGTTTCGAAGGGCGCATGGTTCGCCATTGCTGGGGTCTGGCGCAGGTGCTGGCTAAAGGTGCTGACTAAAGGTGCAGGCAGGTGGAGCCCACAGGTGATAGTCACAGCGGGAAGACTGAAAGCCGTTCAGTGTCTGCAGAAACTCAATGAACTTGAGTCCTGGGGGAGCCTATAGTCTCCAGGTCTCCGCCCCCCTGTCCCAGGAAACACCCCCTTGCTCCCTTCCTCTACCAACTGCCATTCTGCCCGCTGGCCAAGGTCCTCCTAGCCTCTCCCTCCCTCCGTTCCATGCACCCTCCCCTAGATGCCAAGCTGACAACGCTACTTCCTCCTCTGTTGCCCCACCGCCCACCTTGCCTCTGGGCTACCTGCATGGTTATCTCCTCCAATGCCCGCTATAACCTGCCAGAGAGGAAGGCATGATGGACTCCTCCTCCCATAACCCTTCCCCCGTCCCACCCACCCACCTGCTTAAAATACTAAGCAAATTCAGGGAGGTTGAGTAACTAGTTCAGGGAAAGCCGCACTTGAGCCTGAGGTGGCTTGGTTTCGATCCCTACCCACTGCTCTTCCTGAACCATCACTGTCTCTTCTGACCCATCTCCTGGGAAATGGATTCTCCCATCCACATCCACTCTGAATCCTTAATTGTTGCCTCCTCCCAGTTTCTAGAGTTGGAGAACTGTTGGGAACCTTAGTTTCTAAGTGTCTTCCGCAGAGAAAACTAATGCAGACACAAACAGCTATTCTCTGAAGTCAGGCTGTTCCGCAGCCAGCGTCCTTACCCGTGCCTGTTCTAGCTGTCACAAGTCATAGGCTGATTTGTAGAACAATTAATTACTGAGCAGGTACTGTGCACCAGGACACCGGCTTTCTTTGAGGTCAGAGCCCAAGGAGTACAAACTCCTGCCCTTCTTGAGTGTAAGATTGACAAGTAACAAAAAGAAACAAAAACATACCATGGATCAGTTTGCTACAGGAGCCACTTTGGCATAGAGAATCATGAAAAGAGAAAGATAAATAGAGAATGCTGGGAAGAGTAAACTGGGGTGTCAGGGAAAAGTTCACTGGGAAAATAATATTTGAGCAAAAAGCTGAAGGATGCAAGAGAAGAACCAGAGTGGACTTGTCTGTGGGACTGGTTAGCCAGCCAGGCTAGTGCAATCAGCTAGCACCAAGCTTATCAGAGACCATCTCTCAAAACAAGGTAGACAGTGCCCAAGGAACAGCGCCCAAGGCTCACATGTGTACCCGACAGCCACACAGACACCAGGAAAGAAAGGAGAAAAGAGAGAGAAGGATGATATTATGACAGATCTCACAAACCATAGCAAAACACTTGTGGGTTCTATTCACAGTGCTGGAAGAACCTGTGGAGGGTTTTAAGCTGGAAAGCTATGACTTGCTCTGTTCTACATGATGAAGGAACAGACTGCAGAAGGTCAAGAGCTGAAGCTGGGAGAGCTAGCAGCGTGCCTTCCATCTAGCCTGTTTGTGTTCCCTGTCTGATGTACAAAGATTGCTATCAAACTGGCTTGAAGCTTCCGGCCCTGCCCTGGGCCCACTGCTCCTTGGCACTCTCTTCCAGGATCACCCTCTCTGGGCACACTGCCTCTTGGCATGCCCTCCACTGCCACCCCCTTTTTCTCAAATTCCTCTTCTTCACCTACCTGCCCCACCCTGTGCTCCAGTGACTCATTTTCTTAAGAAATGACCCTCTCCTCCCTGAAAAAGACAATATTGAACAGTCTGATGGTCACACCAGGGTGGGATGGAGGATGCTGAGCCATAATACAGTAGCAATAATGAGCTCAACAAAGTCCACAGAGATCCCTGAGGCTGAGATGGCCCTCAGGGATCTAAGCTGGCTTCACTGGGGTAGTCAAGATGCTACATACCAGGTTCACATGTCATCCTCTGGGGGCTGCCCTGGGAGGGAACCTGACACAGGAGGGGTGACAGTCTCTGCCTTCAGCACTGTTTAACCCAGCAGTCCCAGAAGCTATAGAAGTTGTTGTTCTTGAGGAACTGGGTGGTACCTGCAACACTCATTGTCATCACCAACAGAGAGGCCTGGCTGTCTGTACCTTGTGGCTGTCCTATGCTCTTCATATTCTCATATGATACTCTTTCCCCATGAAATTACATGCATGGCCACAGGCATTGCCAGACGGCTCCAGCAACTCAGCTTCTCCCAGATTGCAGCAGGGACCCTCTCCACATTTCAGCCTAAGTCCTACTTCTCCAAGCTCCCCCAGGCTCCAGCTACTTTTCTCAAGGCTCCGCATGCACTCTCTTACATTCTCTATGACTGTGAGCCTGTATCTGTTGAGCTTGGACAACTCTCCTAAGGTCCTGAACCAAAGACCAGTACAGAGGATCATAAGTACTTCCTATTTATTTTAGTTTATTTATTGTGTGTACATGTACGTAAAAACGCATGCTATGATGTGTGTATGTGTGTGTAGGTCAGAAGACAACTTCGGGAGTCAGTCCTCTCCTACCACCTTGAAGAACCCAGAGATCAATTCAAGTTGTCAGGCTTGATGGTAGGCATCTTTGCATACTGAACCATCTTGTAAGATCATGAGCACTTCACTAAAGGGCTGAAGGCTTGCCTGTGGACTTCTTACACATAATGGTTCTGAAAGCCTGACTTAGAGAGAGAGGCAAGAGGACAATTTAGAAAGGGAGGCAGAGAAATGTCATTTGCTAGGTTCAAATAGGTAGCCTTACAGCTTTTCATCTCAGGCTCTGCAACAACATAAGTTTGCCCATAACACAGTGGAGGAATCTAAAGTTTAAACAGGTGACCCTCTGCTGAGTCCTGCTTGACCATGTGAGGGATTAAATGGAGCCAGCCTGGGTCTCCACAAGTATTGATGGTAGCTGTGGGTGTAAGTCTTGTTTGTATAATAATGTACATGTTTTCATGTTCCTCCTTCAAGGAAGGTCCTCTCTGCCAAAGTTAATAACGATATGATAATCAGAGACAGCATGAGTCTAGGAAGAGAGGGAATGTCTATGTCTCAGCAAAATGGTAGAATACTGTGACCTTCAGGGCAGACCTTAAGGCTGTGGGAAAGAACGCTGAAAACATGAGTTTGAAAATACATAATCTCTCAACTAGGCAAAATATAAGGATGCAATATGAACTGTACAACAAGCTTCACAGATCTAAAGGAACAGAGGCAGCTGCACCATGAGCCAGCTTGTCAGAAAAATACTAAGGAAGGAGATAAAAAGATTTAGGGAGTGGTGATCACAGGACAAGAGCCCATCCAGCTAAGTTTTTTGTTTGTGCTTACAAAGGCAGACAGATTTCTGAGTTCAAGGTCAGTGTTGGAAAAGGTGAATTTAGGTCCAGGCATGGTCAGAATGGTAATCTCAAGACAGGATCCCACCCAGCTAAATTTACAAAGGTAGGTAGATCTCTGAATTATTTTGCAATGTTAAAAAAAAATGTACTTGGGGGCTGGAGAGATGGCTCAGTGGTTAAGAGCATTGACTGCTCTTCCAGAGGTCCTGAGTTCAATTCCCAGCACCCACATAGTAGCTCACAACCCTCTGTAATGGGATCTGATGCCCTGTTCTGATGTGTCTGAAGACAGCTACAGTGTACTCACATACATAAAATAAATGATTCTTTAAAGACAAAATGTACTTGCTGTCCCTTTCCTAAGAGTCAAGAGGCTAAGGCCATGGAATGCTGGTTCATGGGATGGTCAAGAGGGAACCTGGAATAACTAAATTGATATGTAAATAAAAGAGTGGGCTTTTGGTCTGAATAAGATGAGTTAGCAGAGAGGGATAGCAGTTATTTTTTAGATTTTTAAAAATTAGATATTTCCTTTATTTACATTTCAAATGTTAAGCCCTTTCCTAGTTTCCCCTCTGAAAATACCCTATCCTCTCCTCACTCCCCCTGCTTCCCAACCCACCCACTCCCGCTTCCTGGCCCAGGCAGTCCCCTATACTGGGGCATAGAACCTTCCTTCACAAGACCAAGGGCCTCTCCTCCCATTGATGATCGACTGGGCCATCCTCAGCTACCTATACAGCTAGAACCATGAGTCTCTTTGTGTGTTTTCTTTGATTGGTGGTTTAATCCCAGGGAGCTCTGGGGTTACTGGTTAGTTCATATTGTTGTTCCTCCTAGGGGGCTACAGACCCTTTCAGCTCCTTGGGTACTTTCTCTAACTCCTTCATTGGGGACCCAGTGCTCTGTCTAATGGATGACTGTGAGCATCCACTTCTGTATTAGTCAGGCACTGGCAGATCCTCTCAGGAGAAAGGGACATCAGGCTCCTGTCAGCAGGCTCTTGTTGGCATCTGCAATAGTGTCTGGGTTTGGTGGTTGTTTATGGGATGGATCCCCAGGTGGAGCAGTTTCTGGATGGTCATGCCTTCAGTCTCTGCTCTGAACTTTGTCTCTAATTCCTTCCATGGGTATTTTGTTCCCCCTTCTAAGAAGGATCGAAGTGTCCACACTTTGGTCTTCCTTTTTCTTGAGTTTCATGTGTTTTGCAAACTGTATCTTGGGTATTCTGAGCTTCTGGGCTAATATCCACTTACCAGTGAGTGCATATCATGTGTGTTCTTTTGTGATTGGGTTACCTCACTTAGGATGATATCCTCCAGATGCATCCATTTGTCTAAGAATTTTATGAATTCATTGTTTTTAATAGCTGAGCTGGCTAGAAATCTCTGGAGCATGAACATAGCTCTTTTAGAATTTTTTCTAGAAAATCCAAGAACTTTTTTTGTAGCAGCTTTTCTGCTTTTGGTTGGAAAATCCATGAACTACCAGAGAGCTTTTAGAAACATTTTTTTCTAGTAAGAGAGTTATCTCAAGCAGAGAGAACTGTCTTGAGAGAGAGAGATGATGTCTCAAGCAGAAGGATGTCTCGAACAGAGTACAAAGCATAACCTACCTACTGCGATCTATCTAGGGAGCTATCTCAAGCAGAACGGAGGCTGTCAGCTTGGATGCACAATTTGACTTCTAGTTGTTTGTTTTACCACTCCAAAACACCCCTTCTCTCAGAACCCCTCTCCAAGCCAAGGCTAGTCCCTGGCATCCTTGGGCCAGGGGCGCACTGCTAAGTGACCGAGTGCTTATCTAGCATGCAAGTATTCATGCAGTCCTAGATTCTATCCCTAGCACACTAAATAAACACATGAATAAATAAATAGATTTCCTCTTCTGTTTATCATCAGACAGTGGAAGAGTTGGGATTTGAGCCCAGAATTTGGCTTTGCTTTCTGTCTGTAACATACTGCATCTTTATCACCGATGGTACAGAGGAGGGGTGCGAGGATACAGGCCTCACTCTCCTACAAACCAGACCACCTTAGGAATATCAGCTTGCTTCTTTGGGCCAAGTTTTGTCATCTGTAAAATAAAGAGGAGTTATGTAACCATCATTCAAAATGTCTTGAGTGCTTATTGCATGTCTGGCTAAGATTTTTTTTTTTTTTTCAGATGAATTCTCTCATTCTGTCCCACCCCAGTCCTGTGATGAGGTGCAATCAGAATTTATTCCCCTTCCACAAACGGGGAAGCTGTGGTTTAGAGAAACTCAGTAACTTTCTCCGGTTCACACAGCTGAGTGGGGTGGACCTTGACACTCAGACGGGCCAACTTGAGTGCACGTGCTTAGCCTGTCTGTTCTCCAGGATCTCAGAGTCCAGGTTTCTCTGCCCTGGCCTTCCCCAGTCCCAAGAGAAACCCTGACAAGTCTCAGGAGGTCTAACTCTCCACTCTTAGGGGGCTGCTGCTGCCTCAGTCTCTGGATATCTCCAGGATTTTTCGGCCTTCTTCTTGAGGTCTAAGTCCCAAGGAAAGAAGGGCCTGCTGGGTGTTCTGCAGCTCATCTCAGCTGGTTTGCAGACGAGGATACAGTCCCCACATGGATCTCACTGAAGGCTCTTGTGACCAGAAAACAGTGGGACTTTTTTTTTATAGTGCATATTAATTGCACAGCATAATGGGCCTCATTGTGGCATTTTTATACATGCAGACACCTTTGATCACATTCACCCCATTGTCTCCCCAAATCCCACCCCCCCCCCCACACACTTCTATCCCATCCCCCTCCTCTTCCCTAGTAGACAATGGGACTTTCTTCAAACCAGAGTTTCAGACATGTAAGTCTTTTTCTGTTCTGCCTAAGTTCCATGTTGTTGTTTCCAATTAACATAACCACTGTGAAACTATTTTTTTCCCCTAATTCTTTAAAGAAAGAGAAACAAAGAACAACAACCAAAGGAAGAAGCCTGGGCATTCTCTACCCAGGAGTAATTTTAGGAGCCTCTTCATGTTGAAACTCAGCCTTGTTATTACCATTATTCTGTGTATTTGTGTATGGCTCTGTGGGATTGAGTCTTTGGCAGGTATCCTGGTTTGCTTCCCTGTTACTGTTTAAAACACTGACCAAAAGCAAAAGAGGGTTTATTTCATCTGACAGGTGAACTGATGAGACGCATGTTTCCTGAGAGATCCTGTCTCAAAATTAAGGTGGGGAGTAATGAGAACACCAGATGTTGACCTTGTACATCTGCACACCCCTCAATCTCTCTCTCTTTCTCTCTCTCTCTCTCTCTCTCTCTCTCTCTCTCTCTCTCTCTCTCACACACACACACACACACACACACACACACACACACGCTCACACTCACAATGTTGGCATTTCTTCTAAGTTCTGCTCCACAGTTACCTGGCAAAAGCCAGGTGAGCCTGACTCACTATAAAAGGGGCTGCTTGCCCCCTCCTCTCTCTCTTGTTCTCTTCTCTTCTATTGCTCTCTTCCCCTTCTATCTCTACTCCCCTCCCCCTCTCTTTCCACCGGTCTCTATTCCCCTCTCTCTCCCCCTCTGCCTTTCTCTGTCTCGACTACTCCATAAACTTCCCTCCCCATGCCCTAAATAAACTCTGATTCCTCAGGGAGAAGGGATGCCTCAGCATGGGCTTGCAGAGGCACCCCCTTCCCCCATGCCATACCTTGCCTCCACCAAACATATCTCAGGCTTCTTTTTCTTTTTTATAAAACACAACACGCACACACACACACACACACTCTCTCTCTCTCTCTCTCTCTCTCTCTCACTCACTCACAGTTTAAAATAAAATAAATCTTAAAAAAAAAAGAAAAAAAAAAGGCTGACCAATATAACCCTCCCTTGGTCTTTTCCCCTTTCTTCAGCTGTCATTTATCATCAAATCAACCGAGAAAGTGATGGAGGAATCCAAAGATGTGAAATCACTGTATTCCCTAGAATGACTCCATGTCACCATGTATCATTGAAATTATTCCTACCAGGCTTACTGAGGCCTCCATGTTGCTAAATCAAGCAGCGATTTTTCAGTTCTCTTCTTGGCTTCTCAAGAACTCTAGACATTGTCGACTACTCCCTTCACTTACAACATTCTCTTGGTCTCTTTGCCACCCACGCTTCTAGTTTGCCTTGTACCCCTCTGGAATTCTCCACAGACTCTCTCCACAGGCAGCCTGTCAGGGCTGGCTTTGGATTTTAATGACAAAATGGTTTCTACTAACTATTCCCAACATCAATTCAGTCCTATCCCCAGAGATACAGAGCTCTGTGTCCAATTGCTTCTTGCTATATTCAATCTAGTTGTCTCAAAGGGCACATCAACTAAAAACTGTAATTGATCTCCACATACTGCACACCAAACTAAACCATCACCCAATACTCCACCTCTAGCCTGATGCTCTCATCCATAGCCAACAACCTAGGTCTTCGTTAGATACCTCAATCCTTTATCCTCTACATCCAATCCTAACTTTCTTGTTCATTCTGTTTTCCTAGTATCCTTTATATTGTTACAGGTCTCCTCATGTTCTCTAGTACCAGTTCATCACAGGCTGTCTTCTTTCACCCAGACTATGGCCAAGGCCTATGGTCTTTGCATCTGCATCCTCTGACCCTCCAGTCCACACTCTTTATTACTGTCCAGTGATTCCTTCAACCCTTAAAACCATCATGGAGTGCCCTCCTGATAGGTTTCTTCAGGATATTGTTTGTATATTTGTATGTTTGTTGAGACAGAGTTCACTATGGCATTCAGTCTGGACCCAAACTCCCAAACTTCATGCATCAATCTCTCAAGTTCTGGGATTACAAATGTGTACCATCAAGGTTACCCTTGGTTTTAAATTCAGATTCTAATGCTATCCCTGACTGCAGAACCTACGCCATATGGCTCAGAGTTGTTGTCAAACTTCTCTACTCCAGCCACTTCAGCACATGGACTTGGTGCATGAGTCTCTGCCTGGCTTCATTAGTACTCCTTCTTCCATCTTATTTAGCATTGCCTTCTTAGGAGAGTAGTTCCTGACCCTGGTCCAGGACAAGCATTATGTCCTACAGAATAGGTGTTCATCTGGAGACCTTCCACCACTCTATGATGAGTGTGAGAGATAATTATAGACACCTCTCCTCTTCCCAGTAGCCTGCTTATGCTCCAAAATCAGGGGCATGTGTATTTTGTCCAATGTTTCATCCCCAGGTATTAACAGGATGCCACCAAAAATTTGATAAGCCCTAATAAATATTTGTCAAATGATATTTGAGTATGAGGGAAAAGGTGGGAGAAAGATAAAGACATTGCTGCAAGTGTTATGACCCATGTTCAACTCACTACAGCATTTTCATTACCTAGAAAATGTCCATCTCTGCACCTTATAAACACTGGGGTGTGGGGGGTGCTTAGTGAATATTGGAAGGGCTAAATTGTGGGAATCAAACACCACTATAAGACACTTCTTCAGCTACCACTTATTGACCCCATTGCTGCCATCATTGTGGTATTAAATCCTAAACAAGCCATGTGATAGCATTGCTTCTTAATTTTTTTTATAGTTCAGGAATTCATGAGTCAGAATCTACATGGGAAAGAACAGGAGTACAGAAGTTGGGCGAGCGATGGTGGCACACGCCTTTAATCCTAGCACTTGGGAGGCAGAGACAGGCAGATTTCTGAGTTCAAGGCCAGCCTGGTCTACAGAGTGAGTTCCAGGACAGCCAGGGCTATACCGAGAAACCCTGTCTTGAAAAACCAAGAACAAAACAACAGAAGTTAAGATGATTTCAGGAAAATTGCACAAAGAAACCATTGGCAAAGCTATGGATAGGTAAAGACATTGTAGATATTACATTACCCCAGAGCTAGCACAGCTGTGCACAAGGTCATTGCTACTATCAGGCCTAAACTTTACCAGAATCCATATCCAAAGAGGCCAAGGTCAAGGAGGTTAATGTCAGCAGTAGAAATGTAGGCAGAGGGAAGTGGCTAGCTCCTGTAATCCTGGGGTATCAGAAAAATGTTCCCATCCCTCATTTCCCCATTTCTCTGAGGTTGTACAACAGACAAACCAACCAACATCCTCAGATCAAGAGCACCCTTGCTGCTATTCTATAGGTCATATTCCCTGACCTGGATCATATAGAGAAGAGTGGGGAATAGATTTAGAATTACAAATAAAGACAATGAGCGCCAGTTCCAAGAGCATATTCCTAAATGCCAAAGGTGGTTCCTTCCATACTCATCCAAGAGTTTGGGCTGGCTGTCCACATACCACCTTCCTGGAACATAAAACTGAGAAGTTAAGGTTCTCTTCCAGTTCACATACTCATAAATCTATGTGCTGAGGCTGTCTTGCTAGAACAAGAACATCATCAGAAGTGATCCAGGGTATATGGGAAATACAGAGAAGCCCTTCATGAAGGTCACTAGGCCAACCATCGCCCATCAGCATAAGGGAGCAATGGGGATGTTGCCCTCACTAGTCTACAACCTAGAGCTAACACAGAGCTACTGTGGAAACAGTCACTTTGATGATTCACGATACAGATAAAATCATAAGTTGATAAAAGAGATCACATGAAAACAGGCAGGATCACCCAATGCCCATTTCATCCTGGACTTAGTCTGATGATCAAGGCTCTGATGACCCTGCAGTATCAGCTCCAGGCCCTTTTCCCAATGACACACCATGTCCTTACACTTCCTCATTGGCACAGTCTCTGAAAACATCCCCAGGCTGGCAGGGCTTGGGTGACTGCCTACAGAGCACCATTGATCTCAGTGGAAACCTCCATGGAATCATAAGGAGCTGTTATTGTCTGTTGTTGGCATGGTTTCTGACATCTTCCTTTCTGTACCCTCCACTGTACTTGGCTTCACTTTGCTTTTAGAGTAGTAGACATCTGCCAGATGAAGGAAAAATCCAAAACCCTTAACTCAGGGTCTCTCACTGTAGAAAACAACTCGGTAGACACGATCCTTTCCTGAGTTTTATTATTATTTAAGTCCAACTCCCTGAAGGCTAGACTTTCTTTGTTATAGTGCCTTGGGCTGCTTGAAATGTTTATTTCTTTGTGTGGTTTGCATAACCATGCCACCAATAAGGAGGTTTCTTTCCCCTACATATGGCTCCTACTGCCACCCACTGTAACAAAATATGTGATGCATTCTTCAGCTGTGAGTGCTGAAAAAACATATTCACACACAAAATGGGAATGCCATATTTGCTCATGGCTTTTATAACTGTAATATATAACTCGAGTTAATTAAGGTTAGAACAAACGATAATATTCATAATGAATTCTTGGGATGATGTTATGTGGCTGAACTACAAGAGAGGGCCTCTTAGGTTGACTTTCACCATCAGGGGTGCACTCATCCCACAATGTAGGATGGAAAATGGGGGGTGACAGGAGACCAGTGGGTGCTCGGTCCAAGAACCTATAAGCCCCATATCAAGAGGAGCTAATAGTGCAGCCCAAGGAACTAGGAACTTCTGGACAGCCACTGATACAAGTCTACTTTCAATGCTGAGGAATGATATTCATAGGTGATAATGAGACACACATTTATCTGTGTTTGCATCACTCTATCCACAACAGCTACAACATGGAATCAGCCTAGATATCCATCACTGCATGAAAGTGGATGATGGTTAATGAAAATATGGTGCCTATTCACAATGGGGTTTTATTTAACTGTAAAAAACCTAAAATCTCCAGATAAATAAATGGATATGGAAACTATTATACTGACTGAGGTAACCCAAACCCAGAAAGGAAAATGCCACATGTCCTCATATTTGGATCCAGATGGCAAATCTTTAGATTCGTATTTTAAGTTGAAGTGCCTGTGGAGTCCAGGAAACTAGAAAGTGGTCATTTGTAGATAGAGGAAGAAAGGCCTTAGGGATAGGTGAACACAGGTAATATGAAGGGAATGGGGTAATAAATAGTGGGGTTTAAGTGAGGAGAGGGAGTGAATATTGGGCAGAGGAGAAGGTGGAAGTAGATAACTAACAATAACTACCTCTAAGGATGTTTGAAAAGGCCTTATGGAAACTACCATTTTATAAGTCTCCTAAGTACATATATATGTGTGGAGAGATAGATAGGTAGATAGATAGATAGATAGATAGATAGATAGATAGATAGATAGATAGGTAGATAGATAGTAGATGACAGATAGATAATAGATGAAAGATAGATACATAGATACATACATAGATAATAGATAGATAGATAATAGACACATACATACATACATAAGATAGATAGATAGATAGATAGATAGATAGATAGATAGATAGATAGATAGATAGAAGGTTTGCATTGGTGTTACACAACACAAGATAATGCTCTTTCTAGAAGCCACAGGTTGCCATATAAAAAGACCAGTGCCTTTCTCAAACTGTTGGTCAGGAGTATCCCTCCCAACTCCAAGCTGGAATATTGACTACCTTGATCTTGTATAGGCAACTACACTACATACTTTGCTCACAGGATATAGAGGAATCAAGCTGGTGCTAACCAGAAAGCTCTCTCCTTACTGGCTGCTTTCATAGGACCAAAAGGTGTTCCAAGGGTTTCTAGAGGGAAGCATAAATAACAGTCTTACCCATGACTTAGAAGAATGACTGGTATGGCAATATATGCCCACAGGTACAATAGTGGCATGAATATTATGGAGAGAACTAACCAATTTTTAGTGGTATATAAGACATGATCTATAGAAGGAAACAAATGCCTGGTCCTGTGAATCTGGCTAAGAACCCATGATTGGGGAGCTCACAGTCCCCCAGGGGTGAACCTACTACTCTTCTTTTAGTACATGGGCATGGTATCAAACTGCCCCCTAAGTTAATGTCACTGGATTGGTAGATTGGTACAGTTCTCTGATCCCATAAGAAAAGTTACTTTGTGCAGTAGGTGGCAGTTAAAAGCAGAAAATCACAATTGGCCAAAATACAGAAAATAAGTGCTAAGTGCCCAAGTGTAAATGGAACATCTCTATCACACCTCTGACTCCCAGTGTTTAGACATCAAGGAAGAAATGGGGGAAAGATTGTAAGGGCCAGAGGTTGGACAGGAACCCAGCAAAACAGTATCTTCTGGACTTGACAGGACTTATGAACCGATGAACTCACAACAGCTATGGTTGCCTGCACAAGAGAAAGACAGTCAACATCCTAGCTGAGAAACTACCGACAGCTTGGGGGAGAGGGAGAGATAGTTTTCATTAAAATTGTGGTCCCTGTGGATGGTCCCACAATCATAAAACTATAAATAGCTCAAAATGGAGTTGGTAGATTAAAATTTAAAAAAGAGATCAGAAAGTTAGGAGGAAGTGGTAGAAGGGCAAAGATTAGGAAGGAGTTGGGGGGAAATAGGTGGGTGGGTATGATCAATACATGTTTTGTGTGTTCATGAAATTCTGAAGGAATTAATAAAAATACTGCATTTTATTCATTTATTAAAAGACCACTTAGGAGTTTGCCATGGCGTGCAGCAGCTTCTCCTTCAGCTTTCAGTTACTTTCCAGGGGACTCCCAGCCTCCTGGGCAATACCACATTCACTTAGTGTATCTTCTCCACTCAGTCTGCTGACCTGTATGTAGGACAGTCATCTCTAAAAAGACCCCACAGACATGTCCAGGAGTGTTCTGTGCCAGTTTTTAACACATTTCTCAGCCCCAGTCAATTATGGACAAGAGTGTCCATCTCTGTGAAAAGCATAAGCCATCTGAAACTATCAGAAGCTGGGGATGTGAGACACATTTCTTCCTAGAATTATCAGAGAAAGAAAAATCTGGCCCCTCCCTTGATTTCATGTTTGGTCTGCAAAACCCTGGATGAATATATATGTTGTTTTAAGGGAGGCTGTCTGTAGGGCTTGCTATTGTAGTTATGGGAAACAAATACAGGGACTGTTCATATCCCCCAATTGAGTTCCTTTGCATCACAGATAGGGAAGTAGAAGTATTAGCAACTGGTCCATGGTTTGTGAAATGTTTACACATTTTCCAGGCTTCACAGTGACTCTGTGGGTAGCAGTTATGACCCAAGAAGAACAAATGAAGCCAAAGCCATAGCAGCCAGAAGAGTCTTCATGCAAAGCTCACACTTTTCTCACCAAATCTTTGTCCATGGTTCAGAGAAGTCCACATCCAGATACCTGATGATAAGCAAATTGGAATGCACACCGCACACTCAAGATCTCTGCTCAAACACACCAGGCTCATCTCCCAAGATCAGAACTATTTAACCACAACAAAGCTCGTTCAATACAGTGGCTTTGAGGCTCGTAATCAAGATCCCGAAGATAATTTAAAATGGGTGTATCTAATAGAAGAGTGGTAAACAGGCAGGCAATTTGAATGAGCAGAGAGCATTTTTATTTGCTTATGAAACACACTTTAAAATTCTCAGAAGCCCAAGGCCATCAATGAATTTCCAAAACCAACTTCGAGGGACCTGCCATTCCATTCTTGTTTGTCTTGTAAAGAGGCTTTATTTATGTGTTGCAAGGAGTACTGCATCTAGTTGAACAAGTAACCAAAGAACAAGAACAATTGTCCATGCAGAAAACCCCCCAGTTTGCAATTAGCAATTTCAACTTACATTCTGCCTCTGAAGCAGGCTGAGAACCCCATTCAAAGGCTAATTAGATTAAATTAGCAGTGACATAGCTAGGGAGACTTCATTTTGTAGCTTTAATTGTGATCTACACCCAGAGAGAGCCACCCTTTGGCATGTCTGCTGCCTCTGCAGGCACTGGAGGTGAGTGGATTCCTGGTGCTAGGGCTGTGACCCATCAGCCCTAAAGGTTCTTGTGTCATGGAATTCTACTCTGGGACCATTATCTCAGCTGCTACAGAAGGAACATGGAAGGAATAATGGCTTCCTTTATTATGCATTTTAAGACATTTTATTATTTTAACTGTGTGTGTGTGTCGCTATTGAGGAGTCCAGAGGCATCAGATTCCCTGGAGCTAGAATTATAGGTGACTGTAAGCCCCGCCCCCACCCCCACCCCCAACACACACACACACACACACACACACACACACACACACACACACACACACACACAATGTAGGTGCTGGGAACTGAACTCAGGTCTTCTGCAGGAACAGTAAGTATTCTTAACTGTCATTGTAGTGGGAACGTACTGGTATCTCATTGTGATCTTAATTTGTGTTTCCAATAACACTAGTGATGTTGAGGGCATTTCTATGTGCTTATTGGCCAGTCATGTGTCCTTTTCAATAAGCATCTATCCCAGGACTTTATCTATTGTTTTTTAATTAGAGTGGCTGGCTCATTGTTGTTGTTTTAAAAAAAAAAAAAACCAACGTATTCGGCATACCAGTCAATCAAATATAGCTGCCCTCTGTATCTGTGGGTTCTATATCTGTGGATCAAACCAGCCATGGACTGGAAATACTCCAGGGAAACACTGCATGTATAATCACATCTAGACATTTTTCTTGTTGTCATTCCTTAAGCAAAACAACTATGTACATAGCATGCATAGCATATTGTAATCATTTATATGTTTCTTCCTGACTTGTCTGCCTACTCTTTTGGTGGTGTCTTTTGCAAAGCTAGTATACTTCGTTTTAACAAGGTCCAATTTATTTATTTATTTATTTATTTATTTATTTATTTATTTTAGTGTTGGACCTAAAAGACCTTCCTCACCTAATCCATGACCACAAAACTTTATCTCACCTTCTTTTAGAAGTTTTTGGTCTGTTATTCAACTGGCACCAATTGGGTATTGGAGATGGGATATCACCAGGTAGGCACAGGACATGTCTTTGCATGTGGGCATCCAGTTGCCGCAGCAGCATCCTTTACTTTTGAACTGCTCTCGCACCCTTTTCAAAAATTGACTTTCTTATATTTGTGGATCTGTTTCCGATCTCTGGATTTTCTACACTATTCATTTGACTTCACTGCACCAACCCCATGTGCTTTGATTATTTCAGCTTTAAGATAAATCCTTGATATCAGGTATTGTTAGTCTTAAAATTTACAAAGTTATTGGGAGGTAGGTAGTGGTGTCTCCAGTCTTCACTCTCAGCACTCGGGAGGCAGAGAGAGGAGGATCTCTGAGTTCGAGGCCAGCCTGGACTACAAAATGAGCTCCAGGACAGCCAGGGCTACACAGAAAAACTCTGTCTCAGAAACACACACACACACACACACACACACACATGAGCTAATCCATTCTTGTATTTGCCTATCAACTTTAGAATGTTAATTCCAACAACATTCAGCAAGAATTTTGACTGGCACTTTGACCTGTGAAATAAGAAATGTCAAGTCTGAATTTACTGAGGTATGTCTTCATTTCTTCTCATTAATGTTTTTATTGCATGCATTTTCCTTTTAGCCATGTTTAACCCTCAGTATTTCATACTTTTATGCTATTGAGTATGGCATTAAAACTTTCAGTCCCTCACCTGCAAGGCTAAGGTGGGAGGATCAAGGATTGAAAACCAGGGGAACTACAGAGTAAGTCCAAACTGGCCTTAGCTACGCAATGGGACCCTTCCTCAAACAAACCAGATTTTAATTTCTTATCACTCATAGCTAGGAGACAAAGGAATTACGGCCCTTGAAGCCTTGGTTGACCTGTGACTTCCCACAGAAACTAGGCCAACCCCCCAAATCCCCAGTAAACCTTTGCTTCGCCTCCTGAACACCGAGTTTACGGGTGGACATGGCCACACTCAGCCTACACTGGATCCTACACTGATCTTGTATCAAACTTCTATTTTGTCTGGTGTCTCAGATGGAAAGGTAAGTCCAAATTGTGTTGACTGGAAGCAGAAATATCATATATTTTTAAAAAATCTTAATTAAAATTTGGATACCTTCCCCAATATGACTTTGCTTTGCACCAAATTACCTTTTAATTAAGACCTCTTACTATCATTATCACCACTGTTTTGTTATTATTATTGTTGTTTTTTTTATTATTATTCCTTCATGTTTCACTATGTAGCTCTGGCTGTCCTGGAACTCACTACTTAGACCAGGTTGGCCTAGAACTCACAGAAAGCCACTTGCCTGTTTCCCAAGTCCTTGGGATTAAAGGTATGCATCACAATTGTTGAACATTGCAAAGGGCTGTAACCCCTCATTTATGTTAACTGCCTCCTGCAGCCAGAAAAGATGGCAGGAACTCTCTAAGTAGGACAGCATAGGGATCCACTTTCCTGTCTTACTTCTTTCTTCCCTTACAATGATTCATTCCTAAAGGGTGTTGTTTTCTTTTATCTCTCAATTCTGGTACACATGAAAATCATCAGAGAACTATATTCTAAAAGCATAGATTCCTAGTTCATACTCCCTACACCACAGTGAATCCCAATCCAGGAAATCTGATGTGTTTATTTAAGTCATTAGACAGAAGAGTCTTTGGGTCACTCAAATCCAAGCACTTAGGAAATTCTTAAATTGCTAAGCTCTCCTCCCCAGTATTTGAATTCTTTCCTCAGTTCTTGGGCTCTCTCCCTTGTAAAACATACCATTAAAAAGCAGCACACCAATATCACCACACCTGAGGTGCTGGACAGGAGAATTCCTGGAGCTCAATGGTCAGCCAGTCTAGCCAATCTGATGAGCTCCAAGTTCAGTGAGAAACCCTTGCTCAAATTAAAAAAAAAAAAATGTTGGGGGTGATTAAGGCATGCAGACAACTGAGACTGTTCTCCACAGGCATGCACACATGGGCACATGTGAACACACCAAACGTTATTTTCTAGTGTTCTAGAAATGCCACATTTGCTTTTCTTTCTAGAGGAAGCTTGCAGTCAACCAACCTCCCAAGAGAGGCCCCATAACGCTGATCTCCTCAACCCTGGCCACGATTAATTGGATCACAGACCCAGCCAAAGCCAGTTGTGAGCTCAGGCAAGCATGCTAAGCTGTACAGCAGTGCCGAGTGGTACAGCAGTAAGTGTGCCAGGTGGTCCCTGGATTCATTGTGGGAATCTGAAATAGCTAAATCCCAAGAGACTGAGACCAGTTTGATGGGAACAGCCCTCTGGTGGGCACAGCATGACAAATGTGCCAAAGGCTGCCCTTTTGTGAAGTGAAGAGGGGCAATTTCACTGAAGAACTGAAGAAAAAAAACAGGAGGGTCCCCAGGGGACCATGTTCCTTGACATGAGAACCTTGGACACACACCCTTGCCCTCCGGAAATGGCTGCTGGAAGATCCCAGTATCAAGAAGTCAAGGAGAGTACCCATTTCTCTAAGAGCAAAGGAATGGAGGAGTCTTTAGCCAGATTCTACAGAGCAGAGCTGGGCTTTCTTTGCCTGCAAAGGGCCAGAGAGGTTTGTGTGCCATACTGTCCCTGTCACAATTCTTAAAGCTGCCCTGGTATAGAAACAGCTATGGGCAGAACACGGTGAAGCCAACACTTCCAACACTCAGCAGAGCCTGGCAGACAGCTCTGTGTGCCACAATCAGGGGTGTGCATTAGATTCTATTTACAAAAAGATGTCAGTGCATTATAAAGGAGAAGCAAAAGCATCCAGTGGCGCCCCAAAGTTATAATCTCTGATGTATCGCAGTCCTGTGACGCTACAGAGGTGTTCTTATTTCTTGTGAAACGTCAGACTGCAAGCTTCACAGGAGACAGCCATGATCACATCCCATTCATAGCTCCCCCATCCGAATGTTATCTTGTAATATGAAATTGCCATTTTAAAATTGTACCCTGGTATTCTAAATACAGGGTTGATGAAGATCTGCTGGTAAAGAACTAGTTTCACTACCAACCTCAAGGAGGACATCCCTCATTCACAAGAGAGATAAAAACCTGGATTATACCCCAATGTGGGCCTGAGAACGTCATCTTCCTGTGTGACAAGAACACCCACCACACTGTGATGAGAGGTTTGAAAATAATTCCAATTTACATAAAGCGATTATACAACATCAGAGAGGGGGAGGGGGAGAGAGAGAGAGAGAGAGAGAGAGAGAGAGCTCTTTAAACTCATGTCTGCCTGTTCAAGTCTACAGTTCAGTTCATATCATACCCACCAATGTGGCGAGAGCACAGCGTATTTTTGGTTATTCCGTAGAAAACCAAGGGTAGTAACTGACAGAGTCAAGTCCTAGAGTGGGAAATCACTCCTTTTAGAAATTACGTTGAGGGGCTGGTGAAATGGCTCGGCTTTTGAAGACTAGGCTTACAACCCAAACATTAAGAAACCATCTTGACTCATTGATGGAGAGATGCTCATTCTGTAATGTGCTCACCATGGAAGCACGAGTTAGAGCCCAGAACCCTTTAAGAAATGCTGGGCAGGATAGCAGGGACAAGTCGATCCCTGGGGTCCGCTGATCAGCTGCTCTATTCCAACTGGTGAGCACCAGGCTATTGAGAGACTCTGCTCCCCCTCGACCCAAAAGGTAGGCAGAGCATGGAGAAAAACATTGGAGGCCGTCCTCTGGCCTCACACATGTACAAAAGCATCAAAGATCATATCACAACCATACAGAAATCTATAAACATGGAGATGCAGTCACTGTGTATTTCTAAGTAGAAATACATCTGAGTGATGATATGATGGTGCACACCTTTAATCCCGGCACTTGGGAGGCAGAGGAAGGAGGATTTCTGTGAGTTTGGGACCACCCTGGTCTACAAAGCAAGTTCCAGGACAGCCATGTCTCAAAATTAAAGAAAGAAGACGCTGAGATAATCTTTAAAGATTCAACAGAGAAGTCTCGATGAGCGGCGGCGGCACGCACAACGTGGACACAGGACACGCAGTGGGATGCATAGCATGCTTCAATCTACTTCCAAACTGATATACATTAATAACCAAGAGCCCTACCACAAAGCCATATAATGACATCTGCTCTTATAACAGCAGACAAACTGGCAAGAAGGAGCCAGACATAAATAACTGAAGAGAAGTAAGGAGATTGTGGTCCAGCAGGCGGGGAAGGAAACAGTGGAGGTCAGCGTGCTGGGAAGCACCTCACCCTGATGTCCTCTGGCGCTCAAGATCACCTCCCAGTAGCATCTTCGTGTCAATCACACATTGATAAACACTGGTAATGGGACTGCTTGAGAGAAATGGTTCTCTGAGGAATTCATCTGGCTTTTAAGTGTAGCTCCATTACAGGATTACATGGCGCCACCAAGTCCAATACCCAAGAAGAGAGAACAGAAAATGGGACCCAAGTTGCTCGGGCAAAATGACAAAGGAGACGGTTCTGATTCTGTGGCAGCAGATAATATTTCCTCCTTCCCAAGAGCTATGGTGCATTTTTAAAAAGCAAACGGAATAAAGATGTGGGCGGGAAGTTCTTCCGTGGGATAAGCAGATGGGGAGGAAGAAAATCGAAAGCAGGTGAACTGCCAGAGAAAAACGGCAGTCCCGGAGAAAAACATCAAAATGCGAGCATTCATTATATGCCAGTCTTCGGGAAATGAGGGGTAACAAACCAGAAAAATAGTAATTTAGTGTAGGTTGGGCAAGTGATTCTTTGCCCAAAGGCAACGAAAGAGAGAAGCAAGCATCTTTAAATGCTGGCAATTACGCAGATGGCAGAAAAAAAAGAAAGACTGAGTTTCATTCCCGCATAGTAAGGGAGGGTACTGGGAAGGTAGAGCAATCTGAAGTGTTTACAGTTTTGACATAGCCTACAGCTCAGCAGGCATTCAGAACACATTATCTGCGCTGTGAAAATTTACCCTCAGAAATTACTGAAATTAATCAAGAAGTTAAACATTTATTAAAAACAAGCTTGGAAGTTACAGGAGAAAGGTCAATTGAGAGGAGCCAAGCCAGACGGAGTGTGCGTGCTTCTGCCTGTGAAATGCACTGTTTGCTTAGGAGCAAAGGTTCATGAGCAAATGAAGCATGTGGAGACTCATGCGCATTCCCTTTGGGGACTCTCGTCTGCACTTGGGAAAACAGCTGCTGCTGTCAGCAGTCCTTGAAAAGAGCAGCTGATGCAACCCTTAACTGACCTGGGGCCCTTGACCCCTCTGTGACGTTAATACTCCGCTTGAGCATTTGGGCAACATTGCAGATTAAATACAGCCCCAGGTTGTTCAGGCCTCAGTTACCAAGGTCTAGACTCCAACGTCCAGGTAGTCTGCCCCTCCCCACACCCTTTACGCCACAGGGTAAGCACACAGGAGACCTCTGAGCCCACACAAGGAGGCTCTGCTTTGCTGCCTTAACCCAGAAAGAGAAATAAGCTACGGGGAGGCAAACACTCAAGAGAGATTTTCCTCATGATCCCTAATGCACCCCTGGGGGGGTATTGTTGGGGGGGGGGGAGGTAGAACTAGGATTCAACAGGAAGAACTTCCTCCCATATTATACCAAAATGAGGACATCTAGAACTGTCCCATGGCCAAGAGGAAGAAGCCGTAAGGAGAGTGCCCTGCCTCATTTTTACCAAATCACCTTTGCACAAGAACCACCATACTGGTGTCTTAGAACTTTTTGTGGCTTTTGTGTGTGTTTGTTTCCAGTACTGGGAATTGCACCCAGGACCTTGCACGTACTAAGAAAGCATGCTTCCACTACTCCTTGCCCTGGAGCAATACTTCATGGAAAGCAATGAGATCACTTTTCAAAGCTGTCCCTTTAGCATCTTTCTGTTAGCCTAGAACTTACATCTTGGAGCTGCGTGGGACTCTGAAGGGTCTGTGTGGGGAAACAAAAGAAAATTATCCATAAGCTGGAGAGCTAGAAATATCTCTGTTCAAATGTAGACTTTGTCACTTACGAGCAGTGTGATCAAGGGCAAGATGCTCATCCACCAGACCTCAGTTTCATCATTTGCAAGACAGAAGTCTACATTCTGCAAAGGCTTGATGCAATGGCTTATGGGAGCTAATGTGTTTAGAATAGTTACAGTAGCTCAGAACACCCTCCCCTAGGAAACAGTAGCTGGTGCTATTAACTCTCATGATTGTTAAGTACACAAGAATTTTGTAACACAATTTTTCTCTAAATGTTGTTCATTTTAAATGCTGATGTGAACGTCAGTCTGACTCACACTATGCATCCTCTGTGCTTTGTGAGAGATTCCCTGGTAAGCTATGGTGAAGTCAAAACCGGATCAGTAACCAGGCTGGGGATGTCTGTAGCTCGGCTGCTAGAGTGCTTGCCTGATACTCACAAAGCCCTGGCTTCAGTCCCCATCTCTAGCACACACACAGTAATCTCAACACTCAGAAGGTAGAGCCAGGAAATCAGTTCAAAGACATCCTTGGCTGCATAGCCAGTTCAAGGCCAGCCTAGAATACATGAGATCCTGTCGCAAAAGATAAGGAAGAGGAGGAAGAAAGGGAAGAGAGACATTGCATACAAATATCAAGAAGAAAAATTAAAATTTTCCTTTCCAATTGAGTTGGGGGGGTTGCTCTTTCAGCAAATACCTCCATTCCCAGATGAATGAGAGACTGGGATCGTCTCTGAAACCCAGTGTGACAATGTTGATGTTTGTACATTCTACAGTTCCAGGAAGCTCAAGGGATGGTGCAATATATATTTCCAAGAAGAGCACACTGTGCAGAACATCTGCGCTTCAGATAATATGCATCCCAGTGAGGCGGGTGGCTCTTCACAGAGCAGCTTCTGAGCTCATCATTCGTTGTAAATTTATGCCTCACACTTAGAGCTGGTGGGGGGGCTGGAAGCAGAAAATAGAGGTGCTGTTGCTATTTTAAGCATGGGGGAAACGGAGAAATCAAGACACTGACCCAGAACTGCTCCATGCAAATCAGGGTTGCTTGGCTGTGCACTCAGAACCCCATCTCTTATCATAGATCTGCTCTAGGAAAAACAAAATCCACATCTTTCCATGCCTTCTAAACCTCCACCAAAGAGGGGCTGCACCAAGCTTACTTTTTTGACCCAACAGTTTGCAGGAAGAGAGAAAGATGCTGTATGCGAAATTCAGAGAAAGTAGCATATGCATCCATAATCCTAGCAATCCTCCAGGGAGACAGGAAGTGAAGACAGGAGAGTACCCAGAGCTCCTCTGGTCAGCTAACCTAGTACACGCAGTATGAACAAGACAGACCCTGTTAAACAATGTGGAACTAATACCCATCTTGTCCTCTGACCTAGGCACACATGTCATGGCATGCACACGCACCCCTCATACAAGAGCGGGAGGGTGGGGTAGATTTTAAGTCTTACAATAAAGCTTCTCAAACTTTAAACTTCATTATCCACACAGGGCTCCTGGGATCTTGTCATGCGGGTTATAAATCAGTAGGTCTGAGATTCTTCAGGTCTAGCCGACTCAGAAGGGCTGCAGCTTCATGGACCATCCTCTGAGTAGCAAGGTCTAAACTTGCCCGTATCATGCCCCTGTCCCAGTCCCATCCCAAGCAGAGTGGAGCTCATGTAAAGAACGAGGGCAGAATGTCTTAACCTGAGGACTCTGCCCTAGACAACAGGGCACTTACTCAGGGATTGGTGTTTGTTTTTGGGCTTTCCAGTAAATATTAAGTATTAATAATGGTTGTACCCACTGTGTACTACATCGCAGTGTGATGTTTCAGACACATGTATTCCCAGGGCCTGCCTCTGAAGCTTTCTCTCTCCTATGTCATCCCTATTTCCTGACCCTCTCCTGAAACTAGCTTCTGGGTTTGGGCTTCAATTTCTTCATTATTGAACAGAGGTAGAAATATAACTACATATGAAGATGTAACATCATCCAGTCAGTATAGAAATCAGTATGAAAGTCCCCCCCCCAACCAAACTAAAAACAGATCTGCTATACAACCCTAAAGGAGTCCACATCAGCACACCACAGAGACAATTGCATATCCATGTCTGTTTCAGCTCTAATCATAAGAGCTAAGTATGGAATCAGCTTAAGCATCTATCAACAGATGGATGGGTAAAGAAAATGTGGCATATGTACACAGTGGTGTTTTATTCAACCATAAATAAGAATGAAATTACATAAGTTCCTAAAAAAGGGATGCAACTGGAGATCATCATATTAAGTTAAGCAAGCCAGACTCAAAAAGACAAATGCCGTGTTTTTCT
Organism: Mus musculus; assembly: GCF_000001635.26. Lineage (NCBI taxonomy): Eukaryota > Metazoa > Chordata > Mammalia > Rodentia > Muridae > Mus > Mus musculus. The sequence continues at coordinate 62,911,411 of NC_000079.6, forward strand.
CTAACATGTGGATCCAAGGCATTATACAGATGGATGTGCACGAGCACACACACACACACACACACACACACACACACACACACACACAAGCAGAAGAAAGGAGACTAGGAAGAGGGAAGAGAAAGGAAAGGGCATTAGTATATTAATTAATATATTATGATATATAATTACTACATATGAATTAATATAATACTTCATGTGTTTGGAAGGGATTGTCTTTATGAAACCCATCACCGCATACAATGAGCAGTAGACCAGTAAACAAAGCAGCTCAGAGGGAATCCTCTGCCTATGCTGCAGGTATTCCAGGGGAAGCTTTGGGGGTGTAACCCTGTTCCTCATCCTTATCCACCCTGCTCAGCTAACACCTCGGCCCCATGTGCTGCTGTGGTGGAGCAGATAGCGCATTGGTGCCTCCCTGGTTTCTGCACCATGAGGAATCTACCATTCACTCCTGAAGAACAGTGGGGAACCCTGAATGGGGAACTGGATGGCTCACCTGTTCTTAGGCTCTGGCGAAACACATGATGGCAAAATGGAGACGTGGGTGACAGCAATGAAGACATTGAGCAAATAATCCACAAAGCATTGTTAAACTACGAACAAAGATGAGCTTGGAAACTCATTACAAAAGGCAAAGAAATTTAACATACCCTGAGGATATTTATATAGGGAGTACTGTGAAGCTTTGAAAGGCCATGCTTGGTTTAGGTTACATATGGAGTTTATATAGGAGCCAAACTTGGGTCTGCAGGAGCAGCAAGTGCTCTTGACCACTGAGCCTCCCCTCCAGCTTCCTCAACAACAAGGGAAGAAGTAAAACTATCAGAGTTTGCAGATCATGTGATTTGTTTGTAGGCAATCCCAGGGAATATGCCTGGTTAGGATGATGAGAAGTAGTGAGCAAGTCCAGCAAGTTTGCAGAATACTAAGTCAAAACCAAAAATGTTATTCTACATTTTAGAAATGAACACACACACACACACACACACACACACACACACACACACACACAGCATATGACTCCAGATAATCGGCACAGGTGAATCCGTGGAACCATATAGCAGGTCGACAGACAGCATCAGACTCTGAAAGCAGAAGGAGTAGCATGACTGCTGATGGCTGGATATGGGCTTCTCACTTAAGAAATGGAAATATGTAAAATCAAATTGTGAGAATGGCTGTCTCATCACACTCTCACAAGGTGAGTTTTGTCATATGAAAATTATATTTCAATTATCCTTCTTCTCCAAGACAAAACTGCTAATTAAAGCCACAAAACCAAATATAGGTAAATGCGTTGAATTTTTGCAAAGCTGAATTTGCAATTTAAGCTTATACGCTAACTAACTCTGTTTTCTAGGTCTGGCATCTCCTATTTTTATTTTTGTAGCTCCTCACTGTGTTGTCCAAGCAGCACTGCCCTGATTCACAATCCTTGACTTGATCATGCTTGCTCTGCCTTCTCTCGGAGCTCCCCAGGGAGTGTAAAATCACCTGTGGGAATACTGTGTGCCTCGTTACATTACCTGAGCTTCGTGAATTGTGGTATTAATTTAGAGCTGGATTTTTGTGGCCTGACAAAGCTCATCTTGTGAAGTGCTTGCCTTACAGGCATAGGACATGAGTTTGATCCCAGAAATATGTAAAATAAAAAAAGCCAAGGGTGGTGGTTTGCACTTACAATCCTGCACTGGGCAGGAGGCGGGAGCTGGTGGATCCTTGAGGCTGGCTAGTCAGCTTAGCCTACTTGGTGAGTTCCAGGTGGTTGAGAGATCCTGCCCAACTCTCACCCCACAAACAGACAGTACCTGAAAAAAAAAAAAAAACAAACACATGAGATCGTCCTCTGGCTTCCACACACACACATGCACATATGCACATATATACACCTGCACTAACACCCAAGTCAACTAATTGCCTGATTAGCTCATAATGATAGATTTTCTTTGTAGTCTTCTTTCTGACAAAAAGTGACCATATTCTTACTCATACTCATCTCTCCCAATGATTCTTAAATATTTTTCTACCCTGACCTTGAAGTCAAACTGTCATATCTTTAACTGGCCACAGGTGATCCTAGCCACTCCCCAGCACTCCATATGCATATATACTTTCTAGATCCAATCATGGATCTTACCCTCTCATTTCCCATGTCCATCATGAAAACAGCTCGAGTCCTCACAACTTCCTAGAGTCTGGAACGTATTTCACCTTCAGCGGGGTTCTCTGAGGCTGCTGCAGTTGGCATTTCCATGCATGGTGAGGAGAGTGGGCTGTAGCAACGTGGCAAACCCAGGGCTTAGACTTCCATTGTCCTTGACATTGGGACCTGAGATCTCTGGGAAAACATCAGTTCTTCCCTGTTCTATTTTTTCCCACCAGCCATGAAGGTCTATGCTGTAAGGCTAAGGACTGAGCTAATAGATACTGACCATTGATAGGGTCTTCCCTTAGTTCTTCCTTGATAATGATGTCGTACCAATTGGTCCTTCCATTTCCATGGTTCTCAGACTTTGGCATCCTCTGAATCCCTTGACAGCTTGGTAAAACACAAATACTGGGCCTCACTCCACATCTGACTCAGTAGGTCTGGGGAGGGACCAGAGTATTTGCATTTCTGAGGGATTTCCAAGTGATGCAGATGATGCCGGTCCTGGGGCCTCATCTTGAGAACAAGTGGTCCAAGCTCTCTCTACTAGGCTTATCCCTGTAGGCAGTACTTCCGTTCATTCTATACCCCAAGGGTAACCTGCTGACATCCACTTTTCTTATAATCAGACTGAGTCTGTGGATGGAGTCTCCGTTCTCTTTGTCTTTGCTTCATAGCTTACTCAACATAGATGGAGGCGGTGAAGCTCATTACATACAGACTGGCCAAAACACTCACCCTGAGTTCAAATCCTTGCCCTGCCAGTAACTAACATGAACCTGGGCACACTACTCAACCTTTCCAAGGTCAGCTGTGCTACCTTGGAAAACCTAGATGGTAAGAATTGCTGTCTTATGAGGCTATTGTGATTTATTAGGTGATACAAGAAATGGCGGGACTTAGAACAGCCAAGTAGACACTGGTTCCCTACGAAGTATTCCTATGACTGCTTCCTGTTCTCCATGACTACAGAGTGCATGCTCCCTCTGGATCTTTATGCACAGAATCTCCTTTGCAGAATATGTTTCCCTTACTACTAAACCATTCTGATTCTTCTGTTACATAGACACTGTGACAATAACTAGATGACTCTTTTTGAACACACACACACACACACACAGAGAGAGAGAGAGAGAGAGAGAGAGAGAGAGAGACTTTGTTTATGAGATTTCCCAGTGTGGGGACAGTTGGCCAGGTCCTAAGCCAGGTCCTAAGTTGCCTCATCATGAGTAGAACTGAGGAATACTTGAGACAGAAAAGCAGTATAATTTGAAGTTTGGGAGCTAGGGTTAGAGGTGAAGTCATTTGCAGTTCACATGTATAATCAGACTCCATAAATCTTCACAGGAGTCAGTTAGGAAGTGGTAACATCAGCGTGACCTGAGTGAGGAGTTTTGGCCCTTTAATGTAAAAAGGAACACCTGCACTGGCCTGAATGAAGAGTCTATGATGTGAACAGAAGCATTCTTCATATCACTAAAAAGTAATTATGATAGTTTGAATGAGAAATGTCCCACAGAAGCTTGGGTGTCTGAACACTTGGTCCCCAGTTGGTGATGCTATTTTGGGAAGTTATGGAACCTTTAGGAGGTGCAATCTTGTTGAAGTCTATCACTGGGGTGCTAGGGCTGGGCTCCTTCTTCTCCTTCTCACCTCCCTCTTCCTTTCCTTCTCCCTCCCCCCCTTTTGCTTCCCATTACTTGTGTTGGAGGGGGATCATGGAGCCTACAGAAAAACCAGTTACTATACTTTCCCTAAAGAAGTATAATTCCCAGAGCTAAATTCCCAATGCTTATATCCATAGACAAGTGTAGTCCTTGCCCCTCATCAAGTAAGTCTCCTTTTGCAGCAGATAGAGATCATAACAGAAATCTACAACTAGTTGTCTTAGTTAGGGTTACCATTGCTATGATAAAACACTGGGACCAAAGCACCTTGAGGAGGAAAGGGTTTATTTGGTGACCTACAGCTCCACATGACTGTTCATCATCAAAGAAAGTCAGGATAGGAACTCAAACAAGACCGAAATCTGATGGCAGGAGCTGATGCACAAGCCACAGGTGGATGCTGCTTCTTGGCTTGCTCCTCATGGCTTTCTCAGCCTGTTTATAGAATCCAAGTGCAGGGATTGCACCACTCACAATGGATTGGGCCCACCCACATCATTCACTAATTAAGAAAATGTCCTACAGCTGGAGCTTATGGAGGCCTTTCCTCAACTGAGGTTCCCTCCCTTCAGATGACTCTAGCTTATATCAAATTGTCATAAAACAAGCTAGCACACTGATCAAAAGGAAGAGAACAATTAATCAACTGGTCACGAACCTCAACTGATATACCTACAAACCTACACCTGCTACACCTAAGGCTTAGAAATCTTCCCAGGAGAGGGGGAAAAAAAACCAAAAAACCAAAAAACAAAAAACAAAACAAAACAAAAAAAACCCTGTGAGATCCAGAAGATTAATTCATCTGCCATGAAATAATGTATTCTATAAATGACAGGGAGCTGCACACATGGAAATTTAACAACATGGTCACCTAAACAGGACTGGTATAATGACACCTCTTGACATTCCAACACAGCTAAGGAAAACCTCACAAGCCCCATCCCTAGATGGAGATCTATGGGCAATTAATGGCTGCTGAAGAGAAGAGAATCAGCCTTTTCTAGGGATGATCATCCTGATAGACGATTATCCAATCCCAGTGCTCAGCCCTAAACACATATTCATACGAGCAAACTAAACAGACTCAGTAGGTTATGCACACACCAAAAACTAACGAAGAAGAGGTCATGAAAGAAGAGAGGGGATGTGAAGCAGAAGCTTAAAGGTCCTTTGGAAAGTCGGTTGTGTTGGATGATGTTTTGCTGGGGCAAACACCTGAAGGAGTGTTTTCCTGAAGAGGATACAGGTGAAAGGCTAAGGCACATTTGTGAAGGAATGTTTCTCTGAAGCAGACACAGGAGAAAGGATGTTCTGCTAAAGCAAACGCGTGAAAGGACACGTGATGAAGGAGTCTCCACTCATGGAACTCATGTATTAGTCCACCTTACATCGCGTAGTTGAGTTGCATTTGTCTGGACTCCACCGAGAGAAACACATCAAAAAACTTCTGGTGGTATGCTGCAGATTCTTGCCACTTTCATGGACTCTGGCTGATTGGCAGAGTGATGTCAGCTGAGGCAGACATCTGGTGAGGCAAGACCCGTGGAGGACACGGGATGTTTGGAGGGAGTATAAACAGCCCAACAGACTGTGAAGGAGGCTGAGCTTGGCTAGCTTACAGAGCTAGTTCTGTAACACTTGTGAGTCTCGCATCTTTGCTGATCTTTACTTCCCCGAAAGAGACACAGCAGAGAACTTCTCCTGGCATCCCTCCAGGTTCCTCCTGTTGACTAGTGCCAAGGCTGAGGCCTGGCTGTCTCTCCTAGGTAGTGCCACCACTGCACCTGTGAACTGAGTTGCTGATGTCCAGGCAACACAGATGGGTGTTGCTCCAAAGAACCAGTTCTAAACACATCTGCTTCCCCTGTAACCTTTTCTTTTCAACTACCTCTGGTGGGTGGTGGACTAAAAGGGAGGTTAAAGTCTTTAAGAACCATCATTAAAAATAACGTTTGAGGTCTGGAGAGATGGCTCAGCGGTTAAGAGCACCGACTGCTCTTCCAGAGGTGCTGAGTTCAAATCCCAGCAACCACACAGTGACTCACAAACATCCGTAATGAGATCTGATGCCCTCTTCTGGTGTGTCTGAAGACAGCTACAAGTGTACTTATATATAATAAATAAATCTTTTAAAAAAAATAAGGTTTGAAAAAAATTAAAGTTCCAGGAATGGGGTGTCCACAGCAGGAATTGAAGAGGGAGAGGGATGGATGGGAATTATATAATTACAGTATAGAAGTCTGAAATTCTCAAAAATAATAATAAAATAAATATTTTAGAAGAGTACTTACTGCTTGTGTAGAGGATCCAGACTCTAATCCCAGCACCCACTCAGTGGCTCACAGCTGTCTGTGACTACAGTTCCAGGGGATTTGAGCTGTCTCTGGACTTTACAGGCACCATGCTGACTTCAGTCAGCCCACAAAGGAGGTCTGTAATTTAGTTGCTTGTGGCAGAAAATCGAAATGAGACTGAGAAACCACAAGCTGTTCCTTGTTGAATATACAACCCAGAAGTAAGGAACACTTAGCTACCTCAGAGGTGTATCTTACAGGGACACACAGACAGGACCAAGTCAGGCAGATCAATGTCACCTCTGTCATAGAGTTAGGGCTTTACTGAAGGACTCCTCCTTGGGGAGGGGTCACTGAGCCTATGCTGTGCTGTTACTCTCAGTGGCTCTTTGCCATGTCCCAGACAGTATGGCCTTGTGCTGTGTCTTGCCTCCTGGTGTTTTGGCTCTTCTCCAGGGTCTTGGTTTTTCCCTCTGCAATGGAAAATCAACACTTTAATTCTAGCTTGGGCTCTCCCTTCTAGAAGACCTGGGTTTAAAACAGTGATTTTTTTTTTTTTTTTTACTTTCCCAGTTAGTAAAATGTATAGAAATGGTTTGTTGGGTCATGAAGAAAACAATTAGCATAATAACATACTCAGAAAAGCTGTATCCAAACACAGATAATGATCTAGGAAGGTCTGTGAATCCAGAATGTGAGTCTGTGTAGATCAAATAAGTACTCATGCCACCTGAGAAACAAAACAAAAAAAAAAAGATGTAGGCCTCAGTTCCTAGTACGTGGTTCAGGGAAACTTTATCAAACTCCTGTCTTATTCACACACACACATACAGCCCCACAGGGTCTATTAGAACAATTCAGGTTTTTTTTAAACAAGCACAAAAGGAAGGTTTGTACTCTGTAATGTTCCTAAAACCCTGACAACATCATGCAAACTTCCACTTGTAGTCAAAACATATAACTTGTTTTGCTGTGGGGATCTTATTTTTAAAAAAAGCTGAAATTTATGCACATTATATCTAAAGTATTCACAAAATAAATTTCCTTTATAAAACATTTCTATGGCCATCGTATAAAAACAGTGGCTTTCAATGTTGGAAGGCCATTTCTACCACACATGCATGAACAGGTCTTTGGGTGAAAAGGCCTGTGTCTAAAGTATGAATCCTTATACATGCCAGCCTGGGTTATATGGAGCAAGTCACCACACTGGGGACCATCTTTGCAGAGCAAGGCAAAGATAACATGGTTGAGTTTCCTTTGTAGCATGGCACACAGAGTAGGTATCTTCTGAGGTCATAGCAAGATGGAAAGAGATGGACTAGACAAAGCATCCCCTTCATCCGCCTAGCCTTGAAGAACACTTTGGGAAATGCTAAGGCACATGAGTGAGGGAGAGATACCATCAGTTTGTCACTGCTGATTTAAGAAGCTATGCTATCAATGGATGGACCTGGAGGGCATCATCCTGAGTGAGGTAACCCAATCACAAAGGAACTCGCACAATATGTACTCACTGATAAGTGGATATTAGCCCAGAAACTTAGGATACCCAAGATATAAGATACAATTTGCTAAACACATGAAATTCAAGAAGAACGAAGACCAAAGTGTGGACACTTTGCCCCTTCTTAGAAATGGGAACAAAACACCCATGGAAGGAGTTACAGAAACAAAATTTGGAACTGTGACGAAAGGATGGACCATCTAGTGATTGCCATATGCAGGGATCCATCCCATAATCAGCTTCCAAACGCTGACACCATTGCATACACTAGCAAGATTTTGCTGAAAGGACCCAGATATAACTGTCTCTTGTGAGACTATGCCGGGGCCTAGCAAACACAGAAGTGGATGATCACAATCAGCTATTGGATGGATCACAGGGCCCCCAATGGAGGAGCTAGAGAAATTACCCAAGGAGCTAAAGGGAACTGCAACCCTATAGGTGGAACAACAATATGAACTAACCAGTACCCCGGAGCTCTTGTCTCTAGCTGCATATGTATCAAAAAATGGCCTAGTCGGCCATCACTACAAAGAGAGGCCCATTGGACTTGCAAACTTTATATGCCCCAGTACAGGGGAACCCCAGGGCCAAAAAGGGGAGTGGGTGGGTAGGGGATTGGGGGGGTGGGTATGGGGGACTTTTGGGATAGCATTGAAAATGTAAACGAGGAAAATACCTAATAAAAAAATAAATTAAAAAAAAAAAAAAAGAAGCTATGCTATCAGACGATTTGTGCACATGGCTGCCGATGTGCTAGCCACAAGGGGGCGCTCCTGGGTAAGACACCTAGCTGGCCTCCCACAACAAAAAAAACCCAGCAAGGATCTTAACTCGGTATTTGGAAAAATGAATAAAACTGCATGTAAGGAACCCAGTTCCAGGCAATCTGTCATCAGTGTGTAGCAGTAAGAAAAACAAGCAGAATGTACACGGCCTCTGTCTTCACAAAATGAATGTAGACAGCTGGGAAGTTTGCTGTAAAGGAGGGTAATTTCAGAAAAGACTGTATTGTTGGTTGTAGGAAGTTTGCTCAAGTGACATCATACAATAAAATGTTCAGTACTTTGAAAGGCCTGATAAGTCAATAACTTTAGGTCCAAACTATTACTAATAGTTTGCTTATTCAAGGTCTGCGCAGATAGCCAAGATGTACTCCAAACAGCTCAGCCTTGTAGAGCGAGAACTTCACCAGAGTTAGGTGGGTTTTTTTCCTTTGCTTTTTGGTAAAAGGATCAACGACACGTTGTGGGGCATATGTAACACTGGTGCCCAAATATTGCAAGGGATTACGAAGAAAATACATCCAGGGATAGACACAAATCAAGAACAGATTGAGCTAGGCATGGTTTAAGCCACCCTTAAACAGATTAAGCAGGGCTCACACCTATAAATCCAGCACCTGGGAGACAAAAGCAAGATGATTTGTGCAGTTTCAAGGCCAGCCTGTCTAGATGGTGAGTTCTAGGCTAGCCAACAAGACCTTGTCTCGAAAAATAGATAATAGACAGACAAGACCCCCATCTGTTCATCCCATCTCTCTAGCTTCAGCGGCCCAACATACTGCTTTTGAACAGGATTCTATCAATACCTTAATGATCAGGGTGCCAGGAGATGCCATGAGGGGGAAATCTTGCCCGAATCTCTTAAAATTTATGATAAAGTCACCAAATACCTGCCACTCACAAGCCCTGTGCTGTTCTAAATCACGACAAATAAAAGAAAATCAAATGGGGACCTTTACCTATTGACTTGATTCATAGCCAGATATCTTAAACCTTCACACACACACTAAAATTGCAAAAACATTAACCCTGCCACCAGCATGAAAAAGATGTCCCTACCCTAGCTCCATGTTCATTTGACTGGCAAGTTTTATGATGATCCAAATGTGATCACATTTAGTAGGAATATTTAACTTCAATATGTATATATATTACACATTGTAATGTGCTTAGCAGGTCATAAGCCAAGGAGCATAGCCTTTTATTAACCAATATTTTATTTAAATTGTGGTAATCTTTTCAACGTTCCTGAAATTGCCAATTGTTCCCACGTAAACTGTCACACATATAGAAAATAGTTCCAGGACTATCATTATTAGAGGTCGTGCTTTTCTCCTGGCTTCTCTTGGCCATGTGTGGAGGACTAGAACACCTGCAGTCTTGAAGCTACCTGGGGTCACTTGTTTTATTCCCAAACCCTAGACCTAGTTCTGAACATGAGTTTTTAAAACTTAGGGTTCAGATGATGAATTTCCATACAAATATAAAGCTAAGAGTCATTAATCAGAGGCTTGGTGGGCAGCAGCAGCTTTGAAGGTTTGGCTGGTGATGCAGGAAATCCCATAGCACAGGGTTATTCTCCCCTGCCCCCCCCCCGAAACTCTCCATAAGAAATACATTTATAACGCAGAATAGTGATGTATATGTGTATGTGTATAAATACACACACAGGAAACCAACCAAAGTTGCCCAAAATCGAAACTTTTCTCTCCCTGTCAAATATGCTTTCGTGTTTCTCTTATTTTTTTCATTCTGCTCATCTTCCAAAAAAAAAAAAAAAAAAAAAAAAAAAGGTTTGAGAGGCAGGGGAGATGGCTTAGCATTGAAAAGTGCTTGTGACTCTTACAGAGGACCAGGGTTCAGTTTCTAGCACTTACATGACAGCTCACATCCTCTGCAACTCCAGTTCCAGGGGATCTGATAACCTCTTCTGGCCTCCACAGGCATCCAGCATGCACACGGGACACAGACATATGCACAGGCAAACACCCGTACACCTAGAGTAAAATAAAAATACCTTAAGAAAAATGTCACTCAGGTGTAGAGTAGACCAGTGGGTTGATTCTAGAGATGAGAATGGAATGGGGAAGATGGAAGGGTGGCTGGGTGAGAGAAGAGTTCTGCATCTTGATTATATGTGGCCGGAATGACTATGTAAATATGTGCATGAGAGGAAATCTCTCTCTCTCTCTCTCTCTCTCTCTCTCTCTCTCTCTCTCTCTCTCACACGCATGCACGCACGCACGCGCTCACATGGAGGAGGTCAGGTAAAGTTGTGATTCTACAGCATTTAATTTGTATCAGGTCAGTTTCCAAACTCGAAAACTGCAGTATAGTTACAGAATGTGTTGACATGGGAGGTGGGCGTGTCATGGATGATACCCACTGACCTCTGCCTTTCTCCCCCACTTTTTTTCCTCTTCATCCAAAGCAAAGCTGGAATTTATTAAAAATAGTTTTCATTTTGAGTGTTTTAGGATTTTGTTACATTGTACTGTATTTTTGCTTGGTCTGTTTTTGGACTTTTGATAAAAGGATCCTCTATTCGGTAGCACTGACTATCCTGGAAATCACTATGTAGATCAGGTTGACTTCATACTCACATAGATCCACCTACCTCTGCTTCCCTAACACTGGGAGGCATAACCCTCCACACCCAGCTTTCTTGTTATTGTTTGAGATATTGTTGTTTGTTTTTACTTTGTGGGTGTGTTTGTTTGTTTGTTTGTTTTTAGACAGGGTCTCACTAGGTAGCCCAAAGTTTTCCTCAAACTCTAGATCACACATACATGGTAATGTTTCATGAGTAGGTTCCATTACATGTAGTGTGGTTTTTTTTTTTTTTTTTTGCAATGTCGTTTAATATCACTTAGAATGGCACCTCAAAGTCACAACACGTAGGTTAATTCAAAATGCACTTCACCAGGGCTGGAGTCTGGACTGATAGCAGTTGTGACTGCATGAACTGACTTCATGGCAGCCAGCATTGCAGCTGCTTGAGCTCTGCAAGCTCAGACCTGCTTACTCCAGTGAAGTTGGAAAAGGCTCATGTGGAGTAGACAAACTTGTTTTCCTCCCTATTGTGCACCCCTGACCCATCCCACCCCATTTCGTATTAGTATATAACAACACTACACAATTACATCATTTACACACACAGAGACACAGACCACAAAATAGACACACACACAATAGACACACACAGAAGACACACACACAATAGATTCACTTAGACACATACACACTAGACACACACACAAAAGGCACACACACACACACACACACACACACACACAATAGATTCACACAAACACTGACACACACGCAATAGACATACACATTAGACACATACACAACAGGCACACACACAGCAGGCACACACACACACAAATTGTAAAAGGGTGGAATTCTCCTTCCATTCCCCCAAGACTTGATAAAATCAAATGGTTTCCTCAGTTGGCCTGAGCCTGTGAGCAGCTAGTAGAAAGTTAAGCTCCTGGTACTCACGTGACTTTTGCAATCTCTAGAGATGTGTATTTTAAGCAGGCTTTCCAGCAATTCTTATGCACATGGACTTACTGGGAAGCTTGGAAACACTTACTAAAGCAGGATGCGTGAGAACATAAGGTGACAAGGCCGCCGGAAGCTGGTTTTAAACGCTCCGTTGTGCAAACGATTCCAGAGGGAAGCTTTCTTTTCAGCTTACGTGTCTTTAAGCCATTTTGATGTCAACAGAAGCCAAATTCCCTGCCTTTTATGACAAAGGCATTGATGACTCAGTTTCCCCCAAGCACGAGGGTGGAAAGACCAGCACTCTCCCTTCCCACCAGCACTTCTGTGCGGCATCGTTTCTTCTTGGATGGAAGTGATTTTTCATTAGCGTAAATGGATGCATATTTTATAAACATGGACCATGTGTTTCATATTCCATTCATGTTTATTTACACATCCTGTAAACACATGTATACAAAGCCACATGGACATTTCAGGGGGAGTGCATGGAACACTACGCATGGATAAATACCACACTTGACGGGTGTTCCCTTGGGTGGTAAATCAGCCACCACCCAAAGATTTTCATTTACCTTCTTACTACCTCTGTGGGGGTTGGGGGGTGGGGCTGCCCTATAGGAACTCAGACATTCAGATTTTCCTTTCTCTCCTTCAGATGTCCAGGCTCTGATTTATTGAAAAAATTACTAATAAAGTATCAATTTTGATCTCTACTAAGTCAATATTGTAACTAAAATGTCACCTTGGTCTTGGGAAAAGAGGCCTAAGGTCAGGGAGGCTCTTCTCAGAGCGCATTCTCGGGCAAACCACATGGAAACTAGAGGGAAAGTTAAAAGTGCTTCCAGTGCAGTTGGAATGGAAAGAGATGAGTGGAACGCCTTGCAAGGAGAGGGAAGGCAGATCTGTAGGAAAAGGACAAAGGGCCTGCCACCCAGAGATTTTATCCATTGATGCTTTCAGGGAGTCTGGCATGAGCCTTGGGTAAAACTGTACCCTAGCTTCTGAGGCCAACACAGAGAGAAAGAATTATGTACATTCCACTCGCCCTGTTGGGTTCAACTCCACCCTTGGTTACAGGCTGCTCTGTGTGGCTCAAAACTCAGAGTAGGTGTTTGAGATGATGGGAAATAGTTAACCAGATTTATTCCTGGGAGTTTGCCTTTTCAGCTCTGGAAGTCGGAAAGGCACAGCTATTTGTGTTTCCTGTCATCGGTGTGTCCTTTAGCTTTGCGGGCATTTCAGGTTCCCGGCTCTTCTTCTGGTTCCTTCTTAACTAAGCAGTAATAAACAGTTTTAGGATTGCTTTCTAAAATGTTGACATCTGGAAGTGTGGTATGTGCATGTGTGTATGTACAGCTGTGAACCCACAGAGACTAGAGGAGGACTTGGGGTATCCTATCCCACCACTTACTGCCTTGTGTCCTTGATATGGTCTCTCTGGTGAACCTGGAACTAACCTGGTAGCCAGGAAACACCAGTGATAATGAGCCTCCTGCTTACAGCTCCATTGTGCTGGGATCACAGGCGCACATGGCCACGCCCAGGCTCTTAACATGGTTGCTAGGATGGTAACTTATGTCTTCATGCTTGCACAGCAAGCAGCCCACATGTGAAAGCTTTGAACTGCTTCTTTGAGAATATGCCTCATTTCCCTAAGTCCTTACCTACCCTTTCAATACCTCTAAAGCCCCAGGTTTTGAACTTAATGAGACCTTAAATGGGCTTGGTGAGGTTATTACTGCCTCTAAGTAAACCTCACAGCTCCTTCATTCAACATGGAAGACCTTGGCTATATATATATTGGGTCATTTTCAAATGACGTATAGGAGTCAGACTTATACAGAGCAGGGAGAGACAGAAGGGTAGTGATAGGCAGTCTTACTTTACCTTTTAAAATACTGTGTATCTTCTGAGGCTCTCTCAAGACTGAAATAGGCCCAAGTGTTTTCTCTCGGTTGAAAACAACCAGTTAACGATGACCATGTGTCTCAGAACTAAGTAAAAAAAAAAAAAAATGTTTTAACTAGGTGCTTGATAGAAGCCAAAAAGCAAAAGACAGTCAGGTAGAAATTGCACACCCCAACATTCTCTTTGACCTATGTCCTCCTTTCTTTAAATTTAAGGATTTTTCTATGAGGCTGAAGGCGAACACACTAGGCACCTAGATCGGACACACTAGGTAACTAGATCGGACACACTATGTGCCTAGATCTGAGCACTCACCTCTCTGACAGGTACACACCAAGAGCTCACACTTATCCTCACCCAAAGCCTATGCAGTTGGTATCTCACTCTTCACTGCAGAAGACAACACACATTCCATCCACAAACAACCAATTACTAGCTCAAGGTTAAAGCATTTAGTAGCTTAAACAGGATTTGAACCGAAAGCATGTGTAGTTTACAGGGGTCCGCCAAAGCCACATCCTACCCAGAGCCTCAGATTGAGATGTCATTTGGAAACAATCTTCATAAATGTGCCACTGCATTCTGCAGTGAGATAGCCCCTAGCTCAAGAGACAGTGTCTTTGGAGGAGCCACTGATACACAGAGACACCACCTGATGGAGGGAAATGCAACAATTACAGCGACTAAGATTGTTGGTCACCCATAGACTAGACAAAAAACAGATTCTCCTTAGTCTTCAGAGAACATGACTTTTTGGACAATTTGATTTCAGACTCCAGAACCATCAGTGAATTTCTGTCACTCTAAGCTACCCACTCCATGATCCCAAGGAATGTGTCCTAAAACCAGGTTATTCTAGGAATTTTGGAAAACAAATGGAACTTACCAAATGCTCACAGCCCTGTGTTCCAGGACCAGTCACTATAAACTATGAATGTTTACGTTTTCTCCCATTATTTTTGACATCCATCCTATTAAATTCTGTTTCAAAAGAGAGGCTGGAAACATGGCTCAGCTGGTAAAAGACTTGCCTAATATACCCAAAGCCCTGGGTTTGATTTCCAAAACCTCACAAACATAGCACGATGGTGCATGCAATGCTAGTATTGGAGAAATGGAGACAGCTGACTAGATGTTCAATGTCATTCTCAGCTACATAGTGAGTTCAAGGTCAGCTTCGCACTTCTTGAGATTCTATCTTAAAACAAGAAAATAGTAATCCCTTATGCGTTTTCTCTCTTGGTTGGTGTGCAGTAAGAATGTTTTTAATTTTCTGCATATGACTCTTTAAATGGTCACCATCATCCTGATTTTAGCTCCTTGAAAACAGAGCAGGTGGAGACCATAACCTATGCTCTTTGGTTTGGAACCCTGAGGCTAATGACACAGCTGGCCATGGAGAAATCCCCAGGAGGTGGCAGTATGGGTCATGAAACCACCAATCCACACAAAACCCCTGAATTACAAGCCAGTGACTCCTCTGGTACAACCAGCAAACCTGGGCCTTTCTACACAGCACTGGAAACAGCAGCCAGATCATGAGAGAGAGAGAGAGAGAGAGAGAGAGAGAGAGAGAGAGAGAGAGAGCGAGCATGTGAGGTGATTGTTTTCCAACCTTGTGTGGTCTTTTATTCTTGTTAAAGAGGAAAGCCTTGAATTAAAATGCTAACCTTCATTTAAAGAAAGCTATGGCTCAGACCTTGGAGATGTTTGTTAGCGATTTCAACATGT
Source organism: Mus musculus (assembly GCF_000001635.26). NCBI lineage: Eukaryota > Metazoa > Chordata > Mammalia > Rodentia > Muridae > Mus > Mus musculus. The sequence continues at coordinate 62,926,971 of NC_000079.6, forward strand.
CAATATCACCTCGCTATCCTGTCTTCTGTTGGTCTAAGAGTTCCAGGCAGAAACCTCTTAGTGTCAGTATTATTTAGATTTATGAACAATAGTGAGGACCAAAATAGAGAGATCACAGAAGGATGGAAGAAATGGCACATGGGCTCTTTTTAATCCCTTCAAGTTCATGATCCTCTTGGCCTCTGTCTTCAGAATGCTAAGGTCACAGATACACTCACTATGCACCACAATCTATTTCTTCAGTGCTCACTGGCTCCATGAGCCTCAGGTTCCCTTAACTCTCTAACCGCAAGAATCTTCATTTGTTTTAGCTTTGTTGTTTGCTTTGTTTTGTATGTATAGCATGTCACCTTGATTCGCAATGTTGTATGTAGCACAGCTCAGGAGAGAAAGTGACTTAAAAAACTACAAAGTAGAAGTTGTACTTCAGAAATACTGTTTCCATAAGTGTAGTCTAGGTGTGAGTGACTCTTAAGCACCATTGGATTATAGTTACCCACTGTGCCTGTTAAAATGTGGCTTGGTAAGGTCTGCCCTGGGGTTTCTGGTTCAGTAAGTCAAGGGTGGGGCAGAAAATCTGCAGTTGAAACCTACTCCCAGTGCTACTGTCACTGTGATCGATAAGGACCTCAGAGAGTTGCTTAATGGAGCTATGTCAGGACAAGTTGGTACTTGGGACACAAAATTTAGGAGTGTTGTTGTTGGGAAATGCTGTCCTAGTCTTCCTCTCCTGGGTGTTGTCATAGATGATGTCATCATACTAATCATGTCATTTCCAGCAGAGACAGTAGTTTCTTTTTAATTGTGTGTATGAATGTGTCTCTGTGTGGGTATGTGTGTGTGAATGGGAATGCCTGGAAGGCCAGAGATTTGATTCCTTGGACATGGAGTTACTGGCAGTTGTGCACCTCATGTGGGTGTTGGGGACTGAACTTGGGTCCTCTGTGAGAGCAGCAAAGCTATCTCTCCAGCCCCAGCATTTTCTGACTATGATGCCAGTTTCCCCCAATGATCTTCCCTAGTGGAAATGAATAATGATATCAACATAGTCTATAGGATACCTTTAAAGCCTAAAGAAAAGCTCAGTAAAGGCCAGGCCCCTGACTCAGAAAACTACAGGACATGGTTGTGTCTGGGATATCCCTGGGATTTCAACCCCTTGCCAATATTCATTTCTCTGTAGTATTCAGCTATTCCTGATATAATATGTACTTGTAGAGTGGGCTCATTTCTTGCTCGCTGAATGCCTTGGTCAATACTACAAGATACCTAAGATCAGATGACTTATGAAGAATAAGGTTTATTTAGCTCAGAATTCTAGAAGCTGAGAAGTCCAAGGTCACAGCACCAGTATCAGCTCGGCATCATGTGAGGGCCCTCTTGTTCGAGAAAATCTATGCTGAATAATAAGACAGCACAGGATGTGTGCTAAACCAAACATGCTAGCTTGAGTCATGTGTCTCTTCTTTAAAAGGTGCAAACTGAATCCTGGGGGTTCCACACTATGACCTCATCTAATCCCAGATGCCACCCAAATTCCTGAGCATAGGATTTGGAGACACATTCCTATGTAGAGGAAATTTGGGGGACACATTAAAACCTCACCGCCCCTATGTTTCCCCTCACCCCCCCAAATGTGGAGAGCAGAGACTTGACTTAGATGTTCCAGTGGGGGGCCAGTAAGAGGAGTACAAGAATTGGGTTGGGTAAGGGATAAGTCCTGGCAGTGTGTTCTTTTCCTGACCACTTAGGATTTTGTGAGGCACAAAATATAACAGAGACTATTTAATGCCTGCCAGAGTGATTTAAGGAATGTGTCCTCATTCTGTCAAAATAAACACCACCTATTATGAACTCTGAAACCCTGGTTGGTGTTTGAGGAGGGAGGCCCTAGATCCCCGATGCCCTCCTAACCCAATCAAAAGTCATACAATTTAAGCAAGAGTCAACCTATGCCCATGAACATAGAGTTGGAGAATTGACGGAATGTTGCTGGGTGAGACTAAGAGCGAAGATGGTCCATGAAGAAGCAGAAAGACTCTCACTGTCCCCTAAGGTTGGCTGAGGATTAAATAAAGAGGGAAGGTCCGGGTCTTTACTTACAGGCTGGGCTTCCTAACTACATTTTCTTTTGGTCCCACTAACTAGGGACCCTCCCGCTAAGCATGTGTGGACATCATAACGGGGGAGGGGTGGTGGTGACTGGTGACCATCTCCCAGCTTGAATGGAGTCACTCTACTGACCTGAATTTGGCACTGGAGATTCAGATTATGTGACAGAATTTGTCTGCAGTCATCCCTGTCTTTACTGCACTCTGAAGCTTCTGAGTCTGCTACTGTGGCTGTGCACATACCATACAGTCACCCCCTTTCTGTTTGTTTGGTTCAGCAAGTTTGGTTTTTGGCTTTTTGTAACCCACACATACTTCTTCTTTTTTTTTTTTTTTTTTTTTTTTTTTTTTTTTTTGGCTTTTTGAGACAGGGTTTCTCTGTGTAGCCCTGGCTGTACTGGAACTCACTTTGTAGATCAGGCTGGCCTCGAACTCAGAAATCCGCCTGCCTCTGCCTCCCAAGTGCTGGGATTAAAGGCGTGCACCACCACGCCCGGCCCACACATACTTCTAATGCACAATACTCTAGCCTGTGGCTCCCAAGTGCTGGCATTACAAGCATGTGGCACTATACTCCAAGCCACCGTTTAGGCTCTGAAATTAAACTGATCATGATAGATTTAGAACGAGCCGTTCAAGAAAAGTGATTAAGGCTCAGCATGGAAGACCTCAATAGATTAGGAAGACTTATTAAGAAAGTCTGGTGGAGGGAGTTAACAGTCAGAGCTCAGAGAAGGTATAGACCAAAGAAAACAGATATGGACACTCGATAAATACTCTCAAAGTCCAACCAGCGAAAAGACATCATTAGCAGAATTAAGATCGCTGAATGTTGACAGCACAGCAGGCAGCCAGCCAAGGGCTTCATCTCCAGTGACCTTCGATTCCCTTCCAAGCTGTGCAATACTTGGTTTGTTGGATCACATAAAACTGCTATTTTATACATCACAAATGACTGAGTAAAAACAATGTTATTTGGCTCAAACTAAAAATCATCATTGTCATGAAAATGGTGCAGCTACAAGGTCTAAAGCCAAACCTCTTTTTTTCTCACTACACTGCCGGCTAAACTTAGGAAAAGCATAAGCAACCGTCCTGTTTGTGTGGCACAGCCAATGATGACGTACAGTCCCCCACTCCTCCTTTCTAGTCATAAATAATGCACTTTAGGAAAACTGTAAGTACCATCTTGAAAGAGCCCTAAGCACTGACGGAACCACAAATGTCTGTTATCAAATTTTAATGGTGCTGTTTTGTTATAAAGTGCAGCGCTATCCTTTCAAAGAGACCATTCCAAGAACTCATTATGTACTTATAAAATAATAAGGCGCTTCACTGAGTGTTGAAAAAAGGGCAATCCCCTCCTTATAGCATCTCTCAGTATACCCTAATTATGTTTTTAAATCTTAAGCATGCAACCACGCTTCCTCAAGCAAGAGCTGAACAAGTATAAAGTAAATCTGAGTGAAGGCCTCAAAGAAACATGACTCAAAAAGCAAGCTAATGCATACTCGTTAGTCTCAAAGGATGGAGGTTTCTCAAGTGGCCATGGGCAGAAGGACATGCATTCCTAAGCTGAATCACTAAAATCATTCCCTCTCATCCCTCCTCTCCTCTCCTCTTCTTTCCATCTCCTGAACCAATGTAGGAAGTACGTGTCACAACTGTCCTGACTCTGTCCTCGGCTCACCCACCTCTGTGGGTTCTAGTACCATCAGTTAAGTAGTTTTCTCTTTGATTGCTTGTCACTCAGTAGAATCTTCCCAAAAGTGAGACGAATGATATCAAAAGACATCTTGAGCGTTCCTCCATGAATGAACATCTCTACCACCCTCTCTAAGGTTCAGGAAATACTATAGAGGGAGGAAGAGAAAGAATGTGGGAGCCAGAAGAAGAGGTGGGGGTAGAATTGCTGTAGAACATGGCATGGCTGTTAGGATTACCTGTTCAAGATCACTACAAGGCCCAGTCTTTTAATACCCTGTTATGCCGGGCTCATGGGTCCCCATCCCTCCCTGAGGACTTATTTGTAGTTAATGGTTGATGGGGAAAGGAGAGACATTTTTCTCAGTGGTGTAGCTTCGGCTAATGTGCCCAGGCTCCTGAGAACAATCCCTTACCAATCCCTCTATAAGCAGCACTAATGAAATCCTCTCTCTCTCTCTCTCTCTCTCTCTCTCTCTGTCTGTCTCTGTCTCTCTTTCTCTGTCTCTCTCTCTCTCTCTCACACACACACACACACACAGTGAAAATATGACAATAGAAAGGGTGGGAAAAGGGAAGAAGACCAGAGATGGTCATAGAGGATCAATACGATCGAAAAACCTTATATACATGTATGAAGATGTTATGACGAAACTCGCTGTTAGTGTATAACGGATACAAACCCTTTCCTAGAAAGACCAACATCTGGTCCTGGAGAGCTGGCTCAGCATTTAAGAGCACCAACTGCTATTACAGTGGACCCAGGTTCAGTTTCTAGCGTGATGGCTCACAACTGCCTGTAACTCCAGTTCTATGGGATAAAATAATACATGAAGGCAAAAAAATCCATACATACAAAATATAAATAAATAAATATTTTTTAAAGACCAACATCTTAGCTGAGCATGGTGGTTCACATTTTTAATTGAGCCGAGGCCAGAGGATCTTAAGTTCAAAGCCCAAGTGGGCTACACAGTTAAGTCTCAGGCATCAAGGATTTGAACAGGATAGTAAGATCCTGTTCAAAAACAATAATAGTATGAAAAGGCCATATTTACACCATATTATTTTATACTTATCAGATAGCTGAGTGACCCGGGGCAAGTACTCTCCCTCACACGGAGGACCACATGCGCTTTAGTCCTTGCTCCATCTTGCAGGGGCATTTCTGGGGTATACTATTGATTAGTGGATGATATGTGAACAAAGCAGAAACAGCTTTGGAGTTAAGATTTGGTCCCTACACCACGATGTTGATTGGAATTCTCTCCTGACTTCAAAAGTGAGTGAAAAAATTACTGCTCTCTCTGCAATGCAAATGGCTACCCTCCAAATCAGATAGCTTTTTTTGACGGTGGAAAGTTGTAACAAAACAAGATGAAGGCACACAAGAAGCCATGTCAGAAGTTAGAATGAATAAAGAATCATGTGCAATGGGGCTAGAGAGACTAAACTGATGTTGAGAATGAATACTGGTCTTGCAGAGGACCCAAGTTCAATTCCCAGCATTCACATTACACAGCTCACAACTGCTTGTAACTCTAACTCCAGCAATCTGATTCTCTCTTTTAGCTTCCTCAGTAACAGCCCACATGTTACATATGTAAGTAAAAATGTGTACAAGAATGGAGTCTACTGGTCAAAATGAATTTATCACTTAACTTTATTAAAGACTTGGATCAGAATTAAACAGAGTGCTTTAAGGCATCTGTGACACACCATATCAAATTAGGATTGTCTCCGGTCTGTTACTCAGAATGATCCGCCTGCATGGACAAAGAATAATTAATGCCAGAGTTGATTGAAATAGTAATCTGAGGGGTCTCGGGTGACAGCTCAATTAGTGAAGTGCTTGTCTTGCAAGCTTGAGGACATGAGCTCAACCTGCTTGAACCGGCTGCCATGGTGTGTGCCTGTAATTCCAGTGCTGTGGAGACAGAGACAGGCAGATTCCTGGGGACAAGTGACAGCCAACTTAACCTATGCAGTTACTGAGGGGCCCTGTCTCCAGAAAACAGGGTGGATGGCACAATTGAAGTTGTCCTCTGGCCTCCTTAAGCATGTACACATGCCTGTACATACATCACACCTAAACATGCACACATAGCCGGGCGTGGTGGCGCACGCCTTTAATCCCAGCACTCAGGAGGCAGAGGCAGGTGGATTTCCGAGTTCAAGGCCAGCCTGGTCTACAAAGTGAGTTCCAGGATATCCAGAGCTATACAGAGAAACCCTGTCTCGAAAAACCAAAAAAAGAAAACCCAAAACAAAAACATGCACACATATGTATACACACAATTAGCCAGAGTTCTTTGTGTTTATGTGAGTATATATGCATACAGATGGAGCAATTGTGTATGCTATATGCACACGTATGTGCCCTTTGATGCACACATGTATTGAAATGAGAGGAGGACCTTATGTATCCTGTTATACCACTCTCTGTTGTACTCTCTTGACACAAAGTCTTTCACTGAACCTGAAGCTAGGCAGGCTAGCAGCCCCAGTGACCCTTCTGTCTCTGTTCTCCACAGTACTAGGGTTACAGGCATGTACAAGGCCATGTCCAGCTTCTTATATGGGTGCTGGGGATTTGGATTCAGGTCCTTGGGTTCTGAACCAATGAACCATCTCCAAGTCATAATTTTTTTGAAGACTATTATGGTGGTCTTGGGTGACAGTCATCCCAGCCACAGGCAGGTCCTGACTGGTTCTGCCTCTGCTGAGGCAGTCACAGGTCTGGGATCTTTACCTAGTATCCATCTGTGGAGTCAGGGTTCTCCAGGCTGCTTCTAAGTATCCTCACATTAGTGTGCTTGGCTTGTGGGTTTGGCTGACTGTGCTCTTCTTGGGCCCCCAAGTTCTGTCTAATTCCTTCCTCAGCATACACCACCACTGGCAAGGTTGGATTCCCATAACAGATCCTGTATGCCAAAGCTACTTCAGTTGGACCTTGATGGTAACAGTAAGGATTCCGTTTGTTCATTTGTTGCTTTTTAATTCCACTGCATACCCACACTTTTAAAAATGAGACAATACAGAAAGGTACAATAAGGAAGCAAAGAAATTGCCTCAAATCTACCCCACTTACCCGCACCAGAAAGTGGCTTTGGTGCTAACCCCCATGTACCTCCCTTTGGGGTGCAGAATGGAAGGAGAGAACAGATAGGATAGATCAGGGCAAATAACTAAATGTTGTAGCATTCTGACCTAGGTCTTATTTGCAGACTTTTTTTCTTTTTTTCAACAAGCCAGAGCCCTATAGTGTTCTGGGTATGTGCTCTACCACTGAGTTATCAAACCAACTCTGAATTATCTTTTGAATTAAATATATACACAATTCCTATTCCCTCCATGAGATGTGTTAAGGAGAATTTTAGGTGGTATTCCTCTTCATCTGAATTAACAATGATACAAAGTATCATGTTCCAATTACAACTACAATTACAAGAGCCATCGACTGCAATTCAAAGACATGGCCAAGATGCCTTCATTTTATATTCCTTTTGCCACTTGAATATCTGCATTTTTTCCCCCAGAACAGTAGCCTCTTGGGAGGACTCTGGGTACACTTGTAGTAAGATGTTTCAGTGACAGCTCAGCAGGAGAAAGGTGGGAAACACATCTCTAGACTCCAGTTCTATTCTGCTTCCAACCCTGGACAGCCCAAATGCCACATGTAATACTGGAACAGTCTCCCCTCCCCTCCCCTCCCCTCTCCTCCCCTCCCCTCCCCTCCCCTCCCTTCTCCCCTCGTCTTCCTTTCCTAGAACTCCCTCTGTAGACCAGGCTGGCCTCGAACTCAGAAATCTGCCTGCCTCTGTCTACCAAGTACTGGGATTAAAGTTGTGCACCACCATGCCCAGCTCTCTTTCTTAATATTCTCTCTCTCTCTCTTCCTTCCTTTCTTCCCTTCTTTCTTTCTTTTTCTGTAAGGACCTCCCCTAAGTTTGCTTCTTGAAAACATTGGAAGAGAAAAGTTCTATTCCTTTCCCTTTCCCATAGCCAGGTCTCACAACCTCCCAAAGCCATATGTTTATAGTCTGTGTGCTGATCAGATCCCATATGTGCCAATCTAGATGAAGACTATGTCCCTCCATGGGAGGGGAACTAACAGCAAGGCAGAGCTATGGTGGCTCAGGACTATAATCACAGCATCCAGGAGGCTGAAGCTGGTGGATCACAAGTTAGAAGCCAGCCTGGGCTTCAATATGACAAATAACAAAATAAATCCCCAGCACAAGGTCTGGGTAATAAACTTTACTAAGCTTTTGTGGTTTTTCTTTAAATTGTGTGTACACATACATGGTCACGCATATGTGCATGTGTGCATGCACATGTATATACAGTCAAGAACTAAAATCTGACGGGTAGGTGAGCTTCAGGAATCCTCCTGTCTATACTTCCCAGCACTGGAGATACAAGCCCATACCACTGTGCAAGCTTGTATATGGATGCCACAGATTAAATTGGGTCCTTATCCTTATATGGCAAGAACTTTACCAACTGAATGAACTACCTTCTCAGCTCCTACATGGAATTATGTGCTAGAAACTCCAAAATAATTGAATCCCAGGGTCATCTGCCCTGAAAAGCCCTTTGACCCCTTTACTCTCAGAGTAAAAATTTCCTTTCTGCACTCTGAACTATTTTCTTTTCAATGAGTCTTTGACAAAAAACAAAAACATAACATGCCTGTGGCAAAGATCACCCATGGCCCACACCCACACCCACACCCACCATTCACCACCTCAGATGTGCCATCTGCAGCTTGCTACAAGCCTGTTGCTCTGCAGTGGTGCAATTCTCTTATCTTCGGGCATTCTTCCATAAGTGCTAGGAAATGAGTGTTCCCAGGATGCACTCCTCAGCAAGGGATGGATGGGAACTAAAGCATCAATTCTTCATCTTTGTTACTGGTGGCGGTGTGTGGGGCAGGAATGACTATGTGGTGATCTCTGCACACTCCACCAAATCTCCCAGGGGAATTGGCTTCCATTGCTCATAAAGGCAACTTCCTTCAGAGTATATGATATTTTGAGCCTTTCCTGTCTTACTCCCCACCCCATGCTCCAGTGCTTCTTAGAGTCCTCCAAGGAAGTTGCGTGTACTCAGTGCTTTGTTGTAGGTGTCTGTCAGATGTGTCCCTCTCTCCAAAAGTATATTACTAACTCCCAGTATCTTAAATGTGAACTTATGTGGAAATAAGGTCTTTATGGAAGTAATCAAATAAAATATGCTCTCCCCAGGCTAGAGAGGAAGCTAATTTGATATGACTAGTATCCTTATAAGAGCAGAGAAGTGGGGCAAGAGCAATGAAGAGAGATCAGAGGGAGAGAGAAAACAATGTGACAACAGACTTAAGACTGATGCACCTACAAGGGCTGTTGTTCACTCAGAAAGCCAAGAGAAGAGTCCAACCTAGAGCCATCAAAGAGAGTGGGACCCTGCTGACCTCTCAGGCCTCCACACTCCAGAATTGTGAGACAATCCTTTTCTGCCATTCTAGGACACTCAGTTTGTGGTAGTTTGTATGGAAACCCTAAGAAGCCAATAGTTCTCTACCCTGTTTATAACATACTCCTTGAAACACAATGATAAATAACAATGGCTTTGTTTTTTAATTTTCCAATTTTCTGGTTTAGGAATATCAGCGATTCTTCTGTCCTATGTAATGGCAGCTGGCGGCTATTCTCTGATGCTTAACAGAGAGGTAGCCTGGACTTTGCAGGCCCTTGGGCCTAGAAAGCCCACAGGTGGTCTCTCCCACACGCCAAGTAGAAGGTCCCCCATGATCTTCTGTGGTATTTGGGGCCCCCAGGGACAAGGTTTTCTAAGACATCCAAGTAGACATTGCAAGGTTTCTCAGAAGTCTCAGGTTGTCACCACATCCCTGGCTTCCTAAATCAGAATCTAGCCTAGATGAAAGGGATTAGAGATTAGATTCTGACTCACAATGCACAGAGAAGCATTGAGATGTGGCTATCTTAATGTGCTCATCTTCAACAGTCAGGTGTACATCTTCCTAAGTTCCTCATTAGAGGAGCCCTCCTTTCCTACCCTAAGATTCCCCCAAGACAAAAATCTACTCAACAAAAAAAATCACTAAGTTTTGACATCAACATTCTATGATTTTTTGGAGTGATTTTCTTAATGTCAATCATGTCAATGTATGAGCTTTCCATGGAGCTATTTTCAAGCTAAAAAGGAAAACCAGAAAGCAGGCCTAGAGAGATGGTTCAGTAAAGTGCTTGTCGGACAAATGTGAGGACTTGAATTCAATCCCAATCCCAGTGCTCACGCAAACAAAACAATAACAACCCAACACAAGGCTGACTTGGTAGTACACATTTGTAAGCCTAGCACTGGAGTGTAGAAGACAGGTAGATCCTGAAGCTAACTGGACCAGCCAGTTTAGCCTGCTTGTCAAGTTTCACAGTGGTTAAAAACCTTGTCTCAAAATAAATAAAATAAAGTCAGGGTATGTGTGGGACGATAGTACTTGATGCATGATACATGAGGCTGTCCTCTGTCTCAATTACTAAGGAAAAGCACAGTACAGGAAGACTTCCAACATCAACCTCTTTGGCCTCCCAATATCTGCATACACACATCTACACACACCTGTACCCCTACGCATATAAGCATGTATATACTCACACATGTATACTGACAGGTTTTTAGTATCTTACTAAAGCTGACCTCTTTCTGGTCCCTTGTCTTATTCTTGCAGCATAGAAAAAGCTGTTGTTCAGAAACCCTGTCAGAGTTGCTACTTACTGACAGGGACAGCTTGAAGTGACACTGAACGCACTCAGAATGTGCTTTCATGACGGGCTGAAGAGTATTTTAGGTTCTTGTGGGCCAAGAGGCAAAGCCAGGATATTTTGTGCACACTCAAATTTGCCCTCTGAAACTTCGCTGAACATCCTTGGGTCAGCAGGTACTGGGCCGGATTTGCACAATGTGCTGTGTTTGCCACTCCCTGGAGTAGTGGACCAAGAACAAGACTTCAGGTCAGAAGAATATAGCTGGGTTCCTCTTCAGTCACCTTACCATATAACCTTTAACAGTCTTACCCAGAGCAGAAGACCCTACTGGACATGCCAGCCACAAACGGGGCTCTTCTGGGGGCTAGAAGGTGCTTGCCTTGCAGAAATTGATGACCTGAGTGTCACCCCAAAATCTGCATTAAAAAGAAAGAAGTCAGATGTGGTAGAGCATGAGTGTAATGCCAGCACTGGGAAGGTGGAGGCAGATGGGTCCTCTGGGTTGGATGGCCAGGAAGCCTAGTAACTTACTTGGTGAGCTTCAGGACAGTAAGAAACCTGTCACAAACAGAAACAGGTAGACGGTGCCCAAGGAATGACACACATGAATATTGTCTAGCTTTCATACACATGTGCACATACATAAGAACATGCACACATGCACATATGGGGAAGAGGGGATGGGAAGGCGAGGGGTGGGGAGGGGAAGGAAGAGACGAGACACAGAGCCTGAAGCTCTACTCTAACTCCACAATCATGATATTCATTCAGTGTTGGCCTATGTATAAAGTAAGGGGACAGGAAAGGTGGCTTTACCAGAGGCATAGACCAACATGCATTCTGCATCAGTACCAAAGCTCCCTGTCATGGGGACACAGTTCCTCTGAGTTAAGTAAACTTGAGCTCAAACCGCATGAACCAGAAATGCCCAAGCTCAGATGCTCAGGCAGCACTGCAATGCCCTCCCCGTGTCTGAATCTCAGTAAGTGATTTTCCAGTTGACCCATTGACCTAAGAAAATCATTCCAAGGCATGATGGGTATTCTGCAATTCTTAGAATAGGTACACAATAGAGATAAGTCCTGATCAAGTACCAGCACTCCCTATCCCAAGAAACATTGTAACTGAGGCACGTTGGTATCCCCAGAATCCACGAAAAGGGAAGGGGAGAGCATCCTAATGAGGTTCCCACAAACCCTCATCTAATCTTGGAGAGATTTGCTAGGATCAAACGATAATCACACAAAAACCTTTTGCCTGCGAGCATATGCTCAAAATCTGTCAGTCAATTTAGTTACAGCTCTGTCCTTAGATGCCTCCTAAGTGTGATGTCCTTTTAAAATGTCTGTACTTGAAGTGCATAGTGTGACACAGACAAATCTGAAGATCCAGCTCAGAGGTACAAGCACACACACCTTGAAGCATGCCACCCACATCAAGAAATGGATTGTTTGTATCATTATAGAGATCTCCAAACTCCTTTCCTACCCCCACCCCAGAGGCAACCACTGTCCCAAACTCTCCATAGAATGCTGTCTTTCCTGAATTTTCCAATGCAAGGACACAGTATGTGCACGTGTCTGGCTTCTTTTGCTCAACATATTCTTAATATTCAGCTGTGTCTCTCATACAAGCAGTTCCTCTCTCTCCCTTTTCTCTATTTTATGACATCTTCCTTTAGTTTGTAAGAACTTTTCAATCCTGCATTGATAGCAGGAGCTGGGTTGAATTGCTTCACCCCTGATGTGATTTCTGGTCTTGATCACTGTGCTATCGTCTCTCCCACACTTTGGAAGTTATAAAGTCAATAACCAGACTGTCATTCCCAACACGGACAAGGGGTTTTTTGGGGGAGAAAGGCTTCTGTTATCTTAACATTTATTACTCTATTTGTCTTCAAATCAAGTCTGCTCGATTCATATTTAACCATTTTCTTTACATAGAAAACAGAAGGAAAGACTAGATAAGCTTCCTACCAGGGGAGTCTGGGTGGAGCTTTAAGATAAAAGGCACACACTCTGCCCATAAGATGTGGAGCATGGGAGGGAAAGGCCCACTGAGTGCTTTCCTGGCCTCTTGCCATTCTCTGAACACTTAAAATACGTATATTTTTAAAGGCAACTGTTCTAACATTTAAGCCAAGTTTTCTCTGGCTAATAAGTCTTTTCTTGCCTTCAATTAAAAAAAAAAACAACAAACAAACAGATTGGGAATAGAGGAAGACATATCCTGTCCACAATTTCATCTCATTAATCATCGAGGAAACTGTTGATACGTCCTTAAATATCAATGTTGGTGCCAAGGAACAACAGCAACAAAAAATATGATATTTGAAGCCTGATCTGATTGAGAAATCCTACGATCTTCAGGGCAAGACAGAGTGTCTTGAAACTGGTGGTACTAGCCTGGTAATGTCTCTTGCTGGAGTTATCTGCACACCCCAAAGATATGAAAGTACCCACAGGGAGTGGTACCTGTCAACAATGCATTTCTTCTATCGTTACTGGTACCATATAGAGCTGATTCTGAACCCTTTAGAACTTGGAAAGGGGGAAAATGATAGAGTCTTTATCATCACTATCCCTCAGTCTTGAATCACCACAATTTGTTGAGGTTTGGTTTTGCTGTGTATTGTAATGCTAAATGTGGCCCCAAGACCTGGAGTCTGTACATTAGACCTGTGAACCTGCCCCCAAGTTATTTCTGATTGGTAAATAAAGATGCCAACAACCGGCAGCTGGGCAGAAGAGACATGGGGGGGGGTTGTTTCCTGGGCTTGGGGTCAGAGGAGAACCTTGAGGAGAAGAAGGTGCAGGACGAGGAAGGAGAAGCTGCCATGGGTTAGGTGAGCCATAAAAACATGGCCCTGAGGACAGGCCAAAGGGAGTTAAGAGCATCAGGTGAAGCATAGTAAGTAGTAATTTGGGGCTCAATTAATATGGAGGATGACCTGGCCCTGAGTTCAAGACCAGCCTAGACTATGTACAGTGACACTCCTGGCCAGCCTGGCTGTAGAATGTGAACACGCCTTTAAATGTTTTTAATGCAGAAAAGAAAATTCTCAACTATGCCTCAACCTTAATCTAACTTCAGTTTTGTTTTTGTTGTTTTTTTTTTAAAGTGTATCACTCACAGAAAAGGTAAAGCTGATGGTAGATGTTCTTTTTTGAAATGCTCAGATCATACTCAATAAATATATGTGCTCATGAATATGCAAATGATCTATATAAAGTCTACTGACTTGTAAGAAAAGTCTTGAATTGCTTCTTGGTGTTCTAGGAATCCAGCATTTCTCTCTGTGCAAATATCACACTCCTACTTGGGCACACCAAATGGAGACTTGGCTCCTCTAGAAGCATCTGTTTGCTAGGAAGAACAAAGCCTACTCGCTGAAAAATGGCCCTAACTGTATGGTTTTCCAAACGCCTCTTCCCTTAAAAGTGACTTGGGAAGAATGTAATGTAGATGATGCAGCCTCGTGGTACGGTGTGGGGCTGGACTGGTGCCATGTTACATGGCTGTGTTTTACAAACAAACAAACAAACAAACAAACAAAAAAACAAACCCAAAAGGCTCGCGGTGAGGGTCGGGCAGAACACAAAGAAAGGAAGAGCAGACGCTGCCTGGAAAGAGGATGTCAAGACAGGGGATGGTACCGGAGAGTGTAATTTAATGCCTTTTTAAAAATTTATGTGAGTCTCTTGTTTTTCTCCTTGTCATCTGTGTTCTGAAGATAGAGAGTAAATCAGTGGCTTAATGACATTTGCAGGAAAAAAAAAATGACTGTAACCCAGTGTACCTGAAAGCTTATAATTTTCCTGGCCGGCCGTCTTGAGGTTTATTCCTTTCATTGCATTAAAAATGGAGACTAATTAAGGCAACTGGGGCTAGAGTGGGCCAAATTGGATTTTTCTTATGGCTTTGCCTTCGTCTCACAGAGTGATGTCATTAAACACCCGGGCTATGAAATGTGAAGGACAGCCTGTTTCCACCGCAGTATAGATCACGAAAGAATGCAAAGGTAATAGACCACAGAGTGCCGTAAAGCTTTAAGGAGTTTAAAAAAAAAAAAAAAACCTCTGCGGAGGCCATGCAGAACATGGGGGCGTGGGGAGGGGTTCTTCACTTTGTAAACGGACCTCAAGAAGGGGAGGAGAAGGTGGGTGGGAGAAGATGCCTTGCCAGCACCATACACACAGGCATTCTGCAGACGGTTTGATCTGGGTGCCTTCTGAGTGGCCAGCCATCATTCCTAGCCGTCAATATAGAATATGGACGTCAATATAGGGCACTAGGGTTGTCAAACTGCACACCTACTTGGCCGACTTACCCGGTCCAGGCGGCTTTTGAATCACCAGTTTATATTTTATGACCATTTAATATACATTTATGACTAAGAAACCCCTAGTGTGCTTTCAAAGTAACGATGTATTCATTAAATATGCTTACTTCATCTGTTTCCATGGGCACTGGGATTTGAGGGGTTAAGAGATATAGTCCACTAACAAAATTTGACTAATTAATGATGGTTAATTTTTGTTTGTTTGTTTGTCTTTATTTATTTATTTTTTACTTATTCGCTTTACATCCTACTCACTGACCCCTCCTAGTCACCCCTCCCACAATTCTGCCCCCATCCTCCACTCCCTTGTCTTCTGAGCAGGGGAGGCCCCCCCCTGAACATCCCCCCACTCTGGCACTTCAATTCTCTATGAGGCTAGGCACTTCCTCTCCCACTGAGGCCAGACAAGGCAGCCCAGCTAGAAGAACATATCCCAGATACAGGCAACAGCTTTTGGGATAGCCCCTGCTCCAGTTCTTCAGGACCCATATGAGGACTAAGCTGCACAGCTGCTACATATGTGCAGGGAGGCCTAGGTCTTGCCCATGTATGTTCTTTGGTTGGTGGTTCAGACTCTGAGAGCCCCAAGGGTCCAGGTTAGTTGCTTCTGTTGGTCTTCCTGTGGAGTTCCTATCCCCTAGGAGCTATAGTCCTTTCTCCTATTCTTCCATAAGAGTTCCCAAGCTCCATCCAGTTTTGTTTGTTTGTTTGTTTTGTTTTGTTTTTTACTTTTGGGAACTCCTGACAATGAGTATCGGGGAGTCTCTGACTCTTTTGCCTGCTTTTGGGACCCCTTTCCTCCTACTGGGTTGCCTTGCCCAGCCTTACTGTGAAGGTTTGTTCCAGATCTTATTGTATCTCGTGCTCTATTCAGTGACATCCCTGGGAGGCATGCTCTTTCCTGGGGGTGGGGATGGGGGAGGGAGATGGATGGGGTGGATCTGGGGGAGAGGAGAAGTGGGGAGGGGACTGGGAGGGGTGGAGGGAGGGGAAGCTGGAGTTGGGATGTATTGTATGAGAGAAGAATAATTAATTAAAAAAATCGAGTATACATAATAAGGTCAATTACAACATTTTATACATGTATGTAATATATTTAAACAGTCTCTCTCTCTCTCTCTCTCTCTCTCTCTCTCTCTCTCTGTGTGTGTGTGATGTTTAAGGACAGTAACCTTGAAGGAGGGATAATACCCAGAAAAGAACAAGATTCTGTGAAGTAAAATGAGATTAGTTTGGCTAGAATAGATTGGCGTTGTACCAGTCTTGTATTGTCTTGGATGCTAAGCTAAAGGTTTTAAACTTTTTTTTTTAATTATTAAAAAAAACATTTATTGAGATATCATTGACACAGAAAGAAAGCTGTACAAATTTAATATATACATCTTAGTGAAACTGGGCATACTTACATACCACGACACTTAGCACTACAACCAAGTCTACAAACATCCATTAACTTGTTTTTATAGACAGTGGGGGATATGAAAGGCTCGAAGCAAGGGGCTTGTATTATCCAAGGCTATTTTGTCATCAGCAACAGGGAAGCCAACTCGCCCTGGCTTAAACAGTCAAGCGAGTCTCTTGGCTTACATAATGGAAATGTCTGCATAGGTGCTGGCCTCAAAGAAAGCTTGATCTGGCAGGCCCAAACAAGGATGCAGAAAGCTGGAAGTCCAAGGTCTTGGTTGCTGTCTGTCTTAACTGCATCCTCAGTTACCACATAGTTCCTCCTTCCTGTCTGCAGCAACTCCAGGCCCAACGTGTCCCCTTCGGAGGAAGAATGACTTGTGATATTGTTTTGTTTGGCTCGGGTTTTGCACTTGTGGAAGAAGGCAGAAGCATGCTTTCCTGACAAATGCCCTTTGTGTCTCCAGGGCTAACATTGGGTTATTGGTTAGGTTGACTGGAAATCCAGATTTTTATTGGCCACCATAGCCTACCTCTGGAGCAGGAGGTAGGACAAATTCTGCCCCCCAGCTCCCAACATCAACTTGCAGAATGAAAGAGATTTCCTGAGAGGATTTTAAAGTGCTGCCAGCAGAGAAGAACTCTTGGGTGGTCAAGGAACAAATATCCACTAGTGGAAATAAAACTCCAAAATAATTACAAAGGTAGGTTTATGTGAAAGTTAGGGCACTTTCCTCTGACCAAAGAAGAGCAAACTATCCAGTCAGCCACTTTCTCAGCTTCCTGTTAACGGTGCACAGGTTCCAGCTTTTCTGTTTCAGAATCATCAGTCATCTTGTCTATAAAACCCAGGGTCATTTTCTCAAACAGAAAGAGTTCTTGAACTTGACAACAAAGGAATTTTTCTCCTGGAGATGCTAGTGTTTTTACAGAAGTCCTATTTGCACGTCCCAAGCTCATTTTACACTGACCAGCCAGGAGAAGGCAGCAGGTGTTCAGAATTCATGAGGAAAACTCGAACAGTTTGGAGGTGGACTGTCTTTGTGTGTGTGTGTGTGTGTTTAACTATTAGCTTTCAGTTGCCACAAAAGCAGATTTTGACATGACTTAAAGGGGGAGAAAGCAGCTACATACGTCATTCTCTATAGAAGTACGTATTTCCCCCCCTGTGCGGCTCCAGTTGCTGCAGACCGGAACCCAGTGTTAACTACAAAACTATCTGGCATAAATGAGGAGCAGGTCCAAGCAGCCTTCCAGATGCTTGGCTTCCTTCGGAGGAGTCACAAACTGTCCTTGTCATTTACAGTTCAACACCGCAGATGCAACTGTGAGGGCTTAGTCTATGTTGATCCCTTTCTGGATGAGAGGGGGTACGATACCAGGTGTTCCCCACCGGGCTTCCAACACAGGAGGCTCAACTTGGTCCACGCGCCCGACCACTTGACCCTCTGCCCGTGTACCAGTGCCCTAGCAAATGAATGTAGTTCTGGGATTGTGTGAAACCGGATGGACTGGAAGAAATCCGCCAATGAGAAAGGCTTGATGGAGGGAATATACCAAGTTCCCCAAAAGGCAAACGGGGCTGGAGTCAGTCCGTTATAAAGTACATCTGCGCTTAATGTGACTCTCTAACCCTACAAGGGTCCTCTGTATACTCCGAAAGCTTGCAGTTCACGGTAACAGGCTGAACCCTAATGCCTCTTGTCTGGAAAGGAAAATACAAGTTCATACCAGAAACAGAAAGAAAGCAAAGCAGGTCACCCACTCCCAGCTTGAGTTTATCTGTGCACGGGCAGCAACTGCTCTGTGAGTGTGCTATGCTAAGTGCTCTCCTCTGAGATGGAGGAGTGTTATTGATACTAAGACCAAAGCCTCCGGCTTTCAGTGAAAGCAGCACCCTCCCTCATTACCCAAGTAAATGGCATCCCATTCTGAAATGCAGCAACTGGCGTGCATTATACCGAGATAACATTACAGTGTCTGAAAAGACCCGATACAGATGCAAAGTGACATGAAGTGAAAAATGGTGAGTCGTTTATAGTGAGATAAATGAGCTTTAGGTAAGAGGGGTCAAGGCTGGGAACCACAGGAAGCCAGGAGGACAGGGAGGGGGTCTCTGAAAGGCCGGGATTAAGGATGTGGGCTTGGACCTGATTTTCCTCTTCCTTTCCCATACCTCCCCCTTCTAAAGTATTTGTTTTGGTAGTTTGAGTTTTTCCGGAGTAGTTTCTAAAGTATTTGAAACACAAAATGAGTATGAACAATTCTAACTTGACTTTCTGAAAGCTCACAGAACCATTCATGTTGAGAACGTGGATTGCTTTTCCTAAAGAGTCTGAACATATCTTTGTATTTCAGTAGCACCATCTTTACGTTGGAGTGTGCGTGAGGGGGTGTGCAGCTGAGTGTTGATGTGCAGGTGTGTCCTTACAGGAGAACAAGTGTGTGTGAATGTGTGGGTGGAGGCAAGAGGCCAACCTTGGGTATCATTCCTAGGTGCCATCTCCTTTGTTTCCTGAGACAGGCTATCACACTGGGACCTGGACATTGTCAATTATGCTGGCCCTCAAGCCCTTATACTCCCTAGGTTGCCCCTTAAGCCCTAGGGCCCGCCTTTCTCTGCCTCCACAGATTTTTACATAGGTGCTGAGGATTGAACTCGGGTCCTCATGCTTTTTAAAGAAGTACTTTAATAACTCATTTGTTTATTATTTATTATTTATTTATTATTTATTATTTTACTCTATTTCTAGGCTGGACTCAAACTCATAGTCCTCTCATCTTCACCTCCTGAGAACTGGGATTATGGAACACCATGATGCCAAGTTTTATGTCTCTTTTTCATTACAGTCCCTGTGCACACAACAGCAAGCAAGGTTCTGCAGCTCCTGCTGGAATCAGTGTCTTCAGCTGACCACTCCCCCCACTCCGTTCTAAACAGCGTCTTACTTAGAGTTTTGCTATTGTGAACAGACACTATAACTCAGGCAACTCTTATAAAGACAACATTTAACAGGGGCTGGTTACTGGTTCTGAGGTTGAATCCATTATCCATATGGCTTGAAGCATGGCAGCACCCAGACAGGCACGCTTGTGGAGAAAAAGCCACGAGTTCTGCATCCTGACCCGAAGGCAGTCAGAAGACTGACTCCCATGTGGTTAGGAGGAGGGTCTCATTGCCCACCCCCACAGTGACACACTTCCTCCAACAAAGCCATACTTACTCCATCAAGGCCACACATCCTAATAGTGCCACTCCCTGGGCCAAGCATATTCAAATCACCCCAATCAGTAAAAATAAGATTTGGGTACTTACTTCTTCTGGTGGTTTGTATCATATTTCCAAGTTTATTTCTCAATTCTTTGATTTAACTTTAGAGTTTTTTAAAAAATAGGTGTATGTGTATTTGTGTGGGGCTCCATGAGTTTATGTATATCACACACATATGGGTGTCCACTGAGACTCTAAGAGAGCTCCACATCCCCTGGACTTAGAGTTATAAGTGGTTGCGAGCACGGGTGATGGGAACCAAACCCAGGCTACTGCTAGAACAGCAAGTACCCTTAACCACTGAATCACTGCTCGCCCAAACTTTGGACTATTTACCAACTCTGGTAAGAAAAGTGTTGGTGTCTATTTGGCTCTCTTCCAGCTCTTCCTTCAGCTCCCACTGTTTATCAGTTAGATGAGAATTATCCGGTCTTTGATTATCCTTCCAAATATAATATAGTTGAGAGCAGACCTCCATATCTCTGAGTTCTGCATTCATGGATCAATCAGCTATGAACTGAAAATTTTAGAAAAAAAATTGCATGCATGCTGAAATGGACAGTCATATTAATTTGCTGCTGTTCTCTGAGCAGTACAACTAGTATTTATATAGAACTTGAGCCATGTCAAGTATTATAAGTCATCTGGAGATGGTTTAAATTGTAAGGTGTGTGCAGAGGTTATGCACAAAATGCACCCCACTTTGTATATGAGACGGAACTCTATAGGCTTTAGTGTCCTCAGGAAGGTATTAGAGTTAACCCCCTCTTAAGACTAAGGACAATTATATTCTACTTAATTTGGTGGGAAGGGAGCTTAGAAATACTATCTCATTATACTATCCATATTGACTCTGAATTAGTAATTGTCCTGCATTAGCTTGGACATTCCATGACCTCACCAAAAAGCACTACCTGCCAGGTCAAATACATGAATCTACAGGGAACATTTTTCATTCAAACCCCAACAACCAACCTAATCAAAAGATGGGTTATGGCCCTGAGAGAAGAGTTCTAAAAATGACTAAAAATATCTTTCGAGGTGTTCAACATAACATCCTTAGCAACTCTAGAAATTCATATTAAAGCTATGTTGAGATTTCGTCTTCCCCAAGGCAGAATTGCTGAGAGCAAGAAACAGTTGATGGCAAATGCTGACTGGGGAGAGTGTGGAGAAAGGGGAACCCTCATACACTTTTTGTGGAATTACAAACGGATGCAGTCACCCTGGAAACCAGTGTGGAGAATTCAAAAGTTCTTTGGGTATATGCTAGCAGCATATATCTCAGCATATACCCCCAAAAACTCAATAGCCTAGGCCACAGATACTTGCTCAGCCATGTTCATATATGTATAACCACCCTACTGGGATAGTAACAATAGACATGTTAAAGTGGAGGGGAGAAAGCCAGGAAGCCTCAACTCTACACAAAGAACTGTAGGCAACTAAGTAATGCTGAGCATGAGAAAGACAGTCTTCCCCAAGGAAGAGCACACCAACTGGGTATCTAATACCAAATGGTCAGCCCTGAAAACATACATACAAGTAACACTATACAGATTGAGCAGGTTATATCTAGGAACAGATAGGTATAGACATATATGCAAACAATAACCATTAGTAAAAGAGAAAGAGGCCGTGGGTTTGAAAGAGTACATGGAGAAGTATAATGGAGGGCTTGCAGGGAGGAAAGGGAAGGGGTAAATGATGGAATTGTATGATAATCTCAAAAATAGAAAAAAAATGAAAAAAAAAACATATTGTATTATGGAAATAGGTACAACTATTATGTGGCAACTAAACAGGAAATAATGTATCTTTTACAAAATGTAGCAAGAGAAGAGTGTCCTAGTTACTCTCTCCTTATTGTGACAAAATACTGAGGAAAGTGACTCTAGGAAGGAAGGGGTTAATTTGGCTCACAGTTCTAGGGTGCTGTCCATCCTGGTGAGGAGGGCGTGGCAGCAGGAGCTTGAGGCAGCTAGCCACATGCACCTGCATTTAGAAAGCCATGCACAGTTAAAGTAGGTCTTCCCACCTCAATTAACCCTGAACAGCTAACCCCTTACAGGCTGTACAGAGTCCTGTCTTACAGGTAATTCTAGATTTTGCCAAGTTGACAATCACAATTAGCCATGACAGATGGTTGATCTTGAGTGTCAACTTGACCACATCTGCAATCAATTAAAAACCAAGGAAGTGGGAGGGGGCAGGGGAGAAAGACAGAGAGATGAAGAGAGAAGAAAGGGAAGGAAGATAAAGACAAGAATAATTTTTTTAAAAAGAAATTACCACAGAAGCCTGATATGCTGGTACATGCCTGTAAGTTCAGCTACTCAGGAAGCTGAGGCTAGAGGATCATAAATTCAAGATCATTCAAGGCAACTCATTGAGTCTGTCTCTATATTTTTTCCTTCCTTCCTTCCTTCCTTCCTTCCTTCCTTCCTTCCTTCCATCCTCCCTCCCTTGCTCCCTCCCTCCCCCCTCTCCCTCTCTTTCCCTCTCTCTCTCCCACCCTTCCCTTCCCATCCCTCCTTCCTCCCTCCATCTCTTCCTTTGGCAGTGTCTTGCTATGTAGCCCTGGTTCTATTAGAACTGAAGGCACAGCCTGAACCTCCCACATGCTGGGCTAATGGGTATGCATGTCCATACCTGGCTTGTCTTGACTTGCCATCTCCTTCACCATTTGCTCCTTCCCCAACTCTATTTGGAGGGAACACAAGCTTTTGGAGACCACAGGATAAAGAGACATATAAGCAGAGGACAGTTTTCTTTTGATCCTGCCCCGAGAAGCCATCTGGTGACTGACTGTCCTGTGCTCTCAGGAACAGCCCGAAATGCCTGCTGCTGGTGAGGGAACAGGCAAATCTGAGTCAAGATCAATGTCACTTAGTGAATTAGTGACAGAGACAGGAACAGAATCCAGACTTTCTAACTTGGAGATTCCCCCCTTTTATGTTTAAATGGCTCTTTTTATTTTAATCCAGCTGTGCCATGTTAATAAGGTTTTGAGGAGACACAGCTTCACAGATTTTGGTATATACCTCGGCTATTTGTTGTCTGTTTAATAAGTTTTGTTTGTTCTCCAGATGTCCATTATCTGGCAGCCTATAATCATATACAATTGTTTACACCACTTACCGTTTGCTTTCAAGTCATGCCAAGAAGGGTTTGGTGTAAACTGGCTGTCTGCGACAGCCACACAAAGCTAAGCCTTTAAAAGGGTCTATTCAAGCCTATATAAATAAACACAGCAATATGGAAAGTAGCCCTGTGGACATTTACAGCACTGTGGGGCAGCTGGGAAACAGGCAGACTTCCCCCCACCGTGGTTTGGATTCTCCTCTTAAAGACCATTTTAATTTTCTTAAATTCTATGTCAATTTTTTTTTCATTGGGTGTATTCATAGTACTGTGTCACATAAGGACATTTTCATACAAGGATGTGACAGAAGTTGAGCATGCAGCCCTTGTCATAGTTGTGGGAGAGTTATTCTTGTTTTAGCTCAAACTCACTGTCTTATTCATTCTCCTCTCACCCTTATACACTCCAGGAAAACCCCTTCAGATGCAACCAGTTACAAGCAGGTGGTTAGCAAACCTTCACCCTGGGCTTGACTTCCAGACAAAATGATCAAAACTAAATTGCATCTATGCTCATTAAAAGGCCATCAGGCAGGCCAGGACCACTGCAGAACCACAGATGGTTAGGTCATTTTGGACTAGTAAATATGATCAGAAGTCATCCTTCAATGAGCTGCTTAGCTATATGAAAGAAACCACAGTCCAAGAAAGCAGAATTTCCTAACCCCCAACTAATCGGCACATCTCTTCTGTGCAAAATAATTCAATACTAATTTCTTTCTGGAGGTGGCAGAGGTTCAATGACATAATCTGTGGCATTTGTACATGCAGGTGCTGTGGAAAATAGCTGGTATCGTTTCAATTTAGACAGTGTCTTTCACTGATCTGGAACTCAGCATATAGGTTGTCTAGCCAGTGGATCTTAGGACTTCTCTGGTCCTGCCTTTTACACACTGGGATCACACGTGTGTGCAAGTGTCTCCGTACTTACAAAGCATGCACTTTCCTTCCTGAGTTCCCCTCCCCAGACTGTGACATGATCTTTGTATATGAAAATAATATTGTGTATCAGGAGAGTTTTAGGACTAGATTGAGTAAAAATGGGAGTTTCCTTTGTTAGATGTTAATCGGCTCCTCACTGCGCACCCTGGAGCTCCACCAAAATGTCATGGGCCAGGATAAGAGGTTCACAGACATAGGGGAAGCTCTCACCTTTGTGTTTGACGGTTAGTGGATTCTCACTACATTAATAATTTAGAGGCTCAAGAAATGGCTCAGTGATGAAGAGGGCTGTTCTTGCAGTTCCCAACATCCCCATGGAGGCTCACAACTACCTGTAACTCTAGTTACAAGGGATCTGGTGCACTTTTTCTAGTCTCTGTGGGCATCAAGCATACAAGTGGCATACAGACATACATGAAGGCAGACACTCATACACATAAAATAAATAATTTCTAAAAAAGATTTATTTATTTATTTATTTGTATATATGTGAGTACACTGTTGCTGTCTTCAGACACACCAGAAGAGGGCATTGGATCCCATTACAGATGGTTGTGAGCCACCATGTGGTTGCTGGGAATTGAATTCAGGACTGTTGGAAAAGCAGACAGTTTTTCTTAACCACTGAGCCATCTCTCCAGCTCCAAAATAAATGATTTTTAAAATGAGTAACATAGGTGATTTTGTCTTATGCACATATTCATGTTAGCCCCCTCAGCAAGCAGTCTTCCCCTATAGATTTTTCATTATTTCTTGTTGTTTATATGTTTGTTTTATGCAGTGATGGGGATTGAACCCATAGCTAGGCAATGTTCTACCACTGAGCCACCCCCTTAGCCCTTTGCTCTGCTCCGTCCCCACCCCCAGCCATGGGTGGTTCTACCCTCACCTTTATTCATAGGTGATCTTTTTTTCTGATTTGAATTTCAGCTACTTACGTGTAAACTGTTTTGTTCCACAAAGCCTTGAGGATGTGGAAGACTGGCTTCTTATACTATCCTGTTTTCATATACAAGGCCATGTTACAGGCTGGGAGGGGAACCTGTGTATGTGTTGCAAATGTGAAGTCACTTGCACAAGCCTGTGATGCCAGCGTGGAGAAGTAGGGGCAGGAGGAGCCCTGGGGCCCACTGCCCAGCCAACCTAGCCTTTTGATCTTTGTATCTCTAGCAAGACACATGTGCAATAAACATCTGCTGGATCCACAAGTGACTACATGAGCAACAGTGTTACTTCCTTAAAACAAAATGGCAACACATTAAGTGTTACAACAGAAATGTATCTTTGCAGTTGAAAACCAAGGAATACTACAAACTCACACAGCACAACAAACCCCATACAGATTTATTGGGATTAAAGAATCCTAGAACTTCTGCTAGGGCAAGAAGCTGCAGTGAATTGAGCAGAAGACGGGTTATATAAGTTTTCTTGGGAGAAGGGCGGTGGAGCTTTCCAGAGTGGGGATTGGTGGGTTTTCAAGTTCAAAGCTTGAGCTTTTTACTCTGTAGGGTGTGGCAGGGGGAGGTGGGCTGCTGCTATTAGGGCAGTTGGAGTGTTCTGTGGGTGGAGTCTGGTAGGTCGTGTTCCTCAGGGGAGGGGCCTGGTCACTTGTGTGCCTCAAAGGCTTATACAATGTACTTCTATTCCTATGGATTGTTTGAATTTGGCTCCTTTTAAGTGGCACCAGAATGGTGTTCATATTTGCTTGTGGTATTTAATTAATGCCATCAGGGTTTGGATTAGCTAAAGTCCTGTGAGGTCATCTTTGTTCCATGCAGTAAATTTTATTTAAAGTGCTTTTGGGGAGTGGAAATTATTGTTGATTTTGGAGTGTGTGTGTGATCAGGCTGTTGTGGTTATATTTAAAGGGGAGTCCTTGGATGCTAAAAAGCAGGCTAAAATAAGAGCTAAAATTAGATTGTATGTTGAAATAGCTTGAGAATAACTTGGGAGAGTTAAGGAATGAGGCTATGGGTAAATGAGAAAGGCCATGAGTTGGTTGTTGTTGATTCTGGATGCTGGGCACGTAGAAGTTCGTTAAGCCATACCCTCTGCCACTTCCTGTCTATACATTTTCCCATAATAATACTAAAAACCATGTTGTGTTTTCAGGAACTCTAATGCAAGAGCCACACTAGACCAACAACCATGAAACCACAGAGTCAGCAACCCCCAGAGCACAGGAACTGTGCCCTGAGCCCTAAGAACAATGGGGCACACTGGTTTCATTTCTGGTGATCACACTGCAATTGTGACCACATTTTGTTTAACTGGGATTTGTTGTAACTGTCCATAACAGACCTAGAGAACTGTGACACAGGACCGTTGGCTGTTCATTCAAACAAACTCCAGCTCAAGGGCAGATACTGCCTTTGTAAACTTTGTATGTTACATTATAAACATTACAAAGTATACTTTGTAAACCCTCAAGGCACAGAACTGGCCAGGCCCCAGTCTAAGGAGTTCCATCAGTCAGGCCCCAGTCAGAAGACTTCCCTAATGGCCTGTGTTCTGATGGCTATAACAGCCATTTCAGCCCTTCAAGGTGGGAAAGTGGCCAGGTATCCCAGGTATCCTCCCGCCACTTTCCTAATGGCCTTACTGCTATAACTGCTATTCCCAGCCCCAAGGAAGGAGTATGGCCAGGCCCACTCTCAAAAAAAAAAAAAAAAATCCCACCAATCCCTGAGTTTGCACCAAGATAAGGCCATATAATCTCTCTAGTCACAGGCCACTCTGGAAAGCTCCACCCTCACTCCCAAGAAACTCCATATATAAACCCTGCATCTTGCCCAGTTCTCTGCTCCTTTCCTGAGCAGAGGGAGGCAGCCACCTTCCAGGGTTTTTCCCTCCTAATAAATCTCTTGTGTGAGGTCTGTGGTGTGATGTGACTTTGTTGTATTCCTTGGCTCCTGACAGACAGGATACCTGTCCTATGCAAGCTGTATCACTTACAAGGACCATACCCTAGCAGCATCTTGAGTCCAACTGTGGGCCCCCTCCACTGGTATAAGTAAACAAAACCTTTCTAGCCCTCTTCCTGCCTAGTGCTTCATTCCAGCAATTTCTATGAGTCTCAGTATTCCTTGGGTAAGGTTGCTGGGTAAATATATAAGTTGTCAAATTAAATCTGAATTTCAAAAACACAACAGACACTTTTGAATACACCTCAAATGTCATAGGGAAGAAATTTCACATCTTTTATTTCCACGTGCAGAACCTGACCGCCTTGTTCTTGGAGCTCTGAGATGTTGAGAATCACAACAGGTTAGTCAGTTAATTAACAGAGGGTATTTTCCATATTTATATGGTTCAATCTTATTGAAATTCTTATTTAGCTTTCTTCACAAGAGAAAAGGGCTCGATTTTACTGAGGAAAACAACTCTATTAAAATACTTGTATTTACAAGACTTTTTTTTAAAGAAAAATAAAATATACATTGTGAGAGATGTTAAAAAGTTGGGTTTTTTGTTTGTTTGTTTTTTGTTTAAAAAAAGTAGCTGGCCCGGCCACGCTGCCTCCTGACTTTCGCTGTTATTTAACCATTTGTGATTTTTGAGACAGGGTGTCAATCTACAGCCTAAATGGGTGGAATCTCTTAGGGCTTCCTGCCTCTACCTAAGTATGGGAGACAGAGCTTTGTGCCATGTCGCCTTCCAGCTACCTAGGAAAGTAGGAGTCATCAGACTTAAGAGTAGACTAGCTTGGTCACGATTTACCAATCTGAGATGCTGTGTCTTGAGATGATGGGGTTCGCTTAGTGACTTTTCGGGCTCCCATTCCTGTCAGCAGTGTTAATGAATTTGGTGTTCCTGCTGAGGTGTCTGTCTCAGAGCATACGGGTACAGCAGAGCCCAGTAAGGCCTCCTGATGGTTATATTCTTATTTTTATTCATTTTTAAGAATTAAGAATTTCAATTGGTGGTGGTGATATATGTCTTTAATCTCAGCACTCAGGAGGTAGAATCAGGCAGATATCTGAATTCAAGGCCAGCCTGGCTTACAGATTGAGTTCTAGGACATCCAGGATCCAGGGTTACACAGAGAAAACCCTGTTTCCAAAACTCACCCCTCTCCAAAAAAAAAAAAAACTTTTTTCAGAACTCATTATTTCTTCCTTGCATGAGATTTGTTATTTATATATCCTTAATACACTCTATGTGTAATGCTCTTTTACAGTATGGTTCAAAATACGGTGCATATACTATCAGTATACTCATCACTTTCAAGCTTGTTGAAAATATTTAAATAACTGGAAAGGAAAAGGAGCAACCAAAATAGCTTGGTCAGAGGGGGAGGGGCAACTGTGGTCACCAATCCTGATGATTTGTTGTCAATCCCAGGGCCCACATCCTGGAAAAGAGAGAACTGATTCGCACAAGTTATCTTTCAGCCACCACATGCATGCTGTCAATGTGCCCCCCCAACACACACACACACACACACACACACACACACACAGAGAGAGAGAGAGAGAGAGAGAGAGAGAGAGACAGAGACAGAGAGACAGAGACAGAGAGAGACAGAGACAGAGAGAGACAGGGAGAGAGAAAGAGACACAGAGAGAGACAGAGACAGCACACACAGAGAGACAGAGACACAGAGATGGAGGCATGTATGTGATTAAAAAAGACTAGTTCACAAAATATATAAGAAAAACAATCCTCAGACTCAGTAATAAGAGAACAACCCAACAGAGAGTGGACAAAGGTTTCAGCATACATGTCACCAATGGGATTCCATTTATATGAAAATCTTATGTGTGTGTGTGTGTGTGTGTGTGTGTGTGTGTGTGTGTGTATGAGGACTGAACTCAGGTCATTAGGCTTCTGCAGCAAGGGTTGCCTACTACTAAGCCACCTTGCAGACCTGAAAGTCTTGATTATATACATAACTTACCATTCCATTTAAAGAACTGGTCATTTGGGAAGGAGGGCGTGTGATAGGATTACCAAGAGACACGAGTGAAGCCTCTAGGGTGACAGCAGGGTATCAGGTATGTTGACTGCCAGACATAACATTTTATACTTTGGATATGTGAAGTGTGTTGTGTGTCTTCTAAACCATGATCAGTTTGTTTTGGAAAGTAAATTCTGGCTCAGAAGCATGGCATTGTATACAGGGTGGAAGGGGCAGGATCGTAGTTAGTCCTGTCAGGCACTGTCATCCAGTACAGGGGAGGGCAACCTGGTTTTTTGGTTTGGATTGGTTTTCCACTAGAAGAACAGTTGCATCATTAGGAGGATAAAATAAAAGCTCATGGGAAGAGCGATGTAAGGAGAGAGAGAGAGAGAGAGATGTGCTGGTTGCTTATCTAGCCCACGACAATTCAACACTTGCCATGTTTCATCACGACAGGAAATAAAAGCTTGGAATTGCTGTGCATCCAATTGGTAGTGACAGTGTGCTGGCTCGTTACTCAATTCTCTGTACTGATTTGTTAGAGGGTGTTGTCATCCCCACAGGTTTTCAACACTCAGTGAAGTCATTCATTCTCAGTCCATTGTTTTGGAAACTTGAGCGAAGATCAGTTGGCTTCATGGGAGAGCATGCTCGCAATGATGTAGTGCTAACAGAAGCTATTTCTAGCACAGTAGTTCTCAACCTGTGACCGCTTTGGCAAACCTGTCTCCGAGAATACTCACATTGTGGCTCATAACAGTAGCAAAATTGCAGTTATGAAGGGGCACCAAAAATAGTTGTATGGTTGGGAGTCATCACAACATGAGGGTTGAAGCATTTGGAAGGTCGAGAACTACTGCTCTAGCAAGTTTTAGCATTTCTCAGTACCCCTTCTCTCAAGCATCTCCATGACCAGTCCTTGTCTCTCTTCTTGCCCACCACTCTCTCTTCCGTTCGACAACTCGGATTTTGGAGGAGGCTGTATATTGCCTCAGAACTGCTGATTTTACGTTGCTGGCCCCCGCTATGCCTTCTGCGTTATGCTTCTGTGGAGCTCTGGTGTCAAGTAATTTCAGAAATGGTCGCGGTGTGTCGGTACGTTCTAGAGTTTTCTGTTCACACACGAACCAAATTATATAGTTGTGATTTTAATTGTCTCTAGGTGACTTTATTTAACAAAGCCTGGAAAGCAGTGGAAATCTAGGGCCGGGATAGAGAGGACGACTTCCATCAGCCGTCGGTCGACTCTTCTTCCTGAAAGTTGACATGTCGGTTTGCCATTGCTATAAGAAGAAAATGTCACAGACTGGGCAGTTTATAAAGGAAGTTTATCTTGCCTCACCACTATCCGAGAGGCTGGGAAGTCGGAGAGCACCACACTGGCATCTGGTTGCTGTCTGGTGAGGGCCTCATACTGTATCGACACTCTGTGGAGAGGCAGAGAGGATCTTGTGGGAGTGCAAGAGAGCAGAGGAAGCTGTGCTCGTTTCATAACCTACTCTCATGATAACCGACATTTTCCCACAGGAAGTAACTTACTCCTGCAAGATTAACATTAATGCTTTCAGGAGGATGGAGCCCCATGAGACCCAAACACCTCATAAAAAATCCCAGCACCTCTCCACATTGTTACCCTGGGAAACAAATTTCAACATGAATTTGGGGCACTGATTCCTATAGAAAGAATCCTTACTCTGCCCACAAAGGCTGGAAATGCAGGTAAACATCTACACTGGGTCACAGGCTCTGCTTTAAAAGAAAGCCATGGGATTAAGCTGCTCTTTAAGGAGTAGACTTTGTGTTCAAAATATAATTTGAGGCGTAAAGTCCAACCATGATAAGTTTGCCAGGATTCCGGCCTTTTAAACAGAAAATGTGAAATGAAAGATGTTGAAATTCTTTATGACTTCAGCTAGGGATTTGGCTTCAGTCTGTATCTTGATAAATCATCCAAACACTGGACAGCATTTGTGTTCAACTAGATAAAACTAGAATTAATAGGATAATGTCATCGGAAAGTGTGTATTACTAATTCTTAATAGTATGCCATTATTTTCCTTGACAGACACATTTAATATCCCGGGAGAGTCATATATGAGGAAATAAGCACCATTGTGGGATCTTATCCTCAAATAGGGCCACCTGTATACACAATGGCCACTTGTATACACAATGACCATCTGCATACACAGCTGTCACGTGTATACACAATGGCCACCTGCATACACAACTGTCATCTTTTTCTTTTTGTCAGCTATTTGTATTGCCTCTTTGGAGTTGTCACTTTGTCCAAAGTAGTGAACACCCCCCCTCAAATGTCATAAGTGGCTCCTTTGCACCTACTGGGACAGGGCTATGTACCCATTAAATCTTCATTAAGTCCAACCAACAATAGGGATTTGCTTGGAAATTCTCCTAGCTCTGTGAATTGAAGCAGCAGACTGTATTGGTTCAGAGCTGTTGATAATTGTGTTTCCTGCTCCCAAAAGAAGACCTGGGGGCATGAGTTTGGGTGGAAAGAACGTATGTCTGGAGACATAATTTATTCCAGGAAGACCCATGGCAAGTGAGAAATGTGAGAGAAGTTATGCTAAATATGAAGGAAGGATAAAGCCAACAAGGTAACGAAATGGTTAGTTTGCCTCTGTAGGAAGTCTGGGCACCAACCTGCCGGAGATTCTGGGGAGACTTTATGCCTCACATCTGAGAATTATCTGGATGAGGGGTAAGAAGGTTTGGTTCCCTGCTTCCCAACTCAAGTTCTCATTGGTTGAAGGTCATTTCACGTGACACTAAACAGTGCCACCTAATCTCTGTAGGCTTTGCTTTGTTCACTTGGGGCAATGCATATTGCTGCTACTACCGGTCCAGGGGCTGTTCTGTGCCAAGGGGTATCAAGAATGTATAAGGGCTGTGAAGTTCTGTTTCCATTTTAAGCACCAATCTGACCATTTTATAAGAATGCCTTCTTGTTCTGTGTGGCTAGAACAAGTGGTGAGTGTCCGTCAAGCTATATCTATGGGGCTGCCACTGCATCTGCCTTTTAGATTGGTGTATAAGGTCAGCACTTTATAATCTAGAAAGAATATGTTTCATTCCGATTGTTCCCCTGCTGAGAGAGAACTCATTACTTTCAGGAGAAAGGGTCAATATTTTTAACATGAGATACCTGTCCCTAATGTTGATTGGATTTCCTACTCTGCTATTGGCAAGCTTCTTTTTTGGACTCTGCAGCTTTGTGTGTGCTGTCTCTCCAGGAATGCTTTACAGACTAATCCAGCCTTCCACCACTGGGGCCAGTCCTCTGTAGGATAGGATTTTTTCTTCTCCCTGTCTGGGTCCATATGTCCATCATTGTCACACATCGTCCATGAGGCTACTAGCATGAAGTGGGTTTCAGGTCCCTGCCATTCCTACAGTAAGGAGTTAATGACAGAATATAAATATTCTGTTATGACTATCACATTAAAAGTTGGCTCTGTAATTTTTATCCTTAGCTGTTTATTAGTGGTGTGGAACATTGCTCAGTCCTCAGAGTTCCTCTTACTTATCACTATCTTTTAAAGACATGATCTTCGCTGCCCTCCATGAAAGATGACAGACTGTGTATTGGACACAGATCTTTCCCCTGCGTCCCAGTAAACAAAGTGGTTTGGTGATGATGCTCTTGCTTTATTTCATCTAAAACAAAACACAGAACTATGAGAATGGCTCTCTGAACAAAACCACCAAACACTGATGGAAAACAGGACACATTAAGGGTTCAATCTTAAAATCTGTGTCCAAAAGAATCTCCCGAGAGCCTCTACAGTGTGACTCTACACCAAATCCCCTTGCTTTCTAAAACTCATCTGGCAGCAATAAACAAAATGAGGTTTTAATATATAGGGTCACTTCTAAGCAGAAAGTTGAAGGATGTTCTTCCAGTCTGCTCCACATGCAGCCTTAGCACGGGGCTCCTTCCTCTGAAATGGAGGAAGGTTAGCATAGACAGAGAAGAGTCCTCTTTCTCCTTGGCTGACTGTTTTTAGGACATGAGAGTAAAAATTGTTTTCCAGGGCTGGGGATATAGCCAGTGCATAAAAACACTTGCGGTGCAAGCATGAGGTTCCCAGCACTCACATAAAAAGCTGACCAGTGCCGGTGGCCCACCTATAATCTCTGCACTTGGGAGACAGAGATGGGGGAAGATTGGCTAGCTAGACAAAAGGAATCAGAAAGCTCTGGTTCAGCAAGCGATTCTGCCTCAGAAAACAGTCATGAAGAAAAATACGGGATACCAGCCTCTAGCGTCCATCTGCAAGTGCAAATGAACATGCACACAAAAGTACCCACATGCACACTAACGAACACACACACACACACACACACACACGTGAACATGCCTCCCATACACGTACAAATGAAGAGCATATCCTTGAGCCATATTTTTGTGAACTAAAAGAAACTGAAGTTCATGAGAAAAAACACAGCAATGTTCCAGTGCTCAACAGGTCTCCATGGTGTAAGCTGCTTTGCTAGAGTCATTTGTCAACAAATACCACAGCTGCACACACTCAAGTTCGAAGACATCTAACATGAGACTCTCATCTCATCCGAAGAGTCTAAGCTGCGACGGATACAGACCACCAGGATTTATCTTTGTCTTCTCTGTCAGCCAACATTCTCTTGTTGCTGTGTCCTATGCCGCCAATTGCCCAGAAATCATGTGCGATTAGCGTGAGAATCTATTTGTCTGCTGGTTAGACGTTGTTTTCACACCCCTGGCAATAAACTGTTAAGACTCGGGAAGCTTCATTTCCCCATGCTTGTTTAAAGAAGAGGACTCAGCAGTCAGAATTAGTCATGGGACCTGTCTCCTGACCACACAAGCTAGAGTGGTCCTAATCACCTTCCTTTAATGATATGGAATTGGAATGAAGAGAACAGGGATAACTAACGAGGTGGGGGACAGCCATTTTAAAGTTGCTTTTGCTGAAAAGCTATGACTCCTTACCGAGCGAGGTCCACAAATAGCTAGAAGCTGGATGGAAGCTTGCTTCCATCTCCTTCCCTTGGTCACCAACATCCCTCTGCAGGCAGGCATGCTGACCACTCAAGGAGCCCTTGTGGAGACATTACAGACAGACAGCCTGTCTCATTCTGCTTCAAGGCTGAAGGCATGATGAATCACGCCCCTCAATCAACATTTCTACATATTAGCTTGATTCATTATGGGAACAGAGCAAACATGTAACATGCTATTTGACTCCATACATGAGAATTTGAAAATGGCTATCAAGAATTCTGGGAATGGTATTTTAATGTACTTCCCACTCCTGTTTCGATCGGCATAGCTAGGCCACCTGCCACTTCTCAGAGAGAACTTGTGGAGCTGCAAGTTGGCATCCGACCTGAAGAACTTGCTCATGTCTCTTTACTAAGTTTTCGTAGGTCCTGTCTTCCTAGGAACAAGGCCCTCCATTTTACACTGTATATGTTTCTACTTTCTGGAAGCCTGAAAGCCAAGTTAGAGTCAAAGTTTCTGATGAGGAAACTGGAGAATCCACTGAGAACTAAAATTACTTCCATCAAACAAGGTTGTTGTTGGTGGTGGTGGCGGTGGCGGTGGCGGTGGCGGTGGCGACAGCAGTGTGCATACTGCACAGACAGGTGCGGAACCATGTGAAGGACGTCCAGTGTCCTGCTTTATTCCTTCAAAGCAGGGTCTTGCTCTGAACCTGGAGCTAGACGTGGTGTCAGCAAGCACCAACAATCCTGTCTTTGCCTCCCCGCAGCACTGGAGTTGCATAGTCCCTGTCTGACTTGTTCTATGTCTTCTGGATTTGAACTTAGGTCTTTATGCTTGTACAGCAAGCACTTCCTCAGCAAGTCCTCCCCCCAGCTCTCGAACTTGATATTGATAGTTAGTTCTCAGACATGATGCCAAATTCCCTATGGGTTTTATGTTACATTCCTTTCTTTTACTTTTTATAGTAAAGATTTTTTAAATTGATACAATTTTATTACTTAGATATGTTGAGTTTCATTATTATTTCTTTATTAGCAAAGTTTAGACCTGCTCGATAATTTTAAAAGATTCTCCAAATGAGGCACACATGTAGTGGAAGCCTGCAGATCCATAACAGCTTCCCTTTTCCAAGATACCTGGGACACCTTCTTGTGGCTTCTTCCTCTAGGTTTCTCAACATCTACTTTGCCATCCTAATTTTATCCCCTCTCCTTGGTTTGCCTCCTGCTCCCCAATCCTAGATTTACTCCATCTAGGACACAAATCTAAAACTCCAACCTATAAGGCAATAAATTAGGTTGATCTCCTCAATGGAGAGCAGGTTCTTTGATGTTGATGCAGTCAATGCTACCAAAAGGAGGAAAAAGAGAACTTGAGCATAGGTCACACAGGTAAGTATCAGGAATATTGATGCCTAACTTTGCACATCCCCATTCCACTCTATGTGCTGAAAAGAAGTCTCTGCATCTAGAGGCTCTGCACTAATGAGGGCTGAAACACCGCTGTCTGTTTATTTGATACAGAGCCTCCTTATGGCCTGGAACTCACTGTTAGAACATACTGGACTTCAACTTGAGATGTTTGTCTGCCTCTGCCTCACTTGACTACAGGCCCCGGGGTCCAACTTAGTGTAGGCTGCACATGATATCTGCAGCAACTTCTCTGACCCATGTGGACCAAAGCACCAAGGGGATACTTAGCAACCATCACATTCAGCTTTCCTCTGCTCTAATCCCCTCTTCTCATAGGACTTTTCTTCCAGAATCCCACAAATATTTCAAATCCTATATTTGGGCCTTAACACTCATCCTACTTGATGATTATTAAGCCAAGACTGAGTTTCTTAAGCTTGAGGAAATTCTATTACGAAATTGCAGGCGTATGGGACTACATTTCCTACTGTGGATAGGTAGAAGAAATATAAAGTTGAAATTTTAAAATGATAAAGTAATTTATTAACATTCTCTGGCCAATCAGACGAGAAAAAATGAAAGCTTTGTTTCTCGGGAATGGTTTGTGTTTTCCTTTAGTGGCTGGAGATTTAGTGTGCCTCGAACCCAGAGATTCTGGAGTATGAAGACTTGGCACATATTATTTTTCCACTGACTACACAGACCCTCTTTACTTCCTGAGGGTTCCTCTTAGGTCAGCCTAGTGTATTAGAAAAGGCAGAATGAAAGCAGATTTTAATAAGGTTACACAATCTTTTCCTAGCCCCCCAGTGAGATCGTGTGGTTCTGCTATGAGCTGCTTCTCCCTAAAATTTATCTAAAAATCGAAGTTTCCTTCCTATGAAGAAAAAATATTGGGTGCTGGGAGATAGTCAGTAGTCTGCACCATCCATTCCTTTATTAGATTTTGTCCAGCTGAGACACACAAAAAGTTCTTTTGATTTTTCAATCTTTTCCACACGATCTCAGTGGGTGCTAGGGAAAAATTCTGTGGCCTGATAGAATAGAAGGTAGCTTGCAGTTTCAGCTGGCCAGGAAAAAAAAAAGTTTAACAAAGTAGAGTTAGCCACTATTGTGTAAGATTTTGGAGATTTGGGAGGCTGGAGAGGTGGCTCAGAGATTAAGAGCCTGAGTTTGGTTACTAGCACACACATCTGGCAGTCCATATCTGCCTGTAACTCTAGCTCGGGGGGAGGGGGTGATCAGTGCCTCTGGTTTCCATGGATACTTGCACTCATGGGCATGGATCCCCACATATACATATTTTAACAATTTTTAAAATCTTTTAAAAAGGTTTGGGAGAGTTTGTGTGGACAGATATTTTTATAACCATTTCTTTTTAAGATTGGTAGGGTGTTACACACAGGCCAGCATTTTAGTGGCCAAAATGAACTAACGAGTAGTAGGGAAGGAGAGCCCCTCTCCTTAGCCTCCTCACATGCCTCTCCTCTTAGAATTGCAAGCCTGCTGAAGGCTTGGGGATGGTAACATAAGGAGTCCAAGAAGGAAAGAGTTACGGAAAGGGGAAACTGTGTGTGTGTGTGTGTGTGTGTGTGTGTGTGGTCCTACAGTGTTGGGTAACAGGAAGGCAAAGAAGTCAGGATTGAAAGATGGAACAAACCTGGTTCTCACTATAGAGTTCAACAAATCTATTCTAGCACTCACTTTCAGTAACTTTTTTTTTTGTCTAGACTTTTATCTAATCCTTCCCACCTGTCACATCAATTTCCAAATTACCTTTTATATGTATCCATTTTTCTCCATCACATCTCACCAGTCCCTTCTTTCTGTGTGCTTCATGCCCAGCACACACAGCAGCCTGCTCTGCGTTTCAAAACTAGTTCCTGTCACTCACTCTTCCCTGGCGACAGAATCCACGCTCCTTGCTTACAGTGGCCCAGAAATGTGCTGCAGGATGGGGCCTTTGGGCCTTGTTGGTTTCACCCTGTGTTCTTCAAGGGCGCCACAAGCTGCATGTACTAGGTGCTTCTGATCCTTCTAGCTGCTTTGCTCGCAGGTCTTTATAGCCTTCCCCTCTCTTCCCAGTTAAATGAGTCTCCTCAGAGGGTATTAGACCTCCTGTAGTGAAGTGGCTCTGACTTCCTTCCATTTTTCAGAGACTTACTTCCATATGTGTACCTCTAAGAACATCCATACGAGAATTAGCTGATGTGGTGCAGCTTAACTCAGTGGTTAAGAGCATTGGCTGCTGTTGCAGAAGACCTGGGTTTGGTGTACAGCACTCACGGGGTAGCTTACAACTATCTCTGCAGCTCCAGTTCCAAGGGGGTCCATTTGTACATTCGTGTACCTAGACATACATACAATTACACACCACCCCACATACTAAATGAATTTTTAAAAAGGGAATATTCTGTTGAACTATTCAGAACTTGCTTTCTCAACCAAAGATTGTCTCTACAAAGGCAAGCACAACTGGCCCACTTTTGTAGCCGCAGATACTGTAACTGTCTGTATGGCGCATAGTATGATCTTATTTAAGGCACTGTGCTGGGATGAATATGTAAAGTCCAATCATATGCTTCAGAAATGTGGAATGAAGAATAAACAGCGCACTCAGGAAGCAGAGGCAGGCTGATCTCTGAGTTCGAGGCCAGCCTGGTCTACATAGTAGGTTCCAGACCACTCAGAACTACACAGAGAGACCTGTCTCAAAGGCAAAAACGACACATTTGTATTTCAGTGAGGCGTGCGTGTAGTTCACGCGTCTGGAGTCTTGATACCGTGGCCACTAGCAGCCCTGCGCCTGCGCAGTAGCGGCCGAGGAACTGGCCTACAGGGGGTGGGAGGGGGAAGCGGCCGACCCTGGCGCGTGTTGATGACGCAATTAGTGTTTGCCTGGTAGCCCGTGGTAACCCGGAGTCTGCGGAAGTGTAGCTGCAGCAGCACCGCAGCTGAGACAGGTAACCTGCAGCTCCGGTGTCAAGCAGCCGCTCCGGGTTATGCGGACCCACGACCTCTGGTGGGGTGAGCAGGTAGGATCCGATCCGTCTTGCCCTGTGGTGAGCCAGTGGGATCCTGTTCGCCTCTTGTGAAGCGAGGCGGTGGGATCCTGTCTGACTTGTCTGGGGCGAGCCCTTGGGATGCTGTCACATAAATTGTAGCCGCAGTATTAGCGCTCAGCACTTGCGGCGACCGCTACCTGCAAAGGTGGTGCTCATGGTAG
This sequence comes from Mus musculus, assembly GCF_000001635.26. Taxonomy (NCBI): domain Eukaryota; kingdom Metazoa; phylum Chordata; class Mammalia; order Rodentia; family Muridae; genus Mus; species Mus musculus. Next base: position 62,965,211 of record NC_000079.6, read on the forward strand.
ACGGAAACCACACCGGCCAGCGGAGCGGTGCTTAGAGCTGTTTTCAAAGGTGACAACTGGGCTCGTGTTGATGCTGAATTCAATTCTGATCCCTCGTGCTTTTGTTTTGTTTCCACGTGCAACTAGCGCATTCATTTCAGAAGGGTGTGTTGTGCTCCGTGTGATTTGAGAAGGCTGCTAGTGATTTCCTAGTTGGTAAAGATTAGGTTGTCCCGTATTGGGAGCTACAGAGAATAATATTGTTTACTGTCGACTTGTCTTTTAGACTCCAGGGATTGTGCCCTGCACTTACATTTCATTGTCTCCTTAGTTCATGCAGTATTGCAAGTTATGAACTATTATGTTTGCCTTACAGAGAAAATAACTGAGGCTCAGCTCCATCAAATTGACTGGGTGAAAAATTCCCAGTAACCAAAAGCAAAGGGCAAGTTTAAATTCAAGGTTATGCATGGCTTCAAGGTCTCTCTCTCTCCTCTCCTCTTCCTCCCCTTTAAAAATAACCACCATCAGTGGTCAAATTCCAGGCTTTTTACATTAGTCATATGTGATTCCATACGTTTATTCACCCATCTGACCATATGAATTGTGTGTGTAACACACACATGCACGTGTGCAATACGTGTACGCATGTGGAGACAAGGGATAACATCAACTGTGGTTTCATAGATGCTGGCCACCGTTTTTTGTTTATGTGTTTTTGAGACAGGTTCTCTCACTGGCCTAGAGCTTGCCAGGTAGATTGGTTTAGCCAGCAACTCTTGAAAATGCCCGCCTCTATCTCCCCAGCACTGGAATCACAGACCTGAAACTTTCCACTCAGGTTCTGGGGACCGAACTTGCGTCCTCGTGCTTACACAGCAGGTGGTTTTCAGCCTGAGATGCCGCCGAAGCAGCAGCAGCAGCTGCTTCTTCTTCTTCTTCTTCTTCTTCTTCTTCTTCTTCTTCTTCTTCTTCTTCTTCTTGATTCATTTATTTATTTTATGTATATGTGTACACCAGTGCTCTCTTCAGACACACCAGAAGAGGACACCAGATCCCATTACAGACGGTTGTGAGCCACGATGTGGTTGCTGGGAATTGAAACCAGGACCAGTGGAAGAGCAGTCGGTGGTCAGTGCTCTCAACCGCTGAGCCATCTCTCCAGCCCACTGAGCTGCCTCTTAAGCCCCTATTTTGATACTTTGTAAATATGTTGTAAATTCTCATATTCTTAAAGTTAAGACATCTGGAAACATGTCTTCTTCCTACAGGCACGCGCACGCGCGCGCGCGCGCACACACACACACACACACACAGAGAGAGAGAGAGAGAGAGAGAGAGAGAGAAGAGCGAAAGCACCCTTATCTTTAATTGTGACATACATGGAAAATGATGTTGCTTTGTAAGTACCTTCTATTCAGAGATCCAAGAAATGAGTGATTTTACGTTTGCCCCCCCCCCTTTTTTTCTAGTAATGTAAATATCAATAAATAAATTAAAGGCATCAAGTGGTTTTCTTGCCTTCTTTCTTCTGGTATGCAGTCACAAACATCACTTGGCCTGTGCTGAAATGTGATGACTTCCTCAGAACCTTTGCTGTCTCTGACTCCCCAGGTGCTTTGCATTTGCGTCTGCCGGGCTTCCCCCCCCCCCCCCCCCCCCGTGTACCAAAGGACATTTAAAAATCCATTGTTTCTTACTTATTGTTGGATTAAGTAAGGCCATTTTTGGTTCAACTTATATTAGTAGCATACCCAAAGAAGAAACACCTGGGCTTTCAGTCTTTTCTAAAGGAAGAAAATTTTCTGTGTTCAGAAAGGTGGATTTAAGTTGATAAGAAAGAGCTTGATAGGAAGAAAGGAAGAGAAAGAAAACAAGACACCGTTAGGACACAAAGGTTTATGTGATTTTAGCCATTACAACAGGAGTTCAGAAAGATCTCAAGTGTTACATTGATGTTATCGGTATAACAAAAAGAGAAAAAAAGTGACAGGCAACAGTGAAGAGCACCAGAGACCCAGCACAAACCTAAGACCATTCTCCTTCCTTCAACTGCCAAGGTATTTTCACAGATTAAGCCCCCCACCCCACCCCCTTCTTTCATCTCAGCTTTCCCTAACCTGCTTGGCCTGGGGAACTCAAGCCTTATTCCCGCCCTCCTCCTCCTCGAACTCACCCTGCTCCCTGCTCATCAGCCGTGGCATCCTGGTACTGCTGGTACCAGGTCGTTCATGTTGCTCTCCGCCTCGGTGAACTCCATCTCGTCCATGCCCTCGCCCGTGTATCAGTGCAGGAAAGCCTTGCGCTGGAACATGGCAGTGAACTGCTCAGAGATGCGCTTGAACAGCTCCTGGATAGCAATGCTATTGCCAATGAAGGTGGCTGACATCTTGAGGCCACGAGGAGGGATGTCACACACGGCCGTCTTGACATTGTTGGGGATCCACTCCACGAAGTAGCTGCTGTTCGTTCTTGTTCTGCACGTTGAGCATCTGCTCATCCACCTCCTTCATGGACATGCGGCCACGGAAAATGGCCATGGTCAGGTAGCGGCCATGGCGAGGGTCGCAGACAGCCATCATGTTCTTGGAGTTGAACATAGGCTGGGTCAGCTCGGGCACTGTCAGGGCTCGGTACTGTTGGCTGCCCTGGCTGGTCAGAGGTGCAAAGCCTGGCATGAAGAAGTGCAGGCGTGGGAATGGCACCATGTTCACAGCCAGCTTGTGCAGGTCTGCGTTCAGCTGGCCTGGGAAGCGCAGGCAGGTGGTCACTTCACTCATGGTGGCTGACACCAGGTGGTTGAGATCGCCATAGGTGGGTGTGGTCAGCTTCAGGGTGCGGAAGCAGATGTCCTACAGAGCCTAATTGTCGATAGACTAGGTTTCATCTGTGTTCTCTACCAGCTGGTGCACTCAGAGGGTGACATTATAGGGCTCCACCACAGTGTCAGAGACCTTGGGTGAGGGCATGACGCTGAAGGTCTTCATGATGCGGTCTGGGTACTCCTCTCTGATCTTGCTGATGAGCAGGGTCCCCATGCCTGAGCCAGTGCCTCCCCCCAGTAAGTGGGTCAGCTGGAAGCCCTGGAGACAGTCACAGCTTTCTGATTCCTTCCTCACCACGTCCAGGACAGAGTCCACTAGCTCGGCCCCCTTTCTGTAGTGGCCCTTTGCCCAGTTATTTCCTGCATCACTCTGGCCGAGCACAAAGTTGTCTGACCTGAAGATCTGGCCGAATGGTCCCGACCTCACGGAGTCCATGGTGCCAGGCTCCAGGTCCACTAGGATGGCCCAAGGTACATATTTGTTGCCAGCAGCTTCATTGTAGTACACATTGATTCTCTCCAGCTGCAAGTCACTGTCGCCATGGTAACTGCCAGTGGGGTCGATGCTCGTCGCTTATCACCTCCCAAAACTTAGCCCCGATCCGGTTGCCACACTGGCCCGTCTGGATGTGCATGATCTCGCGCGTGGTGCTGGCTGTAGAAGGAGTGGAGGCTCTTGCCCTCGGAGCACTGTATGGACAGAGGGCTAAGGAGCGCAAAAGACCGTCTGCCGGGCTTCTTGTGGATCGTTTTCCATTGCCTCCAGTGGACAGTAAGGCACAATAAGGAAACTGCAGATCGCACCAATAGAGGTCTAGATTTTACACCCTGGCTCTTTTGCTTAGTAGGCACCTTGAATCCTAGGCAAAGTGCCTGACCCCTCTACACCTCGGTTTTCTTGTTGGTCAGTTGGGAGCAATAGGATTGCTTAGATGGGTGTTATGAAGACACAGTGAGTTCCCGTGAAGAAAAGCCTGGGGCAGTACCAGATTCCCTACAAGGACCAGCTAAGCACTTTCTGACATTGTTGTCTGGTCTTGGCTTTCCATCTTTTGAAAATGACACTCTCGTTATTTGGAAACTGTTGTTCTTTGAAAAACATTTAATGAATGTGTGGTGTTTACCAGAGGATTGATTGCCTTGACTGGGATCCTGCTATTTGGGAAGTGATCACTTGTTAAACTTTCCTTCGCTGTGTCTTTACTATACAATAACCATTTTGCTTGAGGAGATTTGAAACATCCACTCTTTAGAAAGTTTATTTGTAAGCCAGGCAGTGGTGGCACACAGTTTTAATCCCAGATTCAGGAGGGAAAGGCAGCTGAATCTCTAAGAGGCAACTCTGGCTTACAGAGTGAGTTCCAGGATAGCCAGGGCTACATATAGAAACCCTGTCTTGAAGAAAAATACAGCACAAAAGGGGCTAGTCATTGCAGGTACCTATTTCTGATTGTATGCAAGTGTTTGTGAGATACTGGATATACTGACTTCAGAGAACTAACAACTTGTGGGAGTCACCTTTCTCCTACAATGTGGGTTTGAGGGATTGGATTCAGGCCACAACTTGGTGGTTAGCACCTTCACCTGATGAGCCATTTTGCCAGCCTAAAATATTGTACTTTTGTGTAATGGACTTTTGAATTTCCTCTTAATTTTAAGGTTATTTCAGTGTTGTCTGGTGGAGATACTGCAGAAGTATGTGTGTCATTATGGGCATGTAAGGATTAGTATCTCCTTCAAAAACTGCTTTTACATACCACAGGAACACATAGCCCCCAGAGCAGTTTTCTTTCCCTCCTTTCAAGGGACTAAAAATTGTTTTAACCCAGAAAATGAAACTCAGGCATCGTGGCAAACACTTATAATCCTTACATTCAAAAGGCTGAGGCAGGAGCATTGCTAGTTATGGGTTACACGGCAGGTTTCTATCTAAAATAAAAGTGATATAATCCCTCTTATGAAAATGTTAAGCTGTGTCCTCTCCCCATTCATGCTGGGTATTTTAGACCAAGGCTGGCTACAAGGTAAATGTTGATTCCTGTGGTCGCTACTTAGAAACTTGAGAATGAGTTAAGACTCATGCTTATATTACAACTTGCTTTGAAGATGTATTCTGTGGGTTTTAAATGCTTATTTTTTATTTTATGTATGTGAACTAGAAAATACATAAGCTAAAAATTATTACTGCTTTAAGTTCTTTAGGTTGAGTGGTACCAGGCACATGCACACAACTATGTGACTCTGCAATGTTATCGCTAGAACCTTATCATCCTCAAAAGAAATGCTGAACACACTGAGTGATAGCTTCCCACCCACCCTCCTCTCTCCCTCACTCCAGGTGTCCTCTGTTCCAGCCCTGCTGTGTCTGCTAACTCCAGAGGTCTTAGTTGATGAAATCCTGCCATATCTGCCCACTTCTGACTGCTCTATTTCACCCAAAATGTTCTCAGAGCTTAATCGTGCTGCAGCATATATCAGATTCTCATCCCTTTTAAGGGATAAATACTATTCCACCGTATGGGTAGATCATGCACTGTACTTTTGGGGAGTGTTGAGATTGGCATGAGCCTACTTCTTAGTGATTGTTTCTGAGCTGGCAGACGGTGTGGATAGAGATGCCAACTGAAGTGATACTGTTTTGCATTGTGGACACAGTGTCTGGTGGACAGAGTTAAGTTGGAGTCGAAGCGCAGACTGTAGTGTGATATGGAGTCTAAAAATAGTAAAGAAAATGCCAGTGGTGATGACATCACCTGCTGTTCTGTTATACAACATTCACACATGCTTCTAGGCACTTTGCCCATGAAATAAGAACTTTTTTAGTTTCTATTTTATACATGAAGAGCTTTGTAGCATAGGCAAATTGAGTCGATTATTAAAATTACAAAATTAAAATTAGGTGGCAAAAGTGGATTCTGAAGTTGGGCTCTCTGGCTCCAAAGCTCATTTATCCCTAGATGTGGTCAATACTGACTTTATAACAGAATTGCTATGCTTTTTGCCTGCCTTCTCCTTTTCACTGTACGTAACTTCCGAATTCATTGGGCAACGCAAGAACCAACCCACACTCCGAGTGGACACCCAAGTCTGGTTTGCATGAGCCAATCACATCCACAGGGAATTCAGATGACGTTGCCACAACTGAGTCTTAATTCTTTGAAAGCTTTATATTTGAACACTGTGCAGTTCCCACACTCAGAGCCCCGTGGAAGGAAGCCTTTTGTTCTTAGCCTTGATGAGCATTACAATGGGTTCTGACAAACTCATTTCACTGCTAATTTGTTACTCTATGATTTCTGAAGAAATTGTTGTGAAGTAGCATTTATGTTTTTATTATCAGCTGCATTGTGATTTCTCTTGGCTCTTCATTTGCTTACACTTTATTTCTTTGACATTTGCAATTGAAGGTCCAGTTTTGGAAAGCAGTGGAAATTAGGATGTGTTTGCTCTATTTTGGCATGAAAGGCAAATCAGGTTTTTTTGTTTTTGTTTTTGTTTTGTTTTTTTGTTTGTTTGTTTGTTACCAGTAATATCAGGCCTATGTCACAGTATTCTGTACATTTGGAGGTCTGAACTGTCTATTATATCTGGAGGATAGAGATTCTGTTACCCTTTGTTAAACATCTGAGAATCTCAAGACCAAGATGCTCAGTTATCTGCCTGTATTCATGAATCCATTCTGCAAAAACTAATTCCAGCATGATGTGTTCCGGTGAGCCATCCCATAAGAGGAGCCTCCAAGTCGTTTACTCACGTGTAGGTGTCATTTTTCCTGCAGTGATGTGTGACCTGTATTAGATTGCAGAGAGAAGGAACCGGTACGGCAGGCCTCAGAGATAATTGAATTAAAGTGGCCTGGCTTTGACTTTGGCCCTAGGTGTAAGTGAGGAATCTGGACTTATTCCAGAGTTCTGCCTCAAGCAACAAGGTAGACACTAGTGCCATCTACTAGGAAAATGTGGGACCAGGGACATAGGCTTGAAGCTTTAGAGCAGGGATCACCCTGTCCGGTGAGTAAGATTTGAAGCCAGAGCTATAGGACACAGAGGTCACAGTTCATTTAAGAAGTGAGGGAAGAAAAGGCCAGAGGTAGAAAGATAGAGGAGAGAATGTAATCACAGATCCTAGAAGAGGAGAGACACTTGAAGGGAGGGAGCTTGGTCAGTGCCATAATTCCTCAAGATTAAAAGACAAGAAAACCCCCTGAATTTGTTCTTGAGGAAGTAATTTACCTCCATTGTGGGACTTCAGTGGTCTAGTAAGATGTGAGCAGAGACTAGTGGGCAGAAAGGGGTTGAGTAGTGGACTAAAGAGAATAGTCAGAGAGAGGTGTGGGAGAGAGAGTCTTTTGTTTATTTGTGGGGCTTTGATCAAAAGATTGTAGCAATCTCTTCTCAGATTAAAAACAATGCTGGGGAAGGGGAGGATGTTGAAGTGGAGGATTCAGGGGTCTTAGATGAATAATAACTCAAGAACCCAGAGGGCCAAACAGGATTCTGTCCACAGCAGAAACCACAGTCAGGCTGTGCTCAGGTGCAAAGGACACTTCTGTCCTGAGAAGAGAAAGGAGGGAAGAGATGAAGATGAGTTCCTGTGGGCTCAGGGGTAGAGCCCTTGTTGGGCCGGTGGGAAGCCCTGGGTTCAAGTCTTAACACCGAGGTTGGGGGAGGGGGCTGGGGAAGAAAGAGAATGGCAGAAGCTCTTACCTTACTGCAGCGGAAGGGTTTAAGAGATGCAAATGGATGCTGATATGGATGCTCCTTCAGTGAGTTAGGAATGGAAGATAGAGTGAAGTTTATAATGATTGTTGAAGGGAAAGGCCAGGAACTGCAGACACAATTCTAACACTCTCTTCTCATGTTGGAATTTTTGAATATGCAGAGGCAACCATTCTTGCGATTGTGTTACTTACTTAGGTTGAGTTCTCCATAGGCTTAGTTGAGAGTTAAAAGTTGGATGATCCCACTGGGGGTTAAGTTTTATAGAATAGTTGTGTTAGAAGAATGAGAAAAAAAAAACAGGAAAATTGAAGCTAATTTATTATGTGAGTAATAAAGAAATAGATAATTGGCCCCCGTGCTCCCAGTGAAATGGTTCAGAGGGTGAAGGTGCTTGCTGCCAGGCCTGACAGCCAGGGTTGTCCCCTGACCCACATAGTAGAAGGCATAACCAACTCCTACAAGTTGTCCTCTGACCTCCACATGCGTGCCATGGTGGCCCCTCCAAAGAAAGAAAAGAAACGAGGCCATGAGCTGCACTGTTTAAAGAACACCATGGAATCTGGACTCTTGGTGTCAGGAATGTTTGTTTCTGACTCTAGGTCACACTGTCCTGTGTATTGTAGGGTGTTTAGCAGTAGCGCCCCTGGCTTCTGCGGCCTAGGTGCCAGGAACAGCTCTTTGACTATTCAGTGCTCAGTGATGTCTTTGAATATTACCAAGTGTTAATGGACTGTTGGTTTTAATGCCTATTTATATGTTTAGATGGATTGGTATCAACAGTCATCATGCATTCCGTTGGGAGAAAAGAACAGAAACCAGAGCTTTCGGTACCAGTTAGCACTTCTGTTTCCTGGGGTAGTGACCATGGCTCAGTGTGCCTTCCTTTAGCTTTTCCAGTAGTTCTGTTGAAAGTTCTGTTTATTAATGTCTTAATTGGATGTAATACCCCTACATGGCATCTGAGGATATGCTTTGGCACAAATCTATGTACACCTTAGAAGAGAAGCCTCAACTGGGGAATTACCTCAATGAGATTACCCAGTACAGAAGTCTGGGGGAGCATTTTTATAATTTTATTTATTTATGTATTTATTTGCCTCCCAAATGCTGCTCCCCTTCCAGTCCCTCCCTCATAGAGTCTCTCCCCCAACTTCTTCCCTTCTCCTCTGAGAGGGTGGAGGCCAATCTGGGTAACCTCCCATCCTGGCACACCAAGTGTCTGCCAGATTAGGCACATCCTCTCCCACTGAGTCCAGACAAAGCAGCCATGAAAACTGAGCTGCCTGTCTGCTTCATATATGCCGGGGGAGGGGGAATTCGTTCCAGCCCGTGTATGTTCTTTGGTTGGTAGCTCAGACTCAGAGCTTCCAGGAGTTCAGGTTTGTTGATAATTTTGGTCTCCCTGTGGGGTTTCTTTCCCCTTCAGGGCTTTCCATTCTTCCTCCAACTTTTTCATAAATGCCCCCCCCCCAATCTTCATCTAATGTTTGGCTGAGGATATCTGCATATGTTTAAGTCTACTGCTGGGTAGAGCCTCTCAGAAGACAGTTATGTTAGGCTTCTATCTGTAAGCAGAACAGAATATCATTAATAATGTCAGAGATTGGTGCTTGCACATGGGATGGGTTTTGAGTTAGCCTGGTTACTGGTTGGCCATTCCTACAGTCTCTACTCCATCTCTACATTTCTTTTAGACAGGACAAATTTTGGGTCAAAAGTTTTGTGAGTGGGTTGGTGTCCCTATCCTTTCATTGGGGGTCCTGCTGGCTACAGGAGGTGGCCTCTTCAGGTTCCCCACTGTTAAGATCCTCTGCATTAACTTCTGGGAACCTTCCCTATCCCAGGTCTCTGGAACTTCCTAGAGATTCTTCCCTCCCCACCCCCAACCTCACTCCCAACAGCTGCAGATTTCCGTTCATTCTCCTGACCTTCTGAGCCTCTCTCCTGTCTCTCTCTGCACCTGACCCTGCCTCCTCATCCCCCCCCCCCCGTTCTCTCCCTCCCCCTGCCTCCTATGACTATTTTGTTTCCCCCTCTAAGTGTGATTCAAATATCCATGTCTGGGCCTTCCTTCTTGTTTAACTTCTTTGGGTCTGTGGGTATATCATGGGTATTCTGTACTTATTGGGCTAATATTCACTCATTAGTGAGTACATACCATGCATGTCATTTTGGGTCTGCGTTACCTCACTCAAGATGATATTTTCTAGTTCCATCAATTTACCTGCAAAATTCATAAAGTCCTTGTGTATAATAGCTAAGTAGTATTCCATTATATAAATGAACCACACTTTCTGTGTCCATTCTTCAGTTGGGAGACATCTGGGTTGTTTCTAGTTTCTGGCAATTATGAATAAAGCTGCTATGAACATAGTGGAGCATGTGTCCTTATAATATGGTGGAGCATCTTTTGATTATATGCCCAGGAGCAGTATAGCTGGGTCTTCAGGTAGAAATATTTTCAGTTTTCTGAGAAACTGCCAGATTGATTTGCAGAGTGGTTGTCCAACATTGCTATCCCACCAGCAATGGAGAAGTGTTCCTCTTTCTCCACATCCTTGCCATCATGTGCTATTGCTTGAGTTTTTGATCTTAGCCATTCTGATTGATGTAAGGTGGAATCTCAGGATCGTTTTGATTTGCATTTCCCTGATGACTAAGGATATTGAGCATTTCTTTAAGTGCTTCTTGGCCATTTGATATTCCTCAGTTGGGAATTCTCTGTTTAGTTCTGTACTCCATTTTTAATTGGGTTATTTGGTTTGTTAGACTCTAACTTCTTGAGTTCTTTATATATTTTGAATATTAGCCCTCTCTTGGATGTACACTTAGTGAAAATCTTTTCCTAATCTGTAGGCTGCTGTTTTGTCCTACTGACAGTGTCCTTTGCCTTACAGAAGCTTTTCAGTTTCATGAGGTCCCCTGTATCAATTGTTGATCTTAGAGCCTGAGCCATTGGTATTCAGTTCAGGAAACTGTCCCCTGTACCAAAGTGTTCAAGGCTATTTCCCACTTTCTCTTCTATGACATTTAATGTATCTGATTTATGTTAAGGTCATTGATCCACTTGGACTTGAGTTTTATGTAGGGTGATAAATATGGATCTATTTGCTTCCTTTTACATGCAGACATCCAGTTAGACCAGCACCACTTGTTGAATATGCATTCTTTTTTCCATTTTATGGTTTTGTCTTCTTTTTCAAAATCAAGTGTCCATAGGTGTGTGCGTTTATTTCTGGGTCTTCAATTCTTTTCCATTGATCAACTTTATCTGTTTCTGTACCAATACAAAGCAGTTGTTAATCACTATTGCTCTGTAGTACAGCTTGAAATCAGGAATGGTGATTCCTTTAGAGGTTTTGTTTTTTGTTTTTTGTTTATTGTTCAGGATTATTTTAGCTATCCTGAGTTTATTGTTTTTTCCATATGAAGTTGAGAATTACTCTTTCAAGTTCTGTTAAAAAATGTGTTGGAATTTTTATGGTGATTGCATTGAATCTGTAAATTGATTTTGGTAAGATGGCCATTTCATTATGTTAATTCTACTGATCCATGAGCATGGGAGATCTTTATATCTTCTGATATCTTCTTCAGGGAATTGAAGTTGTTGTCATACAGATCTTTTACTTTCTTGGCTAGAGTTACACCAAGATATTTTTATTGTTTGTGGCTATTTTGAAGGTTATTGTTTCCTTAATTTATTTCTCTGCCCATTTATCATTTGTATAAAGGAGGGCCGCTGATTTGTTTGAGTTAATTTTATATCTAGCTACTTTGCTGAAGCTGTTTATCAGCTGTAGGTGTTCTCTGATAGAATTTTTGGGGTCACTTATGTATACTATCATTTCATCCATGAGTAGTGAAACTTTGACCTTTTATTTTCCAAATTGCATTCCCTTGATCTCCTTTAGTTGTCTTATTGCTCTGGCTAGAACTACATTGAATAGATACAATTGAAGTGCGACATTGAATAGATAGGGAGAGAGTAGGTAGTCTTGTCTTTTAGTGGGACTGCTCCAAGTTTCTCTACATTTAATTTGATGTTGGCTATTGGTTTGCTGTAGATTTCTTTTATTATGTTTAGGTATGTGCCTTGAATCCCTGCTATCTCCAAGACTTTTAACTTGAAGGGGTCTTGCATTTTGTTAAAGGCTTTTTCCGCATCTAATGAATTTATCGTGCGATTTTTGTCAGTGGTGGTGCATGGCTTTAATCCTAGCACTCAAGAGGCAGAGGCAGTTGGATCTCTGTGAGTTCAAGGTCAGCCTGGTCTGCAGAGGGACTTTTTTTTTCTTGGTTTTTTGAGACAGGGTTTCTCTGTGTAGTCCTGGCTGTCCTGGAACTCACTTTGTAGACCAGACTGGCCTCGAACTCAGAAATCCGCCTGCCTCTGCCTCTCAAGTGCTGGGATCAAAGACATGAGCCACCATGCCCAGCTTACAGAGGGACATTTTTAAAAATATGAATGATATAGACCTTTGTGGGAGGTAACATCCCTGGTCATGAGCTGTATAAGAAAGAAGGCTGAGAAAGCTAGTGAATATTTTCCATGGTCTCTGCTTTAGTTCTGCCTGGAGCTCCTGCCTTGACTCCTCAGTGATGGACTGTGACACAGAGTGTAAGCTAAATAACCCATTTTTTCCCTTTCTCAAATCAATTTTGGTTGCATCATTTATCATAGTGCCCAAGGAGCTAACCAGGAGAAGGTTGCTCAATGTTTCCTGGAGCAGCCACTTCCCTGACTTGTGCCTAGATATTCATGAGATTATCTGGCTTGTTTTTATAACTTTTGGGTACTTCTTTTTCTCTCAGTGTCTTTTTGGTCTGACTTTGTACACCATTGGCCCAAATGCATAAATTTCCAAAAAGTTGTGGTTGGAGAGACGACGCTGCAGTTAAGAACACGTGCTGTTTTTCCAGAGGACCTGCTTCCATCGTCCAGCACCTGTATCGTAGTTCACAGCCATCTGTAACTCCAGTTGCAGGGCATCCAATGCCGTCTTCGGGCTTCTGTAGCCTCTAGGTATGCATGTGGTACACAGACATGCATGCAGGCAAAATTTCCATGCACAATTTTTTAATTTGATGGTGATCTTACATAAATATTTAAACTATAATAGATTTCTGATGTTAGAGGTGTCTTTATGAGGTTGGTAAAGAAAGGGCTGGGGATGTAGTTCAAGAGTAGAATTCTTGTTTACATTGCATTGTTGAAGACTTTGGTGTGATCCAGCATAGAGGAAAAAAATGCTGAGCAGATCTTCATATCTTGCAATGAGTGAAAAAGTCCTTTCCTAAGAACAGGGCACCCATCTGGAGTGTACATTCGGAATCTCCCTCTGTTGGGAAGCTGTGCCGTGGTGTGTATTTATTCCCACACTCTGCCAGAGTACAGATGCTGATGGTCTGAATGCTTCTGTTGTTTTGAAGGAGCCTTGCTTTTGACTCTATCTGTACAGCCAGGTGACATGGTCACCAGATAAATCTCTAGGTGAAGAGAGCTTGTCTCCTTAGTGGCTAAGGAAGTGTGTATCCTAGGACAGGAACAGGGGAACCTCTTGCCCTTCCTGTGTAGCTTCCTATAAAGAAGACAAAGAGACTGAGTATAAGGCAGGAAGTGGGGGCTGTGGGGTCAGACAGGGGCCAGGATTGGGGGAGGTATGGAAAAAAAAAGTTATTACATATCCTGCAAATTTTGAATGACCAAAATCCCTCACTGTGCTAAGCAGCAAGCTTCCTGCTTAGGAAGCCCCTTTGCAGGTGGCTGGAACTTTTTGCCAGATGCAAGGATTTTTTTAAAGCATCATTGAAATTAAATGTCAAATTGCAGTAATTGGGAGTAGATCAGTCTTTGATTAGTTCTGGCATCTCATGTTTCTGTTAGGCATACCGATCCTGAAAGTTCAGTACTTTGTTTTAACAAGAACTCCCGTGAGTTTGTAGAACATGTGTAAATTTGGGATTAGTAGCCCATGTAGGTCAACTGCATTGCTGAGACCAGGAAACAAAAACAAAAACATGGCAATGATAAAGAGCAAGTAAAATTTTCATTGTGTTGTAGAGGATCTTTCAGCCTTTATGTAGGGCCACTCCCTTTCTGAGTGACCACTATGCAGTCATGCACTGTTCGTGGCTGCACTTTAACCTGGAACCTATACACTGTATAATGCAGTGGAGAGGAGCCTTGCTCTTTGCTTCCTTTAATGTGAGGCCCGGGGCAGCCTTGGGTGCCCTGTACTGGCTGTCTGTGTTGGTGTTTCCGCAGCAGGCTTCCACTGTCCTGGAGTTTGGCAGTTAGGCTGCTCTGGGAGATGGACTGTTCCCTACCCTCCTGGTGGGTGCTGAGGTCACAAGTGTACCCACCACTCCTGGCTACCTCAGCTGGGTTCTGGGGGCTGAGCTCAGGTCCTCATGCTTTCACGACAAGTACTTTACCAACTGTGCCATCTCTTTAACCAGTTATTCCTAGATTTTCTTTAATTTTATGTATGCAGTGGCTTAAGAGAATCCTGATTGCATGGCTTTGAGGGCAAGGGTTGGTTCAGGTAGCTCAGCTGTTCAGTCTATAAGAATTCTCTGAATGTCCTGTTTCCAGTGTGGGTTGTTGGCTGCTCCTGGAGGCTGTCCTTTCCTAGCCCTGGAGTCATTCATCTGAGAGCCTGCATCCCCAGCAGCCCCTGCCTCCCCCAGGCCGTGTGTAGTGCATGCGGTCCGCACAGCAGCTTGGAGAAATATGATGATCCAGTTCCAAGCGGGGAGCTGATTGTTTAATTATCATTTTGCCCTGGGGAATTCCAAGATATAAATGATTGTATGAGTTTCTGAGAACATTCACAAATATGAATCTCAATTACTAATACTGAAGTACCAGCTGTTTGTTATTCTCTGGGAAATCATTCCGAGATGTTGGGAAGAAAAATATCTGAGACATCACCAATAGTCTTCCTAGATTAAAAATGGTCCAGAAAATTGCTTGACTGCAACAGTGTTACACAAAACTAATAGTATTTGGTGAAATTCTCAAAGTTAATTTTAGAGGCACACAGTGTATTTTCATCATATTTACCTGCATTTTCCTCATGATGCCTCCCATACCAGCCCCCACCCCTTTTCAACTTCAGGTCTTTTTTAAAGAACCCACCGAGTTTAGTTTGTGATGTTCATCTAATTCTAATGGGTATGGGACTCCCTACCAGAGTAAGGATGGCCTTCCAGAGAGCCACACTTTTAAAGAAGGCCCAGACTTTTCCTTCTCCTAGAGCTTTCAAGTATCAATGACTCCTCAGGATGGAGGGCCAGGGGCCACTTATGAGTCTGTCCCAGCCCCAGGCTAGAATGTTGCCTGCTGTGAATTCATGAACATGGCTGTTCTGTCACATCTAGAAGACACTTGCTTAGGCTCAGTACTCTCTGACTTTTAGGGTCTTTCTGTCTGTCCTTGAGCTGTAGTCCCTAGGGTTAAGAATTTTGCAGTTCTGCAGTGTTTTCTGATTAGTCTTTACAAAGCATACTTTTGTAGTTACAAGGTTGTAAGGCAAAGCTTCCTTCAGAAAAATGCAATCCAAGAAATTCCAGGGAGCTGTGACTTGGCACGCAGGCTGTAAGCCACATGCCAGCAGGCTGCATGAGGCTGGAACTCTGAAGCCATGGTGAGGGCGAAATGGAAGTTTTCCTACTAAGAATTGTAGAATAAATTGTATCCAGCTTCTGGAAACAGTAAGGGACAAGAAAGAGCCACAAGTCATTTATTTCCCTCTTTCCTCAGTTCTCCTTGAAACAGGCTGGTAGATCTGGCCTTATGTCTGGCACTACAGAGGTGTCAGGCATTAGTCACAGCTGCTTCACATGGGATCAGGTACAGGCCCTGCCTGTCCTGTGTCACCTGCTGGCTAGTGATCTTTGCAGAAGTAGCTGACCCTGTGTGTGGGTTTGGGGGTGGGTGATCTGTCCAGGCAGCTCAGGGCTAAGCTCCTCTTGGAAATTGTTCTAAACCTTCCGTCACACTAGACTTCTTTCCTTCAGGGGAGGATAGATGTAGGAGCCCAGGCTCTGCCTGTTGCCTGGAGACAGGCCTTCAGGAGAGCTTGGCCACTCTTGCAAGAGTGTTCAAAGGATCTGTAGAGACTGTTCATCTGCTTATCAAATATTGACTTCTCCATTCAGAGCATGACAGAATTTCTACACCTGAAATCTGAAGGGAAAACATCACCCCAGGCCCTTCTTTCCGTTCTGAGGAAGCCAACTGCTTTCGACTCCCCTAACTACCCAATCCATGCTCTCCCTTACAGCCTTTGATCCTTGCCATGATTTAGGGAACAGAGTCAACCTATGCTTGGCTGAAAAGCACTTTTCTGAGCATTTAATTTCCCTGTCACTATTTTCTGTTTTTATTTTTGGGGCGGTGGGGAGGCAGGTTCTCTGTAGCCTAGGCTGGCCTAGAACTTATCATGTAGTGCAGGCTAGCCTTAACCTTAATGTGATCCTCCTACCTCAATTCACAAGTGCTAGAATTATAGGCACCAACCACCACATCCCTCTTTATCCATATCATTTTAAAATAATAGGTATACATTTGATTCCAGATTAAATAATTTGTATCAGGGTTTCTCAAGTTGTATACTATGATTTTAAGTTCATTATGGTGATATCACATTTATTTTAGGTCTTTTGTTTTTAATATATGGGGAAAAAACAAGTTAGCAAATCCAACGTATGGTTTTATGCTTATTACTTTCTAAGGTGAAGAAAGCTGGGCTAGAGAAATGGCTCAGCAGTTAAGAGCACTGACTGCTCTTCCAGAGGTCCTGAGTTCAAATCCCAGCAACCACATGGTGGTTCACAACCATCTGTAATGAGGTCGGATGCACTCTTCTGGTATTTCTGAATACAGCTACAGTGTATTTACATATAATAAATAAATAAATAAATCTTTTAAAAAATAACTAAACAATTTAGTTATTAGGTAGATTTAGGTTAGAGATAATAAGAAGGCCGCAGACATGGTGAAGGTGGGAAAGTGTGGCTGACATTTGAGGAATACTCTTTTAAACACATATGCAAGGCTATAAAGTGTTAATTTTTTCTTTTAGATATTTCTCTCTCTCTCTCTCTTTCTGTGTGTGTGCATGTGTGCGTGCATGACTGCAGGTGCTTCTGGAGCCCTGAAGAAAGCATAGGATCTGGAGTTCACAGCTATTGTGGGCTTTCTGATATGGGTGCTGAGACTTAAACTCAGTCTTCTAGAAGAGCAGTAAGCACTCTTGTCCCCTAAGCCATCTCTCCAGCCTCTGAAGGTCATTAAAATAAATTATGAAGTTGACATGGTGTGCCATGATGGAAGGAGATAGAAACTCGGCAGCTTGGTTTATTAGCAACAAATTCAATCTCTCTCTCTCTCTCCCACTCCCACCCCGACCCTCACCCTCACCCTCCTCCTCCCCCCCACCCGAAGACAAGACAGTGCTTCTCTGTGTAGCCCTGGAAGTTTTTGTAGACCATGTTGACCTCAAACTCACAGAGATCTGCCTGCCTCTGCTTCCTGATTGCTGGGATTAAAGGTGTGTACCAGCACACCTGGTTTATGCATGTCTCTTTTAAGTACTTCTTAAAAAAATACAGGCTGACGGCAGCCCTCAGCAGGAGCATGTGCATGCTGTATGAGGGCTTTGCTAATATCTGAAGGGCACATAGAGAACTCATAGCAACCTCTGTTGATGTTGAAATGGCTACCCTGTCTGTCTGTGTCCCCCTATCCCAGCTTTGCAATCCTGTGGACTACATCTGTGTAAGATCTGACTGGATCTTCACTTTAAGGTCTAGTGGCTTCAGTGTGCCTCCAGAGCTGCACAATCCTCAGCCTAAGCTGAGGACACTTTTATGACCCCAGAAGGGATCCTTGTAGCCTGTGTGGTCGTTCCTTCTTTCCCCCACTCCCACTGCATGGCATCTGCTTAGTTGGTACACTGTCACTGTGGACTTGCCAGCTTAGGCATCTGTGTAGCAGAGTTAAGCAGGATGTGGCCTTTGTGTCTCACTTTGCTCTCAGCATAGTGCCTCCAAGGTTCATCTGTTCTGAGCAACCATCAGCACTTCCTTTTTATGACTGGATAATATTCCATTATGAGACTAGAACACATTGTGTATAACCAGTTATCAGATGACAAACATTTGGGTGGGCTTTTTGTTTTAAAATAAATATATTGTGGCTTTTCCAGCAGACTATTCTATAATCGTGTTTTACAGAGCTTGTGTTTGGGAGGACAAGGTGGCATTTGAACCCCTATCTTTAGTTTCTTTTTGCTAATAAAATATGCTCTAAGAGTTGGAGTAGCTGATAGCACTGTGTAACAGCAGCTGTTACTAACACTGGAAATATTTCCGAGTTCTAGTCCAGCTTCAGTTTCACAGTTAGCTGCTTTTAAAATGAAATTTCTCACATTTCTAGAAGAGGTGATTTTACTAAAAAGGCTGATATTTTTGTCTGTATTTATAATTTTTTCCAATCTCTTAATTTTTACTGTGCTTATCCCTATAACCCAACCCTGTTACTCTATACCTGTTTCTAGTATGAGTAGTTATAGACAAAAATAAATCACATTATATCTTCTAACACAGTTTGAATGTTTTGATATTTTTATGCATCATCACAAAATTCTCTGGGTGGTTAGATGACTAACTGTCAACTCAGCTCTTTCACTTTGCAGCTGCATCAATTGACTTATATCCAAAAGATCTTTGGTGGCTGTTGAACTTGGGTCCCTGTGGGCAGACCACTTCAAAGTCTCCTTGTCTTAGCCTTGTCCTCATGACTGGGCCTACTGCTCTGCCATGAGATGGGCTACTTAAGGCTTTCAAAACCATACCCTGAGAATATCGGTGTGGAGGGAGAACTGAGGTGGATTTCCAGCCTCTTTGGCCACTCAAGGGTTCTCTTGTGGAAACTGGATTCATCCTTTGCATAGTTGTTAGCCAGCTGTACCTGTGCTAGGTAGAAGTAGGCCTGAAGAATGGGTTTATTTCCAACATTTTCCATTCTTTAACACCTTCACACTATCATCTGACTCTCAGAGTGCCCATTTCAGTGTCTGGTAGGAGGAATGTTTTGTGAATTGTGTTTTGCCCAGTTGAGATGCATGGAATATCTTATTATGACAGTCCATGTTCAGAGCTTGGTTCCAGTAGTAAGCAAGCATGATGGGATACAATGTTGCATAGCGAAGTTTTACTAGATTACATCTAAAACACACCTTTTGTCTGATAGGTGTGGGGTTTTGTCACTCCTTACATTTAGAGGTTCAGTGTCATATTCCTGGGTGGCAGGCAGTAGATGTGGTATTGAATGAATAGGAAGACAAAGATAGTGGTCGTTTGAGGTGTCTTTCAGAAGCACAGTGCTGAATGTATAGTTATGCCACAGGACTGCAGCATCAGCACTGTGGAAAACTACCATCTGGGTGAAAGAAAGGCAATGTAGTCTTCAATGAAATAAAGAAAAGTATTCTTGTCACTCATCCAAGATGAGTGAGGTGACAGCTTGAGCTGCACCTGCATTCCAGATCATCATAACATTCTGTCTACAAAACTGAGGGATCCTCTCCAGATGTTTGCCCCACATTTGTTTATTCTGGCTAGTTCCGTCTACCAGAGCATCAGACTTCTCCAGCTACACCTTACTAAGATGACTCCCCCACCCCAACAGGGGTGGGGCTACCCTTGCTCCCCACCACCCATCAGAAATCCATACTTCTCTCTGTTCCCAAGACTGGCTACTGGCTGCCCATACTTTCCTTAGCTTCTGCCTTTATTGACTTGATAGCTGCCTGCAGGTCTTGTTGGGAACTTTAGGGCCAATAAATGTAGAGTGGCTTAGCAACTTGATGCTTTTGAAGTTGTGCTTACTGATTCTAAACTGAGCTAGCAGCTGTTCAGACTGCAACTAGGACATCAAAGTTGGCTTCTGTGCTGGACATGAACTTCAGCAGGCCCTTCTTTGTGAATGGGCCTTCCCACAAAGGCCCCTAGAAACCTCCCCGTCACAAGTATGTGGTTTGCATTGTTATAGTCGCCACGTAGGGTGATTTTCTGTTTCTATTTTAAAATTTTTCCATAAAGGCCAGGAATAGTTGTACACATTTACAATCCCAGCACTTAGGAGGTAAAGATGGGAGGGTCAGAAGTTCAAGGCCAGCCTGGGGTATAAGAGATGTTGATTAAAACAAACAACAGCAACAAAATGAGTTGGTAGAGTGTTTGCAAGTATTCACAGAACCCTGACTTAAATTCTCAGTACTGTACAAACGAGATGTGGGGCCCATGCTTGTAATCCCAACACTGGAGAGGTGGAGACAGGAGGATCAGAACTTGAGGCCATGAGCTCACATTGCCTCCATCGATTTAATTATTAGCTGTGTGACCTTAGGCAGAATGTAGAGTTCCTGTGCTGTAGGTCTCATACTTGTAAGTCTAAGGATAGTACTGACATCATAGTTACTGTAAATGCAAAGTGAGTTAAGGTAGTCAAATGATTAGAGCAAAGCCTAGTACCTAGCTGAGGTTGAATGGCAGACATTATCAGTGCTTTTAAGAGGCAAGTTTAGTAGAGAAGAAGTGTTTCTCTGTGAGTTTAGGAGGATGATACTGTGGCTAGAGGAGAGCCTGCCGCATTCAGATATATGGTTGATTAGATAGGCTTTGAATGTCAAAGTTTGGGTTTTTTTTCTTTAAAATAAGGTAATATATTCTTTCTTTATTTCTCCCTCTCCTTTTGATATATAACTGGTTTGCTTGAGGATCTTAGCCTTAGGGATGTGGAAGAGAAGAAAGACTGCGTACAAGCTGTAAACTTGGAACAGATTAAAACAGCACTAACGTAGAACAGCCCCCAAATTTTCATAGCTTAGTAAAGATCACAGCCAGACAATCTGAGTTACATCCCCAGGAACCACATGGTAGTAGGAGTAGGAGACCCCAGAAGTTGTCTTGTCTTGTTAGGTGTGTGTATGGTGTGGTGTGTATGATCCCCACAATAATTTATATTTTTAAGGTACTATTTTATGCTTGCTGAATGTCCCCCAGAGTCCAGGTAGAGCATCCAGTCTGTTGGTTCATACCTCTATTAACCTTAAAAGAGCAGGGTCACACTCTCACAATTTCATGCCAGGCCTTGAATTTAGCCAGCAGATACCTTCAGTCTCCAAATTGGCCCCTAGAAAAACCACAGGAAAGTATCCAATTTCAGGAGCCCAAGGATGCAGGCCTCCATGGGGAGAAAGAAGTGGTGTCATCCCACACAGGTGCTCAGGATAGTTTGAGTTGGTCTCGGTATGAGCATCACTGCATCCAGTGTAGATGAGCTGGGTAAGAAGCTGAGAGAGTAGAACTGAAAAGGGAGGAAATGTGACAAGACAGAACAGAAATTTGAAAGCCGCCATGTTTAAGGGTATAATAAGAAATTCATGGACCACCCTTGGTGCAGCCTCTGATGCTGTAGGCCCTTGAGGTCTGGTATTATGGGTGCCTGGCTCATAAGTATTAAAGTGGGTTGAGGGTTAGTAAAGGGGCTGTGCCCATCTCCTTTCCAGAGCTCATCTTTCCCCCTGTATGGTTGGGAGACGAACCTTTGGTTATCTTTGCTTCTGCAATGAAAATCATGAGCCGCTGGCTTTCTATGTGACCTTCATACAGACAGTATGTCCTGAACACCTTAGTGGGTAAGAGGGAACATTCTAGAGTCTGGTGCTTTACTCAAATAATCCTGGGTCTGTATCTCCAAGCTTCTACCTTTCCCTTGCCCATGAAGTAACACTATTAGGGACTGCAGAAGATAGTTCTCCCAAGGAAGACATAATGGGGTATGGAGTTGGGGATTGCATGGCTAAAAGCAGTGTACATTTGGCAATTTAACTCTTTCTTTAACTCTTTGCTATTCTGTGGCCACAAGCCAATGGCTTCTGGCAATTTAAATCCTGATGATAGCATCAGGAGATTAAGAAAAAAGGCACCAGAGACAGCTAAAACATCTAACACCAGAGATTACCATATGGCAAAAGGCAACCGTAAGAATATTATTAACAGAAACCAAGACCACTTGGTATCATCGGAACCCAGTACTCCCACCACAGGGAGTCTTGGATATGCCAACACAACTGAAAAGCAGGATTTGGATTTAAAATCATATCTCGTGATGCTGGTAGAGGATTTTAAGAAAGGCATTAATAACTCACTTGAAGAAATAAAGGAGAACACTGCTAAACAGATAGAAGTACTTAAAGAGGAAGCACAAAAATCCCTTAAAGAATGACAAGAAAACACAACCAAACAGGTGATGGAATTGAACAAGACCATCCAAGATCTAAAAATGGAAGTAGAAACAATAAAGAAAACCCAAAAGGAGACAACTCTGGAGATAGAAATCCTAGGAAAGAGATTAGGAACCATAGATGCGAGCATCAGCAACAGAATACAAGAGATGGAAGAGAAAATCTCAGGTGCAGAAGATTCCATAGAAAACATGGGCACAATAATCAAAGAAAATGCAAAATGCAAAAAGATCCTAACTCAAAACATCCAGGATGTCTGTCCCATAATCAGCCACCAAATGTAGACACTATTGCATATGCCAGCAAGATTTTGCTGAAAGGACTCTGATATAGCTGTCTCCTGTGAGGCTTTGCCAGTGCCTGGCAAATATAGAAGTGGATGCTCACAGTCATCTATAGGATAGAACACAGGGCCCCCAATGGACGAGCTAGAGAAAGTACCCAAGGAGCTGAAGGGGTCTGCAACCCTATAGGTGGAACAACAATATGAACTAATCAGTAACCCCCAGAACTGGTGTCTCTAGCTGCATATGTAGCAGAAGATGACCTAGTCAGCCATCATTGGGAAGAGAGGCCCCTTGGTCTAGCAAACTTTATATGCCCTAGTACAGGGGAACACCAGGGCCAAGAAGTGGGAGTGAGTAGGTAGGGGAGCAGGGCGGGGGGAAGGTATAGTGGACTTTCAGGATAGCATTTGAAATGTAAATGAAGAAAATATCTAATAAAAAAATCAAAAAAAAAAAATCCAGGAATTCTAGGACACAATGAGAAGAACAAACCTAAGGATAATAGGTATAGATGAGAATGAAGATTTTCAACTTAAAGGGCCAGTAAATATCTTCAACAAAATTATAGAAGAAAATTTCCCTAACCTAAAGAAAGAGATGCCCATAAACAAGAAGCCTACAGAACTTTAAATAGATTGGACCAGAAAAGAAATTCCTCCCAACACATAATAATCAGAACAACAAATGCACGAAATAAAAAGTATTAAAAGCAGTAAGGGAAAAAGGTCAAGTAACATATAAAGGCAGACCTATTAGAATTACACCAGACTTCTCAACAGAGACTATGAAAGCCAGAAGATCCTGGACAGATGTTATACAGACGCTAAGAGAACACAAATTCCAGCCCAGACTACTATACCCAACAAAACTCTCAATTACCATAGATGGAGAAACCAAAGTATCCCATGATAAAACAAAATTCACATAATATCTTTCCACGAATCCAGCCCTTCAAAGGATAATAAAGGGAAAACACCAACACAAGGAGGGAAACTACACTAGAAAAAGCAAGAAAGTAATCCTTCAACAAACCTAAAAGAAGATAGCTGCAAGAACAGAATCCCAACTTTAACAACAAAAATAACAGGAAGCAACAATTATTTTCCTTAATATCTCTTAATATCAATGAACTTAATTCCCCAATAAAAAGACATAGACTAACAGACTGGCTACATAAACCGGACCCAACATTTTGCTGCATACAGGAAACCCACCTCAAGGACAAAGACAGACACTACCTCAGAGTAAAAGGCTGGAAAACAATTTTCCAAGCAAATGGTCCGAAGAAAAAAGATGGAGTAGACATTCTAATATCAAATAAAATCGACTTCCAACCCAAAGTTATCAAAAAGGACGAGGGGCACTTCATACTCATCAAAGGTAAAACCTTCCAAGATGAACTCTCAATTCTGAATATCTATGCTCCAAATGCAAGGGCATCCACATTCATTAAAGAAACTATAGTAAAGCTCAAAGCACACATTGCATCATACACAATAATAGTGAGAGACTTCAACACCCCACTCTCATCAATGGACAGATCCTGGAAACAGAAAAAAAACAGAGACACATTGAAACTAACAGAAGTTATCAAGCAAATGGATTTAACAGATACAATTTGCAAAACACATGAAACTCAAGAAAAAGGAAGACCAAAATGTGGATACTTTCTTCCTTCTTAGAATGGGGAACAAATTACCCATGGAAGGAGTTACAGAGACAAAGTTCAGAGCTAAGATGGAAGGAGGGACCATCCAGAGACTGCCCCACCCTGGGATCCATCCCATAAACAACCACCAAACCCAGACACTATTGCACATGCCAGCAAGATTTTGCTGAAAGGACCCTGATATAGCTATCTCTTGTGAGGCTATGCCAGTGCCTGGCAAATACAGAAGTGGATGCTCACAGTCATCTATTGGATGGGACACGGAGCCCAAGGAGCTAAAGGGATCTGCAACCCTATAGGAGGAACAACAATATGAACTAACCAGTCCTCCCAACCCCCAGAGCTTGTGTCTCTAGTTGCATATGTAGCAGAGGATGGCAACTTGGCCATAAGTGGGATTAGAGACCCTGGGTCTTGCGAAGATTATATGCCCCTGTACAGGGGAATGCCAGGGCCAGGAAGCAGGACTGGGTGGGTTGGAGAGCAGGGCGGGGGGGAGGGCATAGGGGACTTTCAGGATAGCATTTGAAATGTATGTGAAGAAAATATCTAAAAAAAAAGGCGGGGGGGGCTTAGTTATCTGGATTCTTTTCTCTCTGGTTCAAGAGCTCCTCTTGCTTTTGCTAAGTGAGAAGCTTGGAGTTCATTAACTCTTCATGAGTCAGAGAGAAAAGAAAAGGAAGAAAAGAAGAAAGGCAGACATACACACACACACACACACACAAACTGGTTGCCCCCAACCACCTGTTTCATCAATTTCACAAGTGCACATGCATACTTATATACACACAAATATACCTACATATGTATGCATGTGCATACTTATAGACATATATAGGCATATTGTACATACATATAGACATATATATATATATACATATGTATATATACATATATATGCATATAGACATATATAGAAAGAGACACATGTACAGGTTATGTTCAGATTTCAAGGTCCCTACAGACCACCAGAGACCACCAGGAGTCCAACTCATATGCAAATTAGAATCTTTATTCAAGCTCAAGCTTGGACCCTCCAGCCTCTCCAGCACAGAGGAGGGTATGGAAGGCACTGAACTGGTACAAGCCTTGCTTATTTGTCCTGGTAGCAGGGTGAGGGACTTTCCAACTTGGCAGTTACATGATTGGTTGACAATTTGCTTGTACACTTCTATTGGCTAGTAGAGATTTCAGCTTGGTATAAACAATGGTTGCTAGTTTAATCAATCTACTTTAGACATTAGGTACTTTTCCCTCAAAAACTGATTGGTTGTTGCTAGGGTAGAATGGCTATTTGCCCAGGGGAATTGTGATTATTACCAGGGTAACATGGCTCCTGGAACAAGTTGGGGTTTTTCTAGTAGCTGTGTTCATTCAGAGGGTAAATTAATCATAAAATAGATTCAAGTGGAAACGTCAGGAATTTTGGAAAGTCAGTTGTGTTGGATGGTGTTTTGCTAGGCAAACGTGAAGGAACGTTTCACTGAAGCTGACACAGGTGAGGGGATGTTTTGCTAAAGCAAGCATGTGAAAGGACACGTGATGAAGGATTCTTCGCTAATGACATGCTTGTATTGGTCCACCTTACATACATTATGAGCTCCATTTGTTGGGACTCCATAGAGAGAAACACATAAAAAAAAATTCTGGTAATGGCTTTTTGCGGCTTCCTTGGATTTGGCTGATTGGCAGAGTGATGTCAGCTGATACAGACTCGCCTGGAGTTTTGCTAAATCAGCCTCATATGCTGAGGCGAGACACAGGTGAGGCAAGACCCGTGGAGGACATGTGATTTTGGAGGGGGGGGTAGTATAAAGGGAACTCAACAGACTGCTAGAAGGGCTTGCTTGTATATGCAATGCTTCTTTGTCTCTTGTCTTCGCTGATCTTTCTTTGGTGAGAGAGGCACAGCTAAGGATAAAACCATAGGTATGCACTATGATAAAGCAAGGCCATGTGAAACTGTTGCTTTGAGTTTATAATGAGCTTATAGAATGAAACACTGCTTTGAACTTAGTATTGACATCCTTCTTGAACTTCCCTTTTGTGTAACATTTTATTTATAAGGTAATTTTATAAAGAACTTTTCTCTAAGAAGGTATTAAAAGGTCAGAGAGAAGAAATAAAGTGTGGCTTTGAGGGCTTTGCTCCATTAGGATCATTCCTGGATCCTAATCCCTCCTGCCAACTTGGCTGAGGCCTAGCTGTCTCTGCTAGATCATGCCACCTCTGCTGACTTGTGTTTGCCCCAACTCTACCAAGCTGGACTGCTGGTATATTCGTGAAGTATTTGCTAGCGGATCGAGCTACCGTAGACCTGTAAACTGAACTGCTCATTTCTATACAGTGCAGATGGGTTTGCTCCAAAGAAGCATTTCTAAACAGCTCCACTTCCCCTGTATCCTAATAACCTTTCTTTCCCACTACCTCTGGTGGGTGGTGGGCTAGAAGGGAGGTTAAAGCATTTAAGAGACATCATTTAAAGTAGGCTTTAAAAAAATTAAAGTTACAATGGATGAAAGCAATATAGAGTTTGTAGTGTTAAGCTGGACCCTTCAATACACACACATGTGTGTGTATGTGTGTGTGTGTGTGTGTGTGTGTGTGTGTGTATACATTTATTTGGTGGATGGAGCAAAACCCTCAAAGCCACACTTTATTTCTCTCTGACCTTTTAATACCTTCTTAGAGAAAAGTTCTTTATAAAATTACCTTATAAATAAAATGTTACACAAAAGGGAAGTTCAAGAAGGATGTCAATACTAAGTTCAAAGCAGTGTTTCATTCTATAAGCTCATTATAAACTCAAAGCAGCAGTTTCACATGGCCTTGCTTTATCATAGTGCATACCTATGGTTTTATCCTTGGACCTGGCCTACAATGAATGTTTTTCCTTGATCACAAATCTGTCCCAAGCCTGTCTCTCTTCTTAGTGTATTTATTGTAATCCTTATGATGCAGCCTTTACTTGCTATCCTATGAGGAGGGGGCATATTCTATTCTTGATTCTAACTATATTATATCTTTCGGACAAAAAAAACCTAAAACCATCTCCTTAAACTTTCTTCTTAAAATTATTTGAATCAAATCAGGAAGTTAGTAAAGCCATTAATTCATCTAAACAGCATTAATTCATCCAAGCTCATCTTTATGTTGATCTGCAGGGAATTTGCCTAATAGGGTGGGCTAATGCCCAGGAATCACTAGGCTATGTAATAATGACAAGAAAGGCACATCAGCAGTGAGAAGCAATCCTGGGAAGAAGTCTCTGGGCTGTGCCTCTCCAGAGTGCACCCATCACAGCCATGCAAGCCAGTGGGCCATCTCCAGGAAACTCACTTGCTTGCCATAGCCTTTCTTAGATGGCTTATGTCTATAGGGAGTATGTTGAACGTATCCTAAATTCTCTGTAATTATCAATTATTTTTCTTTTAAGTAGATCATCTCTAATCTATGGTTTCAGTGCTCTCTGCTAGGTTTGGCCTTTCTTTCTTTTTTTAAAATTAGATATTTTCTTCATTTACATTTCAAATGCAATCCCAAAAGTCCCCTATACCCTCCCCCAGGTCCTGCTCCCCTACCCACCCACTCCCACTTCTTGGCCCTGGCTTTCCCCTGTACTGGGGCATATAAAGTTTGCTAGATCGAGGGTCCTCTCTTCCCAATGATGGCCAACTAGACCATCTTCTGCTACATATGCAGCTAGAGACACGAGTTCTGAGGTTTGGCCTTTCTCTTTTTCCCATAGACTCACTTTATTTCATAACTGGCAAGTAAAATTATCTGTCTGTATAAGGGAGACTTGGCACTCTGTGGGCATGTCTTTAACAGTTTTCACATCAAAAGATTATTTTCTAATTTTAAAATATAAATATTTCATGTGAAATATTAGAAACCCAGTATGTCATCCACTGTTTTTAATGTCTGATAGTGCTAGGAAATAAATACATCAGTGTTTGTCATAGCATGTCTAAGAAATCAGAGGCTGCAGTTGAGTGATTGGTCGACCTCTGCAGCAGGTGTAGGCCTTACTAATAAAGTGGAAGAATGAAGGCTCCTTCCCTCTCTAACTTTGGAGCCCTCCTCACAGGAGTATTTTCTGACCACTCCACTGTAATCCATTTTAAGTAGCATGCTACAGAACTGAAATGTGCTCTACTTCACAAGCATGATTACAATCAAAGGGGTTTAAGATAGATGGAAATCACTTATAGCCTGATCTTTGCAAGCCAGTACTTCTGATACCATGAGCACAAGCATGCCAGGCAAAGAGGAATGCCCTTTTTGTGCATAGCTGTGATCAGAGTATCCAGAAAAAAACAGACTAATATCAGACGAGTCTTGGGTTTCAGCAGAATTCAGGGTCAGCTTGTGCTAGTGGGGATAAGACACACTTGGCTTTCGTGTTCAGTTCCCAGACTTCTCCCCAACCCTTAACTGGTTGTCATGTTGTAAAGTCAAGGCTACCTGAAAGTGATCACCTCTTGACCCTGGTGCAGGCTTGACTCTGCCCAGGCTCCTCCTTCATCCTCATATGTGCTTTCTGAAATTCCCAGGACAATCAAAGCTCTGCTTGGTTTTTACCTCTTGCTTACATTTTTTTTTTTGGCTTGGTTTTTTTTTTTTTTTGCAGATACATCACAATGGGGTCTTTCACACATGGTTGAGAACTGCATGCAAACATCACTGTGCTTCCTGAGAGCTGTGACTTTAACAAGGGAGTCAGCACAGTTCTTACAGCTCTTAACCCATGTGGGCTCAGAGATTGATTGAGAAGTTGACATGTTACCACATGTGGTAATCCTGCAAAGTGCTACATATTTTCATTTATAGTTAAGGGAATAAAGCAAAATCCCCCTTTGACTACATTTCCTGCGTTATTTACTCAGTGATAAATGGAATTGCCTCATGAGTCTGAGTTCTGCAATGAAAGACCCTATTATAGTTTATACACATGTTGGGGCGTGATTTGAGTTACAGCTCCAGGGGGATTTAAATTCTGAATATCCTGGTCGCTTTGGACACACAGTTTTCTGTGTTTCAACACTGTAAAAGGAAATAAAGAACAAAGGGCGAAGGTTTATGTTGTGGTGCTACAACACAATTCAAGTGAACGCAACCTGAATAAATACCAAAGTTAAAACTGTCCCTGAGTTGGTGACAGTCCCATGTCAACTCATGTCAGCTGTTCTAAGTACT
Source organism: Mus musculus (assembly GCF_000001635.26). Lineage (NCBI taxonomy): Eukaryota > Metazoa > Chordata > Mammalia > Rodentia > Muridae > Mus > Mus musculus. The sequence continues at coordinate 62,994,208 of NC_000079.6, forward strand.
ATAGCTTTAAAATACACTGACTCTGTAAGGACACCAGTGACCAGTATCCCCATACCAGGGAGGCAGGAATGAGCTGCAAAGGTCAAAGGTCCTTTTCCTCAGCAGGGCACCTCATCCAAGCCAGTGTTCCTGGAACTTCCTGGAGGAGGGAGGAGGTATGTATTCTAGAGGGAGTATTAATCTTGTATTGTATTTGTTTTAAGTTAATAGGAAATTTCTACTTTGAGTAAAGTAAATATTAAATTATACTCTACCTATACACAGTCTTGATCATCAAGACTAGGCTGCCATCTTGACAATTATAGGAGGAGGGCGCAATAGTTGGCAGTATAAGGTTTAGCACAGATATACTTGAGGGAGCTTGCCTCTCCATTTAGCACTTCGAAGCTAGACTAGCCCCCATTTTCTGAGGGCGCCTTATGTATGAGAAGTCAATAAGGAATGTATCAGGCTCTGTGTGTGGACTGTATTATTTTGTTCTTGCTACTTAGAAGATTTTTTTTTTCTTTTTCTTTTTCCCAGTTTGACAATGATGTAGTTTGATTGGCTTCCTTTTGATTTATTATGCTTGCCCTTATTAGATTCTTTGATCTTTAAGTTTATGTTTCACCTTATTTGGAAGATTTTACTCTTTTTGAGACAAGGCCTCCCTGTTGTGGAAGGCTGGCCCTGAGCTCCTATCTCCTGCCTTACCCTGTTCAGCGCCCTGCCTACTGGCATGCACCAGCACAAATGGCCACAGTTTTAGAGATAAATGGTTACTTCTGAAAAATGTGTAAGTTTACCAAAAAGTTGCACAGATAGTGAAGAGAATTACCACGTAGTCATCACCAGCTTCCACTGTGTTTTCTTGTGAAATATATACTTGTTAAATTTTAAAAAAAATGTCTTTGTATAAGCTTTTAACTATAGTATTTCCATTAGTATCCTTTTATTATTGTCTGTCCTAGCACACTTTACACCAGATACCTCCATTCTGTAACTGTCTCACCCATGCAATTCAGAGTCCCGATGCTCTCCAGTACTGGCCAGATGTCTTTAGGATGTCTGTCATTGTGAACATACGTGTTAGTTTCTCATGCTCAGGGACGATGGATTTGGTCGGCTTCAGCAGGTCTGAGAAAGGAGCTGATAGGAGGTTACCCTTCAGAATGGGCTTCTTTAGGTAAGGAGGCCCACAGCAAGAAAGGCCCGTGGATTAAGTCTGGAACTAGGAGAGCAGTGGGGAGGAGATAAAACAGAGAGCAGAGCATGGTGTTAAAGAGAGACAGAAACTTTCTTCAAACTTGGAGAGGCGCTCCATCAGGAGAGACTGTCACCGTGTTAAAACATGACAGCACTTGAAGGGAAGGAAGGACCCTCTGCTTTTCCCCATGAAGAAGGGGGTTTCAGACTTTTACATGTTCCAGAGAGTGGTGGGAAGTTTTATAGCACATAAGTCAGCCTGGCTTAGCCTACATGCTAAGGCAGGTACTGGGTAAGAGTGTAAGTGCAATAGCAAGGTATGGGGAGTCTACCTGGGCTTGTTCACAGTTGAATGTGAGAGGAAAAAAACTACTAGAGATGGGAGAGAGGCTACAGTGGGTGTGGCCTGGTTTCTGAGAGGAAGGAAGACAGCCTGAGAGTCTGCCATTTAACACAAAGTGCCCTTCTCACTTCATCCTGTTAGGGTGTGAGGTGATGCCTGATACCTTAGCACTGGTGATGTTGAACTTGGCAGTGTGAAGACTTTTGGGTTTCTCTATCAAGAACACCAGTTTTACTTTTCTATTCCCCAGTGTCTGCCAGGTTCCGTTCATCCAGCCAGTCAGCCTTGGGTTTATATGAGAAGAGACTCATAGGTGGCAATCTTGCTCTCTCAGTTCTAACCCAGGATCACCACCGCTACTTCTTGCTCCCCTTGGTCCAGCCTTTAGGAGCTCTGCAGGCTGGGTCCTGTCCCTTTCTGTCCCTCCCTCCTTCCTTCCCCTGGAAGATGCTGTAGTGGCCAACTTTGTTTGTCATTTTGACTACAAACTGACACCCTCTAGGTTCATCTTGCGTTTCCTTGCCCTGTCCTAGAAGCCTCTGTCTGTCTGAGGAACCTGGTTCCTTTTCCTGGGAAGTAGTAGGTGAAGTCAAGTCTCAGAGCTGGTTGCTGTCTGCTTACCATGCTTTTGTTTAGTGTTTTGCTCTCTCATTTTGTTTTACTGGCCCTTTTAAAATTCAAATCCTGTTGCTGTTTAACCTTTGCTTTCTAACTAAAGGGGCCTGTGCTGCTGTGTTCATTCCTTCAACATTTTTCCTGTCTTTCAGATTGAATAATACCTGTGTAACTGTTTACCCAGTTATCTTTCCCTACTCTTTTCTTTGAATCTCTAAGCAGCTGTTAACAACAATCCAGTGAATTTTCATTTCATGTGCACAATTCTTCAGATCTAACATTTCTTTTTGTAGGGAGCTGAGGAGGTACTGACTGGATGTATATTATTGACATGGACAAAGACATGGCAAGGACCAAGACCTCAGACCCATGGGAAATTGGCAAAGCCTTTCCCCATATGTATGGGTCAGGGTTAAAGTTGGCACATTGCCTTCTTCCTCTGGTACAAGTATGAATCTTTACATTTGATTGATCAGTGTAAGCAAAAGCTAGCAATTACAGATTCTTCATTGTGAGACTGCTCACCTACAGAGACCTTCTACCAGACTAACCCCTACCCACTGTGCTGACATTGTGTTCCAGGTTATGGATTGTTGTGCTAGTGGGCATGGCTCCATCAGAGCACACAGATCACTGACCCCAGCTTTTTTCTGTGTGTGTTTGCGTTCTTTCTTTGTGCCCTCACTGTTCCCAGTGAAGACTCTTAAGACCTAAGCGGTGCAGGAGGTAGCATCCTTCTATTTCTTTTATCTCTAGTAATTTCTGTTTCTACAAGTTTTCCTCTTAGTTTATTTTATCTCAGCATCTATTCCCTTAATTATAATTAAATGTGGCTTTAATCCTTGTTTGTTAATGTTGATGTTTGGCCAGCACCAGCTGATTCCCTTGATTGCTTTTTCTTTGAGTGTATTCATATTTCTGTTTTTTTTTTTTTCAACCTGTTGAGTACTTTGGGGCTGTGACCTATCCTTTGTAAAGACTCTGGATTCTGTTGCTTTCTGGAGAATGTTAATATTGTAAACTGGTAAGCAGTTACCTTGGGTAAACCCAAACCTCCTCTAACTGCTTTCTTCGGTGGGCAGCAATCAAGCTCTCAGTTTAGCTCAGTCCCATTGACCTTTGTAGAGCTGATAAGATTGCCATGTAACATGCACAGTTCTGATATAATAGCCCAGCATAGTGGGTCATGTTTTAATATCAGCACTTAGGAAGCAGAGGCAGGCGATCCAGCAGCTAACTAGTGTACACAATATTTCAAGCCAGGCAGATACCTAGCAAGACTTCGTCTCACAAATCCAGCCACTAGGCATCAGGCAGTACAGGCTCCTGCTTTGTGGGTGTCAATTTTCTGAAGTCTGTTTTACTCTCCAGCTGTGCAATTAGTCCTACAGTCCATTCTTGGATTCTCTAGCTAGTGAGGCTTCAGGATTTCATGTAAGTTTTAGCTGCTCAGCCCATCACCAAGAAGGTAAAACTTTCTGCTTTGGGGAGAAGAAATTTAGACTGAAATCCGGTGCCATCCTCTTCTTGTAAGTGTCAACTTCCTACACTTCACTACTTTCTTCACCTTGATGCAAGTTCACATTGCTGCTGCTTTGGGGAGTGTGTAGATGCTACAAGTGGAAGGTTAGTCTGATAAGAGGCGACCCTCCTTTCATTAATGGGAGAACAGTAACAGACAAATGCAAAACCAAGGCTGTGCTCTGAAGATAGAATGAGAGGAAATTGCCACAGTTGGTCAGCCAGTACACGGAGACGAAAGCCAAGTAACTGACGTAAAGCCTGAAGCCATGAAAGGGTGGCGACTCTCAAACTCAGTGGAAAAAGAAATTTGTTCTTTCCCAATAGAGTCAAGGGAATTTGCTGCCTACCTCAGGCTGGCTGTACATGAACAGAATTCCTAAGTCCTCAGATTGAATAGCATTCCCAGTCTTAGAAAAGTAAATGAATCCTCATCCACACATTCTAAATGGCATGGTAGAGTCAAAGGGGACACACAGCAAATGTGTAAAAAGAATGCAAACAATAACAAAGAGGTGTTGGGATAGGACAGAGTATTGTATCCGGACTGCTAAGTGGAAATGTGTCAACCTCAGCATCGGCACTATCCTCTAATGATGATTCAGTTAAGACCTTGCACACACAGGTGTAGAAAGAATTCCCACAAGGCTCCTCCTGACTTAAAGACATGGGAAATTGAGCAGATGATATTCCTAAAGAGATCCTAGTGTTGTCTCCCATCTCCCAGTGCTCCTCTGCTATGTAGTCTTTTACCATTTCTGCATCTTGCTATAAATATAAAGTCAGGTTCTCTCTCCTTAGATCTTCACTGACCTCTAATTCTCTCAAAATGATGTCTGGAAGCCCAACACTGAGAGTGGAGACATTCTGTATAAAAAATAATGTCAAGAGCTGCAGAGAGGGCTCAGTGGTTAGGAGTATTTGTTGCACAATCACAGAGATTATAGTTCACACCCTAGGATCCACATAAGAAGATGGGCATGTAACTCCAGCTTTGTGGGATCTGATGCCCTTTTCTGATTTTTGTGTGTGCACAGGCATGTGCACATATTTACATACATGTATACACACTCACAGTGTCTTAGTTCGGGCTACTATTGCTGTGATAAAGCACCATGACCAACTTAGGGAGGAAAAGGTTTGTTTGGCTTACACTTGTACAGTACTATTCATCACTGAAAAAAGTCAGGACAGCAACTCAGTGCAAGAACCTGGAGGCAGGAGCTGATTCAGAGGCCATGGAGGAGTGCTGCTTACTGGCTTGCTCCTCGTGACTTGCTCAGCTAAATTTCTAACAGAACTCAGGACCACCAGCCCAGGGTAACACTATCCATAATGCACTGAACCCTCCCCTATTAATCACTAATTAAGAAAATGCATTACAGGCTTCCCTGCAGTCTGATCATATGGAAGCAGTTTCTCAGCTGAAGTTTCCTCTTCTCAGATGATTCTGGTTTGTGCCACATTACATAAAACTAGCCAGCAGAGGTGTCAATTCTAATGCAAAAATTATATCAGATGTGACTATTCATTATTCAGGAGTAAACCTACAAGGTATACATATTTTCTCCCTCACCACTCACAGCCTCACAAGTGCTAGGTCTAAATTTGTCAACTTTCTGCTTCAACCTCCTGGGTATTGATATTAAAGGCATGTATCATCACACCTGGGCAACTTGTATGTGTTTCAAAACTACTGAGTGAATGAAGTTGCAGAGTGTTGATGTGATGCCTCTAGACACAGCAGTATGGTTGGACTTAGAATAATAACTTCTATGAAATTATTTCATTGAATTTAACAGCATTTGGCTATGTTCCTCTAATTATATGTAGCTAAGGAATTCTGCCTAGAAAGTTAATTTTATATCCAGCTACTTCTTTGAAGCTGTTTACCAGGCTTAGGAGTTCTCTGGTGGAATTTTTAGGGTCACTTATATATACTATCATATCATCTGCAAAAAGTGATATTTTGACTTCTTCCTTTCCAATTTGTATCCCCTTGATCTCCTTTTGTTGTCTAATTGCTCTGGCTAGGACTTCAAGTACAATGTTGAATAGGTAGAGAGAGTGGACAACCTTGTCTAGTCCCTGATTTTAGTGGGATTGCTTCCAGCTTCTCACCATTTACTTTGATGTTGGCTACTGGTTTGCTATAGATTGCTTTTATCATGTTTAGGTATGGGCCTTGAATTCCTGATCTTTCCAAGACTTTTATCATGAATGGATGTTGGATTTTGTCAAATGCTTTCTCCGAATCTAATGAGATAATCATGTGGTTTTTGTCTTTGAGTTTGTTTATATACTGGATTACATTGATGTATTTCCATATATTGAACCATCCCTGCATCCCTGGGATGAAACCTACTTGGTCAGGATGGATGATTGTTTTGATGTGTTCTTGGATTTGGTTAGCGAGAACTTTATTGAGGATTTTTGCATCGATATTCATAAGGGAAATTGGTCTGAAGTTCTCTATCTTTGTTGGGTCTTTTTGTGGTTTAGGTATCAGAGTAATTGTGCTTTCATAGAATGAGTTGGGTAGAGTACCTTCTGTTTCTATTTTGTGGAATAGTTTGTGAAGAACTCTGAGATTAGATCTTCTTTGAAGGTCTGATAGAACTCTGCACTAAACCCATCTGGTCCTGGGCTTTTTTTGGTTGGGAGACTATTAATGACTGCTTCTATTTCTTTAGGGGATATAGGACTGTTTAGATCATTAACCTGATCTTGATTTAACTTTGGTACCTGGTATCTGTCTAGAAACTTGTCCATTTCGTCCAGGTTCTCCAGTTTTGTTGAGTATAGCCTTTTGTAGAAGGATCTGATGGTGTTTTGGATTTCTTCAGGATCTGTTATTATGTCTCCCTTTTCATTTCTAATTTTGTTAAGTAGGATGCTTTCCCTGTGCCCTCTAGTGAGTCTGGCTAAGAGTTTATCTATCTTGTTGATTTTTCTCAAAGAACCAGCTCCTCGATTGGTTGATTCTTTGAATAGTTCTTCTTGTTTCCACTTGGTTGATTTCGCCCCTGAGTTTGATTATTTCCTGCCTCTACTCCTCTTGGGTGAATTTGCTTCCTTTTGTTCTAGAGCTTTTAGGTGTGTTGTCAAGCTGCTAATGTGTGCTCTCTCTAGTTTCTTTTTCGAGGCACTCAGAGCTATGAGTTTTCCTCTTAGAAATGCTTTCATTGTGTCCTATAAGTTTGGGTATGTTGTGGCTTCATTTTCATTAAACTCCAAAAAGTCCTTGATTTCTTTCTTTATTCCTTCCTTGACCAAGGTATCATTGAGAAGAGTGTTGTTCAGTTTCCACATGAATGTTGGATTTCTATTATTTATTTAGTTATTGAAGATCAGCCCTAGTCCATGGTGATCTGATAGGATGCATGGGACAATTTCAATGTTTTTGTATATGTTGAGGCTTGTTTTTTGACCAATTATGTGGTCAATTTTGGAGAAGGTACCATGAGGTGCTGAGAAGATGGTATATCCTTTTGTTTTAGGATAAAATGTTCTGTAGATATCTGTTACATCCATTTGTTTCATTACTTCTGTTAGTTTCACTGTGTCCCTGTTTAATTTCTGTTTCCATGATCTGTCCATTGGTGAGGTGCAATGTGTGCTTTGAGCTTTACTAAAGTTTCTTTAATGAATGTGGCTGCCTTTGTATTTGGAGCATAGATATTCAGAATTGATAGTTCCTCTTGGAGGATTTTACCTTTGATGAGTATGAAGTGCCCCTCCTTGTCTTTTTTGATGACTTTGGGTTGGAAGTCAATTTTATTAGATATTAGAATGGCTACTCCAGCTTGTTTCTTCATACCATTTGCTTGGAAAATTGTTTTCCAGCCTTTCATTCTGAGGTAGTGTCTTTTTCTCTGAGATGAGTTTCCTGTAAGCAGCAAAATGTTGGGTACTGTTTGTGTAGCCAGTCTGTTAGTCTATGTCTTTTTATTGGGGAGTTGAGTCCATTGATATTAAGAGATATTAAGGAAAAGTAATTGTTGCTTTCTATTATTTTTGTTGTTAAAGTTGGCATTCTGTTCTTGTGGCTGTCTTCTTTTTGGTTTGTTGAAGGATTACCTTTTTGCTTTTTCTAGGACGTGGTTTCTGTCCTTGTATTTTTTTTTCTGTTATTATCCTTTGAAGGGCTGGATTCGTGGAAAGATAATGTGTGAATTTGGTTTTGTCGTGGAATACTTTGGTTTCTCCATCTATGGTAATTGAGAGTTTGGCTGGGTATAGTAGCCTGGGCTGGAATTTGTGTTCTCTTAGTGTCTGTATAACATCTGTCCAGGCTCTTCTGGCTTTCATAGTCTCTGGTGAAAAATCTGGTGTAATTCTGATAGGCTTGCCTTTATATGTTACTTGACCTTTTTCCCTTACTGCTTTTAGTATTCTATCTTTATTTAGTGCATTTGATGTTCTGATTATTATGTGTCAGGAGGAATTTCTTTTCTGGTCCAGTCTATTTGGAGTTCTGTAGGCTTCTTGTATGTTCATAGGCATCTCTTTCTTTAGATTTGGGAAGTTTTCTTCAATAATTTTGTTGAAGATGTTTGCTGGTCCTTTGAGTTGAAAATCTTCATTCTCATCCACTCCTATTATCCGTAGGTTTGGTCTTCTCATTGTGTCCTGGATTTCCTGGATATTTTGAGTTAGGATCTTTTTGCATTTTCCATTTTCTTTGATTGTTGTGCCGATGTTCTCTATGGAATCTTCTGCACCTGAGATTCTCTCTTCCATCTCTTGTATTCTGTTGCTGATGCTCAAATCTATGGTTCCAGATTTCTTTCCTAGGGTTTCTATCTCTAGTGTTGCTCACTTTGAGTTTTCTTTATTGTGTCTACTTCCCTTTTTAGGTCTAGTATGGTTTTGTTCATTTCCATCACCTGTTTGTATGTTTTTTCCTCTTTTTCTGTAAGGACTTCTACCTGTTTGATTGTGTTTTCCTGTTTTTCTCTAAGGACTTGTAACTCTTTAGCAGTGTTCTCCTGTATTTCTTTAAGTGATTTATTAAGTCCTTCTTGATGTCCTCTACCATCATCATGAGATATGCTTTTAAATCTAGGTCTAGGTTTTCAGGTGTGTTGGGGTGTCCTGGACTGGACGAAGTGGGAGTGCTGGGTTCTGATGATGGTGAGTGGTCTTGGTTCCTGTTAGTAAGATTCCTACGTTTACCTTTCGCCATCTGGTAATCTCTGGAGTTAGTAGTTATAGTTGACTCTGTTTAGAGATTGTTCTTCTGGTGATTCTGTTACCGTCTATCAGCAGACCTGGGAGACAGATTCTCTCCTCTGAGTTTCAGTGTTCAGAGCACTCTCTGCTGGCAAGCTCTCTTACAGGGAAGGTGCGCAGATATCTTGTTTTTGGACCTCCTCCTGGCCGAAGAAGAAGGCCCAAAACAGGGCCTTTCTCAGAAGCTGTGTTGCTTTGGCAGTTCCCAGAAGCTGTCAGCTTCTGTGGTGCAGACTCTCACCTGTGCAGACTAAATTCCTAAGTTCCAGGGAGTCCCGGAACCAAGATGGTGACCGCTGCTGCTGAGGCTGAGGCCGCCTCCCAAGCCAGGCGGACACCTGTCCTCTGGTCCGGACGGTGGCCGGCTGTCTGCGGCCCGCCAAGGGTGCTGCCTCAGCGGCTCTGTGCTTCCACCTGTTCCAGAAGCTGTCTGGTTCTCTGGCGCACCCTCTCACCTGTTCAGACTAATTTCCTCTGGATGACTGTTCTTGTTTTACATCCTCGCTAACATGAGCTGTCACTTGTTTTATTGATTTTAACCATTCTGACAGGTATAAGATGGAATCTCAAAGTGGTTTTCATTTGTATTTCCCTGTTGGGCTTAGAATGTTGAACATTTAAGTGTTTCTCAGCCATTTGAGTTTCCTTTTTTGAGACATCTATTTAGATCTGTTTAGATATATACACATACATACATTTAAAGGACAACATTTAATTGAGGCTGGCTTACAGGTTCAGAGAGTTATCCGTTATCATCAGGTGAGAAGCATGGCATCATCCCATCAGGCCAGGCAAGCATGGTGCTGGAAGTGCTGAGAGTTCTACATCCTTTCTTTTCCTTTTTGGGGGCTTGGGAGAGAGTGTTCACTACAGATGTCTTCAGACACACCAGAAGTGGGCATCAGATCCCATTACATATGGTTGTGAGCCACCATGTGGTTGCTGGGAATTGAACTCAGGACCTCTGGAAGAGCAGTCAGTGCTCTTAACCCCTGAGCTATCTCTCCAGCCCTCTTTATATATTTTTAATATTAGTCCTCTATAAGGTGTGTAGTGGGTAAAAATCACTTCACACACTGTAGGCTGTTGCTTCATCTGAATGACAGTGTCCATTCTCCATGCAGAAGTTTCTCAGTTTCAGGAGGTCCTGTGGATTAGTTGTTGATCTTAGTGTCTGCACTAATGCTGCTCTGTTCAGAAGCCATCTCCTTTGTCAATGAGTGTAAGGCTGTTCCCACTTTTTCTTCTGTATCTGATTTTATGTTGAGGTCTTTAATCCATTTGGAGTTGAGTTTTGTGTAGGGCGATAAGTATGGATCTATTTAGATCTTCTACATGTAACCATCCAGCTTCACCAGCACCATTTTTGAAGATGCTGTCTTTTTCAGTGGGTATATCTGGATTCTTTATCAAAAATCAAGTGTCCCATATGTCATAGTTAGCGTTTTATTGCTGTGAGGAGAAACCAAGGCCAAGGCAACTCTTACAAAGGCGAATATTTAATTGGAGCTGGCTTACAGTTTCAGAGTTTAGTCCATCATTATCAACATGGTGGAATGCATGACAGCATGCATGCAGACATATAGAGAAGGAGCCAAGAGTTCTACATCTTGATCTGAAGGCAGCCAGAAGGAGACTGGAATTCCACACTGGGCAGAGCTTGAGCATAGGATACCTCAAAGCCCCACCTCTACAATGACACACTTCCTCTAACAGGGCCACATCTCCTCCAATAAGGCCACACCTAATAATGCCACTCCTTATGGCCAAGTATTCAAACACATGAATCTATGAGGTCCATAGTTTTTCAGATTTATATCTGGTTCTTCAATTTAATTCCATTGATCAATGAGTCTGTTTTTGTGCCAATACCAATGCTTATTTATTATATAATTTGTGTAATTTACAATCTGTAGTGCACTTTGAAATCAGGGATGGTGATACCTCTCCCAGTTCTTTTACTATTCAGGATTGTTTAGCTATCTTGTTGTTTTCTGTGTTTCCATTTGAAGCTGAAAATTGTCCCTTCAAGTTCTGTGAAGAATTGTGTTAGAATTGTGTTGGAAATTGCACTGAATCTGTAGATCACTTTTGGTAAGATGGCCATTTTTACTATGCGAATTCTACTGACCCATGAACATGGGAGATCTTTTTCATTTTCTGATATCTTCAATTTCTTTCTTCAGTGTCTTAAAGTTTTTAATCATACAGATCATTCACTTGCTTAGTTACAGTTACTGCAACATACTTTATATTATTGGACCTATGGTAAAGGGTAACCGTGGTTTCTTTCACAGTTGTTTTGTCATTTGTATATAGGAAGGATACCAATTTTTGTGAGTTGATTTTGTCCAGCTACTTGGCTGAAAATATTTATCAACTATAGGAGTTCCCTGTTAGGTTTTTTTTTTTTTTTAAGTCACCTATGTATACTATCATATCATCTGCAAATAAAGATACTTTGATTTCTTCCTTTCCAATTCATATCCCCTTGATTTCCTTCCATTGTCTTATTGCTCTAGCTAGAATTTCAAGTACTGTATTGAATAGGTATGGAGAAAGTGGACAGCCTTGTCTTGCTCCTGATTCAAGTGGAATTCACTTGAGTTTCTCTTCATTTAAGTCGATGTTGGCTTTGGGCTTGCTGTAAACTGCCTTTATCATGTCGAGGGCATGTCCGTTGTGTCCCTAATCTCTCTAAGAATTTCATCATGAAGGAAGGTTGGATTTTGTCAAAGGCCTTTTCTGCATCTAATGAGATGATCACTTGGTTCTTGCCTTTTGTTTGTTTATATGGTGGATTTCATTTATTGAGTTGCTTATGTTGAACCATCCCTACATTTCTGAGAAGATATGTCCTTGAATTCTGTTTGCAAGTATTTTATTGAGAATTTTGCATCTACATTCATAAAAATCATCTATAATTCTCTTTCTTTGTTGGGTAACTTTATATAGTTTGGGTGATAGGGTAACTGTGGCCTCATAAAATGAACTGGGCAATATTTCTTCTGTTTCAATTTTGTAGAATAATTTGAGGAGTACTAGTATTAACCTGTATTTGAAATTCTGGTAGAATTCTGTACTAAAACCATCTGGCCCTGGAATTTTGTTGTTTGGGGGGTCTTTTAATGACTGCTTCTATTTCACTAGGGGTTATAGGTCTGTTTAAATTGCTTATCTGATCTTGCTTTAACTTTGGTAAGTGGTACCTATTGAGAAAAAAAAATATATATATATATTTAGATTTTTCAATTTGGTGGAGCATGGGTTTTTAAACTATTATTCTCTGAATTTCTTCAGTGTCTGTTATGTTCCCCCCTTTCATTTCTAATTTTGTTCATTTGGTTTTTAGTTAATTTCTCTGTTTCACTGTGTATGTGTGTGTGTTGTTTTGTTTCTATGTTATTGATTTCAGCCCTGAGTTTGGTTATTTCTTATAATCACCTCCTTTGTTACTGTGATTTCTTCTTTTTGTTCTAGAGCTTGCAGGTGTGCTATTTTGATAGTATGAGATTTCTCCATGATTTGGGTTTTTTTTTAATGTAGTTACTTAGACCTATGAACTTGTCTCTTAAAACTGCGCTTTCATTGTGTCCTGTAAGTTTAGTGTGTTATGTATATTTTCATTCAATTCTAGAAAGTCTAGTTTCTTTCTCAATTTCTGTATTCTCCAATCTTTCATTCCATAGTGAATTGTTCAGTTTTCATGAGTTTGTAATCTTTCTGTTGTTTCTGTTAACAACCAGCTTTGATTTGTGATGATCAGATAAGATGAAGGGTTTTATTTCAGTTTTCTTGTATCTGTTGAGACTTTGTGTTTGTGTCTGTGGTCAATTTTGGAGAAAGTTCTGTGAGGTACAGAGGAGAAGGTCTATTCTTTTATGGTTGGGTAAAATGTTCTATAAATATCTGTTAATTCCCATTAGTTTATGACATCAGTTAGCTCTAGCATTTCTCTAGTCTAGATAATTTGTCTTTTGTAAGAGTGTGGTTTTGAAGTATCCCACTATCAGTGTGTGAGGGCCAATGTGTGATTTAAACTGTCATAGTGTTTTGTTTAAGAACATTGTGCCCTTTTGTTTAGTGCACATTTGTTAAGGATTGCAATGCTGAGCTGGGAAGTGGCCCGTGCCTTTAATCCCAGCACCTGGGAGGCAGAGGCAGGTGTATCTCTTATGTTTGAGGACAGCCTGGTCTACATTTTGAGTTCCAGGACACCTAGGGTTACAAAGAGAGACCCTATGTTTAAAAAAATAAAAAACAAAAAATAAACATTGCAATGTTCTCTTGGTGGAATATTTTTCTTTAAGTATGTAGTGCCCTTCTTTGTCTCTTCAGCTTAGTTTTGGTTTGAGGTCTATTTTGTCAGATATTAAAATGGGTACACCAGCTTGCTTCTCATAATCATTTGCTTAGAGCTTGCTGACAGGAGCCTGATATAGCTGTCTCTTGAGAGGCTCTGCCAGTGCCTGACAAATACAGAAGTGGATGCTTACAGCCATCCATTGGATGGAACATAGGGTTCCCAATGAAAGAGCTAGAGGAAGTACCCAAGGAGCTGAAGAGGAAGTACCCAAGGAGCCGAAGGAGTTTGCAGCCCCATAGGAGGAACAACAATATGAACTAACCAATATCTCCAGAGCTCCCTGGGACTAAACCACCAACCAAAGAAAACACATGGGCCTCATGGCTCCAGCTGCTTATGTAGCAGAGGATAGCCTAGTCGATCTTCAATAGGAGGAGAAGCCCTTGGTCGTGTGAAGATTCTATGACCCAGTATAGGGGAATGCCAGGACCAGGAAGCAGGACTGGGTGGGTTGGGGAACAGGGAGAGGGGGAAAGGAATAGGGGGTTTGGGGAGGGGAAACTAGGGAAGGGGATAACATTTGAAATGTAAATAAAGAAAATATCTAATAAAAATATATTAAAAAGAAAAGACTATATTTTTCTATGCTTTCACCCTGAAGTGATTACTATTCTTGATGTTAAAGTGTGTTTTTTTGGATGGAGCAGAAGGATGAATCTTGTTATTGTGTCCATTCTGTTATATTGTGTATTTTTATGGGGAAATTGAGACCATTGATAATGACAGATATCAATGAGCAGTATTTGTTGATTCCTGTTATTTTGTTGTTGTCACTGTGGTGGGGATGGTGGTGGGGATGGTAGTGTGTGTGTGTGTGTGTGTGTGTGTGTGTGTGTGTACATAACACATCCCATGTGTGGAGATGAGAGGACAAGTTCCAGGAGTGAGTTTTCGCTTTTCACCTTGTTAAGGCAGGGTATATCTGTATTTTACAGTATATTTCCAGTTTATATGATCCTTGAGCTTCAGGATGATTTGTTTATTTGTTTCCACTCCTTATCTCATTTCAGAAATTCTGGGATTACAAATGTGCCTATTGCATCCAACTTTTTACAAGATTCTTGGAGTTAAACTTAGGTCATTAAGATTAATTTACCTATGTTGATTTGTTAGTCTGGGATTATTTATTCCCTGTGTTTTCTTGGGCTGGTTAACCTTTTTAGGTTGGAGTTTTCCTCCTAGTGTCTTCTGTAGAGCTAGATTTGTAAATAAGCATTCCTTAAATTTAGTTTGGTCATGGAATCTCTTGTTTTCTTCATCCATTGTGATTGACTGTGTTGCTGAGTGGTGTAGTGGTTTGGGTAACATCCATGGTCTCTTAGAGTCTGTAGAACATCTGTCCAGAGCCTTCTGGCTTTTAGAGTCTCCACTGAGAAGTCAGGTATTATTCTAATGTCTGTCCTTAAGTTACTTGACCTTTTTCTCTTGTCTTGTGTCTCTCTCATGCTTCTACCTTGATAGGCCTCTCCTTTTTTAGGTTAGGGAATTTTTTTTCTATGATTTTGTTAAAAATATTTACTTTTGACCTGGGTTTCTTTTCCTTCCTCATTCCTATTAGTCTTAAATTTTGTCTTCTTTTAGTGGCCCAGATTTCCTGGATGTTTTGTAACTGGAGTTTTTTTAGATTTAACATTTTCTTTGACCAAGGTATTCATTTCTTCTCTTGTATCTTCAATGCTTGAGAGTCTCTCTTCCATCTCCTGTATTCTGTTGGTGAGGTTCCTGTTTAAGCTCTTAAATTTTGCTTTTCCAGATTTCTCTCAGTTTGGGTTTTCTATATTGACTCTATTTCCACTTTCTCTTTCTCCCCTCCCTCCCTCCCTCCCTCCCTCCCTTCCTCCCTCCCTCCCTCCTTCCCTTTCTTTCTTTCTTTCTTTCTTTCTTTCTTTCTTTCTTTCTTTCTTTCTTTCTCTCATCTCTTTCTTTTTTACCTTATTGGATATTTTCTTTATTTTATTTCCACTTTCATATCTTGAACTGTTTTGTTTGTCTCCTTTTACTGTTTGTGTTTTCATGGGTTTCTTTAATTTTTTTTTCTTTACTTGTTCTCTAAGGACCTCTTCTTATTCATAAAGGCTGTTTTAAGGTCTTTTCTTGGGTTTCAGCTATGTTGCCATAGTCAGGATCTTCTGTGGGAGAGTTGCTGGGCTCTAGTGGAACTATGTTGTCCTGGCTATTACTGATTGTGCTTTTATGCTGGTGTGTTTGCATCTGGGTTTGGAGGGATTATAGGTCTAGGTGCTGATGTCTGGTCTTGTCTTTGTTGGATGGATATTTCGTTCCTCGTTTTCTGTGGCCATCTCTGGTTCTTAGAAAGATGTGGTAGCTATGTGTTTCCTGGCAGGAAATTCTTCTGGAATCCTGATAGGTGTTACCACTGAGGCTTCTAATTAGGAGAGGGAGGTTAGAAGTGGAAGATCTGTGTGGTCCACAGGAGATGGGGGTGGGAGATGGTAGGCCCCAGCAGGTGATCTGCTGCAGAACTAGGGATAAATTTTTAGGGATTGGATTTGGAGGAGTCAGGGGGAGAGATAAAGACCTGCAGTTAGGTTACCTGCTTACCTGGCTGGAGTCATGTTTGCTGAATCTTAAAGAGCAAGCATGCCTTGGTAAGATAAGGATGTCTTTCTCTGAGAGCTAGCAGCTTACAGAGGGAAAGCTAGAGCACACCTCTCACTGTGTGCAGTGCAGAAGGGTGAACATAATCAGGATTTCTTCCTTTGGGCCTGAGTCAATTGCAAGAGGAAAAATAATGCGGAAAAGATGTGGCATGAAGGAGGTGTAGGTGTGTCCTAGAAAACATGGTCAGCCTGGAGGAGGTTTGTCAGTGGATGATTTTACTAGACTGTAGAATTATGTAAACCAGACCTGTTCTGTAAATAACTATATATTAAATCCACAAGTGTGTCCAGTCTCAGATTCACAATTAGTCAGTGCTCTCCACCCAACATAGCCATGAACCTGAAATGAATCAACAGTCTGAGGTATATATGGCACAGTATATGTAAAGGACCATGAGAACTACACTCTGTAGCTTGGAAGGAGTATGGAATATATCAAAGGAGGCTGTCTCAGACCATACTGTAGGGAGCAGGGCAGCCTCTCTTTTCTGATGCATTGCTTTAGCTGTGCACAAATCCCCTGGAGCCTTTCAAGGGTGTTGGAACACAAAGCATGCATGCTTGAGAGGCTGTAGTGGGTAGCTGAGGAAAACTAACCATAGGTTTTGATAGAGAGGTAGGCTTTTCTGTGTTATAGCTTATGACAGCAAGTGGAAAATGCTTCAGTGAGGCGGGCTGGCACTTAAAATCAGAGCACAGTAATAGACAGAAGTGCTGAAGTCAACAGGCTTCTTAGAAGTATGGTTGCCATCTGCTGAGAAAGCCTTTCAGTGGCCACAGACATGCATTTGCAACCACAGCCAGTTCATTTTTTCCTTGAATGTGGGACTGTGACCTTGATTGACGCCAGCAAGAGCAGTGTACTTCCAGAGAAGGGAGATCTAGTTCATGCACAAATCCAACACAAGTAGGAAATAGGTGAAGGAGAACCAAGGTATGTGGGCTTATACACAGCACTCAGTTTAGGTGACAATGCTGTTCATTATCTCCTGGGGGTGGCTTTAAATATTCTCCCCTAAAAAATAGAGAAGAGAGAGAGAGAGAGAGAGAGAGAGAGAGAGAGAGAGAGAGAGAGAGAGAGAGGAAGGAAGGAAGGAAGGAAGGAAGGAAGGAAGGAAGGAAGGAAGGAAGGAAGGAAAAGGAACGGAAAGGAAGGGGAAGGAGGAGTGGGAGGGGGAAGGAGAAGGAGGAGGGGGGGAGGGGAAAAGAAAGAGGAGGGGAGGGGGAAGAAGGAGGGGGAGGGGGAAGAGACGAGAAGAGAAAGAAAAATAACCACAAGAACAACTAACCTCTGGTTTATGGATTGAAAAAGATAGGTGAAGGTATGAAGAGTCTTTGACTGATATTCAGTGATTTGGATAGTATTAATGAGACACATGTGACCTGGAGGAATCGCTCATCAACAAAAGAAAAATGGTCAACTTTTGTGCAAAGTGCTGTGCCTCTCTGTGTCAACTGTTAAACAAGAGATGTGGATTGAGTGTGTCTAAAGAAGTTGTTTTGTTTGTTTTAAAGTTCAGTGAAGTAAAGACTGGTTAAAGTAGCATACAGAGCAGTAGTACATCATTACAGAGATGTAGTCAGAGGTGGAATTAAGTCAAGGTTTGGTCCCTATAACTATGTGCATTAATATAGATAGGCAGTAGGGCCAGGGCTAGCTCATTTATGAAGATAGAGACCTTCTGACATCAGGACAGGAGGGGATTATTGAGAAAGAAAATACTGGCAAGGGAAAAATACCAAAGGAAACTAGGGTCTAAGTATAATAAAGAGTGATGCTGATTGCTAGTTTCTGCCATTTCCTTCCTTGTGGCAAGAAAAACTTGGCTGTGACTTTACTTCTTAGGAAGGTAGACATATCATGTGATCCAATTAGTCATGCTTTGCTTAGCTCTCTTTTGCTTTGGGGGAGCACTCCTGGCTACAAAACATTCTCTGATTTTTCTAGTCATGTCCTAGATGAAGTGACCACCACTTCTGGGAGCCCTAACCTGTTTCAGCATTGGCCAATGACCATATGGGTACATTTCATTTGGAATTCATTTTCTGTTGACTCCTTCAGTAAGCCACACTCCCAGTTTAGCTTTAGCCAATAATAGTGCAGGTAGCTTAATATCCACTGTAACTCTCTGTATGATCAGAATCTTTGTACAGATTTCCCCAAAAGACTTTTAGGGTTGGAGTTCAAAAGAGACAGTGGTCCCTTTATTGAGAAGAATATTGTTCCCTCTGCATTAGGAAGAGGCATGAATTACAAAGACCTAGAGGTTCTTTGCATTTAAAAGATTAATGAGCATCTCAGCAGGGTAAGGGCTTAAAATGAGCCGAGAATGGGCATCAAGTGGAGGACTAGAGAGCTTAGAGGCAAGACTTATCACTGCCTCCATTGCAGACAGTCCTGGAGACTCTATACACAAGCATGTAAAGTTCACAAAGTTGGCGTGATGTGAACATTAGCTGTGGCAGCACTTGGAGGCTAGGTTGGGATCCCAGGGCCAAACAGGGCAGCATAGAAATCCAACTTCTCAAAAAAGTCTGTGCCAAATAGCAGGCACTTCAGAAGCATCCGTGCTTGGCCACCAGAGAACTCCCTCCTGGGGTTGAGAGTGATGGTTTTGACAGCCAGCCTGACAGGATGGGGCTCTAAGGTACCGCCTTATACCATACCATATCATCAACACAAGAGCTGGGAATGTCTCTGTAGTATACTCTTATATTATATACATTCTCAGAAATAAATGACAACCTATGGGAGTCAGCTAATGAGTAGCTTGGTCTCTGTGTGAATAAATGCTAAACTGTCTCTTCAGGTGTTATAGTCTAGACATTGTTCTTTCTTTCTGTCATCCTTCCTGCCTCCCTCTTTCTCCCTCCATACCCCACCCCCAACTGCGCATGCACATGTGTCTCTGTATGTCTCTGTGTGTGTTCCTTTTTTTTTTTTTTTTAAGTCTAAGCATACAGTGACATGATGGTTTATTCCTATGACCCCTGTCCTCAGGAGACAGAGACAAGAGGTTGTTGGGAGTTTAAGGCCAGTCTGGATTACATAGCAAGTTCTAGATTGGCTACAGTATTTATGAGATCCTACCTCAAAATCAAAAAAACAAAAACAAACAAACAAAAGATCCCAGTCGAAAAGAAACAGTATATATAGTATGTGTTAACTGCTCCCGACACTGGCAGAATGAACTTTCCACAGTGATTTCTCATTAGCAGATGCAGTTGATACCACAGTTTATTACTCATAGACGGTGGTTCAGTGGTTGTGCAGACACTAGGAGACCCTCACTTACTTCTTCACACACTGCCTTGGCTAGTACCAGCTTCTCCAGAAATTTCAAACTGCTCTTTGTATCTTGATTTTTTTTTTTCTATTCCTGTTGTATTTAAATTCACTACCAAGCCAAGCCTGGTGACCCACACCTACAACCCCAGGATTCAGGAGGCAGAGGCAGGAAAATCACTGCAAATGTGAGGCTAGTTTGTCTGAAAGCAAAATAAACTCCAAAATAAAGTAATTACCAAATACTTTGGTTAGTGAGAAGGGAGTACCCAGGAAGGATTTTGAGACATTTGAACTGAGGTTTGGAGGGGAACAGGATTAGACAAATTGGGCAGGAGAGGTAGGAGCCAGATAGAAGTAGATCTGAAAAGTAAGGCTAAGCAGGAGAAGGGGAGGAGCCAGGAACATGCCCCCTCCAAAGGCAGGCAGCTCTACCTGGAGCAGACACTGCTGTCCCATAGGAGGCCATGCTTCCTAAAGTTAGGTGAGATTTTGATGGGAAATCACTAGGGGCAAGGTAGAAACTCGCTGGGTTGATTGCTGGGAGGAAAGTCTAGCAGGAGATGCCTTAATAAGGTCTAGTAGGGGCAGATAAACTTGGAAAGTGAGGGGCAAAGTAGAAATGGGGGACAGTGCTCAATTTACTTAAAGTCGAGCAAATAATGGGTGACAAAGTAGTTGACAAGGAAGTACCTCTAGGGACTCTTAAAATACAAAGGTTTAAATACACTCCCCTGTCATCATCAGGTTTTCTTTCCTTCCCCTGATAGTTGTTTTTCGTCTTTTGGCAAAAGAAAAGCAGCTTATGCTGAAAGAAATCAGGTGCATGTTGGGGGCTGACATGGTTCAGATAATTCTCCTTTAGCTGGATTGCTATCATGTGGGAATACATTTTGATTCAGATCTTTTCTGAAGAACTTGTTCATTGTATTGCAACATCTGCTTCTACATTTTAATCTCTCTCCTTCCTTTTATAGATATTTGCATACTTTTTTTTCCAAATAAGACCTTTTGTTTGCCACAAGAAAGCTATTACCCAGAATGCTAATGGGTTTTTAGCTATTAAGTTGTAATGTATACCTTGAGTATTTAACTATAAATTTGAAAAGTCTCCATGAGCAATCTCAAAGGAATACTTAGAATGCACTCCTGGTAAATTGGCTCATTTTCCTGTAATTTACTGGAAGTGCTGATAGGAGAGCAGTCCTAATGTGAAAAGTGCATTAATCCCTGGAGTTATATTGTGCGGATTAAATTATTACTCCCAAAGAATACAATGTATGAAGCCATTCAGCCCTCATTCACACTTGTTACTTAGAATCACAGTAGAAAAACAATCACTTAGGTTTTGATGCACAAAATTAGAAGTGATACATTTAATATCGCTTAAAACAAGAGGCAGAAATGGTTGCAGTTTTGCATAAGAATTACTCTTTCTGAAACAAGGACTGTGTCCCTTAGCCGCTTAGAAGTCAGTAATGTGGCTTCTCTCCTGTCAGTCAGAAAGATGAGCCTTCTTTTTTTCCCTGAGCAGCTGCCACCTTGGGGATTGCTAGATAAGATAGCCAACCTGCAGGATCTGCAACTGCAGGGACATTTAGGGTCTTATTTGGAATTTTATCTAACCATACTTTTTTCTTTGCCAGGGAATTGAAAGTTGTGGAAAGATAACGAGTGCCAGTGGGTGCTTCTTATTTGGTAAACCAGCCATTTGTGATTCTGAGCTACTACAGGAGATTAGAAGCTTCAGCTGAGATTCAGCAAAGCTACCAACTGCAGACTACACCATGGACATAAAGCTGGACCCTTCCCGGGATGATCTGCCTCTCATGGCCAACACCAGCCACATGCTTGTGAAGCACTACATACTGGATTTGGATGTGGACTTTGGAAATCAAGTCATTGAGGGCAACATAGTGCTTTTCTTTGGAGATGGAAACAGATTTAAAAACCAGTCGCGTTCTACCCAGGAAACCTTCCAGATGGAGTCAGAGGAGGCTGACATATTTAGGACAGCTGAACCCTGCCATGTTCCTGAGATGGATTCGAGTACCTTCTCACCTAAGATGGGACATAGAGAATGTGCAGTCTGTGGTAAAGGTGATCAAGATGCCTTTGATAACGATGGTAACCATGACAACCAGGAACGTGATTCTGAGATCTCTAGCTCAAAGTACTGCTGTGACACAGGGAATCATGGGAAAAGGGATTTCTTGCTAGTGTTGGACTGCTGTGATTTATCTGTGCTAAAGGTAGAGGAGGTGGATGTGGCTGCTGTGCCAGGCCTTGAGAAATTTACTAAAGCTCCAAAGCTCTTGGCTACTCCTGAGAAGCTCAGGTGTGAGATTGTCCGTGACCTTGTGGCTCTGCCTGCAGATGCTTGGAGGGAGCAGTTAGACTGCTACACTCGTTGCAGCCAGGCTCCTGGCTGTGGGGAGCTCTTGATTGACTCTGACAATTGGAGCTTACGGATCAGGAAGACGGGGACTTCGACACCTGCTGACTTTCCTCGTGCCATCAGAATATGGTATAAAACTAAACCTGAGGGGCAGTCAGTAGCTTGGACAACAGACCAGAATGGCAGGTAGGTTATCCAAATGCTTCTCTGCCCCTAATCAAATCACATCAGGGATGCTCTCTAAGTGTGAGGATGATTCTCCTTGTTCTGTAGCCTTGCTCAAGCATACTCAGATGCAGACAGCAGGTAAATCCCTGAGCATGCTCAACTGTTGATAAGATCACCTCCTGTAAGTTAAGATGGAGAGAGTCCTTGATTCAGCTCCAGCACTTCTGAGTAAGGAGCTTGAAATGCCAGCTTGGTGCTAAAATGCTGAGCCTGCCTGTTGTTTGAGATCATTGGTAGAGACTTCTAGAGCTGCTGATGGAAGTGAGCCAGTACTTTCTCAAAATACCCTCCAAGCCCACTGCTGTGAGGCTGGGCGGGTGTGACTGCCTCACTGTAACTGTCTTCTAGCTGTGTCTTCCTGGACTTGGTCAGTTGTCATTTGATGTGAACCTCTAATGCACAAGAGAGCTGCCTCTGAGGAGTAAAGCAGTCGGCCCTGCGGACACTGCCCGCTGCTTTCTTGGGAGACGGCTCTTGGTCTCTGGTACCAGGAAGATGCACAATTCTTAGTGTGAGGGGATTTGGTACCTGACATAGGCAAGCCCCTTAGCCTGTCTTGTTGATGGTTTTCAATCATCGAGACTTTTTAGAATAAGAGAATTTCTAAATCAAACTGTTGGGTCTTCATTATTTTACCTATTTCTTTAATGCAAGTCAGCACAGTGAACAGGTAGGTGAAAAGGTAGATGAAGGGCTGCTCATCTGTTAGCTGCTGTTAAGAACATTGTCTGAGAACTCCTGGATGGAAGTGGTGGTCTCTGGCAATTGCTTACATTGCTTCCTCACTCTCCTCCCCAAATCCTTTTAGATTTACCTTCTAATGCCACATTGACGTTGAACTCTAATTAGCCTGACCATTGCCTGGAATCTTTTCTCTTGCTATTGTTTCCAGACTTCTCAGGGGGGAATTTACTTCAATGCCTTATTTCAGCTAGAGTTTAAGGAAGCCTTTGAGAAGTTTCAGGGTTGGTACAGCATTTCATGAGTACAAAGGCAAAGTGATTTCATAGTGTACCGTACTGGGCATTCTTTGGAGACTGGGAAGGTGTTCTTATTGTAGCTTCAACATTTTTAGAATTATTAAATATTTTCATCAAGGTTAACCAAATTGAACATTTGAATAGGAATTTGTAGTTTTATTCTCCTTGATGCTTTATCTTTGAACTAAAATTGTGGGAGGAAGGAACTGGTCACTGTTGGAAGTCATGTTAGTCGCCTCAAACATGGCCCTTTACCCTAAGTGCTAAACACAAAGGCAGGCTTGAATCTATTGCATGTAGAAGTTCTGGTTTCCCTGGAGAAAGGTCAATATAAGAATTTCCTCTTGTTATCTCCATTTGTCAGGATTCAGTAAAGCACATGGTTGTGACAGAAACTTTTACACCATGTCTTAGTTTGTGTTTCCATGGAATCCTAAGAGGATACAATGTGTTGGTTTCAGAAGGAAACCCCAGAAAGCTGCTCTTTCTCTCACTTTCCTTTTGGGTGTATATGTGAGACTGATGTCCATGTCCATGTCCATGGATGTCTCAAATCTCACTCAACCCTCCAATGTGCCTAAGAATAAGATGCTAGGTGTGCTGTCTTTACATCTGCAGTCCCAGAGGCACAAACGATGGAAACAGGAGGATTATCAAAAGTTCAAGGCCAGATTGGGCTACAGAATGAGGTCTTGATTCAAAAAATTACATAAATAGGTCTAAGTGTGTCAAGTTGACTATTTAGAAACTAAGAACTTTCAGTTGACTGAGACTTTAGATTTAGGGACAAAATATATTTCCTTAATGATGTGTGCTTTAATATAATGGTGTGAACAGCAGCACAGGATAAATTCCATTCTCCTTCACAAACAGGGCTGAGTAAAGTATCAGGTGTTTCTGGAGAGGCCATGCCCAGGGTCCACCAGTGGCTTGTGTTGACTCGCCCCCTTTCCCACCCCCTGATTGGTGGTAAGTAAATGAAGTCAGTATCATTTTGCAGAGCAGACCTTCCAAGGATGAGAAGTGAAGTGTGACAAGACTGTGAAACAACCTTCATAGGGAGTGTGGGGAAGGTGTTGCCCCAGCTAACTTTGCTTCTGTTTTCTTTTTTACACATGTATGTGTTTGTGCTGTGCATGCATGTTCATATGTTCCTGCATGCATGTGGTGGCCAACAGTTGACTTTGTGTGGTGTCTTTCTCAATCAGTGTCTGCTTTATGTACTGAGACAGGAGGATATCCTCCTTGAACCTATATCTCATTGATTGATCTAGTCTAGGCAGGTTGCCCTGGGGATCCCCTGGTGTCAATTTATGTGGGTGCTGGGGAGCCACAGTCAGTTCCTCACCATGGGCAGCAGATGCTTTGCCCTCTTAGCCATCTCCCTGCCTGTGCTTTTGTGTTTCTTTCCCTCACTAGGGGGGATCAGATCAGAACCCTGTATATGCTGTAGCAGTGCTCTACCACGGAGTAACTCCAGAGAAGAGCAGAGTCCCTGAGACTATAGATAAGTGCATGAGTACTGTGCATGAGTACTGTGCATGAGTACTGTGGAGTCCCTGAGACTATAGGTAAGTGCATGAGTACTATGCCTGAGTACTCTGGAGTCCCTGAGACTATAGATTACAAGAACTGTACATGAGTACTGTGGTGAAGGATATAGTTGTTTCCTGGGAGGAGCAGGCTAACGTTCCAGTCCTGCTCTGTGTTCGTGCCTGGATCTAGTGACCACATGAATGGACAGCAGGACTTGCAAACCTGATGTGGCAGGTTACAGATGAGCCAGACCCTGCACTGGCGCATTCTGACTTAGAGCCATACTGTGAACAGTTAGCTTGCTAAGCTATGGGTGATTGCATACAGAAGTGGCTATAGGTTTCTAGGAGCTAGTGAAGACAGAGTGGCTTCCTTTCAAAGCATATAGTGTGAAGGGGTGTGCCTAACTTACATTCCAGTAATCTGTGTAGTCTCAGCAAGATGGCCAGAGTCACAGTCAGCATAGGTAAATCATGGTGGAGATCGTACTCTGGGGAAGAGCTGACGACAAAGTGACACAGTCCTTGAGCTATGTGTCAAAGCTACAGGGTCAGCAGGAACAAAGTCTAAGCAGCTGTCAGTCAAGAAGAGCCTAAGAAGTTTTGAAAATTAAAAGTGCTACAGGTGTAGTGGCACACACCTGTAATTCCAGCACTCTGGAGGCCGAGGCAGGAGGAGCATCACAAGTTTTGGTGCCTGACTATGATGCATAGAGATACTTTTTCTCAAATAAAATGTCATATGGTAACTTGTATCCACTTGCTCACATATATGATCTTATAATCACTTCTTGTTTTTCCATTTTTTATTAGGTATTTAGCTCATTTACATTTCCAATGCTATACCAAAAGTCCCCCATAGCCACCCACCCCCACTCCCCTACCCACCCACTCCCCTTTTTTGGCCCTGGCGTTCCCCTGTACTGGGGCATATAAAGTTTGTGTGTCCAATGGGCCTCTCTTTCCAGTGATGGCCGCCTAGGCCATCTTTTGATACATATGCAGCTAGAGTCAAGAGCTCCGGGGTACTGGTTAGTTCATAATGTTGTTCCACCTATAGGGTTGCAGATCCCTTTAGCTTCTTGGGTACTTTCTCTAGCTCCTTCATTGGGGGCCATGTGATCCATCCAATAGCCGACTGTGAGCATCCACTTCTATGTTTGCTAGGCTCAGGCATACTCTGACAAGAGACAGCTATATCAGGGTCCTTTCAGCATAATCTTGCTAGTGTATGCAATGGTGTCAGCATTTGGAAGCTGATTATGGGATGGATCCCCGGATATGGCAGTCTCTACATGGTCCATCTTTTTATCTCAGCTCCAAACTTTGTCTCTGTACCTCCTTCCAAGGGTGTTTTGTTCCCACTTCTAAGGAGGGGCATAGTGTCCACACTTCAGTCTTCATTTTTCTTGAGTTTCATGTGTTTAGGAAATTGTATCTTATATCTTGGATATTCTAGGTTTTGGGCTAATATCCACTTATCAGTGAGTACATATTGTGTGAGTTCCTTTGTGAATGTGTTACCTCACTCAGGATGATGCCCTCCAGGTCCATCCATTTGGCTAGGAATTTCATAAATTCATTCTTTTTAATAGCTGAGTAGTACTCCATTGTGTAGATGTACCACATTTTCTGTATCCATTCCTCTGTTGAGGGGCATCTGGGTTCCTTCCAGCTTCTGGCTATTATAAATAAGGCTGCTATGAACATAGTGGAGCATGTGTCCTTCTTACCAGTTGGGGCATCTTCTGGATATATGCCCAGGAGAGGTATTGCTGGATCCTCCGGTAGTACTATATCCAGTTTTCTGAGGAACCGCCAGACTGATTTCCAGAGTGGTTGTACAAGCCTGCAATCCCACCAACAATGGAGGAGTGTTCCTCTTTCTCCACATCCATGCCAGCATCTGCTGTCACCTGAATTTTTGATCTTAGCCATTCTGACTGGTGTGAGGTGGAATCTCAGGGTTGTTTTGATTTGCATTTCCCTGATGATTAAGGATGTTGAACATTTTTTCAGGTGCTTCTCTGCCATTCGGTATTCCTCAGGTGAGAAT
Source organism: Mus musculus (assembly GCF_000001635.26). NCBI lineage: Eukaryota > Metazoa > Chordata > Mammalia > Rodentia > Muridae > Mus > Mus musculus. The sequence goes on from NC_000079.6 coordinate 63,020,577, forward strand.
TCTTTGTTCAGTTCTGAGCCCCATTTTTTAATGGGGTTATTTGATTTTCTGAAGTCCACCTTCTTGAGTTCTTTATATATGTTGGATATTAGTCCCCTATCTGATTTAGGATAGGTAAAGATCCTTTCCCAATCTGTTGGTGGTCTTTTTGTCTTATTGACGGTGTCTTTTGCCTTGCAGAAACTTTGGAGTTTCATTAGGTCCCATTTGTCAATTCTCGATCTTACAGCACAAGCCATTGCTGTTCTGTTCAGGAATTTTTCCCCTGTGCCCATATCTTCAAGGCTTTTCCCCAATTTCTCCTCTATAAGTTTCAGTGTCTCTGGTTTTATGTGGAGTTCCTTGATCCACTTAGATTTGACCTTAGTACAAGGAGATAAGTATGGATCGATTCGCATTCTTCTACACGATAACAACCAGTTGTGCCAGCACCAATTGTTGAAAATGCTGTCTTTCTTCCACTGGATGGTTTTAGCTCCCTTGTCGAAGATCAAGTGACCATAGGTGTGTGGGTTCATTTCTGGGTCTTCAATTCTATTCCATTGGTCTACTTGTCTGTCTCTATACCAGTACCATGCAGTTTTTATCACAATTGCTCTGTAGTAAAGCTTTAGGTCAGGCATGGTGATTCCACCAGAGGTTCTTTTATCCTTGAGAAGAGTTTTTGCTATCCTAGGTTTTTTGTTATTCCAGATGAATTTGCAAATTGCTCCTTCTAATTCGTTGAAGAATTGTGTTGGAATTTTGATGGGGATTGCATTGAATCTGTAGATTGCTTTTGGCAAGATAGCCATTTTTACAATGTTGATCCTGCCAATCCATGAGCATGGGAGATCTTTCCATCTTCTGAGATCTTCTTTAATTTCTTTCTTCAGAGACTTGAAGTTTTTATCATACAGATCTTTCACCTCCTTAGTTAGAGTCACGCCGAGATATTTTATATTATTTGTGACTATTGAAAAGGGTGTTGTTTCCCTAATTTCTTTCTCAGCCTGTTTATTCTTTGTGTAGAGAAAGGCCATTGACTTGTTTGAGTTAATTTTATATCCAGCTACTTCACCAAAGCTGTTTATCAGGTTTAGGAGTTCTCTGGTGGAATTTTTAGGGTCACTTATATATACTATCATATCATCTGCAAAAAGTGATATTTTGAGTTCCTCTTTTCCAATTTGTATCCCCTTGATCTCCTTTTGTTGTCGAATTGCTCTGGCTAATACTTCAAGTACTAGGTTGAAAAGGTAGGGAGAAAGTGGGCAGCCTTGTCTAGTCCCTGATTTTAGTGGGATTGCTTCCAGCTTCTCTCCATTTACTTTGATGTTGGCTACTGGTTTGCTGTAGATTGCTTTTATTATGTTTAGGTATGGGCCTTGAATTCCTGATCTTTCCAAAACTTTTATCATGAATGGGTGTTGGATCTTGTCAAATGCTTTTTCTGCATCTAACGAGATGATCATGTGGTTTTTGTCTTTGAGTTTGTTTATATAATGGATTACATTGATGGATTTTCGTATATTAAACCATCCCTGCATCCCTGGAATAAAACCTACTTGGTCAGGATGGATGATTGCTTTAATGTGTTCTTGGATTCGGTTAGCGAGAATTTTATTAAGGATTTTTGCATCGATATTCATAAGAGAAATTGGTCTGAAGTTCTCTATCTTTGTTGGATCTTTCTGTGGTTTAGGTATCAGAGTAATAGTGGCTTCATAAAATGAGTTGGGTAGAGTACCTTCTACTTCTATCTTGTGAAATAGTTTGTGCAGAACTGGAATTAGATCTTCTTTGAAGGTCTGATAGAACTCTGCACTAAACCCGTCTGGTCCTGGGCTTTTTTTGGCTGGGAGACTATTAATAACTGCTTCTATTTCTTTAGGGGATATGGGACTGTTTAGATGGTCAACTTGATCCTGATTCAACTTTGGTACCTGGTATCACTTCTAAAGAGCCTGACTGTTTAAAAAACAACAACAAAAAAGAATTTCCACAAGAAAAAGAATATTCGAGGAATCTAAGTGAAGCGTGCCATGTTTTGCTAAGTGTGACAGACACGGTGACTGTAAAAGGGAAAGGAGCTGTGGGGTGCAGAGGAACTTCTTATTTTTAAATGAACTTAACACATAAACTGCTTAAAATTAAGTTGACTTAAAACATAGCTGCAACCTTCAGAAGAGGCTGCCTTTCCTGGATCCCCCACTACCCATAAGATTGCCCAGGTGCTTTCACTAAGTGCCCTGGTGCTTTTACTAAGTGCCCAGGTGCGTTCACTAAGTGCCCTAGTGCTTTTACTAAGTGCCTTTCTTTTCTGAAGAATAAAGAGTATAGTTTATTCTTTTGGGGAGTTGTCACTAGCTCGTCCACTATTATTCTAGTTCTGAAAGAGAGTTGCTCAAAGTAGAACACCCAGCTCTCTGTCTCAGCCACTCAGGGCTTGTGCCAGTTCTTGAACCTAAATGTCCTCTCTTGCCTGAGCCCTGGGATACTCGATCACAGGTGACATTTCAAAGTGACTGATGGAGGGAATCCTTATGTAACAATCTAGTGGCAGACTTCTTAGATTGATGTTTACTTTATGTGCTGTGTGTGTGCCTTTCAAAGTAACTCTATGAGAGCGAAAGTGGACCAAGAATGTGTACAGGTGACCCTTTAAAGCTGGAGAGAAATGGGGACTTAACATGTTTTCCACTTTGAGTCCTCAGGATACCTAAAAAACTATGAAAGTGGAAATCTATTTGAAGAACATGTGCTTTTCTTCACTCTTGCATTTCTTAAGGTTTTTCCATTCCACTAAAGGAAAAGTTATTTAAAACTAAGGCATCCCTTCTAGAAAGCCTCGCTTTCCCCTGATGATCATAATGGTAGTTGGGAAAGCAGCCAGCTGCCCCAGGAAGTCTGGCATATTAGTTGATGATGTCACCAAATGAGAGTTGAGTGGAGGAGAAAATATAATTCAAAACTATAATTTAGGGGAATAAATAACCTGGGAAAAAATATTAAACTTTAAACTTCCCTACAGCATTTGTGATGTTTCTTTGTTTTAGAAAATGCCAGGGCAAAGCTGGTAAGAACTAACTTTTCTGGCGTGTTCATTCAATTGCTGGGCACACTACTCGTATTTTTAGGTTAACATCAAAGCCAGATGTTAGACAGACATACTGCTTCCCCACTGAATTAACTTTAGTGCTTTATAGCTCACTACACAAGGAGGCTTTAAAAAGAATGAGTGGAAGAGCTCAGATTTCTGTTTGACTGTTTTCATTTAATATTCATACACGCATATAATGTGCTTGGATCTAACTTTCACTCCCTCCCCCGCCCAGTTCCTCTCCTATCCCTTTCCACCACCTTCCCTCCCTATGTCACATGTTCTCCCTCCTCCTCCTCCCTCTGTCCCTCCCTCCCCCTCCCTCTCTCCCTTCCTGAATGTCTGTCTTCCCTTCTCTTTCCCCTGCCTCTCCCTCACTTTCTGACTCTGCTTATTGTGTGTGCACTGGGGCCATCCACTGGAGCATGGACAACCTCTCAGGAGCCCCATTCTTGATAGTTTACTCTCCGTCCTCCAGCAGCCTTCTGCTGCCAATGGCTTCTCAGATAGAGGTGGGACTTCTCCCTCTGCCATTGCTGAACATTGATTTTATACACGATGGCTTGACTTTATACAGTTCTTGTACAATTAAGACTATCCATATACTATATTTGGATTTTTCCCTCTCAGCTCACCCCAGGTCCTCCCTATGCTCTACTCATCTAACGTTATCTTCTTTCTCTCTTTTAAAACAAAACAAAACAAAACCATAAAAATGTAAATCAAGTCAATCAGGCAAAAGACCAATATGACAAAAATGCCAAACAAAGCTAAACGAAGCAAAGCGTTCACAAAAACACCATTGAGTTAATTTTGTGCTGGCCAACTAACTCCTCCTGGGCTTGGGGCTTGTCTTGGAATGTGGCTGATATATACTCAGTGGCCCACCATTGGAAAAGTTGATTTTCCCTTTGCCAGTGGGTATCAGATGGAGATAGCTTCTTGGTTAGGGGTGGGATCCTATGTCCACTTTTCCCTCTCAATGCTGCAAACTGTCTATCTTGAACCTGTGCAGTTCTTGTGCATGCTGCTACAGTCTCTCTGAGTTTATATGCACATGCGTTGTACCTGAAAGACACTAGTTTGATCGAGTCCTCTGTCATGTCATCTCTGGCTCTTACAATCTTTCTGCCTTTTCTTCTGCATGAGATCCCTGAGCCTCAAGGGATCATATACAGATATTACAAATGTAGCCATAGCTGCTGAGAGTGATGTGTGTAGCAGCCCAGTTTCACTGCAGATGTCCACTGTCTCTTGACTTATTCTGATTCCCTCTTTCTATCATGATCCCTGAGCTCAGGGGGTGTGACATAGATGTCTTGTTTAGAGCCAAGCATTCCAAAGTCTCTGATTTTCTGCCCACTGATCAGTTGTAAGTCTCTGTATTAGTTACCACATCCTTTAAAAAGAAGCTTCTCCATTGAGGCTGAGAGGTGCACTATGGGTATAATAAAGATAAGAGTTTGGGAGCAGTTTATTACTATGTCCATTTAGCAGAATTGTAGCACTAGGTTCTCCCCTGGAGCCCGTGACATCCAGAAATGAGTCTTGGGCCCAGTTAACAATATCAGGCATAGATTCCATCTTGTGGAACAAGCTTCAAACAAAACCATAAATTGGTCAGAAATTGGTTGATTGCTCCTACAACATCCATGATGCTATCGTGCCAGTGGGCATATTGTGCGAGGCTAAGCATTGTAGCTCACAGGCTTCATAACTGTATAAGATTGTTGATTCTGTTTCGTTCCCAGTAGTGTACATAAAACCTTAGCACTGAGAAAGCTAGCTATTAGGGATGAAACTTCCAAGTGATTCCACCTTGATTCTTTTGTCCTGTGACTCAAGTATGTGGTATCTTACCATCAAGTTCTGGAGGGTATCCAGGACAATGACAAGAGCCTGTAATGTTTTGGGAGAGGATCATGGGATCCCACTAACCTACAACTTAAAGGGAAGTGACCCATACAAGCAGTGGGATTTTTATGATAATCTATAATGTCTTGAGGAGATATATTGTTTCCCTGTTTTAGAGTAACTCCATTTTAAACTTTCTTATGTAGATATGTACATGTGTATGTATTTGAGTAAGTTTCTGCAGCAACAAACTTCCATATAATCCTTTTCAAGGCCATTAGTATTCATTATCCTGTCCTGCACTCCCTCCTCTTCCCCTTCCCATCCACATACCATTTAACCCTTCCCATTCCATTTTCCTTTCCTCTCCATACTACCTGCATTCTGACTTCTTTCCCTTGAAACAACTCCTCCCCATAGACCCTTCCTAGCTCCCTGATCTCTATGAGTATTCCAGCTTAAACATACCTAAGATTCAAGTCTGGTATCCACATATAAGAGAACCTGTGGATCTTGTCTTTTTGTGTCTGGGTTGCCTCTGAAAGATTATTTCCAGTTCCATCCATTTCCTGCAAATCTCACTATTTTTTTTACAGTTGAATAATATTCTATTTTATATTTGTGAACCACATTTTCATTATCCACTCATCTATGGCTGGACTTAGGTTGTTTCTGTTTCTTGGCTGTTGTGATTAGAGTAGCAAAGAACAGTGATGAGCAGGTATCTCTCTTGTAGGATGTAGAGTCATTTGGAATATTCCCAGGACTGTTATAGCTTGATCATATGGTAGATATATTTCTAGCTCTTTGAGGAACCTCCACGCTGTTTACACTCCTGCCAGCAATGAGGAAGTATTCTCTTTCCCACATTCACACAAACATTTGTTGGCTTACTTTCTCTCTTTCTTTCTTTCTTTCTTTCCTTCTTTCTTTCTATTCTAACTGGGGAAGATGAAACCTCAAAGTAGTTTAAATTTGCATTTCTCTGGTGGCCAAGAATAGTAAATATGTAATATTTATATAATTATACATTTATATTTATATAGTTATATAATTAACTATGCAATATCAGCCATTGTTTTTTATTTGTTTGTTTTTAACTCTGTATGTTATAGACACCCTCTATCATATGGATGGCTGATAAATATTTTTCCCACTCTCTAGACTCCCTCTTCACTGGGCTGATAATGTCCTTTGCACCCACAGAAACTTTATAGTTTGAGGTTTCAGTTCTTAAGAGAACATCCTGTCAGCTATGATGCACACCTATAATCCCAGCACAGGGAAGGCAGAGGAAGACAGGTCTTTGTAAGTTCAAGGTTAACTTGAGTCACAGGGAGATGATTCTATCTCTAAATTTAAAATACAAACCTTTGTTTATCTGTTTTTGAGACAGGGTCTCTCTACATAGCCCTGACTGTCCTGGCAGACCAACCTGGCCTCCCAAGGACTGAAGGTATGCACCACCACACCTAGCTAAAATCATTAAGAAAGAAAGAAAGAAAGAAAGAAAGAAAGAAAGAAAGAAAGAAAGAAAGAAAGAAAGAAAGGAAGGAAGGAAGGAAGGAAGGAAGGAAGGAAGGAAGGAAGAAAGAAAGAAAGAAAGAAAGAAAGAAAGAAAGAAAGAAAGAGAGAAAGAAAGAAAGAGAGGGAAAAGGGGGGAAAAGGGGAAAAAAGGGAAAAAAGAAAAAGGGAAAAAAAGGGAAAGGGAAAGGAAAAGAAAGACGGAGGGGGAGAGAGAGAGAGAGGAAATCTAATATCAACAGAAAACAGTGGCCTATGTAACTGAAGAGTGTAGTCTGTTGTAAAATTGGAGGGAAGAACCCAGATGCTTCTGAGTGCTGGTGCTGCCATGCTGCCAACAACAGGCAACTGTGGTAAAGTTATTTACAACCAGAGCCTAATTTCTTCATGTGTAAGGTGAGACGATTCCATGACAGGATTTCCACCTTCCCGCCTGACATCAGGAGGAGCTCCCAAGTGACAAAGCCTGCCTTTGCCCTTGAATAAGTCCTGTCCACTTCAAAATAATGATGTCTTTAGACTTGCTGTCTAGATGATATTGATGAGTTCTGGATTTGGTAATGATGTAATGAAATGGACTATGAGAGGAAAGGAGGAGCCCATTGTTGGCGGCACTTCCTGTACTGGAAATGTTGGGTCTCCATGTGTGGCATAAGAAAGCAGGGATTTTGCTTACTGTAGTGGAAACTGTATCACAGTTTTCTTTAAAACACAAACTTGTAAAAATATTAAGTGCAAATTAATAGGTGGAAGTAAATTGGAAGCCTGGACACTTTGTAACCCATGGAAACTTCTAGATGGTTCTAGCTAAACTCCCGTGTTTGTAACCCCTAAACCAGCTTTTGTGATTCCCTAGCCAGCCATTTGCCCCATCTCAGAAAAGCCCCATGAAGCCACACAGCGGATTTGGCCTTTCAGGCTGCCAACTATCTCCCACTTATAGCTCTCTAGCTGCTGGTTGCTGATCAAAGCCTCTGACAAAGACTACCATGTTGAAAAGAGGTGAGGTTGGAATCTTTCAAAACCAGAAATCGCCCCCTTCTCTCCTGAGAAGGCCGTTCTGTATAGTAATCAGCAGAAAAAGAGAGTGCGTGGTTTGGAGCAGTTTCCTGACGATTCTCCATTATGATGGTTCTTTAAGGTGAAGAGGAAGCGTGCTGGAGTTAGTTGCTCAGCTCTGTTTGCCTACTCCATGAATACAGAGCTCCTTAGCCAGGACTCTAAGCAACTATTCTGACAGGTTCTTCCTCAGGTATGAAGCCATGGACCTGCCTTTCAATGCATCTCACCCTCTTTACCTCTGATTTTCAATTTCATCCTATTTCCATGACTGTGCAGCCTGCCTGGGCTCCCAGCGATCTCCCAGGAGGGTTGGTTGCCCAAGGCTTTTGAGATGAGCCCCAGGGAGAGAATGTTTTTCTTTGTGTGCTAGAAGGAATCCTTCGATCTGGGAGTAATGGAGTTATAAGCATCGGAGAAACTCAGGCTGGCACCTGTACATCCATCCTGTAAGCATGTCAGCAAAGGTGAGGTGCAAGGCTGTGCCTGTCCAGTAAACACAGATCCATTTATTTCTGTGATTACATATCCAGATACTCTGTAGTCTGCCTATAAATACATGTTGATTTTCCTCCTCTCAGTGAAGGGTTGGTTAGTAGGGACTTGGCCTTCATTGGGTAAGAGCCATCTTTGTTATGAGTTATTGTAGGGAATACCACAGCATGACTGTGCATTCATCTTTATGTACCTTCTACCTGCTAGCAATGCCCACATTTCATCAGAGCACCAACCTAAGGATAGAGCTTTAATTTCTGCAAATACAGTTACCCAACTTTAAATTGTTTTTTATTTGTATTTGCATTATGCTGTGAGATATGCATAAGGATACCAGGTTGTAAAAGATCAAAGGCCTTTGGTTTGAACATGTTGGGGAGGGAGGAGTGAACCTGCAGCTGAGAAAAGATGCCGAGAGGAATAGGCAGGGGTTGGGGAGTGCGAAAGAAAGTGAGCAGCTTCAAGAATTATTAGCTGGCAGTGGTGGTTCATACTTGTAATTCTAGTACTGGAGTGCCAAGACAGAAGGATTGACACATATTCTGAGGCCAGTCTGAGCTACATAGTGAGAACTTGTCTCAAAAACAAAACAAAACAAAACAAAAACAAAAACAAAAAACAGACAGAAGTTGTACCTGGGATTCTCCAGTGTTCATGGAGACTACGTGAAAACTTTCCAGGAATCAAAAACCAAACAAGCGCAGCTGATGCGTTGTATTTTTGGATGTGATTTTCAGGTTGATGACTTGATGTACATCTTTGAAGTTCCAGCTCTAGATAGCAAGAAGAATGTCAGAATGAGAGCGCATCTTAGGCCTATAGAACAGATACACAAGCGTGTAAAGAAGCAGGAGGGAAGGGCACTGGGGACCAGCCCCTCTGATAGAGTGTAGTCCAGCCTTTGGGAGGAGGATGCAAGAGAATAAGGCTGTCCTAGGCTACAGAGGAGACTCTGGCTCAGATCAACCCTTTCACCCTCTAAAAACAAAAAGGTAAAAATAATAGAATATAATGAGGATATTGGGAGGAGGTGAGTGGTAGGGACCTGGCCAGACTATAGAACACAATGCCTAGAAGTAGATAGTGAAGGCACAACATGGTATTTTGCAATTCAGTGAATGGAAGAGTTTCTTTCTTATTTTGTTGGAATTCTGACTGAGATTCACCTCCAAGCTGTGTAGCTGAAGAAAACTTTGAACTTCTAATCCTCCTTTCACATCCCAAGTGCTAGGATTATAAGGGTGTACCATTAAAGTCTGGCCCTAGAATTCCTTAGTTCTCATTTTAGCCACTGGGTCTATCATCCCCACCCCTACAACCTTCCCCATCTCCAGTAAATGATCGGGATGAAGGGAAAAAAAAACCTTAAGCCTAATGCCATGACTCACAGCTGTAACCCCATCATGGGAAGCAGACACTGGAGGATTGCTGCAAGGTCACCAGCCTGGTTTACATAGTGAGAGCTAGATAGGGAGACCCTGTCTCAAAACAAATCTCAGAAGTGATAGGGTATAATTTCTGCAGTTGGTCAGAGGTCGACTTTAGTACTGTTGGGAGGTAGCTATGAGTGGTGGCAGGAGTTGGAGCTCCTGGAGAGAGGCAGCTCAGCCATTCCTGCCTCTGAGAGCTCTTCCCTCTTCCTTCCCCTCTCAACACATACCTCAGTTAATCCCAATTCTGGCCCTGAACTCAGGCTTCAGAATTCATGTTAAATACCAGACATAGTGGTGCACACTTGTAATCCCAGCATTTAGACAAGGGAGATGACCTCACTGGTCAGCCACCTACCCTGTGTGATGAGTTCCAGGTCAGTGAGAGATGCTGCTTGTAAGGTGGAGATGTCTTCTGGTATCTGTGCACACGCACGCACACTTTTGCTTACAAATATGCATACAAAATAAAAATAACTGCCTCCATATTATTTCTTAGATGTGCCTTCATCTCAAACCTGGTTGTTTTTACGGCACTGTATGGAGGCTGATAGAGGATGCCTTGGGAACTAGCCAGCCAGCCACTGATGATAGAAGACTGTCCAAGTCACACCAGAATTACAATAGTCAGTTGAGCCAAGAGCACAGACATTTGACTTGTTCTGTGCATGTTAGCCATCACATCAAAATACGAGGCTGATGCACTCTTAGGAGTGTTCCACACAAGTTACAGGTGCACATGGCTCTGAAGGAAGCTTCTAGGCACCTGAACAAGAAAAGCTTCAGGGTCCATTCTACTTTGGTTGGAAAGGAAGCCTTGTTCTTGGGTATCTGCCAGTGACAAGCAGGATTTTGACCTGCCAGTTGGTAGTGGGTGTAGGCTCCTTTGCATGCCGCTTTTTTCCTGCATGGAATCTTCCTCTAAAAGGGGGGCTTTTAGGGGATAAACCCACTCCCAATAGGTAGAATTTTCTGAGCTGACTCTCTTTTGACCCCACTTGGATAAGCAATCTGAGCTAATAACAGGAATCTTTGGCCATCACTGTCCCACCTGGGAAGAAGTAAGCACTAACAACCTTCCTCATTAGGGTCTGAAGCAGCCTGAGGCTGGACGGCTAAAAGGAGGTAGAGTCAATTAGGAATCCAATGGGACCAGAGAATGGATTCAGAATTCATTGAAATTGATGGAATGCTCCGAGCCTCACATAGAAATGCCCCCCTTTAATTTCAGATCTAAAAGCTTGACATATAGAACCAAAGACTAACTGACCCACATTTCCCCCCCCCCCTCATTTTACCCATGACCAGTAAAAGGCTGAAACAACCCTACTGCTCATCATATCCTAATTTGGTAGGCCACCTGGGTATGGTATATGTTTAGGCTGGCTTCAGACTTGGTGTGTGGCTGACACTGGTTGTGAACCCCCTGTTCTAGCTGTCACCACCTCTTCAGTGTAGGGTGGAGCTACAAGTCTGTGCTGCCATGCCTGGTTTGTTAGTAATGAGCTTTGGCTCTGATCTTTCCCTGCCTCCTGTCAAGCCATGGAGTGGGTACACCTGTACCGTGTAAGTGTGCTGCAGCCTGTGTCTGCCCTGAGACCCACATTCTGCTTTAAAATCTCTGAGTGGTAAGGAGCCACATTTGTGCGGCCCTCCTACCTGCTGTTTTCTGGCCAAATTTGATTGGTGGAAGATCAGAGCAAAACCACGCATTCTGCTCCTCCCCACTCCCTCTGACACCTAGAGTATGAGTCACCTCTGTGGTCCCAGCTCCTACTGGACACTCTGCCCTGTCTCCAGGTGACCCCTGCCTTTGTAACTGCAGCTCCTCCAATTTGGGAGCCGTAGCTGCTGAGCTGTGACTGGTCTCTGGAGTGCCTCACTGTCCCCCGCTTTGTTTCTCCACTCTACTCTTTGAATAACAGTTCTCTGTATTATCTCTGCTTGCTAGACCCTACCCTGGCTTATCTTTTCTTTATTGAGCCTTGATGAAAGAGGAAAACCATCATCCTCTGTGTTCTTTCCTACACTGTACAGACAGATTAATGTTCAATCATAATGATGTCAATGAAACCGTTCTTGTCTTCAAGTGTAAGAACTAGTAGCTGGTTCATTAACATTGTAAGTCAAGCTGATTAATCAACATTTGCCTTAATTAAAGGAAAATAGTTTTCTTTTCTTAAATTGTTTCCCCCAGGAGTCAGTGTCATGCTTTCTCTGTGGTGTGAGAATGGATTCCTCTGATTTTGCAGGTCTTTGTCATCTCTGTCTACCATGACTTAACCATCAAAAGGGAGCCTGCTTGGTGTGGGATGGTTTAGTACTTGGAGCGACTGAGTTCTAACTCATGCTGTTGGTTTTGTACCTGGCTTTGGTAATGAGCATGTTCCTGTGGCCTTCCCATCACAAGCCTGGTTTTTGTGACCTCTGCAGTCCTGTTTGTGCCAAGCCCTGTTCTTGGCTTCTACACAAGGATCCCCACAAGGGCTCTGTCTGAGAAGGCGGTTTCCACGACTGGGGAGGAAGGGGTTGGTCTGCCTGCCAGCACTGGCTTTGAGACCACCGCTTGTTTTTCCAAGATTAATAATCGCAGAGATCTCCAGCCATGTTTTCTTTTCCAAAATACTTTCCAAAAAGTCTGTAAGAATGTCTCTGAAGCCTTTTCCCTTTGAAGGCAGAAGGCCTAAGGGAAGCATAAATTATAACTTTGCAGAATAGTATTTAAAACCTTATCCAATTTTTTCTCTTAGCTCACACACACACACACACACACACACACCTGCCTTTTCACATAGTTAAGTGGTTCATTTGTGAGGAATAACCACTGAGCTATTGACAGAGCAGGCACTTGAATTCAGTTCAGTATGTGAAATGAAAGAGTCAGCTATAAAGCCTCAAATGTTTCTACTTGGAAAGCTCAAGATAACCTCCCTGCCTTGGTAGAGAGATAAATGGCAGGCAACTCATTTTAAAGTCTTCCCTTCTCTGTCTTTCTTCTGCAGGCCATGTGTTTATACTATGGGATCCCCCATCAACAACAGGGCCCTTTTTCCATGCCAGGAACCACCCGTTGCCATGTCAACATGGCAGGCTACAGTTCGAGCAGCTGCATCTTTTGTTGTTTTAATGAGTGGAGAAAATTCTGCCAAGCCCACACCACTTCGAGAAGGTACAGTACACGTGTTCTTTCTTATTTGGGTGTGACGCACACAGCGGGATCCAAGGAGCCATCGGCTGAGCTACAGTCTCTTAAGGAGCTGCTTTTCTGGTGGGGTTGGATGAAAAACCCTACCAGAGAACGCACAGGGGTTGGGAGGAGCACTGGGGAACTTGGACATGGGGGCTCCAGATTCCCCAAGCCAAAGTTATCAATTCACAGATGACTCCACTTTTACATGATGGTTTGTGGAGCAAAAGTGGGTGGTCTTGGTTGAAGACTTCCTGGACAGGCAAGTGTGTCATGGAAACACATAGCTGAGCTGTGTGTGGTTTGGACATGGCATCTGTATGTGGTTGTGTTTTTATAAGAGGTAGTGCGTAGGCTAGCCAACTTGCTGGGCTTGGAAGTCTGAATCCAGGGTGTGTCAGAAGAACGGTGGCAAGAGCCAGCACACCACCCAGATCTGTTGTGAGGTGCTTGCCTGTTCATTCACCACAGTCCATTTGATGTCTTCAGCATGCTGATGCCAGACAACAACACTTATTCTTAATGTATTGCATGGGGTACTCTCCTACATGCTTATCAGAACAACTTGAACATATACAAAAAGTCAAAAACCAAAATGAAATAATTTTGGAAAGAATGAGTGCTCACGTGTTGCATTATCCCCAGTACTTAAGAGCCATGTGTATCAAGAGGTACTAAATGGTCTTTAAGGTTGTGCAACAGTATAATCTACTTTTCTTGCTCGTAGTGTACATTAAAAAATACAATTGTTTTATTGTCTGAGTATATCAGTAACCGACAGACCTTCACATTGGTGGATATTTTGATCAGCAGATCATTTTCCTGTTATCAATACAGTTGCAGTATGTTCCCAAGGAGATGGTTGAATGGATCACTGAGTAGCTGGGTCTGAGCTGAGTGTGTCTAGGCTGTGCTATGCGGCCCACAGTATTTTCCATATCGTGCCGTCTTACTTAATGCTACAGTGTTGTTGACTTTATCTGTTCTGATTTGTGACATTGGCTTCATCATAGGTCAGATTTGTTGCATATGTACCAAATTCTTAAGCTTAACGTTTTTATTTTTAAATGTAGAACCTTTAGATAATGTATTTATACATGAACACAGGGCATATTTGTAGTAAGGTTTCTTTTTACTTTTTCTTTTTTAAAGATTTATTTATTTTATTTATATGAGTACATTGTGGCTGTCTTTAGTCCCACCAGAAGAGAGAATTAGATCCCATTATAGATGGTTATGAGCCACCATGTGGTTGCTGGGAGTTGAACTCAGGACCTCTGGCTCTTAACCACTGAGCTACCTCTCCAGCCTCTCTTTTTTACTTTATAAAATTTGGTGTGAGATGAACATATTCCTTTGCAGTCCATTTGAGACAGCCTTTGCTGATGAATATTCCATTTGAAAAATTATTGGAGAATTTCATACATGCACACATGTATTTTGATCAGTGATCCCCCATCACTTCTGTCCAGTTCCTCCCCTATTTTTTCTTCTCACTGAGTCTATTCAGTGCTGCTTGTATGTAAATGGGTGTGGGACCGTTTAGTGGTGCACAAGCAGCCTCTCGGGCTGCTTCCCTGAAGAAAACGGACACTCCCTCTCCCAGCAGCCTCAATTCCCAGAAGCTCCTCAGCTTCTAAGAGTGAGACTTCATGTGCTCCTCCCCAGTGCATGCTGGGAGGCTGGCTGGCTTGGTCTTGTGCGGGCAGTGTCAGGTGCTGTGAGTTCATGTGTGCAGCTGCACCATCATGTTCAGCAAACATCAATTTGCTGCAGCAGGCATTCATTTCCTCTAGCTCTTTCAGTCTGTCCTTGATTTTTTTTCTAAGATACACCCTGAGCCTTGTAGGGAGGGGATGTGATATAGATGTCCCATGTAGAGCTGAGCATTCAGTTTCTTACTCTCTGTACATTGATAGGCTGTGAGTATCTGCACTGTAAAAAGAAATTTCTCTGATGAGAGTTGACAAATACAGTAATTTATGGGTACAGAGATAATCATTAAGTGGTAGTTTATTAGTGTGTCCATTTAGCAGAATGATAGCACTAGATCTTCTTTAGCCACCCATGGGTTGTTATCCCAGTTAAAGGTACAGGGGATGGGTTCCATCCTGGGAGCAGGTTTGTTTTGTTTTTTTTTTTTTTGTTTTCATAACTTTTATTGTTTTTTTTAACTTACATTTTAAATGTTATATCATTTCCCAGTCCCCCCCCCCACACACACACCCAGAAACCCTTTATCCCACACCTATCCTGCTTTCCTAAGGCTGGTCCATCCCCCACCCACCCACTCTTGCCTCTGCACCCTAGCTTACTTTTTGCTGGGGCATTGAGCCTTCATAGGACCAAGGTCCTCTCCTCCCATTGATGCTGACAAGGCTTCTCTGCTACATATGCAGCTGGAGTCATAGGTCCCTCTATGTGTATCCTTTGGTTGGTGGTTTAGTCCCTGGGAACTCATGAGGGTCTCGTTGGTTGGTTGATATTGTTGTTCTTTCTATGGGGTTGCAAACCCCTTCAGTTCTTTCTCTAACTCTTCCATTGGGGACCCCATGCTTATCCCAATGGTGTATGTTAGCATCCACCCTTGTATTTGTCAGGCTCTGACAGAGCCTCTCAGGAGACAGATATCCGGTCCCTGTCAGCAAGCACTTCTTGGCATCCACAATAGTGTCTGAATTTAGTGACTGTATATGGGATGGATACCCAGATAGGGCAGTGTATGGATGGTCTTTTCTTCAGTATCTGCTTCACACTTTGTCTTCATATGTTCTCCCTTGAGTATGTTGTTTCCCCTTCTAAGGACTGAAGCATTCATTCACACTTTGGTCTTCCATTTTCTGAGCTTCTTGTGGTCTGTGAACTGTATCTTGGCTATTCTGAGCTTTTGGGCTAATATCCACTTATCAGTGAGTGCATATCATGTGTGTTCTTTTGTGAATGGGTTACCTCACTCAGGATGGTATTTTTTAGTTCCATCCACTTGCCTAAGAATTTTATGAAGTCATTTTTTTAATAGCATAGTAGTACTCCATTGTGTAAATGTACCACATTTTCTCTACCCATTACTCTGCTGAAGGACATCCTGGTTCTTTCCAGCTTCTGGCTATTATATATAAGGCTGCTAAGATTGTAGTGGAAAATTTGTTCTTCACATATGTTGGAATATGTTTTGAGTATATGCCCACAAGTGGTATAGCTGGGTCCTCAGGTAGTACTATGTCTAAATTTCTGAGGAACCAAAAGACTGATTTCCAGAGTGTGCCAACTTGTATTCCAACCAATAATGGAGGAGTGTTCCTCTTTCTCCACATCCTCACTAGCATCTGCTGTCACCTGAGTTTTTGATCTTAGCCATTCTGACTGGTGTGAGGTTGAATCTCAGGGTTGTTTCGATTTTCATTTCTGGGAGCAGGTTTTAAATCCAGTCAGAAAGTGGTTGCTTGCTCCTATCACATTTATGACCCTCTTACAGGGGTGAGCATCTCTCACGTTATCCATATATACACATACATATATATACACACATATATATACACATACATATATATATACACACATACATATATATATACACACACACATACACATATATATACATACACACATATATGCATATGTGCATACACATATATATACATATATGCATTGTATACATGTACATATATATGGGAATTCCACAGTAGTAGGTTTTAGCAGCATTTCCAAAGGTCATTTTTGTTTCTCCTCCCACCTGGACTCCATTCTCCACCTGCCCTTCCAATCTAACCTCATTCGTCCCATCTCTTCCAGCATTCCCCTTCCCCCTTAATACTACCTTTTCCTTGATGTCCTCCCCATGCTGCTTATTGGTTTTCTAACCTCTTTGGGTACTGTAATTTAAGCACACACATCTGGATGTTCATAGCTAGCATCCATATAGGAGAGAGAACATGCAGCATTTGTGGTTCTGGGTCAGTCACTACACTCAATAATTATTCATGGCTCTCCCCATTTACCTGCAGATTGCATGGTTTCATCTTTCTTTATTAGTAAATAATAGACCATTGTGTAAATGTACCACATTTCCACTATCCATTCCTCAGTGGGTGAACATCTATGCTGTCTCCGTTTTGTGGCTATTATGAGTAGAGCTGCAATGAACATGGATGGTCAAATATTTCAGGAGTGGGTATACATACAGTCCTTTGGGAATGTCTCAGGAGTCATGCAGCTGGATTGTATGCTACATCTGTTTCTAGCTTTTGGGGAACCAGTTTGCTCTCTCACCAACAGTGAATAAGTGTTCCTCTTTCTCAAATCCAAGCCAATATTTGTTGTCATTAAAAAAAAAATCTTAGCTATTGTAAGTTGCACAGAATGAAATCTCAAAGTAGTTTAAATTTATATTTCTCTGATAGCCAAGGATGTTTAAAATATTTTGAAATATTTCTCAGCCATTTGTGTTTCTTAACACTCTCTCTCTCTCCCTCTCCCTCTCCCTCTCCCTCTCCCTCTCCCTCTCCCTCTCCCTCTCCCTCTCCCTCTCCCTCTCTCTCCTTTTGAAAACTCTGTTTAATTCCATGCCCCAGTTTTAAATTGGGCACAAACCTCCCAGTTGGTGTTTGATATTTTTTTTGAGTTCTTTGTAAATGCTTCATGTTAACTCTTTGTCAGATGTACAGCTGGTTAAGACTCGTCCATTCTGTACAGTGTCTTCAGTGTCTTGGTGCCCTTTGCTGTACAGGAACGTTTTAGCTTCACGAGGTCCCATTTCTCAGTTGTTGGTTTCCATGCCTGTTCTGCACTCTTTGACACAGGGAATCGTGTACACTCCGTTACCCTCAAGCTAGCTATGTAGCATGGTAGGGAACGCACTCTACCCGCGGAATGCTGCCCTTGTCCAGCCCAGCTCCTCCTTACTCCTCCTTCTCTGCTCGCTGCGCCTGGCCTCAGAGGAGCCAGGCTGGCTTCACTTCCTCAGCTTTTCTCCTTTGCTGAGGGAAATGCAAACACGTGTGTGGTCTCCCTTTAGAGGAGTGGGAAATTTTATACAATTTGGGATTTAAATGCATTTTTTTGTATATTTTGCTGTGTATTATATCTTTAGGAATTGCTGTCACTTGTTTCACATTTCATTCAGTTTTAAATCATCCTTTGAATACACATTTAAACTGATTTTTCATTCTTGATCTCTTAAGCTTAAATTGTTTTCCTGTTATAGTTTTTTAATTTTTTTTCTCCAAAGGAAAGTTTGTAGTTCATTTTATAGGTGTCCTTGCATATTTTTATTGACTGTGAGATAAATTCCCTTATGAACAACTTTTGGCTAGATATTAACTTTTTCTTCAAGTAAGGGCTGGATGAAGGATGCTGCCTGACTTTGAGCTCCTGTGATCCTCCTGCCTCTGCCTCTCAAGTGCTTGCAGTACCCTGTGGCCGCCACACCCAGCCTGGATGTACACTTCCTGCCTCACTGCTTTTCTAAGCTAAGTGCTAATGTGGCATTTCTGAGGAGGAATCATATGTTAGATTTTCATTTTGAAAGATGTCTGACATTGCTGCCTATTCTTGCTAGCAGCATCTAAGAGCTCTGGTTGTTGTTTGTCACTGCGAGTGCTTAGCACAATCAATCTTTGAAGTTAGCCCTCTAGTCAGTATGAAATGCTATCTCACAGCTTCAGTTCAGATTTCCCTGATAGCTAATGGTGTTGAGAATTTTCATGCTCTTAATGCTTATTCTTACATTTTAATTCCAACAGTGTCTGCACAAGTATATTGGAAGTTTTTAATGTGTGTCTCTTGGCTGTAGAGATTATGAGAACTCTTTGTCTAATGCTCTAGACATATAATTAATTAATCTCCAAAGCTTTCCTTACAGTGTTGGGGTGGGACCTCAGGCTTTGTAAATTCCAGACAAGAGCTTGCACAGCTGTGTCCTTGCCCCTGCTTATACCACGAACTACTGATTTTTCAGTAATACTTTTGCTCATTACTGATTCTGTTTGAGATAAAAATGATGTGATATTTTCATCTTTTATTTAAAAAAAAATTGTGGTTCCTTGATCCCAATTTGTCACACTAATGTATTGCCCTGGTGCTGTGAGTATATAGTATGTAGAAGTTATGTCTCCTTGTGTCACAGTAACAAGACTGTTTTCTTAATTTGGCTTTGGTTTCTGTAATAAATTACCTCCAGGGTTTGTACATCCTCTGAGTGTTTAGAGTGTGTCTTCATGTACTTTGATGTTGCCGTATATTTTCCTCACGTTCCACTTTGGCATGCACCAGCAGACAGGATGTGCACATACCGAGTTCCCTTTGCTCTCCCTGTCCATCTACATGTGGCTGAAACCCTCTCTCACGTTGGCAGCGGGAAGTTATCTGACAGCCCCAGCTGTAATGTCTTGTTGACAGTTGTCTTATTAAGTTGAGCTTGAATTGTTTGGAATCTTCCTCTCTCCCTCTGTGTGGCTCCCTGACAAATTCAGAATTGATCTAATGCATGAAATCCTTTCATCTCCAGCAGACACGAGTACCTGGACATCTCCATAGCAGCCTCCCCTGATAGCCAAACCTCCCATGACCCTTGTGTCTCCCACAGCCTCCTCCTCTCACCCCTGTGCACTCTTTCCTGACACAGACATGGTACCATGTGCCAACTCTGATTTCAAACATGACCCTTAGTTTTCTTTT
Source organism: Mus musculus (assembly GCF_000001635.26). Classification (NCBI taxonomy): domain Eukaryota; kingdom Metazoa; phylum Chordata; class Mammalia; order Rodentia; family Muridae; genus Mus; species Mus musculus. The sequence continues at coordinate 63,039,883 of NC_000079.6, forward strand.
CCTCTAAAAGATGTATTTTTTAAAATTTTATGTGTATGAACATTTGCCTGCATGTATATTGTGTACCATGTGCATATATGGTACCCACAAAGGCCAGGCTAAGGCGTCATATCCCCTGGAACTGGGCTTAGAGATGAATGTGATCTGCCATGTCTGTATGCTGGAAATCAAACTCAGCTATGCAAGAACATCCGGTGTTCTTAGCTAAGCCAACTCTCCAGCCCTATTTTTTTGTTCTTGGAAAGGGAAAGCTCCTTATTTACCAGAACTGACTGAGGCATTGTTAGAATGGTATTTTAATAACTAGATATTAGATGGTGTTATGTTATAAACATTAAAATGATATTTTTAAAACTAGAAACCTATTGTAACTTTTGGACAGCTATAGAGCCAAATAAAATCACACTAGTTTACTTAGTTACTAAAATTTAAACCAATAAGTTAAGTTTGATGCAGAGACTAAGATTTGCTAAGATGAAATTGCACTCACCATAGGAGAGTAAATCCAGAAAGGTGTGTATAGTGTGTGTGCATGTGTGTGTGTGTGTGTGTGTGTGTGTGTGTGTGTGTGTGTGTGTGCAGTGGTCTGTCTATCTGTGTGCACATCTGTATGTCTGTGTGTGTTCTGCTTGTGCGTGTGTATGATTAAATATATGTCCTACCCTGAACTATGTGATACTCACTTCTCTACAACTTCCCTTCAGTCTGCTTCTCAGACATGCTTTGCCTTCTATTTTGTGTGTGTGTGTGTGTATAGTGTATGATATGTATTAGATTGTAAATGTTTGTGTGTTTATATGTAGTGTATGACTGTGTGTGAGTTTGTGAATGTGTGTGTTTGTGTGTGTGTAGTGTATGAGTGTGTATGCATTTGTGAATGTGCATGTGTGTGTGTGTAGACCTGTTCTTCACATTTAAAAACTTTTTAAAATTAAAATATAATTAATTACTGTCCCCTTTCTTTAGTCCCACCCCTCTCATGTTTTCCTCTTTATTCTCTCTTGAAACCATGACTTCCTTTTCTCCAGTTGCTATTATTACATGTGCATGCACTCTGTTCAGTCTGTGTAGTACTATTTTTATGTATATGATTTCAGGGATTGCAATAAGCAATTGGTGGGGAGGAGGCCCATCCCTAGGAAGAGTATTTCTCCTGCTCACAGTAGTCATTAATCCTGTTCTCCTTTGTCTATGGGAGAGGGTGAGGCTATGAGATTTCCTCCCTCTCTGTTAGCATGTCTATTGGTGTCATACTCCTTCAGGTTTTGTGTAGGAAGTCATCTTGTTGAGGTATCATGGGTGAAGCTTCCCATCATTTCTAGGAGACACATCTCACAGCAGATTTCTTAGTCATTTGGCTCTTACAGTCTTTCTGCCTCTATTCTGCAATATTCTCTTGAGTCCCCTGGAGGAGCTGTGTTGTAGATGTATCTACTGGTGCTGCGTATCCCATGATGCCTTCTGTGCACTTTGACCAGTTGTGGCTTTCTTTCTTTCTTTCTTTCTTTCTTTCTTTCTTTCTTTCTTTCTTTCTTTCTTTCTTTTTTCTTTCTTTCTTTCTTTCTCTCTTTCTTTCTTTCTTTCTTTCTTTCTTTTTTATTTCTGCTTATGTTTTATTTTATTTTTTAAATTAGGTATTTTCTTATTTTACATTTGGGATAATGCTATCCCAAAAGTCCCCCATACCTTCCCCCCCCTCCCCTACCCACCCACTCCCACTTCTTGGCCCTGGTGTTCCCCTTTACTGAGGCATATAAAGTTTGCAAGACCAAGGGGCCTCTCTTCCCAATGATGGCCGGCTAGGCCATCTTCTGCTACATATGCAGCTAGAGACATGAGCTCAGGGGGTAGTTCATATTGTTGTTCCACCAATAGGGTTGCAGACCCCTTTAGCTCCTTGGGTACTTTCTCTAGCTCCTCCATTGGGGGCCCCAGTTGTGGCTTTCTATAGTGTATACATCTATTGAAAAGAGAAGTTTCTTTTCTGAGAAGTGAGAGTTCCATTCAACTGTGGATGCCAGCAGGTTCTCCTATGAGATCTATGACTTTACCAGGCCCATATAGTTGGCTAGGCTTCCAGTTCCAGGCATGATTTTCTGTTTGTGGAGTAGATGCTAAGTCTAACAAAAGAGCTGTTGGTTACTGCCAAGGTATGCGTGCTAATATTGCACCGAAAGGGCTACAGTACCATGCTAGGCATTGTTTTGGCTTATAGATGTCATAGCTGGATAGGACTATTTTTTTGGTTGCTTACCTCTTCTAGAAGCTGGTGTGGTACCTCTGGTACCACAAAAACATGTCCTCGCCAGGCGTGGTGGTTCACGCCTTTAATCCCAGCACTCAGGAGGCAGAGGCAGGTGAATTTCTGAGTTCGAGGCCAGCCTGGTCTACAAAGTAAATTCCAGGACAGCCAGGGCTACACAGAGAAATTCTGTCTCAGAAAAAAACAAAACAAAAACAACAAACAACAAACAAACATGTCCTCTGGGTCCTGAGTTCAAAGGACATGGTGTCTTCAGCAACAGGGACTCAGCTTCCATCTCTGGGAGGTACCAGCAATAGACTGTGATGTTTTGAGAGTCTCTTGAACAACTCTGCCCAACAACTTGGAAGCGGGTTTTTCATGCTGCAGCTCTAGAGTACAGCATTGCCTGACCAAGTAGGATAGCTTCATTTAAACTATAAATGTATACACATAGACTTTAATGTACTGTGTGTAATCTAGGTAAATAAATGGTTCCTTGTGGCATTTTCAGACATTCTTAGTCTTGTTTTTCTTTTCCCTTTCCTTTCTATGTGTCCTTCCTCCTCCCACTCCAGTTAAGCACACACCTCCTGTTTTACACCTTTTCCCTCTCATTACTTGCATCCTGCTATTCTTTCTCTAGTTCTCCTGCCCTTTGTTTTAAAAAGTGCCTCATTGAACCTGGACCTCACCATTTAGGTAAGACTGGCTGGCTGGCTGGTAAGCAATCCCCAGGGATCCCCTCCTGCCTTTACCCACCCCTCCTCCCTGCTCCACCACTGGGATCACAGGTACCTAGTGATGTGCTTGGCTCTTTATGTGGGTGCTGGTGACCATGCTGAGCCTTCTTCCCAGCATCTATTTGGCATTTCCTCAGGCAAAAATAATCATTTTAATGTTTTCTCAGTAACTGAAGGTCCCACCTATCCCTGTGTGGTCATGTACATTTCTGTGCATGTGAGTGTGGAGATATTTAACAACCTCACTGAGGATGCACAGTAAAGAAACTGCCAACATGACTACTCCATTTGGGGGATGGGTTTTATTGTGGGTAAGAAAAATGGAAATATTGAGAGGCTTCTGGGAGAGTCCAGAGCAGAGAGAAAAGAAAGCAGACTGGATATAGCCAGGGCTAGAGAAACTGGAGAGAACATGAAAATAGGAAGAGGGGCTGGTGAGATGGCTCAGTGGGTAAGAGCACCCGACTGCTCTTCTGAAGGTCCAGAGTTCAAATCCCAGCAACCACATGGTGGCTCACAACCATCCGTAACAAGATCTGACGCCCTCTTCTGGTGTGTCTGAAGACAGCTACAGTGTATTTACATATAATAAATAAATAAATCTTTAAAAAAAAAAAATAGGAAGAGATAGAGCACAGCCAGGGAGTGTGTGAGAGAGCAGGGAGGGAGGGAGAGAGCAGGGAGGGAGAGAGAGCAGGGAGGGAGGGAGGGAGAGAGCAGGGAGGGAGAGAGAGAGCAGGGAGGGAGGGAGAGAGCAGGGAGGGAGGGAGAGAGCAGGGAGGGAGAGAGAGCAGGGAGGGAGGGAGGGAGAGAGCAGGGAGGGAGAGAGAGAGCAGGGAGGGAGGGAGGGAGGGAGAGAGCAGGGAGGGAGAGGGAGCAGGGAGGGAGGGAGAGAGCAGGGAGGGAGGGAGAGAGCAGGGAGGGAGAGGGAGCAGGGAGGGAGGGAGGGAGAGAGCAGGGAGGGAGGGCGAGAGCAGGGAGGGAGAGAGAGAGCAGGGAGAGAGGGAGAGAGCAGGAAGGGAGAGAGAGCAGGGAGGGAGGGAGGGAGGGAGGGAGAGAGCAGGGAGGGAGAGAGAGCAGGGAGGGAGGGAGGGAGGGAGGGAGGGAGGGAGGGAGGAAGGGGGACAAATCATTCTAGTCATAAGGAGGATGAGTAGCTGCAGGGAGGGACTCCTGGGGGTGGAAAGCTCATTTCACAGGTTCCTCAGGAATGCTGGCTTTTATCTACCCTGCAGAAATCCTTCTACAGTCCAGGTTGACCTCCTTTCTAAATATATGTACTCTCTAAGACCTAACACCCACTCAGGTCTGGATGCTTTCAGACGCCAGCAAACTTCAGCCTTTTGACCAGCCCTGTTCACTGCCTGGTTTTGTAAATAAGTTTTATTGGGTTTTAACTGCTGCCTGGGGCCTCTTCCAAGCACAGGTGAGTGTTTGCAAGGAAGGCTCACAGGACCAGAACCTTTTCTCTACTCCTTTACCAAAAATGTTTCCTGATTTCTACCCCATTTGTCTTTTCTCAGTCTGTATATTTAAAGATTATCATTAACAGTTAAGAATAATTGGGAGGCTGGGGTAGGAGGAACAAGAGTTTGAGGTCAGGCTAGACTGTACAGTGAGACCCAGCCCCCCACAAAATCCTGAGAAATTATTAAACTTAACATTTTCACAGACAATGTTCACACTTTCAGGAACATTTGTGAGCCTTTTCTCTTCTTTAGAATTCCAGGTAAGGGCAAAGTTTTCATAAAGAGACGCTCACTGAAGTTTGATGTTCACACTTCTAACACCCCAGCCTGTATAACAAAACATTTACTAGCCCAACCCGAGGACCAGTGGAGGTAGAAAAGGAGAAAGAACTCTCCCCAGAGCTGGAGTTTATCAAAAGACACGCAGGGAACCATATTGCTAAAGCCCATGGATGGGACTTGAGTGGTTGTTATGGAGTGTGGGCATCATTCACAGCTGTGTCTGTGGACTTCAGACAAGAGGAGTGTGTGGTAGATGGTAGGAGATGATGTTCCCTGTAGGCCTGCTTTCTGGGTCCCTGACTCTGCTCTATACAACCTCTAGAAGCATGAGCAATACAACCCTGCCCAGCCTAGCTCATCCCTGCCCATCACAGTGACACTTCATCAGCCCTATTAGCACATTTACCAGACACCAGCTGACTTACTGAGAAGGCTCTCAGTAAGTTGGGAGCCAGCCTCCATCTGGGGCTAATCAGAGAAATGGTAGCAGCCATTCAGCAAGAAACAAAAATTAGAAGAGAGCCCTCTGAGTCTGTGTTCCATGAGGAAATCATTCCTCCTGATGGTCCTTTAAAGGAAGGCTAATGGTTAGGGGCTGTTGGGCAATGAGTATCATAAGAATTTTATTAGCTAAGTAGTCATTATTCTTTTTTTTTTCTTCCCCAGAAAGGCCACAGATGAACTTGTTTAACTCCTACTCACCTTCCTCAGCATGAAGCCATTTTGGCAGAAATGTTACCCATTGATCTATGCCAGTCTCTCCATCTCTACCTGCTATGCTTTGTGTTTAATAGGGCTCAGAAATGTATCTGTTGAATATGGTCTATGAAATCAAATGGAAGTAGCTCCTGGCAGAGGCATTTAAAACCACATAGTTAATGACAGAGGCAATACCATGTTCATAGCTTCCCCTATGAACATGGTTGCTGGTTTCTACCACACATGTTTAAAAAGAAGATCACTATGCTATCACTTTCCTCTAGTAATTTTTGTTTGTTTCTTCAAGATTTTATTTTTAAGTTGTGTTTACTTGAGTGTAGTGCTAGCAGAGGCCAGAAGAGGGCATCAGATCCTCTGGAGCTGGGGTTTTAGGTAGTTGTGAGCCCCTGGATGTGGGTGCTGGCAACCAACCTTGGCACCTCCAAGAGCAGTGTGTGCTCTTAGCTTCTGAGCTGTCACTCCAGCCCCCTGGCTTTACTTTTATAAATCTAATTTGGCATATTCCTACTCCTCAAATTAATGATTTTTTTTTAGGATCTTTGTCTGGTTCCCCCCCCCCCCATTTTTCAATTGTAAAGAGCATAAACGTTATTTCACTTTGGGCAAAATGCTATTCTCTGTCTGGACTGTACAATATGTCAGCTCTCTGACATTCTCTTCCGTATGACTGGGAAATTCCAGGAAAAATGACTAAGGAGCAAGACTCTCCCAGACAAAAAGCCAGCTTCCCCCACCCTATTTTGATGGCTCAAAATAAATAGCAGTGTTGAGAATGCTCCACATTCTCTCCATGTGAGAAGGCAGTAAATTAAAAAGCTTTAGGGGTGGCTATGATCAAGTAAGTACTTTGCCCACAAAAAGGAAATGCAAGGTAGAGTGTCCTAGTTTTGGAAGTAGAACCTCGGTACTGCATGCAGATGCTATGAAGAAGTGGGGTGGGCGTGCCTTAGAGTATACTTCACAGTGAACGTATTCCTTGTTTCCAGTAGACAGCTGCCCTCACATTGTGAGGGTTGTGTTTGGCTTTTCTATTGCTCATGTGGACTCAGATGATGTCTTACACTTTCCAGGGCTTTCATTCTGTGATTTGCTGTTCACTAGCTTGCTTGCCTCCTTGCTCTGCTTAGTATATACACAGAGTATGTTAGGATTTTTTTTTCTCTCTCTCTCAGACCACAGTGCTTCTGCCAGCATGTTTTATTTGCCCATTCTCACTGGTGTAAAATTTTTCTTGGATTAGACATACATGAATGTTTGCATGCAAGGCATTAATGTTTGTCTTGTGACCAACCATCTGGAAAGGTGGTATTCAGCCCACTGATGTCCTTTGTGTTTCAGGGGAGCTACTCATCTTCATTATGGTCATGTCTATCTAGGAGATCTGGTAGACTGGTGCCAGTGTTCCTTTAGGGAAGCCTTGAAACCATGGGATGCTCACAATCTACACAGCCCCTCTCGCTTCAGCAGGTGGCGCTCTTTTACCTTTGAAGGTTATTCTCTCCTAGTCGTCTGTGTCCAGGGCTATACTTCCTGCAAAGAGAGAGACCTGAGACCTCTGTGTAGGGTGGCATTGGCCTGTGAAGCCATTGTCTGGCCTGGTAAGGGAAAGCTGATGGGCATTGGCCCACCTGATGCCAGTTTCAGCCCTCGAACAATAGTGAGGAAGACTGATGTGGACAAGGCTTTGCCAGAGGGGCCAAAAGCTCATAAAGTAGGTCATGTAATTGCAGTGTCTCAGTTGTAACAGAAAGAATGCTGGGGTTTGCTGAAGTACCTGGGGATGGAGAAGGATACCATGAGGGGAAGAACAATGAAATGAGGAGCCTGCATTCCTTCCAGTGTGTACATAGTGCTTACACATGTTCCTGTGGTGTTCATATTTATATAATGTGGTTATCATATACTCATAAATGCACGTATTCCTATACAGCTTGCATTTGTAATGACCTTCCCAAAGCATTACTGCCATATGGAGTAATTTGGGCAGGGAGCTCTGAAGAAGGGATTGTGGCTAGAGAAATAGTCTTAAGATAGGAACTACATTGGATCTGAGAAGAGAAACATGATATGTCACATAAGAGCACACTGACATCACTGAGGGCTTCACTCTGTTGGTCTACCCGACAGCAGAAAGCTTCCAAGGTTACATGAGTGCTTCCAGTAGGAAAACTTTGTATGCCCTTTTAAATTTTCAGAGAAAACAACAATTTCTTTTTAAAATCTCATGTATCTGGCTGGCCTTAAACTGGTTTTTGTTTATTGATTTTTATTCTTGTTGTTATTTTTTAAATTAAGACAAGATCTCATGGTGATCAAGCTAGCCTCAAGCTTGCTATGCAGTCAATCATGAACTTGAATTTGTGTCCTACCTTTACCTCCCAGGTGCTCACATTGCAAATGTGTCCCACCATATCTTGTCTAAGCCGTGCATGGGATTTAACCAATTTAATTTCCCTGTACGCAAGGCAAGGACTCTGCCAATTTAACAACAACCTTTTGCCACTAACTCTTTAAATATCAGGCATTCTTGCCTGTGCAGAAATAGCTGTGTGTGATGGTTGCTGCCTTTGGAGTTTTAGTGATATACCAGGTATACAGGACTTGACTACCCACATTAGTTTACTATTGCTAATTGATATGACCAAAATGTGTCTACAGGACTTTGATTTTCTAATTTTTTCATTTTATAAAAATGCCCGTCTCAAATATTTAAGATTTTCACAAGTGTAAGATACAAAGTCACACTCACATCCCCTTGGTATCCGGCTGTCACCCACCGAGCTGAGGCTGACTCCTTGTCATCTTTGCCTCTCCTCACTTGTACCTTATTACCTCCTTATGAAGAGAGTCTCCAAAGCTGTTCTGAGGACAGTTTTCCAAGCAGTGAATGAAGCAGCACCTCAGGTGATGGTGTTAGCATTTCTAGGCTATGATGTACCTACTTTGAGAAGTGAATTCTAATTGTGGTGTATTTAGTGTGGTGGGCATCACACCCAGAGCTCTGTGCGTGCTGCCTGAGTACTCATAGTTGAGCTGCACCTAGAGCCAAACCCAACTTTTTAGATCATCTCTTTTGACTTGAAAATTAGTCCCTTTCAAGTCCTGTTATCCTTCCAAAAATCCAGTTATCTCTAAAGAAACTTTCAGTTCTGTTTTGAAGATGAAAATGTTTGAGTCTTATTGTAGCTGCTACCATGCTTGTAAGACAGATGTCTCATGGCACAACAGCCTTGTGAGATTATTGAAATAGGCCTCTAAATATGCTCTAATTTAAGAAAATGGTATTGGGGTATACAGTATAAAAAAGTTCTGATCTCTGTTTGAGGAGGGCTCATAAGCCCACAGTTAAAGAATCTGTGTGAAAGGGAGGACAAACTTGGCTGCTCAAGTCAGAGAACGAGAGCACTATTAATTCTGGGTGTCTCCAGAGCCCCCATCTCTGCTGCCTTGTTAATTAGTCCAGACCTGGCTATGAAGTCATCCAGGGGTATGACGGGCTTCTGGCTTCTACAGAGGAAAAACTTTGGGCTAATTTAAGTACAGTGTGTTCTCTTTGTTTTACAGCTGGTCCTGTGAGGGGGTTGGGTACAAGTGCAATGAATAAAAAAGAAAATGAAGGCATTCACTATCTATTTCATGGAGGACAGCTCACTGAAAGTAAACACCATTTAAATAGTCTCCAAATGGCCCATTCTATATGAAGTCATGCAGGATGCCCCCTTTGGGCTGTCGCTCTCCTTTAAATGGATCACTTTGTTTTCATTGCGTTTGAGTGCCATTCAACCTTAAACTCCAAATGTGGGCCTCATCAGGTCATGGTTTTAGGGCACATGTGGCAGCCATACCTTCAAGCATCCTGTTTCTGCCTCCAGAATAGTTATCCTGGATGGCTAGGAGAGGCAGCTGTAGAACAAAGTGGTTTAGATGATGACAGCCCAGTGACAATGACAGGGACAAACACTGTGGTCAGCACTGTGCCTCAAGACTTGTACCTGTTTATCCACTTTATTCCTCACATGATTCTGTGAGGTAGGCATTACGATTGTTCCTCTAGTACATACAAGGTATTCAGAGACACTAACATGCTCCAGCTAGCAGGTATGGAGCAGGAACTGGACTCTACCTGTTCAAAGTCAGCACTGACCCATGGTTTACTCTAAAGAAATAAACTTCCATCAGTTCTGTCTACAAGGAAGGCTGACTGCAAATGGCAGGGTCTCCAGAATATAAGCCCTGCTGCCTATGCAGTACTTCCCTGGATGAAGGTAGAGTTTGCAAGACTCACAATATACTAACCCAAGAGCTCCCAGGACACAGGAAGTTCCCCCATAGTCCAAGGCTGGCTCGAACATTGCCCAAGATCAGGACAGAGGTTCTTGAGAAGCTGCTCCCTAGAAGCTCCGTAAATGAACCAAGGCCTTTGAAGCTAGATTCCTAAGGGCCAGCCAGCTTGCGTGTCCTGTGATGCCACTTGGGGCTGAGCAAATTTTTTTGTTTTAAAAGCCTGGGGTGTGAAATAGTCTCTTCCAAGAGAACTCTTCACAGCTATGGAACAGGAAGCCGTCTACAGCTCTTCAGACACAATTGCAAGTACAGACAGACACTTAGATTCTGATGTCCCCGAGACACTTATTTTCAGTCTGCTCCTATGGGCCCCAAAATAATGAAATAGAAAAATAATGTGATTTTTCAATACATTAAAAAAAAAATCTTGACTCCCAGGTGGTCTAGCACACCCAAGATCTTAGGATCAGGGGTGAGTAGGACACAACATCTCTTCCAACACTACCAGGAGTAACTAGGGCCAGCAGGATCCAGGGACACAGGAACCCCACCCTACCAGTGAGTGGCTCAGGTTCCTTCCGATCTGCGCTGGTTTACCTTGGGCACAAGCTCTGCAGCCAGTCCCACAGCACCGAGAGGAGGCTCAAATCCCAAGCTCTCTAACACAGCCAGAATCCCGGGATCCCAGGATTCCAGGAGCTTGGTCACACCAGGATCTCAGGGTCCCAAAGGCAGCTTGACTCCCAGGAACTCTGGCACACCCAGAATCTCACAGGATCCCAGAATCACAGGATCACAGAGACAGCTAGACTATGAGGATTTCTGACGCAACCAGGATTACAGGAAGGACAGGCTCCAGTCAGATAGCAAGGACAGGTAGCACTAGAGATCTTCAGATGGTGGGAGGCAAGCATAAGAACATAAGCAACAAAAACCAAAGTTACTTGGTGTCATCAGATTCCAATTCTTCCATCATAACAAGTCCTGGATACACCATCACACTGGAAAAACAAGACTCAGATCTAAAAATCACTTCTCACAATGGCGATAGAGGACTTAAAGAAAGACAAAAATAACTCCCTTAAAGAAATACAGGAGAACACAGATAAACAGGTAGAAGCCCTTAAGGAGGAAACACAAAAATCCCTTAAAGAATTACAGGAAAACACAATCAAATAAGCTAAGGAAATGAACAAAACCATTCAAGATCTAAAATTGGAGATAGAAATAATAAAGAAGTCATAAAGGGAGACAACCCTGGAGATAGAAAATCTAGGAAGAGATCAGGAGTCATAGATGCAAGCATCACCAACAGAATACAAGAGATAGAAGAGAAAATCTCAGGTGCAGAAGATACCATAGAAAACATTGACACAACAGTCAAAGAAAATGCAAAAAGCAAAAAGCTCCTAACACAAAACATCCAAGAAATCCAGGACACAATGAGACCAAACCTAAGGATAATAAGTATAGAAGAGAGTGAAGATTCCCAACTTAAACGGCCAGTAAATATCTTCAACAAAATTATAGAAGAAAACTTCCCTAACCTAAAGGAAGAAATGCCCATGAACATACAAGAAGTTCACAGAACTCCAAATAGACTGGTCCAGAAAAGAAATTCCTCCTGTCACATAATAAAACACCAAATGCACTAAATAAAGAAAGAATATTAAAAGCAGTAAGGGAAAAAGGTCAAGTAACATATAAAGGCAGACCTATAGAATCAGAGACTATGAAAGCCAGAAGATCCTGGGCAGATGTTATACAGAAACTAAGAGAACATAAATGCCAGCCCAGACTACTATACTTAGCAAAACGCTCAACTACCATAGATGGAGAAACCAAGATATTCCATGACAAAATCAAATTTTCACAATATCTTTCCATAAATCCAGCCCTACAAAGGATAATAGATGGAAAACACCAACACAAGGAGGGAAACTGCACTCTAGAAAAGGCAAGAAAGTAATATTTCAACAAACCTAAAAGAAGAGAGCCACATAAACATAATTCCACCTCTAACAACAAAAATAACAGGAAGTAACAATCACTTTTCCTTAATATCTCTTAATATCCATGGACTCAATTCCTTAATAAAAAAACATTGACTAACAGACTGAATGCATAAACAGGACCCAACACTTTGCTGCACCTCAGGAAATGCACCTCAGTGACAAAGACACACTACCTCAGAGTAAAAGGCTGGAAAACAATTTTCCAAGCAAATGGTTCCAAGAAACAAGCTGAAGTAGCCATTCTATATCAAATAAAATCGACTTTCAACCAAAAGTTATCAAAAAGGATAAGGAAGGACACTTCATACTGGTCAAAGGAAAAATCTACCAAGATAAACTCTCAATTCTGAACACCTATGCTCCAAATGCAAGGGCACCCACATTCATAAAAGAGACTTTACTAAAGCTCAAAGCACACATCGCATCCACACAGTAATCATGGGAGACTTCAACACCCCACTCTCAGCAATGGAAACAGAAACTAAACAGAGACACAGTGAAACTAACAGAAGTTATGAACCAAATGGATATAACAGATATTTTTAGAACATTTCATCCTAAAGCTAAAGAATATATTTTCTTCTCAGCACCTCATGGTACCTTCTCCAAAACTGATCATAAAATTGGTTGCAAAACAGGCCTCAACAGATACAAGAAGATTGAAATAATCCCATGCACCCTATCAGATTACCACAGACTAAGGCTGCTCTTAAATACCAACAAAAACAATAAAAGACACACATACACATGGAAGCTAAACAACATTCTATTAAATGATAATTTGGTCAAGGAAGAAATAAAGAAATTAAAGACTTTTAAGAGTTTAATGAGGGGGCTGGTGAGATGGCTCAGGGGTTAAGAGCTCCGACTGCTCTACCAAAGGTCCCGAGTTCAAATCCCAGCAACCACATGGTAGCTCACAACCATCCGTAACGAAATCTGATATCCTCTTCTGGAGTATCTGAGGATAGCTACAGTGTACTTACATATAATAAATGAATAAATCTTAAAAAAAGAAAGAGTTTAATGAAAATGAAGCCACAATACACCCAAACTTATGGGACACAATAAAAGCAGTCCTCAGAGGAAAACTCATAGCTCTGAGTGCTTCCAAAAAGAAACTGGAGAGAGCATATACTAACAGCTTGGCAGCACAACTGGAAGCTCTAGAACAAAAAGAAGCAAATACAACCCAAGAGGAGTAGAAGGCAGGAAATAATCAAACTCAGGGCTGAAATCAACCAAGTGGAAACAAAAAGAACTGTACAAAGAATCAACAAAACCAGGAACTGGTTCTTTGAGAAAATCAACAAGATAGATAAATCCTTAGCCTGACTAACCAGAGGGCACAGAGACAGTATCCAAATTAATAAAATCAGAAAAGAAAAGAGAGACAAAACAATGGAAAATGTGGAAACCCAAAAAATCATCAGATCCTACTACAAAAGTTTATACTCAACTAAATTGGAAAATCAGGATGAAATGGGCAATTTTCTAGACACATACCAGGTGCCAAAGTTAAAATAGGATCAGATAAACCATCTAAACAGACCCATAACCCCTAAAGAAATAGAAACAGTCATTAATAGTCTCTCAACCAAAAAAAGCCCAGGACCAGATGGGTTTAGTGGAGAATTCTATCAGACCTTTAAAGAAGACCTAATACTAATACTCTTCAAACTATTCCACAAAATAGAAACAGAAGGAACACTACTCAATTCATTCTATGAAGCCACAATTATGCTTATACCTAAATCACACAAAGACCCAACAAAGAAAGAACTTCAGATCAATCTCCCTTATGAACACTGATACAAAAGTAATCAATAAAATTCTTGCTAACCAAATCCAAGAACACATCAAAACGATCATTTGCCATGATCAAGTAGGCTTCATCCCAGGGATGCAGGAATAGTTCAATATATGGAAATCTATCAACATGATCCACTACATAAACACACTCAAAGGGAAAAAAAAACCCACATGATTATTTCATTAGATGCTGAAAAAGTACTTGACAAAATTCAGCATCCCTTCATGATAAAAGTCTTGTAAAGATCAGGAATTCAAGGCTGAAACCTAAACGTAGTAAAAGCAACATACAGCAAACCAGTGTTCAACATCAAACTAAATGGAGAGAAGCTTGAAGCAATTCCACTAAAATCAGGGACTAGACCAGGCTGCCCACTCTCTCCCTACCTATTCAATATAGTACTCAAAGTCCTAGCCAGAGCAATTAGACAACAAAAGGAGATCAAGGGGATACAAATTGGAAAAGGAAGAAGTCAAAATATCACTATTTGTATATGATATGATAGTTTACTTAAGTGATCCCAAACATTCCACTAGAGAACTCCTAAACCTGATAAACAACTTCAGCGAAGTAGCTGGATATAAAATTAACTCAAACAAATTAATAGCCTTCCTCTACTCAAAGGACAAACAGGCTGAGAAAGAAATTAGGGAAACAACACCCTTCACAATAGTCACAAATATTACATACCTCGATGTGACTCTAATCAAGCCAGTGAAAGATCTCAAGTATCTGAAGAAAGAAATTGAAGATCTCAGAAGATGGAAAAATCTCCCATGGTCATGGATTGGCAGGATTAGTATAGTTAAAATGGCCATCCTGCCCAAAGCAATCTATAGATTCAGTGCAATCCCCATCAAAATTCCAAATCAATTCTTCATAGAATTAGACAGAGCAATTTGCAAATTCATTTGGAATAACAAAAAGCCCAGGATAGGGAAAACTATTCTCAAAATAAAAGAACTTCTGGGGGAACCACTATGCCTGATCTCAAGCTATATTACATAGCAATAGTGTACTGGTACAGAGACAGGTAGGAAGATCAATGGAATAGAATTGAAGACCCAGAAATGAATCCACACACCTATGGTCACTTGATCTTTGACAAAGGAACTAAAACCATCCAGTGGAAAAAAAGACAGCATTTCCAACAAATGGTGCTGGTTCAACTGGTGGTCAGCATATAGAAGAATGCAAAATGACCCATTTTTATCTCCTTGTACAAATCTCAAGTCCAAGTGGATCAAGGACCTCCACATAAAACCAGATACACTGAACCTTATAGAAGAGAAAGTGGGGAAGAACCTCGAACACATGGGCACAGGAGAAAAATTCCTGAACAGAACAGCAATGGCTTGTGCTCTAAGATCAAGAATCAACAAATGTGAATTCATAAAATTGCAAAGCTTCTGTAAGGCAAAGGACACTGTCAATAGGACAAAAAGGCAACCAACAGATTGGGAAAAGATCTTTACTAATCCTACATCAGATAAAGGGCTAATATCCAATATATATAAAGAACTTGAGAAGTTAGACTTCAGAAAATCAAATAACCCTATTAAAAATGGGGTACAGAGCTAAATAAAGAAATCCTAACTGAGGAATATCAAATGGCACCTAAAGCACCTAAAGAAATGTTCAGCATCCTTAATCATCAGGGAAATGAAAATCGAAACAACCCTGAGATTCCACCTCACACCAGTCAGAATGGCTAAGATCAAAAACTCAGGTGACAGCAGATGCTGGCGAGGATGTGGAGAACAAGGAACACTCCTCCATTGCTGGTGGGGTTGCAAGCTGATGCAACCACTCTGAAAATCAGTTTGGTGGTTCCTCAGAAAATTGGACATAGTACTACCTGAGGACACAGCTATACCACTCCTGGGCATATACCCAGAAGATGTTCCAACTGGTAAGAAGGGCACATGCTCCACTATGTTCATAGCAGCCTTATTTATAATAGCCAGAAGCTGGAAAGAACCCAGATGTCCTTCAACAGAGGAATGGATACAGAAAATGTGGTACATTTACACAATGGAGTACTACTCAACTATTAAAAATGATGAACTCATGATATTTTTAGGCAAATAGATAGAACTAGAAAATATCATCCTGAGTGAGGTAACCCAATTGCAAAAGAACACACATGATATGCACTCACTGATAAGTGGATATTCGCCTAAAAGCTCCAAATACCCAAGATACAATTCACAGACCACATGAAGCTCAAGAAGAAGGAAGACCAAAGTGTGGGTGCTTCAGTTCTTCTTAGGAGAACAAAATACTCACAAGAGGAAATATGGAGATAAAGTGTAGAGCAGATACTGAAGGAAAGGCAACCCAGAGACTGTCCTACCTGGGGACTCTTCCCATATACAGTTACCAAACCCAGACACTATTGTGGGTGCCAAGAAGTACATGCTGAAAGGAGCCTGATATGGTTGTCTCCTGAAAGGCCCTGCCAGAGCCTGACAAATACTGAGATGGATGATCACAGCCAACCATTGCACTGAGTGCAGGGTCCCCAATGAAGGAGTTAGAGAAAGGACTGAAGGAGATAAAGGGGATTGCAACCCCTTTAAAAAGGGGAAGAACAATAGTATCAACCAACAAGTCCTCCAAGAGCCCCCAGGGACTAAGCCATCAAGAAAGTAGTGCACATGGCTCCAGCTGCATAGGTTGCAGAAGATGGCCTTGTCATCAATGGGAGGAGAGGTCCTTGGTCCTATGAAGGCTCTATAGATACTATATAGATATAGTAGGGGAACTGAGGGTGGGGAGGTAGGAGTGAGTGAGTGGGTTTGCGGAGGAACACCCTCATAGAAGCAAGGGGAGGGAGGATGGGATAAGGGGCTTTGGGGGGAGGGACCAGGAAAGGGGATAACATTTGAAATGTAAAGAAAGAAAATATCCAATAAAAAAATTAAAAACAAAATATCTTTCTGTTATTTTAGCTTCAGAGAAGACCTTGAGGGAGCAGTAGTGTCTCTAGCTGTCTCTGCTGGACTTCAGCAGGTTTGCTTTCACCGGCTCACTTCAGACTCCATAGTATTGTAGCTGCTAACTTTTGTTTCATATTTCCACTCCTCTCATTTGTTGTGCCTTTGTGTTCCATAATGCCTTTGCTACCTCACCTTAGTTGCTAGGTGAAGTGTCATGTGATTGGCCCTCTAGTTCTTATTGACCTTAGAAGTGGTTTCAGTACTTGAACACAAGACATCCCTAAAACTAGACAGACAGTAAAAGAGCAGGTCAAAGCTCAATGTTGAACACTGGTGCAGCGTGTTGTTCTTATGCCCTCTCCTCATTTCTAAATTCTCCTTCCCACTTGAAGTTGTATTTTATCATTTTAAGAGTTTCTCAAGACTGAAAAATGTTCTTTTTTCTGGGTGTAGTGACTCTCCTTTTCAATTGCAGGACTTGGGCTAGTTAAGACAACAGTTGCCATGGGTTGAAGGTGAATCAAAAGGAAAAAAAAAGATTACTTTTTAATGATTTAATTTTATTTTACATTAAAATACATTATTTAAGTACCAAATAATTGCTGTTTCTATTATACTCTCTTCTCAAAGAGTAGTCACCTTGTTTCTCCTTGTCATTATACCCTTGACTCAGAAATAACCACTTTCAGGGAGGCCTTCCAGCATACACCTATAGCCCTGTTGCAGGAAATATTAAAAAAAAAAAAATGAGCCAGCGTTCACACTAGTGCTGGCACTGGCATATTCTTGCTGAGCTACTCTCTCCAAGTTGCCCCCCTATGCCAATCGCTGTGTTCCCAACTCTTGTTCCCTTGTCCCTGGATCCGCTAGTTCCCTCTCCGCCATTGGCTCTGTCCCACATTCTAGTAACCAAATGGAACTGCCAACCTCGTGGTTGCATATCACATATCCAGTAAAATCAAGACTCAATGTTTATAGTTAACCAATCAGATTTATATATCAATAAATTCTCAATACACAAGATGCCAACACAATAATTTCAGAACCAATTGATAATAATAGAAGCTCCCACCTAGATTAGGCAAATTATCCCAATATTCTAATCTTTTAACAACCCCAGGCTGGTCATAGCCACGCTAATTCACATCTGTCAAAATCTTCCTCCTTCTCCACTACCCAGAGATGCTCCCCATCTCTGCAACTCTTTGCTCTGCCTTTCTTTTCCCTGTCCAATCACAGATCTCCCACTGCCCTAATTTGATTGGACAGGGAAAATCCTACGACAAACCCGAGCTACTCTGGAACCCAAGGCAGAAAGAGCTGTAGTTCAAGGCCAGCCTGGGTACTTAATGATGTTCTGTCTCAAAATAAAAAGCAAAAAGAAGGTTGAGTATATAGCACAGTCTCTGAGCACTCATCTATGGGCAAAAATAAATGAAATAGCTACTTCTTTTTTTTTAATTCTTTTTTTTATTAGATATTTTCTTTATATACATTTCAAATGCTATCCTGAAAGTTCCCTATACCCTCCCTCCACTCTGCTCCCCTACCCACTCACTCCCTCTTCTTGGCCCTGGCATTCCCCTGTACTGGGGCATATAAAGTTTGCAATACCAAGGGGTCTTTCTTCCCAGTGATGGCCGACTAGGCCATCTTCTGCTACATATGCAACTAGAGATACGACCTCTGGGGTACTGGTTAGTTCATATTGTTGTTCCACCTATAGGGTTGCAGACCCCTTCAGCTCCTTGGGTACTTTCTCTAGCTTCTCCATTAGGGGCCCTGTGTTCCATCTTATAGATGACTGTGAGCATCCACTTCTGTATTTGCCAGGCACTGGCATAGCCTCATACGAGACAGCTACAACAGGGTCCCTTCAGCAAAATCTTTCTGGCATATGTAATTAATAGTGTCTGGGTTTGGTGGCTGCTTATGGAATGGATCCCTGGGTGGGATATTCTCTGGATAGTCCATCCTTTCGTCTTAGCTCCTAACTTTGTCTCTTTAACTCCTTTCATTGGTATTTTGTTCCCTATTCTAAGGAGGAATGAAGTATCCACCCATTGGTCTTCCCTCTTCTTGATTTTCTTATGTTTTGCAAATTGGAAATAGCTACTTCTAACTCTTACCTGGCTACTTGGTGTTTCCTGCCTTGAATTCTTGATAAGGTGCTTGTTATGCAGAACTGGGCCTTTCCGATGTCCTTTGTTCTCTTTGTAGGTCACATTATATGATTTGTATCAATACTTCAAGTTTGTATTCATGAAGAACCAGAGGCTTGTAGAAAAGCTATGGCTGTAACATTTCTTTGTGTTCCTTCTACTTGGAGTTAATAATGGTGCTTTGGTGTCTCCCCACTCTATTTTCTTGTATTTCTGTGTATTTATCAGCCCTGGACTCTTCTTGGTCTCCTGGTTTCCTGAGGGATTCTCTCTGGGTCCTTAGTTGACTTCTGTGGGTGTGTGGTCTGCAGGCATTCTCATTTCTCTCTAGCCTCTTTTTGAAGCATATTTCTGTGGTCTAGTAGCTTCCAAGGAATATGGGTGTGTAAGAGGTAGATGTTTTTAAGCTCTGTGTATCTGAAAATATAGAATCTTGTCTTTATTCTCCTGCTTCAGTTTCATAGTACTCTTGATATGAATGTCTTACTCTGTGTCTCAGGTATTTTGTGTCTTTTCTGTCTGGAGTATCATGTTCCCTTTTGGTGCAATACCCTCAGTTGTAAACTGACAGTACTCTCCTACTTTCTTTCTCTGCCTTGTTTTGGAGGAATTCTATTACATGGGTGTTGGGCCTCTCAACTGCACTTTCTTTCTCCCTTAGTTTTGTTGTCTTGTTTTGGCTTGGTTTTATTTGACATTTTGCGTGACCCTCTGGGAGATATTTTCACCTCAGTATCTTCTCTCATCCCTTAATTGGGTCTTTCATTTTCCCATCAAGCTCTTCTTTACCAATGATGTACTTTCAAATACGTTCTTTTAATTCTGAGGTTTTTTGTCTAATGGTGTTAACATCTTGAGTGTGCTCACTGTCCTCCAGGTGTATTTTATACTTACTTTGTTCTCTCAGTCTTGAACCCTATGCTTTCTGTAAGTACCTTGAAGCTCCTCAGTTTGTTAAGAGTCAGGAAGAGAAGTTTAAGAAACAGACTGGCAGTTCAGAGTGCATGCATACGCCAGCCTCACCACGGCTGATCACAGGTCTCCAGCTTCCATGTCATCAGGCCTCTGCTCCTCACGCCTCTGTATGGCTTCTCTTTTGCTGATCCCAAAGTTCTTATGTAGCCTGGGCTGGTTTGGACTCAGTAGGTAGCCAAGGACAAGCTTGCATCTCTGATCTAAGTGCTTCTATCTCTCGAGAGCAGAGATTACAGGTGTATGTATATAAGGCAAGTATTCCTAACAACTGTTTTACATCCCTAGCCCCTAAGGTTTAGATTTTTTTTTAAGCAAACCTCCAGTTATCCATAGTAAATTGTCAAAAGAATACTGTAGGTCATGACTAGTCCTATCCCTTGGATTTAGACCTGGATTATTTTCTTCTTAAGTCAAAGCTTTTCAAAAACAATTGTGTAAGGATGTGGAGAGATGGCTTAGTGGTTCTGAGTACTTGTTGCTCTTGCAGAGGACCAGAGTTTGATTCCCAGCACCCGCATGGTAGCTCTCACACATCTGTAACTGCAGTTTCAAGGGATTTGACACAATTTTCTGACCTCTGTTGGCAGTAGACACACACACACACACCCTGAGATGAAGTCTCATGTATCCCAGGCTATTTTCAAGCTTGCTAAGCTTTCCATATAGCCAAGGCTTACTCATTACCAAGCCTGACTCTATGATTTATCAACTCATAGCAGATGCTTGGATAAGAATGTCATACTAAATTAGAAGATGTGTTCAGATTTTAGAAACAGGAAGTTTACTTCCTCATCTTTTAAGTAAGAGAGTCCTAGCATTATGTTATCAATCACTTATCTAGGGAAAGCCTCCTCTAATGTCTAGACCAAATAGAGAATACATTTTGAACTGGGGGAATCCTTGGTACCTAGAACTCTTTACTTTTATTTTGCATCAGCTCAGGGAGGAGAGGGTGATCAACTAAATAGAAGGATGAGGGTAAGAACCACATTTCCACAGCTAATTGGTTGTAAAGTCAGGGCCAAAACCTAGGCACTTCCTTTCTGTAATTTCATGCTTTCCTACTATATCCATCTTAGAATGACTTTAATTAAATTTTTAAAAATAGTTAGATTACAGGACAGAAATGATCATTCCTCTTTTATTCATTTTTCATCAAATATCAGCTGTGTTTTCTTTTTCATGCCAGGCATGGAGAAGAAGAGGACGTGTTCTTATATCTGTGGCAGCCCAGGACCAGAGCACTGCTGTGTTTGTGGCCAAGTGGCCACTTCAGCACCACCCTGTATAGTTAGCCTTGCTGATGGCTTTAGTCTGGTGTCTAGGAGAGACCCAGAACTCCTTGGCTGCTTCAAAGTAGCATCTCTCTTGTCCTTTCAGGTGGCATGACCTGTGTCAAAAATGAGGCATTGCCAGTTTGTCCCATAGGCTCTTCGAGAGAAGACTAGAATTGAGTAGGGTTCAGAGCCACACAGCGCCTCATGAAAATTGCTCTCTCTTTACAGGATACATGAGCTGGCATTACTATGTGACCATGCCAATGCCGGCCTCTACCTTTGCAATTGCAGTGGGGTGCTGGACAGAAATGAAGCCCAAGGCATCCCCACCAGATGATCTGATGACTGAGCACTCTCTCCCCCTCTCGCCATCGGAAGCGGACTTGAGGTTTGTGTTTGGTGACGTCTCTCTAAGGCTATGAGTCACTTGCTGAGAACCTGGGCCAGTTTGGACCTAATCAAAGCAGGGAAAGGCCTACTGGGAAAAAGAGGACTGGGAGGCAGGAATATGCGCTCCCGAGGAAAGAGGAGAAAGCAGGTGGATGGAACTCTTCTGTGATGCCAGGAGAAGCATTTCTACATGCTTGCTTACGTTAAACAGCTTCATGTTGAGCCGGCTGCCTCCTACCCTTTAGAAGTCGGTCATAGTGCCTGGCCCAAAAGTGGCTTAATGAATCGAAGGTGCACATTCAAAGGAAGAGCAGTGAAAGATTCATCCATTTGACCCGAGGCGGGCACTGAGTGTTTTAGCCCAGTGATAGTTGTTGGTAGTGTATTGTGGGGCACCTCTTCAGCGGTGCTCTGTGGCCTCAGGGAGCACAGGCTACAGGAGAACTCACACCACGGGTTGCTGGGTTAAGGGAGTCCTGCTGAGTTGAGGCCTGTTAACTTTTTTCTTTTTTTTTTTTTTCTTTAGTGGAGAGGAAATCGGCATTAGGTTTTAGACATTAGTATAGGCTATTACATAAAGACAATCCAGAAGAATGATACAGATCTTTGATCTTTGAAATAAGACTGGGTGACAGGGTTTTGTTGGCAGAGGCCTTACTCAGCAGGCATGAAGCCCTGGATTCCATCCCCAACACCACATAAAGAGGTGTGGTGGCCTGTACTTATAATCCTACACTTAGGAGGCAGAGGCAGAGAGGTAAGAAGTTAAAGTCAGTCTTAGATACATGGCAAGTTCAAGCCAGCCCTCTATGAGACCCAGTCTCAAATAGAACAGAAAAAGAAACCAACTAAGCTAACGTTCTGTACTTGTCTTTCTTTGCTATGTTGCTTGTATTCTTACCACGATGGCCATGGCGCTCAGGAACTGACACCATGTGGTCTCTTTTCTGACAGGCACACTTTCTGCCTACATTATGCTTTCTTGGCAGCATAGAACTCAGTTTCTACTTTTTTCTCAGTAATATGTCAGGTTTAGAGTGTCTTTCCTAATGGCTCTACTTTATGTAGTTCCAGATAGATGGTTAGCTTTTACTTGTATCCTCGAAAGGGAAGAGGGGAATTGTGGACAGAAGTGACACACACTGCTTTCGTGTGGGAATATTTAACTGTAAGTGAGACTTTCTAGTATTCCCTTTCCTTGCTCTAGATCCACACGGTAGGCTTCATTTTGTAATTACAGATGGACCCAATTTCTGAATGAGGAAGACAGGGACCCTAAAGAGTAACTTTGACTTGGTATGAGCAAGAAATGTACCTTCTTGTGGTAAAGCACTGATGTGCTCTGCAAGGTTTGCGACTGTCATGTGTCCTAGCTGATCCTGAACCCACACAGAAGCCACAGGCTATCTGCAGGCACTGTTCGGGGGTCATTTAGACCTGAGAAGAAACCAGTAAGATGTGTTGGCTCTGTTACTTTGGTTATAAATGAGGATAGAGGCTCAGACAATAATTGTTTTATTTTCCTACCTACAGAGGAACACTATCTATATTCATTTATACTAGGTCTAATCTCTACAGAGGTGACTTAGAATCTTTCGAAGAGATGTTTAACACCTGAATATAAGAACTGAGCAATTTCAGAAGGCATTTTGGAGCCATCTTCTTACTTGGAGTTTCCACATGACCCAGCTATTGATACTAGCTAGAGAGTATCCTCAGAAAAACAGAAGTTGAGGGACTGGGAGATGGCTCAGTGTGAAGGTTCTTTCTGTCAAGGCTGAAAGCCCAAGTTCATTCCCCAGAACCCATATATTAGAAGAAGAGCCCTAAGTCTCAAAAGTTATTCTCTGACCTCTGCATGAACCCTTTGTTGTCTCTCTCTCTCTCTCTCTCACACACACACACACACACACACACACACACACACACACACACACGCATACACACACACACACACACACACACACTATAATTTTTGAAAAAGAACATGAAGGCCCTTGAATCTGGATGCTATCCTATGGCAGCTTGACAAAGCCACGCTTTTTTTTTTTTTTTTTGGTACAATGAAGACTTTGTTTGTAGGCTCTCTTTTTGTTTTTAAAGATTTATTTATTATATGTACATACACTGTCACTGTCTTCAGACACTCCAGAAGAGGGCATCAGATCCCATTACAGATGGTTGTGAGCCACCATGTGGTTGCTGGGATTTGAACTCAGGACCTCTGGAAGAGCAGTCAGTGCTCTTAATCACTGAGCTATCTCTCCAGCCCTGTTTGTGGGCTCTTAGTGGTGAAGAAACTCCCCTAGAGTCTTAGGGCTCACTGATCGTTAGGAGATGAAGACAAAGATTAGGTAGGGTTAGGCCCTCCTGCTCAGAATAATTGGAATCTCCTTTCATTTGTCTCTGCCATTGTGAACAGAAGAGAGCATGGCCAGGTCAGACGGGGGAACTGGGGAAAAGGAAGCTGAGAAACTTCCTTTGTGTCCTAGGGAAGGTGAACCCTGTTCTTCTTCTGCCCTGTGTGCTAGGAACGAGTTGAAGAGCATACAGAAGGAAATGATGGCAAAGATTTGGTCACTGACAAATTGAACTGAGAGAGTGCACAGGTGCCAGGTTTCCTAATACTTCCATGTCAGTGACCAAACAGGTCAACTGCTGCACTGGTTTACAGAGGCCAGGCAGCACACTCCAGAAGGTCCTTCTTGATAAGTGGGTCCAAAAGGGCCAGCCAATCAGGGGAGCTAGGGGAGGTCACATGTCCCACTCCAGGAAATGTGTTGTTTTGTGCAAGCATAAGGAGGGGTAGTATTGTGGAATGCCCTCTTCATACTCCTTTCCATGTCTGACAGTGAACACTTTCTTTTTGATTATCTGCATGGTTGTCCATCAGAAATGTACAACTGATAAAACAGTAGTTTAGAGTTCTCAATACTGCCGTGTCATCCCATTTCATATGACTCTCTCTAGTAGTCAAAGTGGTTCTGTTTATCCACCACATCCCTGGCTCCATGGGCTGAGCAACTCTGTTTTGCCATCACACCTATGTTGGTGTTTCTGGGCATGTTCACATCTGGTGATACCTGCCTGGCCAGACTTTCTTCCCACCAATCTCGCTCATGTCAACCTCACATTTACAGAACCTTTACACACCAGGACTTTCACTTGCCTGAGTGTTCATCTAGTTTCCAGAATTTAGCCAAAGAGTTGGTCACTGATGTGTGTGTGTGTGTGTGTGTGTGTGTGTGTGTGTATGTGTGTTTGCCTTTTTGTGTGTTTGCCTTTTTGCGTTTTTTCAAGACAGGGTTTCTCTGTGTAGCCCTGGCTGCCCTGGAACTCACTCTTTAGACCAGGCTGGCCTTGGACTCAGAAATCTGCCTCTTTTGCCTCCCAAGTGCTGGGATTAAAGGTGTGTACCACCACTGCCTGGCTTGGTCACTGAATTTTTTGATCACCATTCAGATGAGCTAAATTAACAGGGGCAACTCCTCCAGTCCACTTGGAATGAACATTTTAGTAAACACACAGACTAAAGACATTAGAAAAAAGTCTAATATGCATTAATTCTATTTAGTTTCAGCCACAAAAGAGTTTTGTGTTACATTAAGCCTCTCAGGCCTTCATTTGGGGTCATTCAGCTTATGCTTGGCATGGAAGCTTGGCTATCCTGCAGTAGAACTTAATGAAACTGATTGAAAGCATTGGAAAACTGGCACCACGTTAAAGACATTGGGATGATTCATTCTGCAGAAAGGAAAACTTGGGGTAGGGAAAGTCTGTCTTGAGAGTAGTAAAAACTGAGGGAAGCCACTATGAATAGAAGAGAAGGAATCTCCGGTTGCCACTGGGTCTGTGCTGTTGATACATGATCC
This sequence comes from Mus musculus, assembly GCF_000001635.26. NCBI lineage: Eukaryota > Metazoa > Chordata > Mammalia > Rodentia > Muridae > Mus > Mus musculus. Next base: position 63,065,069 of record NC_000079.6, read on the forward strand.
CTGGACCCCCTTAGCTGCTGCTTGAATGGGGCCTTGAAGTGAATGGGTATAGTCCTCTTTTGCCTGTAGAAACCTTAGGAAGCATTTTAGTATGTGATTGACATCCACTGTGGCCTACTGTGTACACACCTAATTCAAAATATTCTGTCATGCCACAGAGTTCTCTCCTACCCTTCCTAATCTGTCCTCCTCTCTTCAGGCAGCCATAGCTGGTAAGTCTGTGGGTGTGATGAAGAGAAAGAGGCCCCAAATACTGAAGTCCTCACCTTGGTCACAGCTGGTCACCACACTGGTCACAGCACAGCCACTGAAGCCAAGGTGTATTGGTCTTTACATAAGACCTCACAAGTGGCATCCCTCATACAGTTCTTTCACTATCAAGAGCCTCAGTGACGTAACTTGCCCATAGCATGATTGCTTTTAAGTCCTAAGTTTTATGGAAAATGGGATTAAGTTATGCATCTAACAGTAATCATCCTCATTAGTTTGGTGAGTGTTCATATAGGCCTGGAAAGAAAATGATTCATCTTTTCCCTTGAACAAACAGGCTTGTTTGATGTACCATTGCCGCCTTCACTCTGTTCCCTAACCTCTAGTTTTCTTAGGTGTAAGAGATAGTCTCCCTCCGTGGGAAAAAGCAGTTTCGAGATAGCATGCCTCCCTGCACTGAGGCATCGTGATGTTTAGATCTTAAGCTTATTCCCTAGCTGCATCCAGAGAGTTCGAGCTTTCGGTTCATGCTTTGAAGGCCCCCTCTTTTTTTTAGGTTTTTAAGACAAGGTTGTGACTTGTAGCGCAAGCTGGCCCAGAACATACATAGTCCAGGCTGGTGTCATATCCTCAGTACTCTTGCCTCAGCCTCCCAAGTGCTGGAGTTCTAGGCATACTGGTCCATGCTGTTGTCACACTTGGCTTCTAAAAGCCTTTGGGTGGGAGTTTTGAGGCATGGTCTCATGGAGCCCAAACTTACCTTGAACTCCTGATTCTTCTGTCTGTACCTTTCAAATGCTGGGGTTACAGGTGTATGGGCATATGCCATGGACACATGGTCAACTGCAGCTTGTAAAAACTTTTCAGTAGAGAGTATGTGAGCTTAAATTACCATAGTACATTGTTTTTCTGTGTAAATACATTTTTAAAAACCCCATAGAGGCTCAGTAGTTGGCCATCTTGGCTCCTCGTCTTTAGGTGGGTGTTGTAGCCTTTTTAGTTGAATGTTTACAAGCAGACACTTTTGATTTCTTTCTCATAAGGTGATGTTATGAGTCCAGGACTTTGGCTTGAGTCCAGTCTTAGTAACTCTATTCTTGCAGTCACTTTATCCTGGCAGTTTTATGGGTCTCCATTTTTTTACCCACCCCCCCCCCCCAACCATAACCAGGCCTCACTGGGGCTGGTAATTCTTGAAGCATTATGGTGGAAGGTGAGGCTTGTTTACATAGCTGTGTGGATCTCCTGATCACAGGCCTTGGGTGTCTGGAAGATACTTCATAAACCTCAAGAAGAATTATTGTTACAACCTGCCCAAATTGAGGCAGGTAAGCACTTAGAGATTCTTCAGTGTCTGGTGAATCACAGTAGCACCCACAGCTAGAATTATAATCTGCAATTTAAGGTTACAGGGTTTTTCCATTGTGTCTGAATAGAGGGCATGTTAACAGATGAAAAAATAGAATTCTCTTTGATGTTGGTTTCTTTAGCTATATAAGTTCTCTTGAGGCCTGTGAGTCAGACCCTAGGAATTTTCTTTCAATTCCTCCTTTGCCTTTCTGGGAGTAACATGACAATGGGGCTAGCTGGGTTCTGCTCTGTTTCACTCGAAGGTTGATTTCATTACATTTATACTGAAAGTGCATTAGAAAGGGACCAGAGACATAGCTCAGTTGGTAGAGTACTTACCTAACATGCAGGAAGCCCTAGGTTCAATTCCCAGCACTATGTAAACCAGGCATATGCCAGTAATCCCAGCACACAGGAGGTAGAGACAAGATGATCAGGAGTTCAAGGCCATTCTCATCTACATGGTGAGTTTAAGGCCAGCCTGGGATGCATGACCCTGTCTCCAAAGCCCAAAAGGATATTGAAAAGAGTGCTCTTTTCAGAAGTGCCAGCCTCTGGCAAGTAGTGTGAAGAATGCCTAGATTACTTTTTGATAAGCTGTGATTTTTTTTTTTTTTTGAACACTATACCTATAACTGTCATTGGTTCATTGTCCTACCTCACCCCAGGTCACTTATTCTAGGATTTTCCAGAATGGAATCTTTAATTTGCCTATAGACAGGTACATAGCGGCTCATAGCTGTAATCCCAGTACTTGAGAGATAGATTCAGAAGAATCAGAAGTTGAAGGGTAGCCTCAGCTATATCCTGAGTTCAGAGCTACCTGGGCTCCATGAGTTCTCAATGAAAAGTCAATAAATAAAACGGCTATTGCATCTCTCCCTCTCTAAGAACTGTCAGTAACTTCAACAGTTTCTCTATGATGATATTTGAGATCACATTACTGAAGGTAGAATTTACTTTAATTTGGGTGGAAGGTTGCTTTATTGTTTCAAATCTTATCCACCCATGACCCCCATAATTCTAAGATCTATAAGATCGTTGCTTTCATTAGCTTAGATTGAAATCACTCAGTCACTTCAGGCACCTCAATAAATATTTGACCTATAATTTTCACTGCTGCCCAAAAGCAAACAAGCCAATACTTAAACTGCCTTTTCTATCTTTTTTTTTTAAAGATTTACTTATTTATTATATGTAAGTACACTGTAGCTGTCTTCAGACACACCAGAAGAGGGCATCAGATCTCATTATGGATGGTTATGAGCCACCATGTGGTTGCTGGGATTTGAACTCAGGACCTTTGGAAGAGCAGTCAGTGCTCTTACCCACTGAGCCATATCTCCAGCCCCACTGAACCGCCTTTTCTAATAAACCTGTTTGAACCACTGTCTTCTTTTGTGTTGTCCAGGTATGATAACACCTGCAATCATATGGAATACCCTTGCAGGTTCCAGAGTGCGTCCGCTGCCTCCCAGGACATCATTCCTTATCGAGTGTTTGCCCCAGTGTGCCTTGAGGGTGCCTGCCAAGAGGCCCTGCTGTGGCTGATCCCTTCTTGCCTCTCAGCTGCACACTCTGTCCTGGGAACACACCCTTTCTCCCGGCTGGACATACTCATTGTCCCCACCAACTTTCCAAGTCTGGGAATGGCCAGGTATGCTGCTCATCATGGCATGTGGAACATGCTTAAAATGTCTAGGAACTAATAGAGGAATATTTTTCTCAAACTCTGTCAGGAGTTTCGTTTGCTTTGGGTAGAAGGGGTTCATTGTTCCCTCCTGGATATCTTACTGCTAGCTTCAGGGGATAGTTTTCATGATTGCTCAGTTGTTGTTAGCTTGGGTGATGAGAACTTACTGCTAATGAGTCCAAGGTCATACGTCAGACTCTAAGCACAGTAACAAAACCTGGTCCCAGGGCCACAGCTGTTCACCTAATCCTGACCAGCTGCCTCATCCATTCTCACCATTGGTCACAAGGCTACAACTTGAGAGCCCCATGTCAGAGCATGAATCTATCCACAGTGCTGGAAAAACAGCTAAAAGCAGATGGTTTACTGTGGGGGAAGGATATAACGACTTGTTCCTGTCTTTAATACAGTAAATGAATTATTTTTACTGTGCCTCCATCTGATTCTGACAAAAAGTAGAAACTTGCTAGTTGACCCTTTGCTCTGTTAATTACAGTCCCACTGTCTATTCACACAGTGATGGGAGAACAGCTCTGTCCCACAGAGAAAAGATGGCGCATGAACCTTGACTATGCTTCTGTTTGCAACTCCTAATCACTAACAGGGCTGTGCTTGACTAGGGTGGGAAAGCAAGCTCATCAGACATGTGGCTTTGAGTTTTTCCCTATTAGTCAAGGAAATTCTTGCTGCCAATTAATTTCCATGCTTTTGAACAGCTGTCATTTGTGGTGTCACCCCCCCCCCCAAAAAAAAAAAAACCCTGCACACATTTTTGGTAAAACCCTTGAGTAGAAAAGAACTGTCCAGAACATTTGCTTTTGATCTTTACTATACACACACACACACACACACACACACACACACACACAAACACTATACACACACATATACACCCCACACCACATTTTTAAAGGCTTGCTGTAATCCTTGAAGAGGTCTCAGAAAATTGTTTAGACTGATTTTTATCCTGTATTTATAAAGATAATGGGAATGTAAAAACTAGGATAATTATATATATGTGGTTGCATGCATTATATAATTGTCTTGATGTCTATATATAGTTTGTCTTAACAAGGAGACTTCTTTGGTTCCTTTGAAGAACTTATTGGTGAAGAAAGGGTTGTTCATTAAATGCATCTCATTTGTATACAGTTTTGAGGGGTTATATTTGTTTGGGAGGTTTTAGCACTTTATGAGCATTGTTTTTCAGGACATATTTGCTAACAACTATATGTTCTAGCCTGGGGGAACCAAAAGCAAAGTATTTTTCATGCATAGAACTTCTTGATAGCTCCTTCTTGAGACACAGTCTGCCAGAAGTAGAATGTGCTAACCTGCAGACTATTCTGTAAGCTTTTCCTTCCAAGTCTGCATGCCCAAGCAGGCAGATGGTAAAATTTTTGTTTTTTGAGATATTTAACATGATTTAATTATTCTTAGTGCTATATTTTTAAAATAATATACCTAAGTACCTGAAAGACAAATGGTGCTGTGTACTAAATGTCAAAACTGGGGTGTTAGCAACAACTTAGCCACCATGAGAGTGCTGTTAGGCTTCAGAACTGGAGAACTGTACAGAATTCTCAAATAGATCCTCCATCCCCACCCTACCTTTCCTTATTAGTCAGGAAATAGTCTGTTCTGGTTAAGTTATCTCCCGTATTTTGCTACTGTTCTTTGCAGTTGAACTGTGGAAGGGTGATTATGGTGTTGTGTACTCCTAGTTGGGGTGTAGATTTGGGGTAGACTTTTGTTTTATCAAACTCTGATTTAAATTGATTCTACTTGCTGGACTTGACCCTATAGATTTCTACCCTCTGAGCCACATATATAGCTGAGCACCTCAATGACTCAACCAGCTCCTGGAGCCTCACCTCTTTATCCCGTGCTCAAGGCTCTGCTGGAGCAAAGATGGTAGGCATAGAGGTCAACTCTGTGCCCCAAACAGGGATAGGGAGACTCTCAAATCTGAGATACCATCATGAGAAACCAAAATTCATCATGTCCTGATCATTATAGTGTGCTGGAGAATCAAAGGACTTCTTGGTAAATTAACTGGCTCTTTCCTGAGTCCCTGTTTTATAAACATGTAGCAGGATCATAAATTCCATAGCTCTGGGCTTCTTTAGCAATTACGTTTTAATTATAATGAGTACCATTTTAGTATTCCACTTTGGCAAATGGCATTCAGCATCTCCATGTGAACAAAAACAGGAAAATCATTAACTGTGTTAAAGGATTTTTAAAAATGTTTGGACAATACACAATGTTTTAAACATTATTTATCATAGCTTGAATAAGAATCCTTAAAACTCTCTTTTTTGGTCCTGTTTTTGAGCCAAATAGGTGACTCCAGTGAACTGAGGAAAACACATTTTTACAACTTGCAAGCTACATACTCTTGTCCCAGCCCTTTCCTTACTCACTGTTCCAAAGGAAAGGCACTTTCACTCTTGTCTGACTACCAGCTTGCATTTGGTCTTCCATGGCCCGCTCCATCTCATCTTTTACTCATTTGAGATATGTGGACTTTCTGGGTTTGTTTCATTTCATTTCTGCCTCTGTGAACATGGCATCTGCATGTTTTGGAGTAATAGGATGCAGTCATAAAGTTATGAATACATTTTAAATAAGTTTCTCATGTACAGAAAGTTCTCCTGCTGTTGAGATAATATTCCACCGTTTTCATTATGACCTCATGCATTCTCGTGTCTCAAGTTGAGATGGAACAGCCAACCCACTTTCCTTTTACTGAGAAATGAATGCAAAGGATGGTCTTGGTCACACTCCATACCTTGCTATAGTGTCAGTAATGTCAGTGACATGATAGCCTGGAACTAGACTTATGAATATTGCTTAAGGTGAACATGTGAGTCCTACCTCTCTACATGATTATTTTGCTATTTGTCTCACATCAGATCACAATTATGTCCTGGTCTTACCTATTTTTATCTTTAATAGTTCAGTTATGTGTCACAAAGCAGAATTAGGCTGGCAAGACTACCTTGTTGATATCGAGGTACCCCACCCCCTACTCTATAATTGAATTTTAAGAATCCTGCAAATTATCTCAATGCTTTGTTTCTTGCCATCAAAAGTCATGTGGCTCTGCATTTCAACTTCTCTGTTCACATGTTAGTCTTGCCTCTGTCCAGTTGGTAGTGTGGCTGGCTGAAGTAGCCGGCAGACACTGATCTCCTTTCGTTTTTTTTGTTTGTTTTTTGTTTTGGTTTTTCGAGACAGGGTTTCTCTGTGTAGCCCTTGTTGTCCTGGAACTCACTTTGTAGACCAGGCTGGCCTTTAATTCAGAAATCTGCCTGGCTCTGCCTCCTGAGTGCTGGGATTAAAAGTGTGCGCCACCACGCCTGGCTCTCTGACCTCCTTTCAACTGGCTCCACACCAGGTTGTGTGTAGCTGTCTGCTCAGTCTCTGTGTTTCCATCAAGCATATTGTCTGATGCAGCACTTAAACTTCAGAACCTGCAAGGGCAAGTGCGGTTGATGAGATAGATCTTCATTCCAGTCTGGGAGAAATAGGGAATACACAGAAGTGAAAATGTGTGCTCTGCAGAAAGTAAAACCAAGGGCACTGGAGGGTAGGGAGGGTGGCTTTGTTAGGGTGGGCTCAGGTCAGCCACGAGAGAATAAGCAGACACTGAGATATGGGACAACCACAGAGACGAGCTTTGTCCTGGGGTCGTGGGTGCTGTACTGTCTCGTGACCTGCTAACTAGAGCCCCAGGGCTCAGCAACTGCTGTTCTTAAGCAGAGCCTCCGCTGCTGGAACTAGCACAGCACCTGACTCCTAGCCTGGACTCTTATCCCGGTGCCAAGGGAGAAAGGTGACCCCAAGCCACATTGTCTTTACCTGCTGTCTGTTTCGTGATTCCTTGCTCACACGGTAGGGCACAGGGAGGGGAGCTCAATGTAAATGTTTGCTTGTCTAAGTTTTTAAGGATTTTTTTTTCTTATTGAACAAAAATAATGTTGACAAAGAGTTTACAGAAATAATTACGCAAATATTCTCAATGCTCTTGGTGGAGAAATATTGTAAAGCCCCTTATTAACACAACTTGTTTGGGTTGTGCAATGGAAGATGTCTGCATCTTATCCCAGCTCCTGACTCTGCATGGAGTTTCCTAAGTACCTCAAGTACAAACAGGCGTCCTGCACACACTTGCCCAGGAGCGACTGGAGCCAGGTTGCCCCACCCCTCTCCCTGGAGTTAGACAGGGTGTTGTCTTGTTTGTTCTTATCTCCCAGCCAATTCGTAATAGAATAAGCAAAGCACAACAGGCTGCTACAAAGGGCCTGTTGTTTTCAGCCTCTGACTGCACTCCTTTCTGCCAGAGAGGAAGCAGTCATAAGTTTCTGTCATTATCTTAAGTGGTAAGGTTTCACAGGCTTTGGAAGTCTTTCTTCAATTGTTTTTTCTTTTCTTTTTCTTTTTTTTTTTTTTTTTGCTAACTTACACTTTAATTCCCTAAGGCCCCTCCTTTAAATGCCAAGGGTTGTGCCCACAGTGGTTCTTCCCTGAGGAACAGGCCCCGAGACAAGTCAGTGCGTGTTCACTCCCCTGTCTGCCCACCCTTAACTCTTTGGCTTTCTCTCACAAGCTCCATACTTGGGTTTGCATATATGTTTTGTTTTGAGCTTCCATGGTTTCTCAGATTTTAAGTACAATCTCAAATGTTTTCATGGGTTGTTTCTTTAAAAACCCAAACATTTGAATGAGCACTCCTGTCCCTTGTGCCTTTTGCACAGGTGGGTGAGGTGACAAGCAGCTCACACCTTCCTTTTCTGTCCCTAGAAAAGTTTGTTTTTTGCAAGCTTGCTGGGACTGTTCGCTGAGCAGTGGCCCTCTGAGGGTGGCGGGTGGTGTGCCCCCTCGGTGCTTTCTTGACACTCTTCACTTGACTGCTGATTTACCTAACTTTGCTTCTCTTCCTACTGAGGGGTCTTCTCCTAACTTGTTCTGCTCGTCATTTCTCTTTCCTAAAGCAGTAACTGTTATCCATAAAGTATTGGATTTGTAGGCCTTGGAAAGCCCTGGCTACAATGGTTTTGCTGATCATCGACATGGTGACCTTGGCTTTTCCACTCACAAACCCTCTCTGCAAGAGATCTTTATATTAAAATTGTAAGTGTAAAATTAGCACAAAACCAAAATGTTTACTGATGAGTGGTAAAGAAATATATCTTAGCATTTTCAGTACATCATTTATTAAAGACTACTATGCACATTAATGCAACAGATATGACTGGGCATCTTTACATGAACAGTTAAATCCTAGCTGAATAATTGACACTACAGGATATGGTACATCTTCAGTATTTTTCAAAATTGATTGATATTTTGACTTTAAAATCCTCAACATTCAGAAGGCTGTTTCAAACAAATATGGTAGGAGTATTTTACAGCCAGCTTAAAAAAAAATCATTAGAAATTCTGCACTAATTCTAATGATCCGATTCATTTTATGATTTTTTTAAAAAATGAAACTCAAATCAGCAACTTAAGCATTCCTAAAGCCAAACATGCTAACATGAAATAATCAATTCAGAGATACACTGATCTCACACTTGCATGCTGAGGCATGATAATTGGGAAAATATAAGTCCTTGCTTCCTGTGATTAAATCTTTGTTTCCATGAAAGCAGAAAACCTTGTGTGCACAGTGAAAACCCGGCGGTGGTAACATTCAGCAGCTGCAAGTCTGTGACAAGTATTTGGAGCTGCAAGGAGAAGTGCAAAGTGAACATATGATGCAATGCCAGTAACTGCTGCCAGAAACACGTTCAACTCAGCATGTGTTGGGTTTGAACTATACTGGTTATAGGCTCAACAACATTTCACTGGGGCCAAACTTTTGTGCCCCTGCCCCCCAACTCAGTTACAGTGTTCAGGTATCCACCCACAGTTTAAGAAACAGTGGTCTTGACAGTAATCAGTTTGTATTAAGTTGTGCAGGGACTGAGAGTTTGGAGCTCCGACATTGGAGAGACTTGTCTAACTGTCTGGGGTTGAAGGCATTGCTCTGAGGGAAGACGATGTGGGTCATGGCTCAGAGTGGGCCAGCTCTGCAGTGAGTGTGCAGGACCAGCTTCTCATTGAGGGGTGGTCAAAGCGAAAGCATGGCTTCTGTTTGTCTAGAATCTTCTTGTTATGGAGCAGCTGTGCCGCTTGTCAGACCCACAAGTAGCATTTTATCATCATCGGACTGTGACCTCTCACCCTCTGGATGATTGCACTTAAGTGTTTCCTTTTCTTTGAACTGTTCACACACACGTAGACTGACAGAGAACTGCTGAAGCCATCCTTCAAGAGAACTTGCCAGGCCTTTGAAAGGCCTGCAGCAATCATCCTCTACCTGTGTTTGTAATCATCTCTCCCTTTTGATGTCATCATAAGCAGCTAATCTCTTCCAGTCCTGCACCCTGCCTGATGTGGCTAGTTGCCACCAACTTATGATTCTCCTCTTGGAGGGAAAGCCACTCCCACCTCACTAATGAGCCCCTATTGCTGTGCTCGCTGGATAGGGAGTCATGGAAGGCAAGGGATAAGAGCCTACATTTGAATGTTGACCGTTTCAGGGTCTCATTTCTGAAACTATTACAGAGAAAAGTGCTGGGTTCTAGACAACGTTATAAACATGTTAGTTCCTTATTGGGGAGAATACTAGCTCTAGAAATAGTCTTTAAACATAATGTATGAAGGGCTCTCCTGAGAGGGACCTATGTATGGAGTATATAGCCTTGTGCCCTTAACTCATTCTACAGTGCAATTGAACACATTGAGTGAAAGGCCAAAGATAAAAGGAAATTATTTTCAAAACTGTATTCCTTTGGTGGCTGAAGATGTAGCTGTTCGCAGAGTGCTTCTCTAGCATGCCTGTAGCCCTAGGTTCAATCTTCAGCATAAAATGGGATGTGAGGTCACATACCATATCCTCAGTTTCTGGAAGCAAGAGGATCAGAAATTCAGGATCACCTGTTGGCTTAGATTTTTCAAAGACCTACTTTGATGGTTCTTAAACACTTTAACCTCCCCTCTAGCCTACTACCCACCAGAGGTAGTAGGAAAAAAAAAGGATATTATGATATGGAGGGAGTGGTCTGGTTTAGAAATTGTTCTTTGGAGCAAATCACATCTGCTTTGTCAAGAAATCAGCAGTTCACTCCACAGGAGTCAGCAGTGGCAGCTTGATTCACTCAAAAAACACTTCACGGATATACCAGCAGTCCAGTTCAGTAGTGTTGGGATAGCAACAGTAGTGGCATGACCTAGCAGGACTAGCCAGCTAGGCCTTAGCCGAATCAGCAGGAGAGATTAAGACCAGTGGGGACACCAGAAGACATTCTCTACTGTGCCTCTTTCAACAAAGCAAAGATCAGTAAAGATGAGAGACCAAGAAGTGTTGTAAAGCTAGCTATACAAGCAAGCCAAGCCAAGCCCCTGTTTCACCATGTGTCTTAGCAAAACTCCATGTGAGTCTATATCAGATAACATCACTCTGCCAATTCCATGGCAAGAAGCCACCAGCACACCACTAGAAGTTTTAGTTTTGGTGTGTTTCTCCTTATGGAGTCTCAACAAAGATGACGAATAAACAATGGTAAGACATACCGATACCATCCAGTGTCATCCACTGTCTATTTGGGTCCTTCTTAACATCATTTGTCCTTTCACAAGTTTGTTTTATTGAAATGTTCCTTCACAAGTCTACCTTAGCAAAACATCCTTTCACCTGTGTCCACTTCAGGAAAACACTCCTTCACATTTCTACCCCAGCAAAACACCATCTGATACAACTGACTGTCCAAAGAGACTAGAAGTTTCTACTTCAGTCATCTCTGGTTACATAAAGACAGGCTAGCCTAGGCCCCACAAGACCCTATCTTGAAATAAAGAAATACTATTTTCATAAAAACCTGAATGTTGTGTGGGATGTGAGGGTTCAAGTTAAAATGAATCACAATTTAACTCCAAAGTGGAGCTCAAAGTAGGACACCTTCTGCTTCTTGGTGAATACCCATGTTCACTTACTGTCTCTTGATGTCTGTCTCTCTGTCTCCATGGTTTCACTGTTTATCTCTGACTGGTCAGGAACTCTTTGTAGACCAGGCTGATCTCAAACTCACAAAGGTCCACCTGGTAAGTTATTTCTCTGCTGCTGGTAAAATGAGCCAATGTAAAACAGATATTATATCATATTAGATTAGATTAGAGGCAAGTTTATTGGGACACTCTAATCATCTGTGACTACTTTCTGCTGACATTGGGGTGCAGTTTTTGGAGTATGGGCAAAAAGCTGAAATGTCAGCCAAGTCCGGGAAGAACTGGTTGTTCCACTGCTGTCCAGGTAGTGAGACCATCTTGGGGTAGGAGTGTGTAGACCCAGCTGAAGCTGTTTGTGAGGCTGGGCCACAGCACCTGTCAGTAACTGTGTTGAAGCTTTCCTGGATACAAGTTCTGAGAGAACACCTGGATGTTAGGGGCAGAAGATAGGATTTTAGGGAGAAAACTTTTTTGGGTGTATTTGATAGTTTGTATATGCTTAGCCCAGGGAATGGCACTATTAGGAGGTTTGGTCTTGTTGGAGTGGGTGTGTCACTGTGGGTGTGGACTTAAAGACCCTCATCCTAGCTTCCTAGGAGCCAGTCTTCTTCTACCTGCCTTTGGATGAAGATGTAGAACTCTTAGCTCCTCCTGTACCATGCCTGCCTGAATGGTGCCATGCTCCTACGTTGATGATAATGGACTGAACCTCTGAACCTGTAAACCAGACCCAATTAAGTGTTGTCCTTGTAAGAGTTGCCTTGGTCATGGTGTCTGTTCACAGCAGTAAAACCTAAGACAGTGTACATTTGAAATTTTTAGGCCTATGGTCTTGGAAGTTGGAGAAGGAATGGGGGGTCCCAGGAAAAGGGAAATAGGTCCCACCCTCAAGAATAGGCAGGCGGTGGGGGGGGGGGGCAGGTTGTTAAATGGCAGTACTTACCTTAAGTCCATTTGAGTAGATTCCCTGAAATATACAAGAAACTTTTTAAGTTTACAAAAAGATAAATCCTTTATAACTTGTATTTACCTACCTCAGAACATCTTCCTAGACCTTTAAACACTTTCTTAGAAGCTTCCACATCCACAGAGCTTACATAAACTTCCCCTATCTAGTTATTTACCATGAGACACAGGTGGTTGATCATTGGGTTCAAACTCCTCAAAGACCTAAGAAGGATATATCAAAATGCCCTATGTGTCAATTAAAATGACAGGTTTACCCATTACCCGGTCTCCCAACTAGGTTCCCATGATGTCTATGACTTCACTGAGGACACAAGTCCCAGAACAGGATCAATATTCAGCTGCCAGGCCCAGCAAATCTGAGAGGCCTTCCTGTGAAGGAGGAACTTGGGAGACTGACCTTGCTTTGACGTAGGCAGCATGAGGCATGTCCAGTGTCCCTGTTTGTCCACAGTTCAGGCCGGGCCTCAGCAGCAGGCAAGGCATTAGGGCAGTCTTTCTCAGTGGTTATCATACCACAATCAGGGTGGAGTCCTTTCTTGTTGTGTCTGTATCTTCTTGGAGAACTTGAGGTGTCACTGCTAGGATTTGGGAGTCTCTGTCATTTTAAGCATCCTAAGTTTAAGATTTTAAGTGCCATATTTAGCAGGTCTCTGACAGGTCTGAGGCAGTACCTACTAAGCATATCTGGGTCAAACAATCTACGTCTGTTTTTAGTCATCTGTTCTAAGTGTACATCTAGCAAAAAAACAGGAGGCTAAAATAAAGCTTTAATAATTAACTGCATCAGTTCTCAACATGACTTTCAATATAATTATGAACATATTAAGGGATATGATCACTTATAAGGTTCAAGGCTATCAACTTGATTTTTTCATTTATTGTAGCTTTTATGAGACTAGAACCAAAAATTCTATGTCAATTTAAAAGTCTGTTTTGTAGACATTACGTGTTATTGCCCTTAAGAAAAATGGTGGTGAAATCATAATTTGACCCTCTTATCCCAAAGTCGAGATGGTGACCAGTCATGTGTCAAGTACCCAGTGTGTATACTTTTGTCCTGTTGGTGCAGCGGGAGATTTAAAATGAGCAAGCTGGTCATTCACCATCGCATTGCAGTCAACAATGTTGGTGCTGATGCAGCTACTGATGCCACAGCTGCCACAGGAGCCACACATGGACAGACGGGAGGTGAGGGAGAACAGGGCTAGGTTGCACCTGGAGCCCTGTGCTAAGAGTGGTTTGGGGAGTGGGGAAAAACCCAGCTTCCAAAAAACTAGGCATAGGGAGTTCAGGCCAATTTGAATAAATTTTTGTTTTAGATCTCTTAGCACTCATCTTCTCAGTGTTTGCAGGAGATCCCAACATTATTGGATTGGTGTCCCAATTCATAGTCTGAGATAAATGAACATTTATGCTAGGGTGGTGACCTCAGATAAGAGGTCTCTATATTAAACCTTCCCCAAAACAAAGACCAGATCATTGTTTAGAATGAGAATGTAAGGGCCCGTGATTTGTTGAAGAATGACTCATAGTATGTAAAAGCAAAAAGTGTTTTATTCTGTAGAAGTCCAGCATGCTGGGGTCTCCCATTCCAAGATGGTGATGCCCAAGTGAGCTTGCAGGCCCAATTTAAAGCACATCAAGGGAATTCTGGGGAGGGGTAGGTGACCTCAATCATTGGCTCTATCTTTAGGGACATTCCAGAACCATTGCTGGGTAGGTCTGGAAACAGTTGCTGAAGGAAGTCTGGAAACTGCTGCTGACCCATTGGCCAGGTAATGGGCAGCTTCTGAGACCTGGTCTTGCCTGGACTTGCCAAGTTCTTGGAAACAAGAGATTTAGGCCTAGTTTCCTGAACTGCCAATTTGAAGCCTGTTATGGAGTCAGCCTGTCTCAGGGCTTACTCTGTTGTGGCTGTAAGTCATCAAAGAGAGGCGAGAGGGTCCTGGACCCAGATAGGTAGTAGCTGGTGATGGGTACTCACAGTCCAAAGAAATGATGTATACAGGGAAGAAGAAGAGAGGGATGGAAGTGGTGGTCCCCATGTGGTCAGGAAAGACTGGGGTCATCTGGCTGGGTGGCTCAACTTTTCCTGGTTTCGGCAACATCTGGAAGGTTATTTCTCTGCTGAAGGCAGGTTTATTAGGAAGCTGCGCTCGTGTGGGTGAGTTCACTGACACCAAGGATGGAGGCCAGGAAAGCTGCAAGGGGGAAGGGGAGTAGGAGAGGGAGAGAAAGCAAAAGGGTACACAGAGAGAGAAGAGGGAAAAAAAGAGAGAGGGAGACCAAAATGTCTGGATTATATAGGGAGAAGCCTCTGTGGGAAGGGCAGCCCAGCCCCTAGATTGCAAAATTCAAGGTTTAAGGCAGGATTGTGAGGTTGGGACTGAACCTAGAGGCCAGGTCTGCTTTGGTATGTAAAATACCCACCTCAGTCCCTTGACCCAGGTTGAAACCAAAAACCACCTACCTCTGCCTCTGTGCTGGAATTAAAGGTGTGTGTCCATCTGTCTGGCCCCTACCTGTACTCATTATAGAAGTAACTTCTTGGTCTAGACAGGAAGACTGAACACAAAATCTATAGTCACTGAGGAGCCTAGATCTGCACTTCATCTTTCCCAGTTAGCTAAGAATTACTAAGAATGCTAAGAATTACTACTAATGCTAAGAATTACTCCTCCCCTTTCACATGGTAAAATGGGAATTTTGAGACTCCATTCTAAAAGAGTTGGACTCTCTGGCTAAAAATAAAGCTGCTCTTGTAGTCTTGGCAACTAGGCCTTTGTCCCTGGAAGCTGCCTTCTTGAACTGCAGTTGGTAATTTTAATCATTGAGTCCTCTGTGAGGGCATCCAAGAGTTAAAGGACAGTGTTTTCCTTTAGGGGCAAGTCTGTTGTAGTTCTGCAGTTTTTCATACTTAACCAGTTAGGGATGTCCTACCCAAGCTGGTATTTGGGACAGAATGGACGAACAATGGCCAGAACACCAACCTATCAGTGGACAAGTATGGTGGATGCTAGACAAGTTGTGTGTGCCTCGAGGACACGTGAGCTTAAGTCTGAAGCTTTTGAAGCTTCAAGGAGACTAGTTTTGTGGAATGTGAGTAATTCTGAGGGAGGGGTGGGGTGGGAGGAGCGTTTGCAAGGTAATCAGCTTAGGAAATACATGGATTCCACAGAGTTAAAAGGGAGTTCTTTACTAGAAATCTTTTAGGAAAGCCTTTAATATTCTTGTCATCTGATTTAATATCCTGATGTATCTGCCTGTCAAAGACACAGATTCCTTCTCCCCAGCTAAACAGTGTCACCCCACTATGGTGCTCAGTAGTACACATTTATTTCATGGGACCACTGCAGACTAAAACCCACCTCAACACACTTTTTGAGAGGTGATTCTATTCACAAATATCTAGGACTCCAATGTGCAGCCAGCTGTGGAATCCTTTTTTCTGTCTTTGGTGACTGAGGACTTGGATATGTTGGGATACTTCACAGTATCAAGGAAGCTATTTAGGCTCTGCCAGTTCGGTCCACTGAGCCACTGCATATTGTAATACTGGGGAAATCAGACTCCTGGGGTTTTTAGTCCTATTAATCAACAAATTTAAGAATGGAATCAAGTGGAATTTCAAGGACAATTTTAATAAGAGTTTAAAAGGAAAACCCTCAGAGCTGGCAAGCAGTGTGCCTCTGCAGCTGTGGAGATGGGTGGGGTAGAGAAGGCTGGCCACATGACGGGGAGGGAAGCTTCAGAGATGGGTCATGGAACTCAAAGTACTTGCATGCTTAGGTTCTGAAACAAAGATATAGAAAAAGGAAGAATTTTAATCCAAACTTAGAAGGGTAGACAGACCCAGTCAAACCTCATGGCTGCTTGGCTTGTGGGGCAAGGGGCATCCTGGGAAGGAAAAGTATCTTACTCAAGGAAAAGTTTTCTGCCGATCTCTTCAGCATGGCTTAAGGTGAGCCTAGCTTCCTAGGGTGGTCCCTTGGCCAGGTGACTGATCACAGCAACAGGAATACTAGGTCTCCACTCTGTCAGAGGCATTTGACCAGAAGGAGACCACCACCCTAACTAACCTTTATTGCAACTTTAACATTTGGAAGCTTCACACTTTACATTTCCTGCTCTGTGTATCCATACTTACTTAGACAAAATTGCACACATTTAATGTGGCATTTGTGTGTGCGTTAAGTATATTACAGAGCACACACACACAAAAGAAGCATTTAAAGAATGAGGAAAATAATCATAAAAGTCCTGTGGGTTTCTGCCTTTACCAGTGCTTTGTGCCCTGGAATTTCTACCTCTGCCTGGACCACTGTAGAGACCTGGAAAGGATTTGGAATGCACACTGGCTTCCTAGGCTGTAGTTCTGAACCACAGAATGGGAAATGTAAGGGGGTATGGGGGGGATTTCTGCCAGGTAAGAACAACCCAGGAAGTTTTTCTAGGTTCTTCCCCACAGCCTATGGCCCATCATCTTCTCTTATTTGGAAATTTCAGACTGAACAAAGTGTATGGGCATGCTGGCGGAGAGAAACTCCCTCAAGATGGTCCCAATTTGTCTATTGCTCAGGAGGCCTTGCTCTACTAAGGACCTGCACCCAGGTGCAGCTGAACGCTCTAGGGTTTGATTTAGAATAGCCTGCACTGGGTCTTAGAGCTTTAGCATTTTTTTTATTATATCTTTTAAAATATTTTGAACAGGGCTAAGGTAGGGTAATTCAATTTTGTTCAGCAACTTGACAGTTCCTTTTGAAGAAGAGCAGGTTAGATAAGCAAGCTGGGATTTTCCTGTACTCATCAAAAACTTGGCATCAGTGAGCATCTGAATGTTAGACCCTTAAGGAAGAGCTACAGAAAGGATTTCTTAAAAATTTTTAAATATTTATTTATTATATGTAAGTACACTGTAGCTGTCTTCAGACACTCCATAAGAGAGCATCAGATTTTGTTACGGATGGTTGTGAGCAACCATGTGGTTGCTGGGATTTGAACTCAGGACCTTTGGAAGAGCAGTCAGCGCTCTTAACCGCTGAGCCATCTCAACAGCGTCCATTTTTTTAATATTTATTTATTATACGTAAGCAGAAAGAATTTCTTACCCCTAATTAATTGCAAAACAAATAGATCCTAAGCACAGGATTTCCACCTCTTCCCCTTGTACCTTAGTGCTAATCAGCCTTTTCAAACAGATTGCCATCAGTGGGTTCCGTGAGATGACCTTCTCCCTTTAACTAGCAATTTATGGCTTGGGACCCCTCCATTGGCTCCTGCAGAGTTGTGACTAAGTGGTCCCCTCTAGCCATCTCTGGGTCTCAGCTTTCTGGTGTCTCCTTTGCACAGTCATAAGTTGCACGTACCTATGTTTGAACAGTTGTCAGGCTTGCCTGCAGTTCAGACTGCTCTGGTTAAAACAAACAAACAGAGAACCCTTGAAGGGGGCAGGGACTAGATGAAGACATTAACGTTGTGCCTGCAGGTGGTAGTGTTTTGACCTTGACAGACAGTTTGAAATGATCTGTCAAGCACCTTTGTGTACTTTGGGCACACCCATGTGGAAGATATTATGTCCCTAAGTTTTATATACCAAGCAGGCAGCCATGAGGCCCGTGGGTTTGTTTCACTGGTGAAGGGGTTAGTACGTGCATGGCAGGACTCTCCTGAGAGTTGCCCTGCTACAAATGTTATTTTCATTTAATTTGGATTTCTCCTTAACCTTCCTTTCCCTGTGCCCTTCATTTTGAGGCCATGAGAGGCAGCCTGTTTTGGTTGAATGAGGCTTGCTCCGGCGACCCAGTAGAAAACTCTTACAAGGGATGGAACATCGAGCCACGTTCCCAGAGACAGGTGCCTGACACCACAGAGCCCCCAACTCCATAATTCTGTGACTATAAGTCACATAGACAACATCCCAAGCTCCTAGCTAGACTCCACCCCCACAGTTACCTGACTATAGCCAGGTATGCTCCTCCCCATAGTTACCTGGCAACAGCAAGATAGTCCGGCCTACTATAAGATGGGGTGCTTGGCCCCTCCTCTTTAAGCTCTCACCTTTCTTATTCTCTAGCTCTCCTTCTCTCTGTCCCTTCAGCTCTCTCTTTCCACCTGGCCATGACCAGCCTCTCTTCCTCTTTCTACCTTCTCTCGTTCCCTCTGCCTTTTTACAATAAAGCTGTAAAACCGCAGACTGTCTCTGCTCATCAAAGCCGCTGAGCTTGAATGATGGGATAGGCTTTCCCCTAACGAGCTTTGTCTAACCTCCCACCTGAAGGCCTTCCTGCGCTTCAGCCACAGACCGGACTAAAGACTCTCACCCATGTGGGAACGACCCAGCCAGCCCTGTTCCCCCTGCCCTCTCCTTCTTTCACCCCCACCCCCAGGGTCCCCATTCTGTTCTCAGCTCTTCAGCTGTATCCAGCGGTGTCTAGGATGCCTGAGACTGAGAACCTGGTACCCTAAGACTGCCCCTTGTCCACCACCCACCGAGCTGGGGTCCAGTGACTTCCCACAGCCAGGCATCCACCGGGGCTGCGTGGAAAGCATGTGGTGTGGCAGTCTTTGGTGTCTGCCTGCACAGAGCACCAGAACTCTGGCGGGACACGGGTTTTCTCCCATTCCCTTTATTCTTCCGGTGCCCACTACCCAACACTTAATGACTATCAGCCCCTACCCCATTCTGCTCCTTCTCCCTCTTGCTTCAAGCCACTTCTTCCTGTTTTTGCTGCCTTTTTGCAAAGCTTCAGACATTCAAAGCCAAGGGTCCTACACTTAGCAGATTACTAGGCAACTCACAAAATTAGACCTAAACACTATTTTTTGTTGTTTTTTGTTTAATTTGTTTACTTGTTTTTTTTTTCAAATTTTTATTAGATACTTTCTTCATTAACATTTCAAATGCTATCCCAAAAGTCCCCTATACACTCTCCCCGCCCTGCTCCCCTACCCACCCACTCCCATTTCTTGTCCCTGGCATTCCCCTGTACGGGGGCATATAAAGTTGGCAAGACTAAGGGGCCTCTCTTTCCAGTGATGGCCGACTAGGCCATCTTCTGCTACATATGCAGCTAGAGACACGAGCTCTGGAGGTACTGGTTAGTTCATATTGTTGTTCCACCTATAGGGTTGCAGACCCCTTCAGCTCTTTGGGTACTTTCTCTAGCTCCTCCATTGGAGGCCCTGTGTTCCATCCAGTAGATGACTATGAGCATCTACTTCTGTATTTGCCAGGCACTGGCCTAGCCTCACAAGAGACAGCTATATCAGGGTCCTTTCAGCAAAATCATGCTGGCATATGCCATAGTGTCTGCGTTTGGTGGCTGATTATGGGATGGATCCCCAAGTGGGGCAGTCTCTGGGTGGTCCATCCTTTCGTCTCAACTCCAAACTTTGTCTCTGTAACTCTTTTCATGGGTATTTTGTTCTCTATTCTAAGGAGGAATGAAGTATCCACACGTTGGTCTTCCTTCTTCTTGATTTTCTTGTGTTTTGCAAATTGTATCTTGGGTATTCTAAGTTTCTGGGCTAATAACCACTTATCAGTGAGTGCATATCAAGTGAGTTCTTTTGTGATTGGTTTACCTCACTCAGGATGATATCCTCCAAATACATCCATTTGCCTAAGAATTTCATAAATTCATTGTTTTTAATAGCTAAATAGTACTCCATTGTGTAAATGTACCACATTTTCTGTATCCATTCCTCTGTTGAGGGACATCTGGGTTCTTTCTGCTTCTGGCTATTATAAATAAGGCTACTATGAACATAGTAGAGGAGGTATCCTTATTACATGTTGGAGCATCTTCTGGGTATATGCCCAGGAGAGGTATTGCTGGATCTTCTGGTACTATGTCCAATTTTCTGAGCAACTACCAAACTGATTTCCAGAGTGGTTGTTCAAGCTTGCAATCCCACCAACAATGGAGGAGTGTTCCTCTTTTTCCACATCCTCGCCAGCATCTGCTGTCACCTGAGTTTTTGATCTTACCCATTCTGACTGGTATGAGATGGAATCTCAGGGTTGTTTTGATTTGCATTTCCCTGATGATTAAGGATGCTGAACATTTTTTTCAGGTGCTTCTCAGCCATTCAGTATTCCTCAGGTGAGAATTCTTTGTTTAGCTCTGAGCCCCATTTTTTAAATAGGGTTATTTGAATTTCTGGAGTCCAGCTTCTTGAGCTCTTTGTATATATTGGATATTAGTCTCCTATCAGATTTAGGATGGGTAAAAATTCTTTCCCAATCTGTTGGTGGCCTTTTTGTCTTATTGAAGATGTCTTTTGCCTTGCAGAAGCTTTGAAAGTTTATGAGGTCCCATTTGTTGATTCTTGATCTTACAGCACAAGCCATTTCTGTTCTGTTTAGGAATTTTTTCCCCTGTTCCCATATCTTCGAGGCTTTTCCCTACTTTCTCCTCTATAAATTTCATTGTCTCTGGTTTTATGTGGAGTTCTTTGATCCACTTAGACTTGAGCTTTGTACAAGGAGATAAGAATGGATCAATTCTCATTCATCTACATGATAGCTGCCAGTTGTGCCGGCACCATTTGTTGAAAATGCTGTCTTTTTTCCACTGGATGGTTTTTAGCTCCCTTGTCAAAGATCAAGTGACCATAGGTGTGTGGGTTCATTTCTGGTTCTTCAATTCTATTCAATTGATCTACCTGTTATCACAGTTGCTCTGTAGTACAGCTTGAGGTCAGGCATGGTGATTCCACCAGAGGTTTTTTATTGTTGAGAAGAGTTTTTGCTATCCTAGGACTTTTGTTATTCCAGATGAATTTTTTGTTGTTGTTTTTGTTTGTTTGTTTGTTATTTGTTTGTTTGTTTGTTTGTCTGTTTGTTTTTCGAGACAGGGTTTCTCAGTATAGCCCTGGCTGTCCTGGAACGTACTTTGTAGACCAGGCTGACCTCGAACTCAGAAATCCACCTGCCTCCCAAGTGCTGGGATTAAAGGTGTGTGCCACCACCACCTGGTAATATGAGGTTGATTGACCACTTTTCCCTTCTTTAGCTTGTTTTATTTTCCATGTGGTTGCTAGGATTTGAACTCAGGACCTTAAGAAGAGCAATCAGTGCTCTTAACCACTAATCCATATCTCCAGATTAATTTGCAAATTGCCCTTTCTAAGTCAGTGAAGAATTGAGTTGGAATTTTGATGGGGATTGCATCTGTAGATTGCTTTCGGCAGGATAGCCAGTTTGACTATATTAATCCTGCCAATCCATGAGCACGGAAGATCTTTCCATTTTCTGAGATCTTCTTCAATTTCTTTCTTCAGAGACTTGAAGTTCTTATCATACAGATCTTTCACTTCCTTAGTTAGGGTCACACCAAGGTATTTTATATTATTTGTGACTATTGTGAAGGGTGTTGTCTCCCTAATTTCTTTCTCAGCCTGTTTATCCTTTCTGTAGAGAAAGGCCACTGATTTGTTTGAGTTAATTTTATATCCAGCTACCTCACTGAAGCTGTTTATCAGGTTTAGGAGTTCTCTGGTGAAATTTTTAGGGTCACTTATATATACTATCATATCATCTGCAAACAGTGATATTTTGACTTCTTCCTTTCCAATTTGTATCCACTTGATCTCCTTTTATTATCGAATTGCTCTAGCTAGGACTTCAAGTACTATATTGAATAGGTAGGGAGAAAGTGGGCAGCTTTCTCTAGTCCCTGATTTTAGTGGGATTGCTTCCAGTTCCTCTCCATTTAGTTTGATGTTGGCTACTGGTTTGCTGTAGATTGCTTTTATTATGTTTAGGTATGGGCCTTGAATTCCTGAGCTTTCCATGACTTTTATCATGAAGGGGTGTTGGATTTTGTCAAATGCTTTCCCAGCATCGAACGAGATGATCATGTGATTTTTGTCTTTGAGTTTGTTTATACAGTGGATTATGTTCATAGATTTCCGTATATTAAACCATCCCTGCATCCCTGGGATGAAGCCTACTTGATCATGATGGAAGATCGTTTTGATGTGTTCTTGGATTCGGTTTGTGAGGATTTTATTGAGTATTTTTGCATCAATATTCATAAGGGAAATTAGTCTGAAGTTCTCTTTCTTCCTTGAATCTTTGTGTGGTTTAGGTATCAGAGTAATTGTGGCTTCATAGAATGAATTGGGTAGAGTACCTTCTGTTTCTATTTTGTGGAATAGTTTGAGGAGAGTTGGAATTAGGTCTTCTTTGAAGGTCTGATAGAACTGTGCACTGAACCCATCTGGTCCTGGGCTTTTTTTGGTTGGGAGACTATTAATGACTGCTTCTATTTCTTTAGGACCTAAACACTTTGAACCTTGTGTCTGTTCTGGTAGCACTAGGTGGGAAGGCAATCCCCTAGAGGTGGACACCTAAGTGATCATCTGGGGAGACCTTTCAGGACTTGCTCTGACCTGTTCTTCGAGGTCTGGGGAGATGGCTGTTGTATCTGTCTGGACTTTGGCACTCTGAAACTGGAGTCTCCCTTGTTCTGGCAGCCATACTTGCTCCTTCTAGGAAGTTAGGGTGAGGAGAATAAGCGTAACACATGGTCTCTTAAGTGCAGGACAGGGGGATCCTACTGATGAGTTGGTTATTTGAGCTAAGGGGGGGTAGACCTGTAGGCCACTTGCAGATGAAATCAGCAATGCAAAGGCCCAGGTAGCCAAGCACACTATCTACCCTGTACACAGAGGGATGCCTTCTGACTTGATGGGAAGAGCCCACTCTGGACTCAGACCAGGGCCAGACCAGCTCTTAACTTTGCCTGTCATCTATGAGCTGCTGCCCAGCCCTTCGCTCTCTACACCGCTGTAGGGAAACACGTAAGATCACAAATATTCCGGAACAGGCTCTCAGAGAATTCAGCTCTCTGCTCCAGTAAGCATAGAGACATTTGATAGTTTCGTTTGTTAAATACTATAAGATTTGTGGCTTATTAGGGTGAATCACCAGCCCTGTGGTTCCTCCCAACCCAGAATGTCAACAGTGTTCTGAAATAATAGCTTTTGGGAACAAATAGAAATAATTGTGATGAGTTAGTGCAGGGACAACACAAAAGACTTGCTGCAAAGAGTCACTGAATCCAGATTCCTCAAATGATCCCTAAAGAACTTTCCTGTTCATCGGGTGTGCTTAGCACAGCCCATGCCATCTGCTAGGGCCTCTGTCTATGCTTGTAGCTTGAAATGGAGGTGTTTGTACATGTTGCCTTGTCATTCCCCAGAAGAGGCAAAGCAGCAGAACAGACTGCCAGACCTTGCTGCTGCTCATGTCAAAATGCATAGTCATAGTTCCTTCTCCATATCTAGTAATGGATAATAAAAGTGTGGACCCTCTCATTGCAGGATTTTGAACTCAATTGGCAGACAGACAGACACATACACACACAGAGAGAGAAAGAGAGGTTCTGTTTCTCCCACCAGATGTTCTCAACCTTCCTAATGGTGTGACCCTTTAATAAAGTTCCTCAGGTTGTGGTGACTTCCTCCCCAACTATAAAGTTATTTTTTGTTGCTACTTCATAACTGGAATCTTGCTACTATTATGAATCATAATGTGAATATCTGATATACAGGATATCTGATATGTGACCCCTGTAAAACGGTCATTTGGCCCTCAAATGTGTCGAAAACCACAGGTTGAGAACCACTGTTCTTGAATAAACTTATGTTCTGACTCTGCTGATTACAACGTGAAAGGCTCAGAATGAGAGGGTCTAGACACATCTGTTCTGGGTGTTGGGGTCACTCTTGCACATAGCCCTTCCTTTGAATGTTTGCCCTTTCCAGCCTGTCTTGATAACCACCTCATTCATAAGGATGTGCAGTGTTGTCTATGGAGTTTTTGCCTGGCATGTCCTTCAGACTATGTGGGAGTGTATCAAGATAATTTTGCAAAATGAAGCTTAGTTTTTCAGAAGGGTCAGCCTTAAAGACTGTGGTTAGCGAATCACTTCAGTGCAATCTATTCTGCATTCCTGTTTTCTCACCTCCATTCCCTTCTGCTCCATTCCTCCCACTCCTCAGGCGTTTCTATGAGTCTTTTGTTTGTTCATACAGATGTAAGCCAACTATAAGGATTATCAGCCCTCCTTTTTGAAAAGCAAGATGCACCACACCCAGCTTTCTCTGTGCTCTTGGTACTTGGGGCTGTGTCCTGGGTTTCCTTCTGTTATGGAACCTTTGAGTTTCTCCGCACCTTTTCTTTAGCTGTGCAGTATTCTGTGCCCTGGATTTTCTCAATTTACTTTTCCAAAATAAAGATCTTGAAGTTTTGCCAATATTTGTAACATTTTAAACAATACAATACTGAGTACTTGATTCATTGTAGGGTCAGCAAGTGAGGAAGCTGCAGAGGCAACCAAATGGCAGAACTTGGCAGAGACTCAGTGCTGTGGGGCTGGGAAGAGGAGCCCTGCCTCACGGTCTAACTCTGCAGAGCTTTTGTGAAGCCCTTGCCACTTAGGATCAAGATCTCAGTAGAAGACCAGGTGGCCTTTCTAAACGTTTTGCTCTGCGCTTGTTCCCAAGTCTTCATTAATTTTTTAACATCTAGGAATTGTTTTCATCCTACTCTTGCTCTCTTTGGAAATTTAAAAATAACATAAGTTAAATGCCTATGTTTACCACTTTAAGATGACAAGAGTCTGGGGAGACAGCTCAGCCTGTAAAGTGCTTCAATGCAAGGATGAGGGCAGGGTTTGGATTCTTACATCCTAACCATAAGGAAAAGCAGAGAGCAATGAATGAATCCTTCTTAGTTCTCTTTCTCCATATAATGCAGTTCAGGACCCCACCCAGGGAGTGGTGCCACCACTGAAGGAGTGTCTTCATAGTGAGGCCCATCTCCCAGGTGACTGTAGATTCTGTCCTATTCATTGTTAACACCAGGCATCACACCCAGCCTCACTGAATGAGGGGAGGTGAACATTCCTATTGTCATCCTTGGGCTTACCCACATGTGCACACATGTACTCATGCTCTCACAGACAAGTATGCTCACATACATACATGAATCTATATACATATATATATATATATATATATATTCATGTACACCACATACACTCATACAAACATTGGGAATTAAATGATTTTTATTTTTATGGTTAAGAGAACATGGTGTTATTTGGATGCTTGGACTTGTAGTTTTATTTTTACTTCAGGAGTATTCTGATATTCAATGAGTAGAAAATCAGCTGTGGTATGTTCAGGCTGGCTTTCCTTCCCAAGAGTAAGTGTGAAAATGGATACTCAGACCCTGGGAAAAAGACCAACTGCCAATCCTACAACATAAAGGAAAATATTTTTTAACTCTGTTAAGAGAAAGGTGAGGGAGATGGTTAATGAGCCCATGTTTTAGCTCGTGTTTACTCTTAGGCTCACTCTGTGTGTGTGTGTGTGTGTGTGTGTGTGTGTGTGTGTGTGTGTGTGTGTGTGTGAAGATGTTGATAAGAAAGAGACTTTGAGAGTTTTAATTTTCAGATTTGGGTTGAATTCCAAGCCAGACCCAAATGCAAAATGTGTAATGAAATGCCAGGAAAGAAAGTAGGAAGTGAAGGGTTCTGGAAACAGGCGGGCATATCTGAACCTCCAGGCTCACCAGGCAGTGAGTGTGCTGAGCTGGGGTTGAGTGGCTGAACTAATTCTAAAGGCTCAGTTGACTACCCATGTGCCCTCCTTTGGGTAATTGTAGAGCACATCACCCAAACTCAATTTTAGACAGTAGACAGAACCTGAGCTTGGCCTACCCCATTATGGCTTCATGTTGTCCAGACTAATCTAATTTCTTTAAGTGGTATCAATGGTAAGCAAGCAATACATGTGATTTATCTCAACATTAATAAGGCATGGCATTGAAGAACAAAATCAGAAATGTTCCTTATAAGGATAACAAATTATTTTTAATAGTTCTAAAGGGCAGCCACTTTTGTGGGTACAAAATTAGCAAAAGCTGTAGGCCCCTGGACTGTGTAAACTCAGGCACAAGCATTCAGCCTGCTGGGCTCCCTTGAGGTATTTGCTGTTAGCACCCAAAGCATATTGGTCCGCACACTAGCTTGTAGATCACTCATCTGCAGAGAAAACAAAGAATCAGCAGTGAGAAAGAAGCCTGTCATCTGTGCAGGGCTCTCCTGTGGTCTGCTCTTTGACCCTTTGCAGATGTGCTGATCTTATTAAGGGATGTAGCAGCCACATAAGGATCATCTTGGTACTTGTATTTTCAAATGACTGTCCGATTTGATGTGAAGTAGACTTTTGCTTGCCTGGTCCTTACTCTAGGGAAATGACTCTTAAAAAAAAAAAAAAGTCATTTTAAAAGCGTCTTCTCTGCCTAATCCTGTTCCCCTTGAAACAAAACATCTCCCTTCACAGCCTGGCTCCACAGCAGAGAGGCTGGCAAAGCCATGCTTGCCACAGTGCTACTGCTCCCATCCCTGTTCTGCATTAACAGCCCCAGCAGATTTGAGCCTCCTCCCCTTCTTCTTCTGCCTTCTTCCTCCTTTTCCTCATTCTCCTTATCCTCTTCCTTATTTTCTTTCATAAATTCTTTATTTTTTAAATTAAAGTAAATTAAGGATTTCCTCAATAATGCATGGCAAGTGCTTGCATTGACCCTCACCAATGTGTTTGTCTTTCTCTTCCTTCTTTCTTTTCTCTTTCTTTCTCCCTTCCTTCCTTCCTTCTTTCCTTCCTCTTTCTTTCTCTCTTTCTTTCTTTCTTTCTTTCTTTCTTTCTTTCTTTCTTTCTTTCTTTCTTTCTTTCTTCCTTTCTTTCTTTCTCTCATAGTTTGTTTCATGTTCTCTGAATCATCACAGTTGTTTTTGGCTGTTTGTTTTATGATTTTCCTCACTGCATAATAGTTGAAAACTAAAACCCTGAGCAGAGGGCTAGAAGGTGTTTCCATATCTGCCCTCAGGAACCACCAGCATCCCGGTTCCCATCCCTCCTCAGGAACCACTCTTACCTCCTTTAACTGTCCTGGCCTTGCAGTCTCCACCAGGCAGAGGCTGTTTTTTGTGGGCAATTTACAGCTGAGGAAAGAGGACGTCTTTGTCTGGCCAGTTCCTTGTAACACTGCTAACACCCAGGTTGACTGTGGAGCTCACAGTCCAAACACATGGCCCTAGAGCCATGATCTCATTCCTTCCCCACACACCACATCTCACCTTAACTGTGCTGGGCAGCTGGCATGCTTTCCATGGAAGGTCATTATAGTGTTATAGCCTTCTACTACCTTATTAACACACAGTTAGTCATTCTTGACTTCATGCTGGTGTGCATGTGTTCCTGGAAATTCACTTTATTGAACCGCTTTTCCAAGTTGTTTGAGTCTTGCTGAATTCTAATTCAAGCCCTCAAGATTCTGGCCTGATTCTATGGAGGATCCAGTGCAGCATCCTGCCTGGAGAGCACTCTAGGCATATTGGTACCAGTGTCCTCAGCAGGTCTAGGTCAAACTGAATTGGAGGAAGCTCAGACTGAGCATCACATTGATTGTCAGAGGCAGGAATTATTTACATAGTATCTTCTTTTAAATTTGTTTTTATTTCAAGTTTGGAGGATTCCTCAGTAACTTCATAATAACTTTAGTACTACAGAAATCTAGCCACTTCCTTTCAAGTCCAGGCTTATCTATCCTGCCCTGGTAGCTACTACTAAGACTCTGGGAATTGGAGTGGTTTATGGAAGCCATAAAGACCTTTGGGACATAAAGATTACCACCTAGGAAAGGTAACTCACATAGCACTGATGAAATCACTGCCAGCTCACCACACAGTGATTTGCAAAGTACGGGAAGGAACGGCTGTTAGGCTAAGAGGAGCATTGCTGATAAAGGGTATTTGCTTTTTGTGTGATTTCCACAGTTCATGAATCTGGATGTTGGTTCAACCAGAGGAGGGTATAACAGGATCCACCACTGCAGGTGCCCTCAGTTGCAGTGAGAGTAAAACTACCCTCTCCTATAAATACCCAGTGGCCTCTATCTAGGAAAACAAGGATATCAGTTAGACTGGCAATTGCTTAAAGCAAAGGGTTCAAGAGTCTTCACTCTTTAGCTTTCCTTATTTTTCTGGCATCTTGTTTTCTCTGGTAACACATTCCCTGCCACTTCAAAATCCAGAGATGATCACCTGAGAATCCTGAGTCTGTGTAGTGTCATTGAACATCTGGTCAGCTCGATACCTACAGGTACAGAAGCATACTCCCATCTCCAAGGGGAGAGGAGGGGGGTTATCCTGAAGCCAGATATGAGTGATTGTGGCCTGGTGACACAGACTTAGGTTATACTAAAAGCAGTTTCATGAAGTTTTCATAGAAAGAAGCAGAAAAGGCTGGGAATAAGACACTTTTCTAGTACACTGGTGGAGATGTGTTAGAGGTGGGTGACAGCAAAGTGGGGGAACTTCTGCTGTCTGATGACTGACACTTTTAGGTTGCTGAAAGGTCAGGTCTGCTGAGTCAATACATCCCAAAGGAAAGCTAGCGCTTTGTCAGTGCGTCCGAATGATTCATCTGCTGGGCAGAGCTGTCAGGTCAGGCACGGAGAAAGACAACAGAAAGACATTGCTTTGAGAGGAATAAAGATGGCCCAAGAGGGTTCACTCCAGATCCTGATCGTCAGCATCATGGCCAGCACCTTCTCCTGGTAACTCATGTTCACACGAGCTATGGACTCAGAGGCATTTAGAAACAGTTGAAAACATTTCCTAATTCCAGGTGGAGCCAGAGAGGAGAACATGTCTGCCTCTCCACCCAGTTGTCCAATTGGTATTGCAACTTGAGCCCTGAGTATGGTCCTGGTTGATGCGCAGCTCAATCTATAAATGGAAGAGAGTTGTGGGGCCTCTGTAGGGGATGGAACCAGGAGATCCAGAGGTGGAGGGAGGGCATTAAGGAGAGACATTTTCTCCTCATTCAGTTTTAAATCTCTGGTTTTTTGTAAAGCCACTTTCCAGTCTTGAAGTACAACAGCCTCTCATGTGGTGAGCTTCTCCCTTCTTTCTTGTCCATTTGGCAACAACATTTTCCTGTGTTTTTAATGGCACCAAAATTAACATGGCTGTTCTCATTTAACAGGAACAACTTTAAGTTTTATGTGACACACCCAGCCAAAGAGTTTGATCCACCACCACCACCACCACCACCACACCCCACCCTCGGCATTTCCCAAGACGTTAGCAAGGCTTTGAAACCAGAGCTGTTGGATTGCTATTGCAAAGGCTGCAGGGGCAACAATCTGACTGAAGAGGAAAGAGCTAGAGAAGGCAGGAGAGGAGTATGGGCCTCCCCCAGGTTACTATTTTTAAACTTTGTTCTCATACTGAATTGCTCGATTTATAAATCCTATTGGGTATTGGTTTTACCTTCTCCAGCTGTGTCTCCTGTTGACACCGTGGTGGAGGAACAGTGGAAGGCCAGGCATTTGCCTAGAGCTTTCCAAGCGCCTGCTCCCTGAGAACAGCAGCCCTCCCCTCCCCTCCCCCCTCCCCCTTTAGAAGAGAGATCCACAGTCAAGGCCTGTGAGGGCTCTGGCCAAGCCCTGAATTTCCAAGGAGGTGGGATCTTAAACCTCAATTAGAGATACTTCAGGAAACACACATCCTTATTTGTTAAACAAATACTCTGCTCTGAGACTTGGCCAGACTCTGGCTTGTTTTAAATAAGTGAAGTAAACACACTAGCTCAGAGGCCTGCGACCTTCAAGTCCAGGATTTGAAGTTGGGCTTCCCGGTGTTCTTTTGTCTTTGGCTCCCATCCTGCGTTCTAACACTGTTTCTTCCTTTAGTAATTGGGAAGTTAATAGGCTTTTTGTGATGCCAGAGAGGCACTGTTTTCTTCTATTGGAAGGCTGCAATTAAAGTGGTGCCCACAGTGTGGCCAGGGTAAAAGGCTTCAGCTTCTGTGTTAACTCATAGTTAAGAATTTATAACTAGCTGTAAAGTTTGCCTCTAGCTGTAGAGCTGGTACTCAGAGTATCAGCTTATCATTGACTTTTACTTTTTAAAAAGGCTCTTAAAATGGAGCAGTTAACAATTTTCTGTTTAAAGGTTTGTAATTTGTTATGTTTCAGGATGCAAGAAAATAAAAGTACATGTTTTTTTTTAAATAAAAATTTGTGACCTTTAAAAATATGGAAAAGGTTATTTTTCAGTGGAAAATACAGTAAAATATCTGTTAAATCTATTTTTAAAGATATTGATACAGTTTTCTTGCTAAGCTTCCAGCCTCCCATTGGACAGCTAGGGATGCTGTGCTGCCTGTGATCTTCAAGATCTTTGTCACATGGAAATACAGCCAGTCCCGGTCACCGTGGCTGCTCCCCGCCCTACATGGTTGTAATCTCTGATCGCATGTATTTGGACACTAGGAATAAGTAGCCCAGGTTCAGAGCTGTAGTGGAGGTGCCCATGGGCCTAGGGCGCTTTCTCTCAGTCCTTGACTTTTGTCCTTCCTCCCTGGTCCCCATAGGAAGTAAGGAGGGGGATGCCTTTTATTCGGTGACATTTGTTACAGCAGATAACTGTCAGGGGTGTCTGAGGACACATTGAGATGGTGTCACACTTTATACAATTGGCTTAAAAGTTTTCTAAATAAATTCTTCTTTTTAAGACTGCACGCCTGGTGGATTCACCATCAGTCATTCTTTTTCAGTCTTAGGTCTTGGTTGATGCTCTGTGGTGTGAGAGATGCTGATAGTTGCATGGGAGAAGAAGATGAGGTGCCAGTGGCAGAGGTGGGGGGAGGTGAGACTGATGGTGTCACTAGTGGAGCTGGTGATAGCTGTGGCGTGGCAGTGGCACTGTCAACAGTGAAAGGAGGGTACTGGTAATGCTGGTGGTGCTGGTGACCATGTGAGCTGTAGATTTCTGTCTCCCTGTGCAGTGGCAGGATGGGGGAGTTGGTATTGTTTCTATAAACAGATATGCCCAGTGGAGCTTACAAGTGTTGCCTGCCAATATATGATGAAGCTGCTTCACAGGTGAATTGAGTGCATACAAGTTTTAGAGACAGGTCTCTATTTTAGATCCAGAGGACCATGGTGATCTGAATCTCTGAAATTCTGTTGTACAGACAGTGAGATCTGTCCAGGGCTCCTGCCAAAATGAAAGTGCCCTACATCTTAGGATCCATGTCCATGCCCTGCCTGTGTGATGCCAGAGTCTTTGGAAAAACTCTCTGAAATAGATGTTCCTTGTCTTGGTTTTGTAGACTAGGAAAGTGAACCTTGGTTGTTAAACTAGGACTTGAAAATCTAGACCTGGGAGATGACAAGCCCTTTTCTATTTCCTCCATCCTGACCACTAGATAGCACGTTTACGCCTTTGTAGGCTGTTTCTTGTCTTAGATGAGAGAGAGTATGGGAAGAAATGCAAAAGTGAATATTCCATATTTGGTTTTCTTCTCTCACTGTGAGGGCAGAACATGTCTTTTCTCCTATGTGTTTCCTTATGTGAGCAGTGGACTCAGATGACCCTTTAACGTTTATATGGGAACTGTTTGGAGGCTCTTCCCGAATGTGTCCAAGGCTGGAGCTGTGGAGTGATCTTTTCCTGACCTGACTGGTCTCTGGCCAAATAGGATATTGAGTAAGCCAAAAACCAGGCAGCAGCCAGCAAATCCAGATAGAGATAAATATTTACCCTCATCCCAGTGGGAATTCTGGGTTCTTAGGATCAAAGATCTACTCTGTGTGTGTCTGTTTCTATGCCTTGGATAGGAAGGCGACCTGGAGCATAGTACAGTCTCTGGTACCCAGGCTCTTTAGCCCTTGGACAAATTCCCTAGTGGTGCTTTAAAAAAACTCCCATGTATAAAAATATAAGTTGCATTTCTTAAAATAAAAGAAACAGACGTAGAATTGAAGAGGGAAGATATAAGCAAAGACATGGCAAAGAATTTGCAGAAACAGAAAGCAAGGGGGAGAGAGAGACAGAGGCAGAGACAGAGACAGAGACAGAGACAGACAGCGAGAGAGGATGTACACAGATACAGTGAGGCTGAGTTCCGGGAAGGCAGAAGGTGATGCGTGTGTGTGTGTGTGTGTGTGTGTGTGTGTGTGTGTCTGTCTGTCTGTCTGTCTGTCTGTCTGTCTGTCCTGTGCCGCTATGCCTTTACTTTAGTAGTGCTCCAGAAGCACAAAGGTTTTTATTTTTGACTGAATCTGATTTACTTTTTTGACTTGCTTGTATCGTGTCAGCAATTCCATGGTCTAATCTGAGAACACAAAGGTTTTGCT
Organism: Mus musculus; assembly: GCF_000001635.26. Taxonomy (NCBI): domain Eukaryota; kingdom Metazoa; phylum Chordata; class Mammalia; order Rodentia; family Muridae; genus Mus; species Mus musculus. Next base: position 63,097,576 of record NC_000079.6, read on the forward strand.
CATGTTTTCCTCAAAGAGTTTCACAGTTTCCGCTGGGAATCGATTCTGTGCTTGGTGTGAGGTAAGGCCACTCTGCATGTGGAAAATGGCTTGTCTCGGATTTTTATTCCTTAATTCCACAAGTATGTATGGTGAGCACGCTCTGTGCCAGCTATTGTGCACTGCCAACAGAGTGCCCATCGGTGCCAGAACGGCCCAGAAACCAAGAAGGGAAAAACACTGAGAAACTGGGGAGTAAAGGATTTTTTAAAAAAATATTAGACATTTGGGAAGAGATTGTTAAAGTGTAATATAAGGAAACTATAAGAATATTCCAAAAGTATTGCATTTAAAAAGGCAAACATTATCATATGCCCGATATCATTGTTAGTATGTGTTTCTTATACCACTAACATACACATTGCTGCTTAATGTATCGACAGATAGGCAGGCCTGGTTGCTCCCTTCAGATTACTGCCAACTATCTGAATATTACTTATTTATTTGCACACTCATAATTCCAACTCTTCTTTGGGCTAATTTTGAAATCTAAAGGCATGAGGCCCTTGTCTCAGCACATACCAGATGACAATTGACAGTTATGGAAGCTATTTTTCTAGGAGCCTGTCAATGGGGGATGTTCCAAGTGAGAACATGAAGCATCTCTGAAAAGGGAAGTAAACACAGTTAATTCCTGACTTGAATGCACTTCACATGACTGGCCATGCCCATGTGCCAAGTCCTTGGACCACCTCCTGCATAGCCATCCCTTCAAACCGTGTTTCTTCCCTTTTCAGTAAAAGTGCTGGCAACATGCACATGTGTTTCCCCCTCAGCCTGGCCAGTGCTGGGAACCCTCACCTGCCCACACCTGTATATCCTTTCCCCCTTTCTTTCCTAAATACAGGTGAAAAAAATGCCTTTCCTAGAGCTTTCCATGTACATTGGGAGTGCTTGGTATTCTGGATACTGTTTGTTCTCATGTCTGCTGGTCTCCCAGGAAAGTTCTAGAAAGAAAGCACAATAGCCCAGTCACCTTCTCTTTTTGCTTTCTGTGATCACTGGGTCCATGTGTGAAGAACTGCATTAAGGGGCAACTACATTTTAACTTTCAAACGTGAGATGGGCTCCTTCCAAGGACCAGAAGGAAAGTCCCAGTGAGACCTCTGCAGATTTCTTTGGGCCTAAAAGTAGAGAAGGCTTCTGGTTGTAAAGCTTTATGCAAGTGGGACAAAAGGTTGATACACTTAGACCACATGAACACAACATCTTTTTGCATATCCAATTTTTTTTAAAGCAAATGACTCATTTGGAAAAAATATTTGCAATTTATATCACAGACAAATAATAATCTTCTAAAAACAGATTAGAAAAACAACATTCAGGAAATAAATTAGCGATGTGAAGGGCAGTTCATGGGGAGAGAAATGCAAATGTCTTGAAGCCTTGTGAAAAGTGTCTCACCTCTGTTCATTACAGGGGGTGGGGGAAGTCGATGCCAGTCAGACTGCACCAGAGTGCTGGTTCTTACCTATGTCTGACAGATCCATGGGTGGAGCCATCTGCTCTTCGGTGGAGCTGCAGGGAGAGACCCTCTACATTCAGATGTTCCACACATGGAAGAACTTAGAGGATCTGTGGATAGGATTAGCCTTTGGCTCCAAGTCACAGGAACTTAGCCAAAGACACATCATCAGAAATATGCATGCACATAGTAGGCTGAGAACAACCTATCATCTATTTGTTCTAATGTAAAGGACCTGCAGAATGTGATGGAGCACTGTGCACCAATGAAGAGGGATAGATTCCACCTCTGATGAGGTCATGTTACAATACAGAAAGTGGACATGTGGGGTAGAGACATGGGAGGCTGTGCTAACACCATCTCCCAAAGAACAGGCTGGTTCCCATGCAAAGGACAGAAAAAGAGCAGAAGGCAAGGGTGGCAGCCTTCTCATGGGTGTCTCTCATCCCATGCATGGATCTAGCTTTGGAGCTGAATATTGTCCACAGTTATAAAACAGGTTATGGTTCAGACCTAAGCTTCAAAGGAAAATGAGACACGTGACTGTGCTTGTATCAGTTGATGGTGTGATGACCCAGAGTAAAAACCCAAGGGGGCAAGTAGTATGTGAGGTGACTGGGTTGCCTGGGGAGACGCTCCACTCAGGCATCTGATGAGAGCAGCTGCCACAAGTCACTATGGAGCTCACTTCAGACAGGGCAGTTCCGGGGCTGGAGAGAAGACTTAGCAGTTAAGAGCACTGACTGCTCTTCTGGAGTCCCAGGTTCAATTCCCAGCACCCACGTGACAGCTCCTAACTAACTGTCTTTAACTCTAATTCCAGGGGACCCGACACCCTCACACAGACACACATGAGAACAAAACACCAGTGAACATGAAGTAAAAATGAAGGGGAAAGGAGAGAGAGGGCTCCTTCCCATGAGAGCTGAGGGTTGGAGGAGCACCCCATTCCCAGCAGGGAAAGTCCAGTTTCTAAGGACTAGTTCTCACTAAAAGGAATTATGGCTTTTATAGAGATTATGACGTCCAAATTTAGGCTAGGAAATATGTGGCTGTGCCTGGAGTCACTTTTCACCAGAAAGCAAAGAAGCTATCAGAGTCTGATGGTTGATGGAAAAGGGCTCATAATTTTTAACCTTGAACGAAGCCCTAATTTTTCTCTTTTAAAACTTCAAACTCAGGCAAGGTGGCATAGACCTATAAGCCCAGCACTTGAGAGGTTAGGGTTAGGCAGGGTTATTTAGGGGGATCATGAATCCAAGACCACTTTTGGTTATATGGAGATTTGGGGGTCTGGTGGGGTACAGGGCACTCTGCCACTAAAACAGGTGAGTCTCACTCAAAACAGTTGCCTATGCTCTCAAGGTTTAGGTGTGAGGCTTCCTGAGAACTTGTCAGGCAAGATCAGAGGAAGACTCTTAGCAGGGGATTCTGGGATGGTGGTTAAGCCTCTTCTCTGTAAAATTCTGAAGAAAGAACAGAGAGAGTTGGGGCTGGAGAGATGGCTCAGTGGTCAAGAGCACTGATTGTTCTTCTAGAGGTCCTGAGTTCAATTCCCAGCAACCACATGGTGACTCACAACCATCTGTAATGGGATCAGATGCCCTCTTCTGGTGTGTGTGAAGAGAGCGACAGTATACTAACATACATTAAATAAATAAATAAATAAATAAATAAATAAATAAATAATAGTAATAGAACAGAGAGAGTGGGTAGGACTCATCTTGCTCTAAGCCTCTTCCAGATGACAGAGACAAAGACTCCTTGAATCTGAGACCACTGTTTCAATTGGTTTTCTGGATTCTTCTGTCAATTCTGTTTTTGTCTCTGTGTCTGTTCCTCCCTGCTTCTACACCAAGAAGTAGTCCATTTGCAGACGTGGAGGTCAGAGATTACAAAGGTGCAGAGCTAGAAGTGTTTATCTGTACGAGAAGTACCTCCATGAGAAAGCTCCAGCCTTTGGGTGTCTGCTGCTTGGTGGGAGACGGGGTGGAAAGGGAGGGCAAGAGAGGAGGAGTGGGAAGCAGGGAGAAATAGTGAGAATATGTAGCTTTACCAAGGAAAATGGTATTGGCAAGTAACTGAAGCCCCTCCTAGACCTCCCATACCCACCTGTGGTATGGTTTTGTTTATAGATATGTTTTTCAGCCAGGCATGGCCACTCACTCCTTTAATCCCAGCACTCAGGAAGCAGAGGCAGGTAGGTCTCTGAGTTCAAGGTCAGCAGAATCTACATAGTGAGTTCCAGAGCAGCCAGTGGTACATAGAAAGACTAAATTGTTGTTGTTATTATTATTATTATTATTATCATTATTATTATTGTTAGAAGCTATGTAGAAACAGGTTCCCTGAGTCTGTAGTCCATATGTAATTTCAAACTAAGTTTCTGCTTTGTCTCTGAGCATAATAGGAAAGCATGCTTAGCAGAGTGCGTGTTCTTCCTCCTCCTCTGCCTGCTGACCAGCACGTGGTGGTGTGAATTTTTAAATTCATTCTGTTCACTGAAGAGTCTTATAGTGGTTTCTCATTACTTGTTCCTAATCGTTAATAATGTAGAATGTTTCCTGATTGTTAGTTTCCCCAGATGTGCTGCTTATGTGTATCTTTTGCTTGCTAGTGGATTGTTTACTTACTCTTGAGTTTTGAGAGTTCGCTATCTATCGTTTATGTCCTTTGTCAGACATAATTTGCTGTGTCTTAACTTTGTCTTTTGAAACACGGTCTTGTGTACCTAGCCCCAAACTCCTGGTTTTCTTGATTCTCCCGCCAGGTGCTCGGATTGCAAGTGTACACTCTCAGACCCGTCTCTTTCTGACGTTAGGGAGGCAACTTTGACTTCTTCCTATCACAGGCTTTAACTTTGATGACGTCAGATTTCTGGTCTCACGTGGTTCTGCCTTGTCAGCCTTTTGGGCAGCTGGGACTACAGATGTGTAGACTACCTCACCAATGAGCATTCCGCGCTTGCAAGGCAGTGTTCTACTATGCTTCTCCCAGCCCTGTTATAGTCCGTTTCCAGCGTGGTTTTAAGTAGGTTTTAGAATTCATTTGTCTGTGTCTTTGAAAGATTGCATCGGGACTTGGATGGAATTTGCATTAAATCCTGAGATGATTTGTGAGAGCCAGCAGCCCTGTTGGCATCCTTACTCAGGGTCTAACCTGTGAGGCTGCCTGTCAGTTTGGGTTTTAGTTCTGTGATTGTTCTCATTAGCATGTCAGAGGTGGCAGCACGTGGCTCCTGTGTGCATTTCATTGGATAAGTTTGTCACTAGAGCTAGTATTTTAACGTGGGAGTCTTTTTTAATCTGTACCGTATGATTTTGTTCCTCACATAGAAATTTTTGGAGTCAATGAATTCTGGCAGACTTTGTTCTTAAATATATTACCTTTGTATTCGAAACTTAGTTTTAAGTAGGATTTTCAGTGTGTCAATGCTAATGATGACTGAATAAAGAACGATTGACAGTCCTGTCCTCTCAGTTACTTGTATTATGAACATCTAAAAATCTCTTAAGATATTAAAAACATATAGTTGATTATTTTCAACTGTAGTCAGCATACAGTGTAACAGGGCACAATCCTCTTTTCTGTCTGTATTTTATACTCATTAACTAAATCTTTTGTATCGCCCTCTCTCTTGCTTATGCTTTGAAGCTCCTGGTAACCCCTGTGCTACCCTCTACTTACATGAGATCAATTTTTAGTGTCTCCATATGAATGAAAATGGGCAGGATTCATTTTTCTGTTTTCTAATGTAATGTCCAATCCCACCCATGTTGCCACAAGTGATAGATTTCTACTCTTGTTGGTGGTATTTCCTTGCATGTATTTATCTATTTGGCTGTTGGGAATGACTCTGTCACAGACAAGGTCTCTCTGATTTGCTGATTGCTTGGCTGCATACCTAGTGGCACTGTCAGATCATACGATGCTCTTTCTGTGGGGCTTGCCTTTTTCTCACTGTATTGCAGCACAGTTGCTGGCTTGGAATTTCATTCCTTGCCTCTTTCTGACTGTAGGGAGGAAGTGGTATCAGTCAATGACAGGTTTTATTTTAAAAAAGGCTGTTTCCAGGTTTTATAAAAAAGAAAGGCTGTTTCCAAAGTGGAAGAGAGCAGCAGGAGGTTACAGGGGCCTTGTGGCAGTACTACAAGAACAGCGAGTGGCCGCTAGTACAGACATTCATTACTGTCTGTCCTCTTCCTCTCTCTCCCCTCCCTGCTCTGTGTTTGTTAGTGGTACGAACCTCCATGTCAGTCTGAACTCTAACCTCCCATTTGCCACACCCGTCAGTCAGCACACATCTCTGCTTTTCCTCCGGAGTGTCTGTGAATGAGTCCCCTCCCCTTCGTTCTGCAGCTGTCATGTGTCATCTCTCATCTCTGCCTTCTTTTTGTGTGTGTGCACATGTCGGTGTGTGCATGTGGGTATGCATGCACATGTCTACATGCATGTGGAAGTAAAAAGTCAATGTTGAGTGTCTCCTTAATCTTTCTCCATCTTACCCTTTGAGACAGTATCTCTCACAGAACCTGAAGCTCCTGATTTGGCTAGTAGGGCTAGGCAGTGAGCCCTGGCCATCATCACTTGTCTCTGCTTCCACAGATGTGTGTCATCATGCCTGACTTTAAATGGGTACTGGGATTCAAATTCAGGTCCACATGGAGCCATCATCCCAGCCTTTTCACCTTCCTTTTTAAAAGGCTTCCACATGGGCTCCTTACTGCAGGCCATCTTCATCAGTGTCCTATAGGTACTGCCATCAGAATCATCTTTTCTAGTGGAGACCCAATTGTCTGTCTGAGAGACAACCTTACTATGAAGGTATGAATTGACTCCTTGTCTTAGCACATATGCATGGTCCCTCCCAGTTCCCTTGAGAAGTGGCTCTGCTCTCCACTACCCAGAGTCAGTACACAGCTTCTATACCCAGACTCTTTGGCCTCCAATCCTTTTTCCGTCTTGTTTCCTTTGCCTAGACTGTCTTCCCTTTTTCACTTCACTCCATGGCCTGGCAAGCTTCTCATCCTTCAAATGCCACGTCAGTAATCCATCTTCTGTGGCCTGCCTCTGAGCATCCAGAGAGGCTAAATTCTACCCTCCACTCCTGGTACACTCTCTTCCTCACATGCCTGCATACACTGCCTGTTTCTTGTATCTGCTTTGTACTTAGTACCTCAGCATCTGGCAAAGATATGGCCAGACACCATTTCATCTTCAGCCTTCTGGGAAGGGTGGGTACCAGACACAAAGGTTCATTCCATGTACCTTTCAAACCATGGCTTTTAAGACTATGACAGACAAACTTCATTCACTTTAACAAAACTCTTCTTTGTCGTATCTATTATTGTTGCAGTGATTTTTGCTCTTGAACATAGCTAATTTTCAAAAAGGAGAATATGGTATTTTATTATTCTTTCCTAATTCAAACTGTAGACTGGAAATATCTTCTTCATTCTTTGTGTCTGTTGAATATGCCTTTTTGTCTTCCTACTGTGTTGATGTTAGTTTTTTAATCATTGCTTCTTAAGATATAGCAAACGCTGCCTGGCTGAGTCCAGGTGAAGTTCTGCTTCATCTGATTTGTCTCTGAGCTACTGATTTTTTTCAGGCACACCTGGCATATTGTTTAAATCCACATACATGGCCTGGTGCAGGATGAGTCTAACACATTTGCCCTGGAAGAACTCATGGTATCAGAAGCTGGGTGGGGCCCTATGGCTGTGAGGCTGGCAGGCTAGTGAGGCTCTAGGAATGAAGATCAGGAGTAAAGGCGGTTAGAGCAGGACACAGATTTCCTGAGGCAGTTGACAAGTCCTGTGAAAACATAGTAATGATTTTCTTTTTCATACTTCCATTCATTTTCCTGCAGATTTAAGATTTCTTCCTAGCTGGGTAATATTCTATTGTGTATATGTACCACATTTTCCTTATTCATAAGCTACTTCTTTAGTCACTTGTGCTATCTTCTTGGATTCTGGCATGAGATTCAAAGAATATATATGTGGCAACAGAGAGTTGCAGTTTGACCTCACATATGGTTATTTGAGGAAGTGTTCTGTGAGAACCTCTTAGCAGGGGCCTACATGGTACCTGGATGTCTCATATCTTGAGTTCTGCCTTCCCCAAGACAGAAAGATGAGATGTCCAGCTTCTCTGGACACCAGGCTTGGAGTGGGGACACAGTTGCAGAGAGCTTAATGCCCCAATAATGAATGGCTACACAGTGCCCTGACACCCAAAGCAGCACCCACAGCACAAGGTGGTGTTGGTAAGGTTTCTGGTAGGTTCAGGAGTCAAACTGGGTAGTCTCAGTGAAAACAGACAATTTGACCAATTGACCTTCATATCGTTAAGCAGCTTGAGGGGGGGGCAAAGGATGAAGGGGGGCAGGAAGATGAGCATCTGTGCCATTGCCTTATTGAAAGGGTATGTGTAAAAGTTAATTCATCCTAGAGAAGTACAAATCTCACCTCACTTTTTAGTTGGTAGACACACCCCTCTGCAATAAACCTGCAGAGCTGAGGAGCCTTTTGTGGCAGAGCTGATGATGCTAGAAGATTCTCTAACATGCCCCACTTTCAGGCTGGCTTGGCTATTTAACAAGTGCCAGCAATTGGTGAAGTAACTTAAATTCTTGCCCCAGTTCCTCACATAGAAATGGGTCAGTTGAACTTCATAATCCTCCTGCTCTCAATGTTAGGCTAAGTGCAGGACTTTTCCAGTTTTCCTATTGATTCTCAAAGATGCTCTGGGCTTTCCCAAGAACTTTTCCTCAGGAGGGTTTGTCTTCCTGTATTGAAATTGCCTCCCTCCGACAAGACTTAGTCAGGTCTCCGCCATCCCTTCCTTCTGCTGCTGTGCTTCTGTCTTCTGTGCTCTGTCTTCTAGATTTCTTGCTGTGAGCTTTTATAGCATCTTATAATTCTTCAGCCATGCTTTAATGTCTGAGTTTTCCTTCTGTGTGTTTGTCAAATCGACAATAGTTCTGAAGTGTATCTGACAGGATTGACCTTTCTAGCAGCTCAATATCCCTTTCCCACCTGAAAGCTCTGAATAGACGAAAGGCAAGGTGGCTGTGGCCACAGGAAAGATGGCTCCCCACTTCCCCTGGGCTCTGGGTGGGAAAGTCAATGAGAGTGTGTTTCTTCAGTGTCTCATCTCAGCAACACTGTTACTCAAAAGCAGATTGATTATCTGTATGCTAAATCCAAAGGCTAAAGTCTGCGGCAGAATCGTGGCCCAGAGTTAGGCTGATAAGTGAGCTTACGATAAGAAGGACTTCTAGTTTCATGAACTTTGACTATTTAGATATTTAGATATTTTAAAAATGGATTTCTGTAGTTCATTTTATCACAAAAGTGAAAAGAGATCTCGGTAGATCCAAAAGCATTTTTAGAAGTAGCATTAGACCTTATTTATTCTGATTTTTAGGTAATTTGAGTTGAAGCTTAGAACCATTTTTTCCCCTAGTTTAAAAGTTCTAACTTTGAAAAGAGATTCTAGCTCTCCTCATTTATTACGTTGTTTTGCTGCTTAGTTTTCTCTTCCTGGGTGCAGAGAAAGGAAGGTTGGGAATGGTGCTGAGGGTGGAGGTGTTGTCAGCCTGTGGCTGGAAAGTGTATGTGACACACAGATGGGAGGCAGTAAAACCTTTCCAGATGGAAATTCCAAGGCTTTGGCCAAAGATGGCTATGGACGCTGTATCATTTCCTGTGCCTGCTGTGACAGTAGAAATTGATTCATCATTCTGGAAGCCAGAAGTCTGAATCCATCACTGCTAGCATCAAGGTGTAGATAGGGCCACACATCCTCCCAGGGCTCATGGGTTTTGTTTTTGTTTTTGTTTTGTTTTCTGGTGGTAGCTGGCATTCTTTAGTTTTTGGCTGTACCTCCAGTTGTCAAGCCCTGCCCCTTCACTTTGAACTGAATGTTTGTGTGCCCCCATGGGATTTTGTCTTCTGATGTCCTAGTCTACCAATGGGATGGGGTACAGGGTGGGGGTGGGGTGGGGTTAGGAGACAGTTAGATCTGAGGAGAACCTCATGAATGGCAGACTCTCAAGTACTTGTTCTCGATGCCTGTTGTCTATCCATCATATGAAGATTCAGTTAAGTAGCCATCTGTACTCAGGAAAAGGCCCTGCCCTTAACAGTTGTGCTCACCTCAGACTTCTGGCCTCTACATTTCCAGATAACATCCTATTGCTCACATACCACCTAGTCGATGACAGCTTCTGTATCTGCCCTGTTGTTGCATTCACATTTAAGTATGCATGTGATTCTACTTAGGGCCAGCCCTGATGAATCCAGAACTCACCTGACCAGGACCTTCAGCTTGACCTCATATGCAAGCAGCTGCCCCTTATTTCCCTCAGCTTTTTACCAGGAAGACCCTGGTTGGCAGTTGAGTTAGAGACATGCCCTTCTCTAGACTATCACAGCTGTATTTACTCCAACAAGTCAACTGAATGTCGAGACTCACTGTCTTTCATGTGTCTCTGGTGGATGCAACCCAGGGAAGCCTGCTAATATCACAAACTCTAAGCGTTGTAGGATCTGGCAGCCACAGTGGAATCCCTCTTGTGCTATCTGGTGGTTCTTGAAGCAAGGCAAGTCTACACTCCATGCTTTTGTGCACTCATCTGCAGCTAATGGGCAATAGTGTACCTAAGTTCTCCGTGTATAATTAGCACAAGTAATTAGGGTTTATTATGTGTCTGAATTCTGTGGATTCATGATGGATTAATATGTTCTTGATCATACTCTCAAAAATATAGTACTACAGACTGGTAAATAATTACACAAGTTTAGAGCTAAACGAGAGGCTTCCAGCAAAATTGTAGGTTAGATCCATAAGACCACTAAGCTGAGGTCTAAAGGTAATGGGGCATCAACAAGATCAGGAGTGTGGAAAGAAATCTATGTGAAGGGCGGAGTGTGTCTGGAAGCGGTTTTGAACTTTGGGGGCTGGGTAGAATGTGTTGGCAGCACTTGGAGGCTGGATCAGGATGACTGTCATGTACTCAGGGCTAGCCTAGACCACAGAATGAGTTCTAGAATATCTTGGGCTACAGAGTGAGAGGAGGATTGAGATAAAATGAGGGATTAGGTAAGGCAGGGCCTTCTAGAAGTCTGAGCTTCTGAGCAGGCCAATGAGTGGACTTAAGTAGTGAGGGGCTGGGCTATGGCATGACTTTTCAAGAGAGAACTGGGCCCTGGCTGGAGAGCAGACTAGCAGTGTCACTGAAGTAATGAGATCAGAGATGGGAACAGGGTGGATTAGAGCAAGGTAAAGAGGATAAACAGCTGCATGGCTGAAGCAGGAAGGAGCAGAGCTGAATAGATTTCAGGTTGGTATGTGTAGGTTATGGATGCCACATAGATAGTACTCTCAGAGAGTGAGACAGCTTTTGCTTCATTTGTCAGCAATTATTCTTCAAAATCACAGCTAGTTGCTGAGCTCATGTTGTGCTAGATGAGTGGGTGGCTTAGGAGTCAGTGTGTGCATCTGTGAATCCTATGTTCCAACATGACCCCTTTGGCGGTTCCTCTTAGCTTGTGCCCAAATGCTGTGACACTCTCTGGACTTGACCACCTGGGTCCTGCTTTGGCCAGCTGGATCCACTTCAGAGAGGCTAGTGAACTAAAACCCTGTATGTGGTAGCAGTTTCTGGTCGAAGCTGACTAGGGAGGCTTCTGGCCAAAGTGTTTGTGGCCAGCAAGAGACCTCATGACCAAGGGGAAGGATGTGGCTTGAGGAGAGTTGCAGCTGCTGTCACCAGACAGACATAAAGCTCATCAAGCCTTAGGAGGGACTGCAGCTGCAGATGGCTGCTGACTAATGGGCACATTAATACCACTTGGGGTATATGGAGCAATGGTGATGGGCAGAGAAGATAAAGACAGACAATGATACTGTTATCTTCCCATGTGCTCCTTGTCCTGGACAAATAGCCTCCACTCCACAGCCCTTATCAGCCGATGAAGAAGCCCGGGATCTGGTTCCATCAGTCCTGCACTTCTCAAGTACCCCAAACATGGGTGGCCAAGGCTCCCCTAGACTCAGCAGGCTGGCTCCCTCCCCTCCCCTCCCCTCCGTCCCCTCCCCTCCCCTCCCTCTCCTCCCCTCCCCTTCCCTTTCCCCTCACCCTCCCCTCCCCTTCCCTCCCCCCTCCCCCTTCCCTTCCCTTCCCTCCCCCTCCCCTCTTTCTTTTATGAGATTTATTTTATGGGAAATAGCTGAAAAGGACCTTTCTAGGAAAGGTGCTAATTATCCTTAGAGGGTTCCCTGTGGGTGGGCAAGCTCCTAACAGTGTGACACTTTCATAATACAGGAGGCAGAGCACACACCACCACCAAATACCCCAACAGAACTTGTGATACTGTCCCTGCTGCTTAGCAGGAGGTCCATTTATGTCAGTCACCACTGGGCTCTCTGTTCAGGACTCCTGAAGAAAGCCTAGGGGAAACCTGAGAATGAAGGGAGAGGAATCTTACCATCAGGCATTTGTGTGCATAGCAGGGAGGAGCTAGAGCAAAGACTTCTCTTTGTGGCATGACTGTGAGGTGAGCCATCCTTACAGGGACTGTGTACTGTGAGAAAAGCTTCTTTCCAGAGTCTGCATATTTGGCTGACATCTCCCAGGCCCCTTGAACATATCCTACATGCTCAATACTGAACAGCGGTTTCTCATTGCTGGCCTCCATTCTGCCAAGTCCATGATCTTTCCAGGTTCAGTCCCTCCCATAAGATTCACCAAGGGCCAGCCCCTCCCTCCACCTGCCTCAGGTACCTTTTCTTTCCTCTTCATTGAAATCACAGCACATAACTCTCTGTTGTTTGTATTATTTGTGAGCACAGCACCTTGCTCCCAGAATTGGATTCTCACAGATAAGTGTGTTGAGGATGGAGGGAGGGTTGTACTTGTATTTTTTTTCTCATTGGATAATTTATTGCTTTTAAAACTTGTGTAAGTTCATATATATGCACTATAGCATGCATGTGGAGTTCAGAGGACAGCTGTAGGAGTCAGTCCTCTCCTTCCACTATGTGGGGGTCCTATAAGAACTTATAAGGTTGTCAGCCTTGATTCTGATGGCTAGCACCTTTATCAGCTAAAATATATTGCTACCCCTATTTCTTTGGGAGTTTTGTTTTATTTTTAAAACAAACTCTCATTCTGTAGCTGAAGCTAGCCTGAAACTTGCTATGTAGTCCAGGCTTACCTCAAATTCATGATCTTCCTGACTCAGCACCCCCTCCCCAACCCTCTTTGCCCTGCCTTCAGTGCTGGGGTCACAGGTATAAGCCACTATGACAAACTAAGTCTTTAAGCTGTTGTGGGTAGTTCCATTTTGAACTTCTTTATGTTCTCCCACAGTCTCCAGATTCTGGGAGCAAAGCATTGTGCTCACAAATGCTAGCCCATTCAACCAAGTAAGTTCTTGGCTTGTTTATTAAATAATGGGTTTAAAAACACACGGAGAAAAATCTCCATGGCCTGTTCTTCAAGCTGTTTCACAATGTAATGGTAAGATTTGGTTTGGGTACATGTGACTGAAAACTCAAAATAACTTAGAAATAGGAGTTTAATTATTTTCCCTTGTGAGATTAGAGACAGAGAGGCCAGGCTGTGGTTCTCCACTGTGTCAGAAAGCACAGTGCTTCTACCATCCTAACCTATACTTTTTATTCTCAAGATCAACTCATGATTCTCAATGGTTGTCAAAGCTCCAGCCATTGTCTACTTATTCTATCCAGCTAGAAGATGCAAGGAGCTTGCATTGCCTGTCCTTAGGAGGTTCTCTAAGCTGCTGTAGAATATTTGTCCATTTGTTTTGGTGTTTCTGGAGGTTGAACCTAGGGCTTCAGGCACTCTAAGCGAGCTAACAATGAGCCAAGGCCTCAGAGTAAATACCCTGCCAGTACTTTGGCTTATTCAGTCTTAGTGCTACTTAGCTGCAAGGGAGGCTGGAAGATGAGTGAGGTTGCAAGAGAGGCTGCAGTGTGAGTCCATGAAACTTGGAAGTACTAAGGCATTACAGGGAAACAGCTGGACTCTGGTGAGAACAGTTTCAGTGCAGAGAGCAGATGGCTAAACCAGTTCTTGCATCTTCTGTGTGCTCAGTGGGATAAGCAGAGAAAGCAGAAAACAAGACAATCATTGTCTTTATTCTAAGGAAATTTATAATTTGAGGTGGATAGGCAATAAACAAGAGAACAAGTAACTGAACAAGGGCTCAATGAGAAAATAGCAGGTGCTTATAGAAAATAAGTCTCATGGCTTTCCCTGGATCAAAACCAGTTGGTGCATTGAACATCACTAGAGTTGCTTATTCGTGTGTTAGGAGTGCAGTTTTCAGCAGAGCTGTCTGCTTTTGGACTGTGCCTTTTGCTTTGGGGGATAAAAATACACTAAAATTGTTTTTGCTGGGCCATTCATGAGGTCTATTTACATTGGGGAATTGTAGCCAGGCATTTCTATAAAGTTTTTTATCTGGGCATGTTTATGTTAGGTTTTGTTTATGTAATATAAATGCACGTTTTCGGCAGCCATTGATTTAAACATGTGAAGGTCATTATGAAAAGTGTTGTTAGTAATAGAGGAGACTCCCAGTGGCATGTGTTTAATGAAGCAGCATGATTTGTAAAATATCCTGAGAAATGTTAATGTTTTGGATTCTTTCCCAAGGGAGGACTTTTTATTTTCTTCCACTCTGTATGCAATGGTCTTTGATTTTATAGTAGTCTGCCGTAGTATCAGACTTTTGCAGAGAACTTTTTGTTTGTTTTAAACAAAGAGCCATCGGTGACACTTACTTGGCTGTGGTTTAATGCTCTTGGTAGTAGTTCACAACTATCTCTGCAGTCTTGGACTGAAGTGGTTGAGGGCTAGAGGGAGACTGTTCCATGGCTGTGTTGACTCACCTTAGTGATTTTCTGGGGACTTGCTACAATTTTCAGCAATTTAGATCTGTAGTTTATCATCTCGGTTATGGTGAAGACCAAAGTCTGGAGAAGAGAAAAGTCCTTAGATAAGTCTTAGGACTGTCCCTGGCTTTTACACGTGAGCAGCATGAATCAGCAGCAGGAAACTGTGCACTGACAACATATTCAAGCCAAACCAGGACTTGGGGGAAAACAGGAAATTTGACCAAATGTCTCTGCCTAGTAACAGGTTCTGTGTGTCTTTGTTAAGATCATCACAGCTTGTTTTAATTCTCTTTAACTTCCTCTCCAAATTCTGATGCTCTGTTTCTGTACAGTTTCTGTGTATCCTTCATTTAATAAGCACTGTGCTTTAAACAGACTGCTTTTCTGTAATAGAGGAATTTCAAGCGGAGGGAATCTATTATGGAATTGAAATGTGTCTTAGTCCATAGGCACTTTGGTGTTAATAAGTTGCTAATTAATAAGCAAAGCTTTGGCCATCATGGTGGCTAAACAGCCTCTAAGCCCGCTGACTGGTAGCATGGCTTGATGCTGTGCACAGTGGCAATGCCTGGGCTGAACACTTTTGATGCGCTTCACACTGTCTTCCTTTACACTTGGACTTTTGTTGTCACTTTAAGAAACTGTTCCTGTTTAATCCGGGACAGCTGTGTACAGTTGAGAATGTGTGCCTTGGTTCTCACAGAAATCTGACCTAACAGACAGCTGTTGGAACTCCTATATGAAAATCTCTTCTAGACAGTTTGTGCTACTGCTGGACACTTTCCAACCACAGATTCTACTTGATAATAACCACCTTGAGGGTGCAAACCAGCAGAGCCGTGCTTCAGCCCGCTGCCTAGAGGAAGATGGCTGATATTGCACATTTTACATTTACAGGTTAGGGCCGGTGCAAATCACCACGTAGTTGGAAAGTAAGAAACCATAAGTCCATAGACAGAAATCCTTCGGCATGGTAATCTCTACTTTCTTTGCCATGTAACTGGACCATAGCAGGAAACCACTGGCTATGAAGCAAGAAGCTGCCTGAACCAGGCAGCCCAGCTACACAAAGAACCATGTGGCTCAAGAGAGGATCTGGACACAGAATCCATTTTAAAGTTTCCAAAATGAATGTCAGGAAGCACAGTCACTGGAATGAGCTCACTGGCGTGTTTTATTTTGAGAAATGTGGGGCATGCCCATTATGAAATGGGAACCTGAAATGTGATCCATCCATCTTAACCAGCCCAGGGCTTTATTCAATTCTTCAAGCCTTAATCCTGTTAGCTCCACGCACAAAGGAAGCGCAGGGCTCCTCTCTGATGACTCTCCCCAGGCCTCCTGGCATCTGCAAACCACATTTTGAATTTTACAAATGAAGCTTATTATTTGATTATCAATGTGAGTAGCCGTGGTGAGGCCGCTTTCTAGATGAATATTCTAGACTGTGTACTTTGAGAAGAAGCCTTAGAAGATGATGGTTTCAGTAACTTCCTAGAATTGGAGGATTTTTTTTTTAAAGGAAACTTATTTGACTAAGTGAATTTTAGTGTGAAGCACATCAAATGAATGACTTTAAACCCTAATTTTTGGTTTTCAAATAAAAGCTATTTGTTGATTTAAAATGTAACCAGCACCATTTATAGCTTTTTTTTAATACTGTATTTTAAAAAGTATGTGCTTAAGGGGTTTTGAAGAGTTTAATGATTCATAATGAGATTATAAAATGAAAAGTTTTGGTTTTTTTTTTTTTTAAGTTACTTTCTCCAAGTAATTCAGAAGGCTAGTGTGAAATTCTTTAGACTTGCTCATGGCTGTAGATCCTTTGGCTGTAGATCTAACCCAGCAAACGTTGAGATCTGCTTCCGATGCTGCTGGGAGCTAATCCACTGAAGTGAACATGAGCTAATGACACATTAGGCCAAATTCTATTATCTGCTTTTCAGCCGGCTGCTGCAGTTTGATTAAATTTAGTTCTGAGGGCTCAGCTTTGAAACAGCCAAGGGCTCTTCATTGGACTTAACAAAAACTTTCCCCCAGATCTGAATTATTTTAAACCTCCTTTGCTTAGGGGACAGCAGCCATTTCTTTCTGTGCATCAGGAAGTGTTTACTTCCCTTCTGGTTAGAAGCTTTGGCTCTTCCAGGTACTGGGCTGACAGTACTGCAGCGTCTCCATGCCGCTGTGGCCTAGACCTTGTAGTCATTTGGTTTATGTAATAGTCTCACAGGGTGTTTGCTTTTAGAGGTCATATTGCCTAATATTTGCAAAGGAAAGGGCTCTTCCAATTTTCCTATTGTGCACTTTATGAATATTAAAAGTGGAGAAGTTTGCCTCCTACTCTGATAAATAGTTTTGTGCTTCTGTCTACTTTCTAATCTCAGAGAGATACCTGGCCCTTTAGTCAGAATTGCTGCATGCTCCCTCCCCAATACCTAGCCTTGGAGTTAAAGTAGAGCTATGCTCCCTGGAGAGCTCCCTCCCCACCCCTACAGGCTCTACTGTACTTCAGATCATCAAGGGCCGTTCTTTTGGGGTACAGACCTGGCTTCTCATGCATTGATACATTGACTTATCTGGAACTGGGTAATTTAAACCAGTTCCTTTTCATATTAAACATGTTAGGAAAATCAAAGCTATAACATCAGGCCAGCCAGAAGAATGAGTGGTTGGACAGTAATATGTTTATAATATAAATCCTTCCTATTTTCTCAACTCATGCTCCCCTAGCTGTCTTGCATTTTGGCAGGCAGAATACTTGGGAGGTTGGCCCTGTGGACACCAATTTATGAATTTGTTGATCATTTGTTAAGTAAAATTTCAAAGCTGCAAACAGACAAACTCACTGCTGTTTAAAACCAAAATCAGTACTTCAAGAGATCCATTGATGTAAAATATTCTGGGAGCTGGGGCTCATTTCCCCAGTGAAGCCACTTGGAGGCTCTGGGAGGCTTTACCTTCCATTTACTCAGACAGTCAGATATAGTGAACTCTACCAGAGTCAGAGGCATAGCAGACTGGAAGGCAGATCTCACCAGCTTCACTTCTGCCAAGGGATAGAATATAGTTTAGAACATTGCACTTTCACGCTCTACAGTGCTATGTCAGGTGTCTCTGACTTTTGAGTCCTTCAGGGGATATTTGGGGTATAGGGAGCTTTGAGAAGAGAGCTGGGATACTGATAGCCTCGGCAGCCTTCAGAGGGATCTGTGGTGCACTCCTGGGTGCTGATGCAGCCTGGAGACCTGTGAGCTTACTTGTCAGTTTCTGGTACTTGGAGAAAAGACTGTTTCAGAAAAGTGATGAGCATTGCCAAGAGTATGGGGGGATAGTCTGAGTTACACTTCCTGAAATGCTTGCCAGGAAATGTCCCTAAATATTTTGAGTTAACTACTTTTTTTTTTTTTAAGACAGTTATCAATGTGTAGCCAGTGCTGGCCTTAAACCCAAAAAGATTATCCTGCCTCTGTCTCTCAAGTGCATGTATTAATTGATTAACTTATTGGATTTCCTGTGACAACCTTAGTATACAGCCCCAGCTGGCCTTGAACGCCTGACCCTCCTGCCCTGGATTTTTAAAAGCTAAAGCTGTGACCTCTGTTACCACAGCTTTAAAACACCAGCTTTAGGCTAGTAGAAGCCTGACTTCTTTCAGGAAGAACTTGTTCATAAATAGCAGCTGGCTACATGATTGTAGGCCTCAGTGAAGAATAAAAATGTGGTCTCCTTAATGCAAAGGCGGGGGGGGGGGGAGATTAAAAGATATTAATATAAAACTTTTTGCTTTCTTCTTCACTCTACCTCATTTAGGATGTATCTTATTTGCTATCTAATGTTAGTTTTAAATGAAAGAATGTAAAAATTATTAACATGAATTTTTATAATTTATTACTTATGATATTTTAAGATATCATGAGACATAGTAATTATAAATTCAGGATGTTTAAATCATGTGTAAAATCATTCAAGTTGCATAATTCTTCATACTTCATTGTATTGATCAGGTTTTGGTGTTATTGTTGTTGTTGTTACTGTATGCAATGGTTTGAATGAGAATGGCTCCCATAAGCTCATTTAATACTTGGTCTCCAGTTGATGGAACTGTTTGGGAAGGATAAGGAGGTGTGGCTTGTTGGAGGAGATGTGTCACTGTACGTAAGCCTTGAGGTTTCAGAAGACACTCACCATTTCCACTGTGCTGTCTGCCTCCTACATTTGTATCAAGATGTAAGAAGCTCTCAGCTGTTTCTGCCAATATGTCTTTTCTTTACCATTATGAAATTTAACCCTCTGAAATAAGTCCCATATTAAATGCTTTGTTTTATAAATTGACTTGGTCATGGTGTTTTATCACAGGAGTAGAAAAGTCACTAAGACACTATGACAAAATATTCAAGGGGGCTGGTGAGATGGCTCAGCAGGTAAGAGCACTGACTGCTCTTCTGAAGGTCCTGAGTTCAAATCCCAGCAACCACATGGTGGCTCACAACCACCCACAATGAGATCTGACACCCTCTTCTGGTGTGTCTGACATCAGCTACAGTGTACTTACATATAAAAATAAATAAATATTAAAAAAGATATTCAAGGCAGTGCGCTATGAGGAAAAAATGTTTTAAGGCCATGGTGCTTTGATCACCTCATTTCTGGTGAAGACTTCATGGCACATGGCTAGAGCCAGCAGCAGGAAGAAAGATGGGAGCCAACACGGAGTTCCTAACATCGGGTAGCCATGAGAATGAGAAATTACATCACCTTTTCTTGGTTCTTAGTATTTCTTAGAATACTCAACTTCATTTTTCATTTGAAGAATGTTCTGGTTGGATGGAAAACTGAACACCATCATTTGGTGTGAGGAGCTCAGAACACCCATGCTTTGCCTGTCTGACATAACATGGAAACCTTGTCAAATGAGCCTCTCTGAACTCCCATACACCAAGAGAGCACTGGAATTCTTACATCATAAACATTTCTGTTGGCGGGTGTGGATGGAGTAGCAGTGACAGTGGCAGGACTGTGATTCACTGATCCCCTCTGCCACACAGACACACCGCCATCCTACCAGATGCCACCAAAAACTCAGCAGTAATAACAACAAAGCAACCTACACTCCAGGTGACTGTGGGTCCATACAGGGAAGCTCTCGACTGCCTTCCCCAGCTGCCTTCCCCTCCCTGCCCCTCTCCTCAGTTACCCCATTTATTGTTGGATATCATTCATATCTGTGACTTTACTTTCTAAGTTTATTCTTTATCTTAATGCTTCTAAAACATCATGTGAGACTGACGGTGTGGCTCATGGTAAAGTGATTGGTAGCCTGGCCCAGGTTTGGGATACCATCCACATTACAACATACACACACACACACACACACACACACACACACACACACACTTGATGTGAACAGAGTCCCTCATTTCTAACATGCAGGTGGTTTTCAACTCTTAACACACGGACTCTGTTTTTGAAGTTGGTCCACATAGCTTTGGCAGCAGTGGCTTTTGTCTTGATTAATGTTTCGTGTCTAAAGTTGCAAGGTTTTTGATGTGTAGAGTGTTGACTGCTGCGAATGCCCTGTTTCTAACTTGGGAGGATCACAGCTAAGTGATTAGCCTTTGAGGCTGTATTTAACTAGATGTTTGCTTGGAAACTTGAGTCATCATCCCTTATCTGTTTCATTCAGCTTCCACAGCCCATTGTCTAGCCAAATGTGTTGGAAAAGTTTACTTAGTGTCCCTTGGCAGTTACTTGCCATGGGGTGGCACATCTTTTTACCAGGAGGCCACTGATATTTTCTTGGCTGTACCATTACCTTAAAGTTAGATTGAATTGGACAAGAAGGGCAAATACAGAGAATCTGGCCAAAGCCAGATGAGGCTTGTCATACCCAGTTGCAGAATGAATGATGATCTCACAATACAGTGTCATCTAAGGGCAATGTCTGGACAGATGCTGCTCCACAAACTGTCCCTTCATGTCTCCATTGCCTAATCCCACTGCACAGTTTGTAGAGATTGTAGAGTTGAGTGTGATGTCAGACCATGAGTGGTGCCACTGTATTCACTTTGATAATGAGCAATGCAAAACACAGTAAGGCACTCGGTTCTTCCTGGGGTTTGGGTTTGAGGCCACAGGGTTTTTAATTTGCTTGCTTGTTTGGTTGGCTTTTGGTGGGGGATGGGTTGCTAAAACATGATTTTTTTTTTTTTAAAGAAAGACAACCAAGAATTCTAGGCTCTAGACATATGCTCAGCACATGAGATATGCTACAGAGACTTGAGTGTTTTCCAGTTCTCACTTCAGCCCTGTAGGAGAGATGTTATGTTCTTTTATAAGTGAGTTCAAAGCTATTAAGACATTTCCCTAAAAGTACTAGAGTTGAGGTGGTGGGACTGGGATTTGGTTCCTGCTGTAGCCATAGGGGCTGGGGCTGGGTTACACGTTCCAGTCAACTAACGAGGCTTGATGACCCCACTCTTCAGCAGAAGGCACTATGATCCTTCATCCAGAGTGCTGACTGACTTGTGTGCTCTCTATGGGTAGTGAGTGTTTATGTTGGACGTGGGCTGCGAAAGAAAGTAGAACATTGGTGTTTATGTGGTTCCCAAGAACATCTAAAATTTTTAAATATCATCACCATTTTGGTTTAGAGGCCTGCCTCTGGCCTACAAGGATCACTACCATTAGCTGAGAATTGTCTGTGTTCCTGGTTCTCAGAGGGTCCCTGACTGGACTTGGATGCTTCATCAGTTACATCGCACTATTTCAAGTGTGAGGTATGCCCTACAGTCCTCTCTCTGCCTTCTGCTCCAACTCTGGTGTAGCATGGGACTGACTCAACCCCTAATTCTGTTCTCCGCAAAGGTCTGGGAGTGCATTTTAACACCTCACCCTGGCACCATTTGAGCCTGTGTCAGTGACCTTACTGCTCAGGCTCATTATAATCTTTTCATAGGAGCTGAATTCATCTGGTTGTCTTTAGAGGCAGGTGGTGATCTGTTTATCTCCAGGCCTTGGCTACTTCTAGCGTTTCTATTTTAAATGTATCTTTTATTTATCATCTATGCCAGGAACCTTTCTGGTTTGATCACATAATTCTCCGGCTTCCTGACATCTGAATGCAGCCCTTGCATACCCTCCTTAATGGTGGCTGATTTTAATCTTCTTGACCACAATAAATCTGACATATAACCTCAAGCCAGTGGCATGTTGGCAGGCTATTTTGATCCCTTTTCTATACCACAGAGATGGCTTGATCTAAGGAAACTGTCCTAACATTCTCCGTTCACTGCTGCCTAATAGCCCACCAGTGAGCTTCTGTGGTCCCTTCACCCTACTCATCTCAGACCTGAGAGTGCTTTCCTGTTTGATACTTGCTGGTACTAACTGAAGTCCAGTTAGTTTTCTTGTATCTCAGAGTTAAAAGAAGTAAGACAAGTTTCCTACTAGTGCTGAGTAGTTAGACATCTACAGGAAGTAAAGATTACAGACAGAAAAGGTGGGTCTCAGAATTCTATAGCACTTTTTTCCTCCTTGGGTCTTGCTGAGGTGACACTCAATATATTGAATAAGTTACCCTCCAAGTAGAACACATTTAAAATAAATCAGAGCCAAGACAAATAGCACATTCTCTGGTAGACATCTTCATGGAGGCACTAGTCTGTCATCAGTCTTGCTTTGGTTGGTTTGGTGGCTTTAAAACTCATTATATAACAGCTTCATTTTATGGAAATGGAGACTGAACTCAAGACAAGGGTGGACTTCACTGGTGAGTCAGAACATTCATGGCAAAAACATACTTAAGAGTCAGGGCTGATGATCTGAGTAGATCTGTTCATCTACTCAGAATGCCTGTGACGATGTGGGACCTACTCTCCACACAATGTTGGGGCACTAACTGACAAGTCAGTAGAAATGCTTCTTTAATGATCATTATTGCTTTGCCAGCCAGGCACTTCCATAAGTAGTGGAATAATCTATACCTCACTTTATCCCTGCAACCTCCAACAGTGATGTAGCTGTGTGAGATATGTGGTCTGGTTCGGTTCCTTCTGACATTCTGTTTTCCAAGAGTTACTTGCAACAGTCTCTGTCCTGGAATAGCTGCTTTCTCAGACTCAAAGACAGACATGAATGACTAGCAAACAGGACTCAAGTGATAACCGTGTGGCTCTGGGTGCTGCTACCTTAGAATTTTAGAGGAAATGGAATATATCGTAGGGCTGGATAGAGCCCAGGAACACTGTAAATTGGCAGAAGTTGGAAGTTAAGAGGCCTCTGGAGAGTGTTCTAACTTGCAAGATGGTCAAGTAGAGGCAAGAAGGTCTCCAAAAAGGAATCCAAAGCCCAGGAGGGCCAGGAGGAAATCTACCGGGGCTATGAGTCACAACACAAATGAATAAATGAAGCAGGATAGCCACAGTATAGATGATCCAAAACAAAAAAGCAATAAGGGAAGGGCGGGGGAAGGATACAGTGTGGAAAAAATGAAAATGAATCACCTAATTACTGGGTGGGAATGCTGGCTGATGGATTCCAGGAGCACCATTTCTGGTCCAATTATGTGTCAAAAATGCTTTGGCTTAATAACCAAAGGAAACTTAGGAGAAACCTCCCTGTTGGAAATAATTGAATGCATTCTCTAAACCTCCATTTTTATTACTTTTATTTTAAAAAGAACAGGAAAAACAGCACTTTTTACCTCTTGAGTAAGAATATTATTTTAAAGCTCTGGCTCCGGAGTTCTTAGGAGCTGGCCTTCCAAGTGTATAGTACAGCCTCTGTACTTTCCTGGTGGAAGCACCTTGGAGCTAGAGGGCAGCTCCATCAGGTACAGCCACAGGAGCACTCAGGGAACCTGGAAAGTTTCTGGGAACTTTTCCTAATTAACATGGAGAAAAGTGGTTATCCCCCACCAGTTCTTCATGGTCTGTTCATCAGTGTGAAGAAGCAAAGTTACCTTCCTTTGGCCTGTAAATTATATTTATGTATTTAATAAGTTAACTTAATAAAGAGCAAGATAATGCTCAATGCCTTTTCAAGCAACAACTTTAAAAAACAAAACAAAACAAACAAAAAAAACCAACCAGCCAAACAAACAGAACAAACCAGATTATCCTGTGTTTCTTTGGGGTCTGACGAATTTTAGGTAGAACGTTGTATCATGAGCATGATCCTGTCAAGTTACAGTCATGATGCATGGTTAAGTGAGAAGCTTTGCTCTCAGTGGAGGAATGCAGACTACAGTTGTGACTCAGTCCATCCCTTCCTGTCTACACCATGAATGCGGGATATGGCTTCTCTTCACAAACAGGAGAAATGAGATCCAAAGCATATGGGAGATAACTGTATTTTATTTTAAAATCAAGGAGAAAAATGGATTTCCTTGAACTCTGAATAGAAATAAAGAAAATGCCATACATGGCGACATATATCTTTAATTCCAACACCTGGGAGACAGAGGAAGAAGCAGGAGGATGTCTTGAGTTCTAGAGTTCTAGCCCAGCCCTGTCTACACAGAGAGCTCCAGGACATCTAGGGCTACATAGTAAGACCTTCATTTCAAAAAAGAAAGGTTCTTGTTGTGGATGATTAAATGAGACTGTACAATATTTAGAAGTGTTATATATCACTGAAGCGTGTAATTGACATCAACTTGAACATTCTCAGAAACATTGCTCAGTGTACAGGGTCACTGTCTTTCAAGAAAATTGATGCCTTAATACTTTGAAGGAATATCCAACGGAGAAGGAGGCAGGAAAAATAGTAACAAGCAGCAACCAAAGAAACATTACTTTTTTAAATGCCACAGGAAAGTTGTGTTGTTTTATTTTGATGATACTGGACACAGAACGTGGAAGCGCTTTCTCATGCTGTGACAGGCTTACATAAGTGCCAGCAGTTCTGTCACTGTGTCTTGAGACATGAACAGTCAGCAGCAGAAATGCAGCCTGGTCCCAGCCTACTGGATCTCCTGTGATGAAGACCAGAGCCATGGAGACACTCTTCACATTCACAATGACACATGTTGTGACCGAAAGCTGGAGGTGGAAATCTCTGGATATTTTCAAATGGTCCAGAAAGGCATTCAGAAAATTTCTGAGCCAGAAATTATTCCAAGATTCAGAAGGTAGACTCATTTTGCTAAATTGACATTTTAATCAGTATTTCCTTTCTTATTTTCTAACAGGGCAACTGTGTTATTTAGACAATTCCTGCCAAGTAAGAATTTATGACTTTCACCTGTGTGGGGAAAGAAGTCTAAAGATGGATGCTTGGCCAAGAATTCCTCTGTAAATATTTCACAGGTCCAGGGAGGAGGGTAGGCTATGAATAATTGTCAGGGCTATGAAGTGTCCACTGGAGTTCATTTGACAGTCTAAAGCAGCAGCCTTTGTTTTCTTGCTGGTTTCCATTGACCCATTGAGGTAGAGCTCTGTGTTGGAGGTGTTTTCCAGCTCAGGGCTCCTGCATTTTCACTCATGTGCTTCCTGTGACTATTTCATGTACAGCTCACGATTGGTAAGAAACTGTGTTTGTAAATGTGGGGTAATGCATGATATTATAATAACAAGGCTATTACTTGTGTGTCACAATGTGTCACACAGTCCTGCTGCCACCACTCTCATCTGCTCCCATCCCCACTGTCTCAGCTTTTCACCAGTGTTTTCATTCCTATGAAACAAATTAGGTTGATAATTGGCTGTTAAAATGAGTTAAGAGTTGAGCTGGATACAAGAGACTTATGCTGCACTCTGATGATCTATCTTATGGAGAAGACAAGTGAATTACTATAAAGAAAGACAGGGATTATCAGCCTCTCACCACAGCACCAGTCTGAATGCTGGGCCCAGAGCAAGCTCTGGCCATTGTTCTGTCCCTCAGAACTAGACTGCAAGAGGGACTTGTGAATTGTTCTTGTGTTGAAGTCCAGAGGGTAGTCTCAACCTGGTGCTCAGCTGCAAAGTGTAGGTTGGAAGAGCTGCTGGGCCTACCCCAGCAACATGAAAAGAATCCAGAACCTGCAGAGAGGAGGAGGGTCCTTCTCCTTTTGGTTCTGGGAGCCAGTGTGAGATGAAGAAACCATGTTAACATTTCTGCTGCCTGGTCCCTAGGTGTGGTGGGGAAAACTGTCGAAGAAAGGCAATCAAGATGGCTGTGAGGCTTCAAAACCCAAACCCAAGACAGCTGCTCTACCAACTAACAATCCATGTGTAATGTCTTGGCCTGTGGTACCCCAACTAAACTCCCAGGAAAACAGAAGTTGAGGTGCTCTTAGCCATTAAAGACTTTCTGACTAGGCACATGTTCAGGCAAATTTGATGTCGTTCCAACATATAAAACACATGTTACAATCTAAAAAGAGCTGCAACACATGGAGATAGAGCACAGGCTCTAGAGCCAGCCTGGGAGGCTCATTAGCTTGTGTGGTCAGGAGGATGTTACTTCTTTATCTGAAAACTAGGGACAGTGTCACATTAGGACTCGTAGGGTTGTTAGATGGGACACGTAGCTCTTAAATCAGACAGTGCGAAGTTCAAAATTAATACTTGTAGCTAACATTATTTTGTACTAAAGTATTCTCTTAAATCAGACAATGCAAAGTGCAATATCAATATACATTATATATAGCTAACATTATTTTATACTGAAATGTTCTCAAGTGACATGCAGATGATGGAAGGGGAAAATCATGGAGACAAATGCACAGGAAACTTTTGTGTGCTTCTCACACCTTGTGCTGGCAAGCATCACTCCTGGCCACAACTCCTGACTAAAACATATTCCTGAGGTCACAGCTACCTGCAAGGCAACCTGGGAAATACAGCCTACCACAGAGTCCTGGGACAAGAAGAGAATGCAGGGGTTACACCAATACTCTGTATAAGTACCTAGCTGATTTTGACCTCTGATTAAGTCCTTCCAGAATAGAGGGTATGTGGGTAAATCCATACAGCAATTACATCTTGATGAATGGGAATTGGAATTGTGGTTGCATTTTTTTTCTTGTTTTGTAAACTTTTTTTGAATGGGAGTCTTACAAAATCACAAAAATGAAAAGAATCTGGTTTTGTATTTAAAGAGTTGCCTCTGTTAAAAGGATGTACCTGTGTAAAATGGTAGTCATGCCAGCTCTAAACAGATTGTGAGTTCAATACACAAGTAAGTTACCCAGCATTCTAAAATTCAACTTCAGGTTCACAGGTGTTTAAAACCACAAAGCACTGTGGGAAATTGAGAGGTTTGGATGCAACCCAAGAGTCAAGTAACAGAAAAGATAGATGGGAACAAGTGGATTTGTTGGGTACTGGGCAGTGGAATTACTGCCACTTTGTAACATACAGCTCCATGAGCTGGGTGGGTTTTAGTAGATGTCGTCAGGTTTCTAGGATCCTCACAGCCTGGCTCCCTCAGTCATGTATAATGGAGTCCTGCAGGACAGACCCAAATCCCTTTGTTTGTAGGGTTCTGATCTACTATGGTGTGAACACAGTTAAGCTGTGTGTCCACAAGGGAGTATAGGGAGAATATCTTATATCTGTATGGATGTGGCACCTGTCAATCATAAATCTGATGGCCTATGGATTAGGCAGGAAATAGAAGGTGGGAGATCCAGGAGGCAGAAAGAATTCTCAGAGCCAGGCAGGAGATGGACATGTGGTACCTGAGCACAGGTATCCAGTCACATGGCAGAATGTAGATGAAAATAAATGGTTATCTTAAGTTATGATTCTAGTCAGAAAAGCCTAGCTATATATATGTCCTAGGTATTGTAAATATATTTTGAGTCTGAGTCTCATTTCTGGGATGGGAATGGGAGGAAGAACCAAGGTAACTTCTACAGAAAGGTTCTGTGACTAACCTTGGAGCCCGCATGCCCTTTAAGAGATGAGGCCTGCGGAGGGGTCCCAAGGCCTTTGGGAGTGTGCTGTGCAGTGCCTTTGTGAGACCCTTGGTGGGTGTCTTATGACTCCTGTGGTACTTGTAGACGGCTAACAGAAGCAAACCTGTCCTTCCTGCCCTCTCTGCTCTCCCAAGGTGACCCTCACTTACGTCCTCACCCCAGCCCTCAGTGTCCTTAGGTATTGTAGGTGAGGGACATCTGTGCTTTTGCACTCCACTCCCCAGACGGTGAGCCAAATATGGTTCCTTTATTCCTCATCACTAGCCTGTGTTGGGCATGTCGGTGTAGTAACAAGGCTGGCTGATACATAAGCTTTAGCATTTACTAATTTTCTAGGATTTTTTTTTTTTCTGACACAGGGTCTTACTCAGTAACCCAAGGTATCCTGAAATTTATTGTGTAGCCCAGGCTGGCCTTAAAGGCCCTGCCTTAGCCTCCTGAGTGCTGAGACTATAGGTGTGCACTACCATTCTGGATACTTTATTAATTTTCTTGGAATAGATTACTTTGCTCATTTAAGCCATAAAATGTCTAAGGTTTGAAAAACGCAGAGTAGAACCGGGTCTTTTTTATTGTTTTCAGTTCAAGTTTTCTATACTAAGCATCCAACTTTTTGAGTTAAGAAATGTGGAAAAAAACTGGGCAGTGGTGGCGCACTCCTTTAATCCCAGCACTTGGGAGGCAGAGGCAGGCGGATTTCTGAGTTCGAAGCCAGCCTGGTCTACAGAGTGAGTTCCAGGACAGCCAGGACTACACAGAGAAACCCCGTCCAAAAAAAAAAAAAATTGAAAAAAGATAATGTCATGCAGGATACGTTCAGACAACAGTTTTCGACAGATTGGTATACTTTACATTGCTTTCTGTTCACTCAGTATCACTGAATTGTGGAGCAGAGTCACATTAACATAATGGAGGAACAACATTTTAAACTAAACATATAAATCTGAAAACCCAACAGTTACAATTATTCTTAAAGTGCTCAAAAGTTCCCCGAAATGGACTCTGTATGGGTTCTTTACAGTGGCCTGTGATATAATAGGAACACACAGTGTAAACCCAAGTGCAGTCTGTAGTAGTGGGCGCATGAAGCTCCTTACATGGCTCTTCTGTGTGATTCTGCATCCTTATCGTTTACATTATGTGGGTCAAGCGTACACACGACAGAACACCAGAGTGTAGGCGAGGGTACACCAGACTGTGCTAGTTAGCTACAAGTCCTCAGTTGTGTGACCTTTGCTAACCTGTTGCCTATAAAGTGTAACTCAGACTGTCAACTTGTTTTATAGATTGGTCAGAGAAAGTTATGTGAACCCCAAAGTGCAGAGTTTGTCAGAGCCCCTACTAGAATAAGAGAGTGAGTGGGCAAGCACCATGCCAGTTCAGTCATGGTTGAATTTCCAGGTGTTTCTGCAGGAGGTGAAGTGACTTGGAGCAGATGAAGTAGTTCAGCGAGGGCAGAGAGCAAGGAAGGCAGGCCTTTTAAACTTCGTGCATAAAGAGAAGCTGTGGCTGTGAGTGTTCAAGGGCATGTGGCCATACTGGGTCCCTTGTCAGCAAGGAGCCTTCCCTCCTTAGAAAACTAAGCAGGGTCGTTTGTTGGGAAAGAATTTGTCATGATGAAAGTTTTCCAAATAAAAGGGCATGGCTTGCACTGACTGTTAACAATGTGTCTGCTCACAGGCTTTCACCTCTTCATCAATGTTAATTGTTGCAGCCATAACTAATTGGATTAATGACAAAGGTTAAAAATGAAAAGAAGTAGGAAAACCTCTCACATTTGAGCACTGTCAACCAGTTACAATTTCATTCTCTGTAAGAGAATAAACAGAGTAGACTGTAAGTGTCTCCACCACAGTTCTCATATGATGTCACTTCCTTAGGGAAGAGGTGAGGTGAAATCTGGAGAACAGTAACCTGGGTAACCACTGGAGTGTGTGGGTATATACTGCCTGGTGCCTCTGGGTGGTTATAGAGCTGTAGCAAGCTGTAAGGAAAGGTTCAGGGAGGTGTAGCACACCCAGCACCTCAGTGTTAGTGCTTGGCACAACTGGATCACAAAGTGGAAGCCAGGAACTGACACTGGTCCAGTGTACTTGATTCTCATCTCACTAGTTGTATGTTCCTATGTGCCAACCTTCATCTCCGCTCTCTGGGGCATATGTGCCCAGGCACAAAAGCACACGGGTAGTTACATGCACACAGCTCTCACCCTGACTACGACATTTAACTTCTCCATCACCACAAGGCTCCTTATTGTTGCCCTTCTAGGTTCTATATGTTGCACAGATGTTAGGTATGGATGAAATTATGCATTCTGTAGCCTTTGGATTTTTTTCACTAAGTATCATTTCTTTGAGGTTAAGCAAGGCTGTTTTCTTTCAAATGAACTTGATTATGTAAAAAAAAATTGAAAATAAAACATCACTTACCCAAATGGATCAGGCTCAAAGTCTTTAAATCTAATTTTTTTTTCTAGTTCTAATTCTGCTGTGGATCTGTGTGTGTGTATGTGCGCACACGGGGGGGGGGGGGTGGTAGTAGATAAGTGCATAAAAATATTTTTGACACTAAAAGTGTAAAACTTTTGTTTTTAGGGTTTAAAGAGCCTGTATTTATTACAATAATAAATGGGGAGAGGGAATACATCAGCTATAGTTCCTGGGACAGCCAACATCTACAGGTGTATTCACTGCCCCAGATAGTAAAAAGAACTGTGGTCACTGGGAGAACATCTATAGGTTGAATTCTTTACACCCATGCCATGAAGAGAGGGAACACACCCGCTATGGTTCCTGGGACAGCTAGCATCTACAGGTACATTCACTGCCCCAGATAGTAAAGAGAGGAAACCCATCAGCTGTGGACCCTGGGAGAACATCTACAAGGTGCATTTGATACTTCCAGGTATGCTTCTAGTTTATTGAAATGAGTCATTGATGTGAGAAGTTTCCTAAAGCTACAATGTATGCTATGAATTTGCCTGTAATACTGCTTTGGCTGCATCCAGAAACATTGATATCTTAATCCAGCTTTATGTTCCAACTGCAATTATGATTATGGCATTTCTATAAGTTGCTAGCCCTTGTACTTTCATTCTTTCTTCTTGATACCTATGCTTTTAGGATAGCGGTACCTTCTTAGCAGAGAATCATCTTTGCTTTGTGTACTATTCTTGACCCTGGTCAGCTGTGTCTGGTATTAATGTAGCTATTCTTTTAAATTAGTGTTTGTATGATATGTGTTTCATACCTGTACTCTCAGCCCACCTGTGTTATAATGTGTGAAGTGACTTGTTATAGTATTTCTATAGTTCAGTTGTACCTTTTTTGATTGGTATATTTAGACCATTTTCATTCAGTGTAATCACTGTTTTATGTTTGGTTTTCTAACATTCTGTCTTCTTGATTTCTATTTTGATTATAAATTTTAATATAGTGTGCTTTTCAGTCTCTAGTAGTGTCTTGAGCTGATATTATTTATACATATCTTCTTACAACTCACTTCCAGTAACATTTTACCTCATCCAGTGTAGTACAGAATTCTTGCATTTAGATCCCCTTATCCCACTATTAAAAAATATTTCCTCAAGCATTTCCATTGGAAACATTAAGTATCATGTCAGGTTGCATTAGAAGTTTGGTGCAGTCATAAAATACATTTCTCAAAACCCGTGAAGTAGCTTCAGTTGATGGTCTGTCTACATCTACCATTCCATCATGTAGGAGGCAAGGGCAAGAGAACCAAGAGTTCAAGGCCAGCACAAGTGACATAGTGAGACTCCCCAAAGAACAGGAAATGAAGGAAGTCTTTTAACTGGTGTAGCTGACCCTCTGTCCCTCTCCTCTGATAACTCCAGCCTTCCAAAGGGGGGAGGGGGAAATGAAGGTTAGTTAGTTGACTTCTGTAGCTGATCCTCTGTCCCTTCCTCTGACACTCCAGCCTTCTGTCTTTTTTTTTTTTTTTTTTTTTTTTTCAAAAAGTTCTCTGGCCATGTTTTAGTAGTAAGTCTGCCCACAACAAATTCCTTCATTTACCTTCCACTGAGATTGCCTTTATTTAACCTTTACTCCTGCAATATCATCTCACTGCATCTAAAGAGGGGCTCATGTCTGATGGCACCTGAGGCCTGCTGTGTACGCACTTCCCTTTGTCCTGGATCTGTAGGGAAACTGCCTTTGGAGTTGAGGTGCTTTAGAGTAGTCCACTTTCCCCCTATATTTTCAGTATATTTTCTTTTAGGATTTGCAGGAATTTATTCATGATGTATCTTGGCATCCATTTATTTGGGCTCATCCTAGTTGGGGTTTGCCAGCTTTCTTGAAACAATAGGTATCTTTCTTCTTCCATGCTCTACTGGGTGGTAGCAGGTGTTAAGATAAAAATATTTTTTTAGTTGACGAAGTGCTAGTGGGTTACATTGGTTTCAAGGGAATGAGGTATAAAGAAATGTCTTCCTAATGAAGGAATATCCTGTCTCATCATCAAGACAGTGGTTACCTGTGTAGTAAATTGTGAAAACCCATTGAGGTGCATCTTCAGGGTCTGTTCACAGTATTAGACATTAGCTTTTAAAATCTTTCAGCAACTCTGCTGTCACTATGAGCTACACTTTTTTCTGCTTGTGACACTTTGAAGACTATTGAGGCATATACCAGCAAGATTTTGCTGAAAGGACCCTGATATAGCTGTCTCTTGTGAGGCTATGCTGGGGCCTGGCAAACACAGAAGTGGATGCTCACAGTCAGCTATTGGATGGATCACAGGGCCCCCAATGGAAGAGCTAGAGAAAGTACCCAAGGAGCTAAAGGGGTCGGCAACCCTATAGGTGGAACAACAATATGAACTAACCAGTAACCCCCAGAGCTCAAGTCTCTAGATGCATATGTATCAGAAGATGGCCTAGTCGGCCATCATTGGGAAGAGAGGCCCCTTGGTCTTGCAAACTTTATATGCCTCAGTATGGGGGGAACGCCAGGGCCAAGAAATGGGAGGTGGGTAGGGGAGTGGGCAGGGGGAGGGTCTGGGGCACTTTTGGGATAGCATTTGAAATGCAAATGAAGAAAATGCCTAATTTAAAAAAGAAATTAAAAAAAAAGAAATTGTAAAAATAAATAAATAAATATGAACACTGCTAGGGAAAAAAAAAAAGAGCATGCCCTTGAAGGAAGGTCATGCCCTTGAAAGAAGGTTATGGCACCATGCTTTCTTCTTCCTCCTCTTAATTCCAGGTCTGAGGTGAGTACAGCAGGTATATGAGAGATGCAAGCAGGAAGATGACACCACTCCTGCTTTTAAGAAATGTGTAACATGTCTAATTTTCTGCTTCAAAAGAAAAAAAAAACTGCTCGTGGATTGGGCATGGTGACTTGTGCCTACAGCCTTTATAGTTAAGAGTATGGTGTGGAGGGACTGCCACAGGTTTGAAGTCAGATTAGGTTGGATAGTGATGTGATGCCAGCCTATACTACATTAGCAAAACTCTAAAAGAAATGAGAGAGGGAGGGAAAAGGGAGGGGAGGGAGAGAATCTCAGAACATTTGTAGATATTAGTCATATCTGAAAATGTCAATTTGTTTCTCAGAAGTAGAAATATATATCTGGCTACAATAGAATAAAAGTCTATCATTAGGAAATAAAGAAAAAGGAAAAAGCTACCTACCCCCACCTCCCACGCCCCCCCCCCCAGCCAAAGAACTCTCTGTATTAACTTTGGGGTCAAAGAAAAATTAAACGGAATATATAAAATGTCTAGAAAATTCTGTAGATGAAAATCCTATGGTTCAAATCTGTGAGATATTACTGAAATTTTTCTTGATGAAAAATTCATGGTGAAGATCACCTCTTAAAATCCCAGAAAACAGTAAAATCAGCCTAAACAATTCAAAAGAAGGTCAAAGCTGACACAAATTCATTACAAAGCATGAGAAAGAAAGCTAAAATTGGTAAGTACTTTTGAGAGTTATTGGTTTGTTTGTTTGTTTGGTTGGTTGGTTGGTTGGTTGGTTGGTTGGTTGGTTGGTTGGTTTCGCCAAGGCCAATGAGACAGATCACACTGGCTAGTGTAGTTAGAAGGACAGGAAGAGCTATAGCAGAATATTGAAAAGTAGCAAACAACAGATGTGAAGGAAACTCTAGGAATTGTGGAGAGTACTTTATGAACTGTTCAGAAAATCGCTCTGATAGTCTGTCTGAAATGAATTGTTTTCTAAGAACACACAAATGACCAGTTTTTCATACCAGAGAGCCTTTGGTAGACAAATAAACACAGCCACAGGGCCTGGAAGGATTATCTAGAACATTCCCCCACAGTTTTATAAGCTAAAGCAGTTTTTCATATCTCTTGTCCATGACTGCATGCAATATGACCAATGCCCCAACCTCCCAATGCTGTCATCCCCTACCATGGCACAGGGCCACCTTGAACTGCAAGCCAAAACAAGCCCTGTCCCCGTAAGTGGCTTTTTTCAGGAGAATTTTAACACAGTAACAGAAAAAGAAAGTAAACTACTGCAGTACCATGTTTATTTTTGAGATATTATCTCAGGTGTCTAAGGTGGCCTTGAGCTTTCTATACAGCCAGATAGCACAATGGAAAGAAGGTGGAGGTAATAACAAATATTACTGCAACAACCAGTTAACAGTTTGGAATTGTTCTATATCAATATTATGATTCTTTCACCAGGATAAATTCCAGATGAACTATTGAGTGTTTTTTAAAAGTCAAATTGGAAACAAATTAGAAAACAAATATATAAACTTGATATGAGATTTATTTTTACAGTCAGGTAAAATTCTTGTGATATAAAGAGATAAAAACGATGAACATGTTTACATGAAAAACATTTTAGCTTCAGGCTTGGTATGGTGGCACGTGCCTGCCATCTCAGCACTTGTTCTAAGACAGGTGACTCCTGGGTTTAAGGCCAGCCTGAGCCACAGTGAGATCCTGACTTAAAGAACCGAGTATGGTATGGTGGGATAAGCGTGTAACTCTAACACATGGAAGATAAAGCAAGAAGATAAGAATATAAGATCAAGCCGGGCAGTGGTGGCGCACGCCTTTAATCCCAGCACTCAGGAGGCGGAGGCAGGCAGATTTCTGAGTTCGAGGCCAGCCTCCTGGTCTACAAAGTGAGTTCCAGGACAGCCAGGGCTATACAGCAGAGAAACCCCGTCTCGAAAAAAGAATATAAGATCATCCTCAGCTACATAGTACAAGATCAGGCTGGGCTGTCTTAAAGAAAAGGAGAGAGAGGAGGGAGGGAGGAAGGGATGGGAGGGGAAGGTAGAGAGAGAGTGAGATGGGGTAGGGGTGGGGGGAGATGAGAGAGAGAGAGAGAGAGAGAGAGAGAGAGAGAGAGAGAGAGAGAGAGAGAGAGAGAGAGAGAGAGAGAGAGAGCGCACTTATGCAGACCTTTAGTCTTAGCACGTGGGAGGCAGAGGATCTTTCTGAGTTCCAGGGCAGTCTGGTCTACATAGGAAGTTTCAGGCCAACTAACAACCAACAGTTCATGGTAAGACCCTGTCTCAAAATAATAATAATAATAATAATAATAATAATAATGATAAACTCAACTTTAAAATAGTTCTATATTTGTATAGAGAATATGTTCAGATGATAGAGAGAGCTTGCCTTGACCCCAGCACCACATAAATTAGGCATGAGGGCACATGCCTATAATCCCACACTCAGGGGTCAGAAGTTCAAGGTGCTATTTGGCTTCATAGGAAGCTCTAGGCCAGCTTCGACTACATGAGACCCTATCTCAGAAAGACAGTGAGGGAGGGAGAGAGAAAAAGAGAAAAAGTTAGTTCTGTAATGTCTACTTTCTTTTCCTGTTACTATGTTAAAATAATCTTGACAAAAAAAAAAAAAAAACAGCTTAACAGGGAAAGGGGTTTTTGAACAGCTCACAGGTGAAGGTGGCCATTTGCCATAGCTGGGAGCTCTCAGCATCAGGAAGTTGAGGAAGCTGGTCACATTGCGTGCACAGTTAGGGAGAAGAGAGTGATGAGCACCTATGCTCAGTTCCTGCTCTCCTGCTTATATTCTACAGTTGAGGATCCTCGCCTAGACAATAGTGGTACCCAAAGTGGGCAAGTCTTCCCATTTGAGTCAGTCTCATCAAGACAATTCCCCTATAGGCATGTCCAGAACCCCCAAACCTACACTCCCACCCCGGGTGATTCTTAATCTCAAGTTAATTGTTGATGTTGACCATAACAATGATCAAGGCCAATGGGAAAAATTTTAACATATTTATAAAACATGGCAAAAATATGGCTTTATTTTATCAAGTGTTCTAAACAATTCTTTCTTAAAACTCAACCCACCAAATAAAAACACAATATAACTCAGAGTAAAGCAGTCACTTAACCAAAGCTGGTGTTCCAACTTATTTTCTGCAGGAGTAGAAGTTGATTTAACTTCTTGAAGGGCAGTTAGGCAATATTCATAAAGTTTTAATGTGTGTTCTTGACTCAATATGTCCACATTAGGAATTTCACCCAAGTGAAAGTGGGGAAAATGTTTACCTCAGCATTGCTGGAAAAACCAATCCCCCAGATTTTCAGGAGGTGTCTGTGAATAGGACCAAAACAGGCCCAGCCTGAGGCATTGGGTGGAATTCTCTACAGCCTTTAAAAGGGCTGAAGTAGAGCAAGTGTGGCGGAAGTTCTCAGACAGCGTCCGCCAAGGAAACAAGAGTCCATGTCCACTGTGGGGTGGTCCACATGGACCTGGAAGCCAGTGTCTGTAATGATTCACAAGACGCTTGCCACAGCAGTTACCATGGAGAGTGGCCTCGCTCAGGGAAGCACAGACTCCTTTCCATTGCTGACTTTCACATGGAGTCCTGTTGCCACAGGAGTGGTCACTAAATGATGAGATTCAATGAGACATAAGAGCCAAATGCAGATGACATTCTAAAGTAAGCTTCAGAGTTCTAAACCTCACACTGCTTGAATTCCAACCTAACCATTTCCTCGTTAAAGCAACATGTTAAGTTGAATTTAGTCCAGAGCAGAGATGTGGTGCTCTGTTTAATGTATGCTGCCTTTCTTAGCAAGTGTGTAGATTTGTGTGAACTCTCTGGAATAGCCAGTGTGGTATACCATCCTTTGGCTGTGAGGGCTCAGAAGGGCTAGTTGATCCCAAGGTAGGTGTTCACTTGAGTGGCTCTGACCTTCAGATGGAGGCACCTCTTGGCCACCAGCAGTGGGTCCTTTATTCTCTCTGTAAAGTAAGTCTGTTGCCTCAGAGAAGGTGATAGAAAACCTTTGTGGCAGCTAAATTATGTGACTCCTGTGAACTTCCAGTAACACTGAATTAATAGTGACACCCTCTTTCTAGCACACGGGAGAATGAAATTTGGCTTCTTCACATTTCAGGTTCAGAGGTCAAAGCAGCCTAACGGGAGCCCATGGTACCTGACTGGGAGAGATGCTGAGCAACTGTTCTCTTCATCTCTGAGTTAGTGTCCCTCTCTCAGGACAGCAGCAGCAGCAGTTTCTCCATCACTGATTGGCCCCTCTGCCTCTCCTTATGTGACTGAAATGTTTGATGGTAGTCCAATAGATTTTAGCAAAACTATGGTCCTTTGTTGTTGTGGGGTTTTTTGTTGTTGTTGTTGTTGGGTTTTTTGTTTGTTTGTTTTGTTTTTTGGTTTTTCAAGACAGGGTTTCTCTGTATAGCCCTGGCTGTCCTGGAACTCACTTTGTAGACCAGGCTGGCCTCAAACTCAGAAATCCGCCTGACTCTGCCTCCTGAGTGCTGGGATCAAAGGCGTGCGCCATCACTGCCCGGCCAAAACTATGGTCTTAGGATGAGCAACTAATACCAGTAAGTCTCTGAACCTTTTGGGGACACTTTTGTCCTCAAGTGACTTCATTTCAGCCTTGATTGGCAAGGGTAGACAATCCAAATGTCATCTATATTGGGCTGAGACACTATTTTGAATTCTGTATATGTCTCAGATTCTAAGAACTGACTTTAAGCAGAATCATGTGGCTTTGCACTAAAGACACAGCTGAGTCATAGGAAAGCAGGACATGAGGACATGTCCTCACAGTAACTGGACACGGGCCACCCTGCCTGCTTATCAGACCTTGGCAACCGTGAACCCTGTGACAGTTGCCATTCGGGTTCCTATTTCTAACTCATGCAAAAGTGAGTAAATACTATGAAATGCCACATTAGCATATGGTTAGGTGGGAAACCTGAGAACAATTAAGTAGAATGTGGTCCTGCATAATCAGTTACTCATGTGGAGTGGCTAGGGTTGGGACATCTTCCAGCTTCTAGTGGAAAAAGACCAAACAAGCAAAGTCAAGCACCTCGGTGTTTCAAGTTAACAGAGGACAGGTGTGCCCTCTGTGCCCTGCTCCCATGCACTGTGTGCTGCAGGCTGCTGTAGTGCAGAACTGGCACTGGAGCTCTGAGTCCCGCAGGCCCCTCCTCTGGCCCAGGGCTTCTGGATGTCAGTGTGTCTGAGAGAGGTGCACTGTTGATTCTTAAGACCCCTGCTGCTTCTCAGTACCTCACGAACCAATCATTAGCCACCAGAAAAACAGGCCAAGAAGTCAGCAGTGAAAGCCTCACTTCTGTACTTTTTCAAAGTGCTTAAACTTCTAACTTGATCTTACATATATTTATCAATTTGTTGTGGGAGGCATATGTGTATGTTGAGATCAGAGGACAACTTTGGGGTTGTTCATTTCTCTCCTACCATGTGGATCCTAGGGATCAAACTCAAGCAATAAGTACCTTTATCAGCTGAGCCATCTTGCCAGCTCTGCTCTTAGCTGTAAAGCATGCTAAATTTTAATGTTTCCATAAGTCATCTAAAGATCCTGCTGAAATGCAGATTCTGGTCCAACATTTGGGGGCTAGGGCTGGGGTTCTTCTATGATTGTAAGCACCTGTGAGTTCAGAACCTCCCCTCGACATGTGTTCAAGCTCTCCAAAGACCCAACTCATTTCTCCATAAGTGTGTGATCGCCATTTCTTGCACACATTCTTGCATTCTTGGCGTGGGGTACAGACGCTGAGGAAGCCTCAGTGTGAGCAGTGTCCAGAAGGTAGGAAGGACACTCCCAAGGCTGCCTGCATCTTCCTTTCTCCGGTTATAGGATGGTGACAGGGTAAAGTATAGCGACTGGTTATCCTCTTCTAACACGCGTTCATCGAGGACTAGACACAGGAAAGTACTGTGTCCAAAAGACAGATGGGAAACAAAATTTTCACACACATGCAGCTGTTGCCTACAGTCAGTCATGGGGGCAGAACAGCGTCTGACAAATGTGCAGCTCCCCACACACTCCAGCCACCTGTTTACAGCACTTAGTTCAGATAGATCCATTGCAATCCAAGTAGGTAAACGTTTAAAATATCTGGACCCATTTCCCTTTTCTTTGTCCAAAATAGTTCTCTCTTCTGTACCTTTAGTTTTATGTCCATAAACCCAGATGAATGCCTTTCTCTAAAAGAAAAGAAGGTGAAATAGGCTGATCTGACTGGAGGAAGTCTCACAAGACACACATGAATCCACTGGTATGGAAGAGTCTTGTGTCTGGAGATGCTTCCTGCTTCCCTGAGGAGTGCTCCTAATTTTCATTTCAGGGAAGGAAAACAGAGACCCCAAGGGTTAAGCCCAGGCCTGAGATGATGCATTAGAACGAACCTACAGCAGACCCACTAGTTCTTCAGCAATTATGATATGTGTCCTCTAGGGTCCTGGGCATCATTTGAAGCAGTTTTCTTTTTTAATTAAAAATAGTACAACTATTATTGCCAGGGGAACAAGTATATACAGAGACCAGAGGAAAACTTTGTGGAGTTGGTCCTCTCCTTCCACCTTTGTATGACTCCAGAGATCAAACTTGGATGGCCAGACTTGCTGGCCTTTACCCAATGAGGCATCTCACTGGGCCTTGTAATCATTTTTAAAAAGCAAAACAAACCAACACAACACAGGCAGATTGTGTAAACTCTGAGCCTCATTGTGCCTGCTCTGCTCTTTCCTTCAGTCTTTGTTAGAAATACACCTAGGTGGCGCTGCTCACCTTATTTGGGAACTGGAAGCATGAGGATCAGGAGTTCAAGGCCAGCCTGAGCCATATGAAACTTTTCTTCAAAGAAACAAAAGTAAATAAGAAGGTGCCTCTGTCTGTGTATGTCATACCTCTAAGAATTATATTCTGGCCTGTCAGGGTAGCATACACCTTCTAGCACTCAAGAGGTAGAGGTAGGAGGATCCAAACTTAAACGTCAGCCTCAGCTACATCGTGAGTTTGAGGCCAGCCTGGCCTTCATGAAATGCTGTCCCCTGACACCAAATTGTTTCGTAGTTAGGGGTTATCTCAGTGGTGAAAATTTTCTTAGCATGCCCTAAACATACAAACCAGTAAGCTCCAGGGGCGCCTCTAGGGATCTCAATTGTCTGCTTCTGACACATTTTCTTACCCATCTGACTCCATCTGAGTTCTATTACGACGAGGCGTTGGAATTTTTGTAGAACTTTTAGGACGTTGGACAGAGTTGGAAGTTAGAATCAGCATGTGTGTCAACTGTCAGGCTAGTGTAGCTGCGGGGAGGTACTGTCCCCAACTTTGTGAGCATAGTACATCTCTGTTTAATATTGCATGATCTGTGGGTTGCTGTAAACTCAGCATGAATTGGAGTGCTGATAGAAAATGAAGGGAAGCACTTTTGCTTTTGTTTTGAATTTAGCAAATTAGTATGTTGACATTTGTCCCTGATGGGTTTCATTGTTTGCCGAAAGGAGTGGGGGGGAGTTGACAGCATGAATGGTGAGTCCTGCAGACTTCTGAGAATTGATAAAAAGCATCTTTGTCCACTGCACAAAAGCACAACAGATATCTTGACAGACATGTTACAAGGGGCAGCTTGTGTCACTGCAGAATAAAACAAATCATGAAAATCTTCTCTGCTGGGCACACTTTTGTACCATTTTGATTTCTCCTTTAATTTCTGGTTATAGTCATCTTTTTGCAAATGGAGGGCAGTGAGTGGTGTTTTAGCAAGTTTAAACCTTGAGTGTCTTTATGTTGTATGTGTATATATAAGTCAAGTGATTTCAAAACACTATAAACTCAGTTGTGGGGGAGAAATTGCCTTAATGACATCCCATATCACCAGATCTCAAGAGGGTCATGGGGGTGGCCTGCATGTGGGACAAGGAACTAGGAGTTGCATACAGAAGAGAAAAAAATATTTTTAAAAGTTTGGATTTACTCAAAACAGAGCGAAAATTCCCATTGTCCATCATCCCTGTAGTTAGATTTGGGGAACAGACTCCTATTCGCATGTCCTTTCCCTCTACATGTCATCGAGCCCTTCTCAGGAAGCTGCTCACATCATATCTTTGTTCAAACTGTATTAAAACATGCATAAAACATACTCAGGAAAACATAAGTACACAGACACACACATACAGGATTTCCAGTAAGAGCCATGATGAAAAGCTATAAATAATGGAATCTATTAGCTATCAGATAATAACACCCATCACTAACAACTGCCAACACTTACACTAATGCAGTCAGACACTGAGAGGAACCATCCATCACCCTTGTCATTTTGTCTGGGAGGAGGAAGCAGGTTCTGAGGGCAGGAGGGAGCAGGAGAGAATGCTGAAGGAGGTGGAGATAAAGCCAATGGCAGTCTGGACTTCACACTGAGAATCTAGGAACTGAGATAGAAAGGTTGGTCACTTAATAGACAAGGAACTTCCCTGTTGAGTGTTTCTCCTCCTAGACTGTGATCTTCAGATCAGAAGGCATGTCCCTTCTTCTCTTTGTCATGTTGCCAGTGTCCCTAACACAGGCCTGGCCTGACACTTAGAAGGCAACCAGTAAATGTTTCTAGAAAGAATGAGTGGTTCATTATCATTGTTCACCTTCTGCCCTAACTGTCCAACTCTTCTGGTACCAGAATGTAATCACCTTGTGCACAAAGGCAGAAAAGGCCTCTACCAGCTGCTAACTTGCTAGTCCAAGGTCAGTCTTTTCCACTTTCAACATCTGTTTTCTCACTTGAAGAGGACATAGACTACAGCTCTCACAAAGCTATTGAAGTTTGATGACACAGAGAGAAGGTGGATGTGAAGGGCCTTAGAAATTGAAAGGAAATCACTATTGACTTTATTAAGTGAAGGGGGTTACCTTTTTTTTGCCATTGGAAAGTCAATTTGCTAAGGAAAATAGAGGCAGCTTTGTAAATGGTATCACAGGATCTCCCCAGAGTAAGGTATGTAACCAGGTGTGGTGTCTTGTTTTGTTTTGGTGTTGTTGGTGTGTGTGTGTGTGTGTGTGTGTGTGTGTGTGTGTGTGTGTGTGTGTGTGGTGTGTGTGTGTGTGTGTGTGTGTGTGTGTATTTTCCAGACAGCCGTGCTCTGTGGTGTCTGTCTCTTGGGTGTCCCTCTAGGTACTTTGAAAGAGGAGAAAACCACAGAACTGACAGTTGTGTGTATTTGGCCCTGGCACAGGTAGAGACACATTGTTTAGCTTCACACCCCAGCAAGAACAAGCTATTCAGATGTTCAGGTTGTTTTCAGTAGAAGAGACAAGGCATGCTCAATTTTATGAAGCTTATACATGTACACAGACATGTACATGTGCACACAGACATGTACAGAAACACACACACACACACGAGTGCGCATTAGTGCTCCCACACCAGCTTGCCTGAGCTACCTCACAAGTGAAGTAGCCATTCTGTAGATGCCACCCCTCCTCCTGCATTCTGGGAGCTGGACTCTGTCTCCTCTGAGTCACCAACCAAGAGACAGTTAACTTTCTAGAGATAAAGTGAGTCCTGGGAAAGCGGGCGAAGAATTCGTCTCCGTCTTCTCTGAGCCTCAGATTTGGACCCTCAAGTTTCCTTTTAGCTCTGAGATTCTTTGAACTTTGAGTTTCTTCCATTTTAATTTGTGGAAATAATTTTCTGCACTTTTCCTGCGAGCGGAAGTGTAAGACACCAGGCTGTCTCTGATGACTGCCAAAGTAGAGATTTCTTAGTGGAAAGTCTGCTTCCTTCTTATGTTGCTTGACACAGCAGAAGTTTCAGGAGAACAGAGGAGCCCAGTGTTCCCTTCTAGAGTTTTTGACGTCATTTGCCTGTGGGTGGGTTACAGTCCACCACGGTCTCTCCAGCCATACTGAATTTTATTATATGTACTTAAAAGACATACCTCAGTGTGGCTGGCCACTGAAAGAAGCTGTTTAGCTTGGGTCTCCAGAGCAAAGCTGTGGCACAGAGCAATTTGGTCTAGTTTCTGGCTACTCCAGAATTTCATCCTGCTGGGTGCAGTTACCATGTTCCTCTCTAGGCCTCAGGCCATTAAGTGTGGAGTGCTCCCTTTATACTCCCTCACAGGGGAACTGAAGGATCAATGCTGAACACTGATTTGGAAGGAATTATCAATCTAAGAGAAAGAGGTGGGGAAAAGAAAAGGCACCATGCTCCTGGGCTCCGCAGTGGACACTGGGCTTTGATTCTTTCATTTAGCTCAGCTATAAAATCATCATATACAAAACAGTCCAGTGAATTTGAGGCCATGGAGAGTTCAGAGCTCTCTGGGAAGACAGAGGCTGACAGACGCAGGCAGGGGAAGCCAGACCTGTTGGAAGTCCCCAGCAAGCTAAGCTTGTTAGCCACACAGCATTTAAAAGTGTAGTTGCAATATGTATGTATGTTTGAGGCATTGAAAATACATTTATTTACACAAATATTTTACTCTTTGAGTGCTTTAAAATATCAGCGTTCAGCTGAGTGATTGCAAAGTTAGCCGCTACTAAATGGAGATGCGAA
The DNA here is from genome assembly GCF_000001635.26 of Mus musculus. Lineage (NCBI taxonomy): Eukaryota > Metazoa > Chordata > Mammalia > Rodentia > Muridae > Mus > Mus musculus. The sequence goes on from NC_000079.6 coordinate 63,140,752, forward strand.
TCTTGCTCTAACATTTTCCTTTCCCCGAGTAAAATATTTTTGCCGTCTTTCCTCATATGTTTTTAGGGATTAGTTTTCAATGCAGAGTAGGCGGTAAATTTGGAGAAATGATTTAAGCTGCCAAAATAAGCAACTTACTCCATGACATTATGGTCTAAAAACACACAGTCAGTCTGGTCTTGCCTGCTAACACGAATAACACTCACTCGGTGAGGCACGTGAGTGGAAATCATGCCCCACAGAGCTGTGACTCAGGTCTGTACTCAGGAAAACTGAGGTAATGGCTATTAATATTTTATTTCATACATTACAGTGTTTGCAAAAGTAAACATGCTGTAGTTAAGGTTACCAGTGCTGCTGCTCCAACGTTACCCAGTGTTTCTTCATACCAGGCTTTTTTTCCACAGATGTTTTAGCCTAAAGGTGACTTTTTCAGAGCCTTAGAGTAAATGAATGAAACACAAGAATAAGACAATCGGGTGACCTGTTATTGTTGTAGAACCACGAGAACATCATGGAAAATGGTGGCAGGTGTCATTCTCTTTCTATTTGTTGTTTTCCTTTCACATTAAACCAGTTATCAGAAATGAAAAATAAATAAAATGTGGTTGAAAAATCTTAGAGCAACCTTACCAGCAGAAAAAAATGTGCAGGTCTTACCAAGTCTTAGTAGACCTGCTTTGGTGACAGGAAGTGGCATCTTCTTGAGTATCTGTGGTATGGCTAAAGTGGTGTCAGACCCATCTTCTGCCTCACATCTCCATAAGCTTCTAGCTATGAAGGAGTCACCAGTTTCAGGAAAAGGTTGTTGGTTGGCTCTGATGTGACTAGGTCCTGTCACAGTGTCCTGCATGCTCAATGAACCTAATGGGTTGGTTTTCTGATGGATACTGTGTCACAGCACTAGGAGTCTTTCAGAACTGAGTGTTATTTTCAGTACAGTTATTCCTCTTGCTGTTAAATGTATGTCTGTCTCAGTGACTCTTACTTGTAGTTCCCTTAGAAATAAGTGACTCAGATGAGAGAGATGAGCACCATGCTTTGTAGACGCTGCTTGGGCCCTGGCTGCTGGTCCCCAACTCCTTAAACTAGTGACTTAGAATGAGCTTCCCCATGTCCCTTCTCATCATCTCTGTTTGGAAGCAGAGCATCCTGGCTAAGTGTGGTTAGTTTCAGAGATAGATGCTGAGCAGATAACTGAGCTGCTGTCATTTCAACTTCAAGGCATTATGGCAGGAAAACCATTGCTAAGAAGAAGGGTGAGTGTTGCGCGCGCTCAACTGGCCAGGAAGAACGACGCTACAACAGGATCCTTCTGCACACATTTATTCAGTCCTGTTTCTTCTTGTTTATATCTCCCTTGTTTATATCTCCCTTGTTTTTATATCTCCCTTGTTTTTATATCTCCCTTGTTTTTATATCTCCCTTGTTTTTATATCTCCCTTGTTTTTATATCTCCCTTGTTTTTATATCTCCCCCGAACCCTGGGCCTCTCACTCCTTTTATACTCTCTCTCATCCACGCACTGCAGGCCACGCCACCTCACCAGTCACGAGGCTTCAGCTAATCAGGGCAGCAGGGGCAAATCTCCACCAAATTGGATTCACCTGTATCCTGGTACACCTGCGCAGCACTCAAGATGTTTGTGTCTTATATGAGGAAGTCAGGTGCAAGTCATATGACTTAGCTGCAGTCCCTGGCGCCTTTGGGACTGCCGCCACACCCGCTCCCCACAATTCCCCCTTTTTTCTTTTTTGGCAGAGAGAATGTCTGTAGATAGCCCCCCGCAACCATGCCCCTTACCCGTCCTTGGGTGACAAACAGCATTGGTTTGATCCCTGTCTTAGGTTGGTGACATGCCCAGGGAGTCTTATCACTGACTACCTCTCTATCATGCCAAGCCACACCTGGGGAGATTGTGTTTTGCTTGTGGCAGGTGCATCAAAAGGCCAGGATGTTAATTAACCTATGGCCAGATCTTAATTGCTGCAAGCAAGCCTCATGGGTGAAGGTAGAGGTCTGATCCCCAGTGTGCAAGCATAGGGGCCCTACACAAAACCATCCCTTAGGCTCATCACCCAGAGAGGTCTTGGCCAGATCCTGTGTCGTTTTTCCTGGGGGAAGGGAACTAGGACACTGAACCTTCATGCAATCAGACGTGCCTTCCACAGGATGCCAACAGCAAGCTATCCTCTGTGCAGTGCTTAGCCTCGCACCCCACGGCATAACGCAGCATAATTTCTTTTAGAGCGGCAAACCGAATCTGAGGAGATTGTCCCGCCTCCACTGCAGCAAAAGCCTATGCTACCATGGCGAAAGTGCGGGCCGCACACTCTGCACCTAACACATGTGCCAAACACAAAACACACACACACTATAACAAGCATACATCCCAGGGCTCTCACCCCCGCTCATCTTCCCTAAAGCAAGGGATAGATAGCCAGAGGGGCTATCTCTTTAAGGGGAATTCAGGGATCAAAAAGCGTGGAAAAATTTGAATGTCATGTCGAGCTGGTATCGGCTTCTGGAATACCGAAAGGATCTCTCATCTCGGCTCCATCCTTTGTGCTTGTGGGATCATCCACCACATCCACAGGGGCAACTGGATCAGGAGCCTCATTCTTGCAGCGTCTCACCAATCTCTCCGGCACCCAAAGAGGTTCCGTCTGGTCCTGTGGGAACACACAAACAGACCCTCTCGCCCACGTCAACACCTGATCTACTCGATCCCCAGGGGGGATGGACACAATACCTCGTGGTGATGAGACCATAACCTCAATCACCTGTGTGTCCATCTGGGGAGTCAATATGAGAGTCAAGTTTTCACTAGCTTCCCCCCTGTTGGGCAATGATTTCTGTGCCCTTATGGCAATCTGATTCACCTGCTTAAACACCTGCACTGGATATCCTGTCTGTTGTTGTGCAAATCGACCTTGATCAAGCAGCATATCTCTATCCCATGCAAATTCAGCTTGATCAGTGAAAATAGGACATCCCAGCAAGGAGAATCTATCCTCTTTCCAGACCTCCGGACAGAAGGTCTGCCCATAGATGGCTGCCGAGGAGGCATAGGGAGGGGGAGCAGAAGCTAATTCACCTCCTCCTCCGCCTCGACTCTTTTATTTTGTCCTTTCTGTCCACCTGATAACACTGTGTCTTTCTTTTTCCTTTTTCTTTTTAAGCCCTTCTCCTCTTCCGACATATTTTCTTGTTGCTCTATAAGGATTTTCTGACCTGTCTTGACTGCCTCTACACACAGTTTCAAACAGTAACAGAGTCCATATATCAGAACAAACAAGACCAAAACTATCAGACCTACCCACAAAGGGTCAATGGGAGAAAAAAGCATAACTACACAGCGAGGATCTCTTGATCACTACACTGAGGTTATCATACTTCCTTAATCTATCCTGAAACCAGGAACCTTAACTTGTCCCAAAGCCGGGAACCTTTAGTTACCTTGTACCTGCTTCCTGGCAACGTTATATTCGCCTCTATTTTATCGGAGGTCCTTCCCAAACTCCTGGGTTACTTTGTGCCTACTTCCTGGCAACTTTATGCTCACCTCTATTTTATCCGAGGTCCTTCCCAAACTCCTGGGGTCGCAAGTTTCACTCACCATGAACTTACCCTGCCGGCAACCACTGACTGCTGAAAGTTCTGAACTCGGTGGGGGAGTCGGTTCCCCGTACGGGCCACCAATTGTCACGCCCGCTCTCGACCAGCAAGAACGACGCGACCACCAGTCCTTCTAACAGCAGTTTATTCCGTCCTCATCTTTCTTCTTTCTCTTCATCAGTACCGTTCCCCAGCTGAAGAGTTCTGAATCCACGCCGGATCCTTCTCAACAGTCTGTTTCACGGGAACCTTTATTAACCCCTTCTTCCCCGTGATGCAGTTCTGAATCCTCCCTGTAGCAGGGGGTCTTCGCTCATGCCTGAAGATGTTTCTTTTCCCGGGTTTTCTCGTCCCAGGTCTTCTCGTCCCAGGTCTTCTCGTCCCGTCCCGGGTCTCAGCACCAACTGTTACCCGCGTTCGCCCAACAGGATCCTTCTGCACACATTTATTCAGTCCTGTTTCTTCTTGTTTATATCTCCCTTGTTTATATCTCCCTTGTTTTTATATCTCCCTTGTTTTTATATCTCCCTTGTTTTTATATCTCCCTTGTTTTTATATCTCCCTTGTTTTTATATCTCCCCCGAACCCTGGGCCTCTCACTCCTTTTATACTCTCTCTCATCCACGCACTGCAGGCCACGCCACCTCACCAGTCACGAGGCTTCAGCTAATCAGGGCAGCAGGGGCAAATCTCCACCAAATTGGATTCACCTGTATCCTGGTACACCTGCGCAGCACTCAAGATGTTTGTGTCTTATATGAGGAAGTCAGGTGCAAGTCATATGACTTAGCTGCAGTCCCTGGCGCCTTTGGGACTGCCGCCACACCCGCTCCCCACAGGTGAGATTGGCTGCCTTGGAGCTATTTGCACCCAAGCTGTCACTACCTCACCCAGATTTCCCAGAGCAGCCACTGGCTCTGTGTCGCAGCTGAATGATGGTCACCTCAGTTGTAATGTAGTTTTGCAGCTGGCCAGGATGGAAGGGCTATGTTATTGCTGCATATTTTTACTGTCTGAAAGGAAATGAAACAAGCAGGGCAGTGTGAGAGCATGAGTGCTGCTCACAGGCATGGTGGGGGGGGTGGGGCAGGGGGCATGAGTACTGCTCACATGCAGAGCAAGTGTGGTTCTGCGGCAAAGCCAAGTCAACCCATGAGCCCATGATTTAAGAGTGGGCCGGTGGATGTCTCTCTGTGTGTGTGTGTGTGTGTGTGTGTGTGTGTGTGTGTGTGCTGCTCATGTGTGCATATGCTCTCCAGTATCTGGAGCTGGTCTAGAGTTGAGTGCATGGAACTAGAAGGCCTGGGCTGCAGGGTAAGCTGCCCTCTCTCCAATCGAATTTCTGTTCACATTTCAGCGGACTGTCTCTTTCTGAAACTTTCTTATTTTAAGAACTAACTTCATTACTCACTTTAAAAAATGGGTGGCTATTTATGAGCAGAAGGCTGCCCTAAGCTGTTGTTACCAATCTTGACAATTTACCTGCCATTTAGAGTCAAAATGCCAAAGACTTGTGTTTCCCATACTGCCTCTCAACTAGGTAACCAAAAGAAGTGGGCTTGGTTAGCAGAAGCCTGCTGTGGGTCTCCTAGGGCATGTTCGCTCTCTTGTTGAAAAAGCCAGTGGTGTTGGTACAGTACCTGTTCACGTCTTTCATGCTGAACATGAACATGATGGCTGGAGCTGTGGTTCCCAGGTGGTAACCATGAGGTGCCAAGTATAAAGATGAAAGTGGGAAACCATGAAGGCCTAGAGTTCTGTCTCTGCTGGTGAGTCACTGAACCACAGGCCTCAGGTCCATGGGGTCAGCCTGTGCTGTATGGTGTGTCTTCTGTTGCTGCAGCTGAATACAAATGGGTCTGAGTATAACTGCTACCTGGGACTGGGGACAGGGGAGGAGGAAGAGATTCAGTGATTATTATTCACATGTTAACATGCCCAAAGGAGGAGAATCAAGGGAGCCATTCAGAGACAAGAGCTACAGCTAGTGCCTCACAGAACACACACCCTTCTTTGGGGGAGAATGAAAAATAAATATGGGGCTTGTAAGAGAAAAACTCAGTTAGAAGCATGAAGTCCTGAGGAGAAAATGTGTGTTTATTTTGTTTCTGGGAAGGTTTATTGCCTTTTAAAGGGCATGCCGTTAAGGTGAATGCTTTGAGGATGACCATCACTTTCTAGGACCACCCTGGAGAGCATTGGGCATCTTGTCCCTCAGTCTCCTGGAGCTGTGTTTGGTCTGTCTGTGGAGATGCCATCTGAAGTCAGGAGGCTTAGCTTCTGTTCTTAAAGCTCCCTTACTTATGAATCCCCAATGACCGGGCCATCCCCTGTCCCACACAGCCTCCTTGATGCAGACGATCCCTTCCAAATCAAGAACTATTCACTTTGCACGCTGAGATTTCTGAGCAGATAAGAACAACTCCAGCAGGCTAATCCTTTTAACAAAGGTGGTGATGTACACTGTGGCAGATGAATAGTTCTTTACAAGCAACAAAGAACAATCAGTGAATTCATTCATTTAATTCATGATTTTTTCTGTTTATACTTTAAACAAACATGTCAGTTGTTTGCTTAGCTAACAAGCTCTGCCTTCATTATAAGCCATTAGTGGCTAGTAATCATTGAAGCTGTGTTTGGATTTTAGAAACACAATAAGCCTAATTAATTCCACCCTCCGTAATTTGGAACTTGTAGTGACTGACACTGTCTAGGTTGAAATGTATGTCTCTGCCCTCTCTGTGAATCATTTGCAAGTCTTTTCATGGCTCATAAACTAAGGTGCTAGAACTTATGAAAACTAAGATGCCCAAATGCCCACAAAGGATGAGGTGACAAACTTAAACTAGTGCCAGAGGAGGGCCCTCAAAGAGACCTGAATCTCCACTTTCAATGAGGAGAGGAATGTATCTCTCTTTTCTCTATTTCCTCTTTAACTTTATATTTAATTGCTATATTAAAAGTATGTGTGTCCATGAAACTCAGGAAGAAGGAAGACCAAAATGTGGATATTTTGTTCCTTCTTAGAATGGGGAACAAAATACCTATGGAAGGAGTTACGGAGACAAAGTTTGGAGCTAAGATGAAAGGATGGACCATCCAGAGACTGCCCCACCCGGGGATCCATCCCATAAACATCCAGCAAACCCAGACACTATTGCATATGCCAGCAAGATTTTGCTGACAGGACCCTGATATAGCTGTCTCTTATGAGGCTATGCCAGTGCCTGGCAAATACAGAAGTAGATGCTCACAATCATCTATTGGATGGAACACAGGGCCCCTAAAGAAGGAGCTAGAGAAAGTACCCAAGGAGCTAAAGAGGTCGGCAACCCTATAGGAGGAACAACAATATGAACTAACTAGTACCCCCCCCCCCCCCGCCCCAGAAGTGTGTCTCTAGTTGCATATGTAGCAGAGGATGGCCTAGTTGACCATCAATGGGAGGAGAGGCCCTTGGTCTTTTGAAGATCATATGCAGGGAAATGCCAGGGCCAGGAAGTGGGAGTGGGTGGGTTGGGGAGCAGGGTGTGTATGTGTGTAGGGGGAGGGTATAGGGGACTTTCAGGATAGCATTTGAAATGTAAATGAAGAAAATATCCAATAAAAAAAGTCTGTGTATCAAGCATGGGATATGAGGTATCTATACATATGCACTGTGCAATGTTTAAATCAGGTGGGACGTTCTGATAAAAGCACCATCTTCCAGCAATGACCATCATCACCACCACCACCACAACCATCATCATCATCTCCATCATTACCACCACCAGCAACAACACTGCTACCAACTCCCAACTGTCAAGGGATTTCAGAGCATCTTCTCTGTCTTTTTGTGAGTTTCATTTCTGCCAAATTACAGAGCTGACCATCACACCTCCTCCCCAGTAGCTTCCTGCTTCCTGGCAGTGTGACTCTGGCAAAGGGAAACTTGAACTTCCTTTTACCTCAGCATCTTGTGTCCAGAATTCTCTGTCAGACATCAGTGCTTCTTTTGTATTCAGGCGTGTTGCTGTACAGGCTGGCCTTTCTGATTCAAATATGCCTTTGCCAGCCCCTACAGGGCAACTGGGTGCATTTCACACCAGAACTCCCAAAGTCTCAGAGTCTATTGTGTCTTAAGTTTGCATCTACAACTCTCTGGCCATATGTCTGCTATTTGGGGGGAACCCCCTAGCCTATTTTTCTAGATGGAGATCTTAGGGAGGCTTGACTTGTAGATCCAGCGAATCCATTTCAAAGGAAACCATAATCAAGCTGTTCTTATTAAAGGTGGGTCCAGACTGTCCAGACTTGTCTCCTCATGAGGCAGTTTCCAGGCTTCCATGTAATATAACCATAGATAACAGACTCTCGTATGCAGTGTGTTTCATAGTTCAGTTCTTGGCCCACTATTGTATTGCTGTCTCGGGACAAAGCAAAGCATGCATAATTGTGTTAAATAAAGACATGTCCTGTGTCATGGTGGAAGTTCACTTGATTAGCTCTATAGGAACAAACATATTCACTCTTGTTGAGAGGTGAGGAAGTAGAGAGAATTATGTTTTGTCATCTGTGTGCTTCAGTGGATGCTAATTGAAATGTACTTTTCAGGAAAGTTCTCTAGGTCCAGCAGGAAACATACAGCTTTCTGCACCAGTGTAATTAAAGACAGGTCAAGACACACATTGCAAAACAGTCAATATTTGCTTTTATGGTACATTTGGTTGTGTCTCTGAAATACTAGAAACAGAGTGGCCTGTATGCCAATAACAAAAAAAAAAAAAAAAAAAAAAAGGAAAGAAAGAAAGAAGGAAGGAAGGAAGGAAGGAAGGAAGGAAAGAAGGAAAGAAAGAAAGAAAGAAAGAAAGAAAGAAAGAAAGAAAGGAAAGAAGAAAGGAAGGAAGGGAGAGAAGAAAAGAAAAGAAAAGAAAAGAAAAGAAAAGAAAAGAAAGAGAAATATATATCTGCTTTCATCTTTGAGAATCCAGAAACCACTAGCAGCTCATGTTCTTTAAGAAGTTGGGAAACTCAATCAAATACTGATTTTTCCTGCCTTAATTCTTTAGCATTTAAACACAAAATACCCAAATGCAGTTTCATTGAACTTTCAGAAGAGCAAAGACACCCTTGTCTGCTTCTTAAGGAAAGACAGTCTCAGCAAGGTGTATCCAGCCCCCCATAGTGGAGTCTTAACTCTGCATGGGTGGTTGCTTGAGAGGTAAAGTCTAGGCCATAGTCTCTGTGTGTATATGTAGTACTGTTTGGTGGGACAGACATAAAGTGCCTGCCACTCACCAATCCCTTCAGCACCTGAGAAGCTGCTGGTTTGCTGTTGGACACGGCCTTCCAAAGCCAGGTGAGGTGGTCTTGGCACTGGTGTTGGCAGCTACTTATTCTCAGCAACACTGAGCCCAACAACGAAATGACAACACTGTCTCATCCCCAAAGACTCATTTCTTTCCCAGACTCACTAGGAAGCCTCTCTCCTGTCACCAGTGCATCTGCTTTAGAGCCTGACCCTGTCTCCCACAAGCACTGACCACAATCCCTAGTGGGACCTAGGTGTGGGCCATTTAGACAACTTAAGTGTCAAACCTGGGACTATGAGCTTGGAGAGCCGATAACCTTGGCCTAATGTTTTTGTTTTTGTTTTTGTTGTTGTTGTTGTTGTTTGTTTGTTTAGATAGGTTTAATTTGAATTTGTTGTTGTTGTTGTCTTTTTTGACAGTTTCAGTATAGCCCAGTATAACCTTGAACCTTGAGATGATCCTTCTGCTACCGCATCTTAAGTGCTGGTATTCAAGGTGTGTAGCACTATGTTAGTCAGGATTCTGTAGAGAACAAAACCAGTCAAGTTGTGTGCTACTTAGTTTTGCCAACTTCACACAAGCTTAGATCCACCTGGGAGAAGGGACTCTCATCTGAAGAACTGCCTTCATCAGAGTGGCCTGCAGGCTGGTTTGTGGGGCATTTTCTCGACCACTAATTGTAGAGGAGGACTCAACCTGGGCTGCTTGAAAGATCAGTCAAGCAAGCCTGTAAGCAACATTTTTTCTATAGTCTCTGCTTCAGTTCCCACGTTCAGGTTCCTGCCTCCTGACATAGAAGTATGAGATAAATGAAATAAAACCCCTTCTTAGCAAGTCAGTTTTGACCAGTGTGTTATCACAGCAAGGAGAAGCTAACTGGGATAAACTGACTGCTACCACCCCAGCCACCATGCCTGACTGGCTTACTCTGTTTAACATACAGTGTGTTCTTCCCTCCAATGTCTGCTTCCCAGTTTGCCTCTGCTACTTCTAAAGTCTCCTGCTGCTTCTTGCAGCTTAGGAGACTTGCCCCTGCTCTCGGTTCTTGTTGCCTGCCTACCATCTCCTCCCCTTTCTCCTCCTCCATATCCTTGGTTTTCGGTTTTGTTTTTCTGTTTAATTTTGTGTTATCTACTTCCTCCCTCCTTCATTTCCTTATCCCTGGTCCTCCATTTACCCTCATTTTGCTATCTTGACTTCTTTAGCACATTTAGTTTATGATTGTTCCACTCTGCCCCACCCCCACAAATATCCATCTGTAGTTAAAATAGGTGTGTGGCCCTTCCAGGGCCTTTGGAGCCATGTACCAGAAGCTGGCCTCACCTGTTTCTCTAAGGAGAACACAGGGCATAGTTGTAGAGTAGTATCTCTCCCTCTCTTCTTCCCTTCTTCCCGGGAAGACACTAAAGCATTGCTGATCCAAAGGCCTGTTTTATCGGGCCAGTTCTGGCTGTGATGTAGTCACAGGGGACAAAGATCCTAAGGCACGGATGGTGTTTTTATTTCCATGACTCTGCTGATAAAACACTGAGAAACCTGAGGTCATCATACCAGGGGCTTGAGCTGCACAGAAAAGCCAGGAGCCTAGCAGCTACAGCTAAGCCCAGGGAGTCTGGCAGAGTAGACCAGAATGAGCTTCAGTCAGTACTGGGTTGGGCTGCATCGCCTGCTCACTGAGAGCTAGTGACCTTGCTTGCCAACCTGGAGAGCAGAACTCTGTGCACTTTACCTTCAACATCTGTAAATTGAGGCAATAACCACCTTTTCTACGGTTAGGGTAGAGCGAGTGTAGGAGGAGCTCAGTGTGAGGTGTGTCCTTAGTGTGCCAGCAGGGTGTGTCCTTAGGAAAGGGGAGCAGGAAGCCATGCTGGGCTGAGGAAACTGCTGCTCAAGTAGCGCTTGGTTTGATCACCACATGAAAACGCAGCAGGAGAGCCATGTGAGTAACCCCAGTGCTCAGGGGGCAGAGGCAGGAGGATCCCTGGAGCCTAGAGAACCAGTTAGTGAGTCTCAGGTAATGAAAGAGACTGTCTCCAAGTATGAGGTGGACAGCTCCTAAGGAACACCCAGCGTTTCTCTCTGACTTCCACACATGCACACTGTATTGATAAACGGTAAAGCTTGGAGCTCGGGGGCAGTCCTCAGTTCCTCTGCCATTGTCATAGTGGCCATTTGAGCCAATATGCATCCAGATAAATGAATAATTAAATGTACTGGGCTGGTGAGTTACAGCAGGTAAAGTCACTTGCTGGAAGGAGAGGACCTGACTCTGTAAGCTGATACATTGTCTTCTGACCTTCACACTTGTACCATCACACACACACACACACACACACACACACACACACAGAGAGGAGGGTGGGGCAGCAACTAGCAATAACAATAGCCTTTTCTGCTAAACCTATGTTTCCTGAAACACTCGTTGGATGTAACAATTTTCTCTCAAGCTGTTGAGAACTATGTTAAGGGTAGTTTCACAGGCTAGAAGGAGACCCTGGACACATGACACATATGTAGGAGGTGTGCAGTTCAGTCTCCATGTGATCCCCCCAACAACTGGAGCAGGGGCTCTCCCTAAAGCTGTAGCCTTACTGTGGTATCCCTTCCCCAACAGGGCTGCCTTGTCTGGCCTCAATGAGACAAAATCTGCCTAATCTAGCAGAGACTTGATGTTGGGAGGGGGAGCTCAGGGGACCCCACTCTCTCAGAGAAGAAGGGGATGGGATATGGGGGAAGGATTCTGAGAGAGGGGTTTGGAGGGGGCAGCATTTGGGATGTATATCAATCAATAAATAAATATTAAAAAAAGAAAAGGAAAAAAAAAACCTGATCATCTCCCCCACACACTTTTAAGACTCATCTGCTACAGTGCATCACAGATGAGGAAGATGGAAAGTGGCCGTTCCCTGTTGAGTAGTCACAGAGGTAGAGGGGGTAAGAATGGCCAGCATTTCTAGGCCATCCTTTGTGGCCTTTGAGGTGACAGATACATTCCTTACATTAGACCACAGTCAACAAAGAGGGACTGAAGGGTCTGACTCCAGGGACAGGAACTGATGGTAAGTGCACTTATGGGCATTGCTGGGCAGGCAACTTATGGAGGAAGAAGGAAGCAGGTGCGAATTGGGGGGGGGGGGGACGGGACACAGGACTTCCTCTTGAGATTACTCCAACCCAGCCCCCTATGCCCATTTACTGCAGTTGTCCAAACCATGTCAGCTATTAAACCACACCAGAGAAGGTTGCTTTTATGTGATTGACTCTAAGGTCTTTGGAATCATCCAGGTGGATACTAGCGAAAGGAGGGCTCCTTTCTCCTTCCAAGTTCTCTCTTTCTCTAAGCATATTGATGGTGGACGCCATTTGTTGTTGAAATTTAGAAAAATATTAAGTTCACAAGAAATTCAAGCTTGGTAAATATGTCTCCATGACACCTCTGCAAAAGTGTACTTGACCACTCCTCATCCCATCTCCCTCACCTCCAATCCTCACAACTCCCTCCCCACCTTCCACCCAAGACCCAGGATCTGCTGCTCCTGGAAACTCCCAATCTCTCTTTCTGTCCACTCAGCCTGTGGTGACCTGGTGCTGAGGCTTTTGGGCTCAGCTGCTAAATCAATCTCTCTCTCTCTCTCTCTCTCTCTCTCTCTCTCTCTCTCTCTCTCTCTCTCTCTCTCTCCCTCTCTCTCCCTCTCTCTTTCCCTCCCTCTCCCCCTCTCCCCCCCTCTCCCCCTCTCCCCCTCTCTCCCCCTCTCCCCCTCTCCAGCAGGATGGGGCCATGCTGGTCAGGCCTCCCTGGAAAAAAAGCAGAAATAAATCAAACACTAGCTCCTACTTAAGATCTGATGAAATTCTCCATTTCCTTTCCAAATTGAATTCCTCCCTCAGGAAGGGAGCAGCTTCTGGGAGTCACAAAGGCCTCCTTCCTTCTCTGCTGGAGGCATGTTTTAAATTAATGGACACAACACTCTAATCTGGCTGGGTGGGTCGCATTAAGGAGCAGTAGAGGGACAGTTTTCAGGCTGGGCGTGATACAAGCTTCAGGCATCTAGTACACTTGTCCTCTGCAGAGGAGTGGCCAGCCTCCACCATGCTGGGAAAGTGAGGAGCATAGATCTGCTGAGGCTCTCAGCAGCCCAGGCCTGCCTATTTCACACACACACACACACACACACACACACACACACACACACACACACACACACCTATAGCACAGAGCATGTGGCAGAGAATTCAAGAGAGGGGCTGTTACTTTGAGATTTAAAATGGCAATCCTGCATAACTCTCATCTGGAAAAACAATACATTCAATGACTTATGGTTTAAGAAAGCAAAACAATAACAACAAAATCTTTGCTCTTAGTGTGAAGATGTTAGCAATGTGATTATCTTCCTTGAGGTAGGTGATCCCTCTTCCAGGGCATAAGAATTCCAGGGGTTTTGACAGAAGGGAAGCCTGAGCCGATTGCTTGGGTCTGAGAATACAGGATTGGACTGTGCACCTGTGAGTGGGCCTTGCATACCAAACCAAGGTCATGGTAGCCTAGACATTCTAAAAGCTCTCTGTTGTGGGGTGCTGTCTATGCTAAGGGACCTACTAGCAAAGGGACATTGACTGTTGATCCTCAAAGTGGACTGAGGTGTGTTGTTTTCTTTACTAGCTACTGAGGAAAACGATGCTTTAAAACGTCTATGTACCTTGAGTAAGTGATTCTGACATTCAGAGTCAGAAAGAGGGAAGGAAAGTTGTCGTTATCCCTTATGTCCCAAGTTTGCTTAACACCCTTGAGGGTAGTCACTGAAAGCTTGAAAGCAGGGTCGGTCCCACATGGACATTGGCTACCGGGAGAGCTCTGAGTGATAACAGAGTTATTGTATCATGTGTGACAACCTATCTTCACACTTCCTTCTTCCCCACAGAACAGTAGGAAATTGGTTACTGTTGACTGGGAAGAAAGGGCTGAGGGTAGGAAATGGGAACTTTAGACAGATCTCTATAGATCTGTCCTTAGTACATCCCAGAGGCACCCCCAGTTCAGGAAGGTGAGGAGAGAAGTCTGGTGGAGATGACTGTTCATGGGAAACAAACTGGAAGATGGAAAATGAAGCTCACTCCCCACCAGCCACTCATGTGAATTCTTCCATCTCTTCTGGAATAGTCATTCACATGGGCCCCCATTGGAACAAAGCAGTGGACCCCAGTCAGGGGCAGTCCCTCTACAAGTCCACACATCCCCTTTTGAACCTTCCTGGCTTGAGACAGAGTCAGCTGTCTGATCTCTGCCCACATGGCCATGGCTGTCACAGTGGCCACTGGACCCTTTCCAGAGATGAGCCTGCTCATACAGTCTGAAGTTACTCTGTTTTGTTTTAGCTAACGGGTGCACTGCTGCCAGCAGTATGTCTGGAATGTTATTTACTTGTGCATTTCTGTGGCTTTTCGTGTAGCATCACACTTGGTGGAGCCAGGGGTCATTCATTTGAGAATGCCAGGCTGTGCCACTTTTGTCTTTCTTGGTAAGGTAAAGGGGAGGCTGGCTCCTGTGCTGGGAGGTTCCCTCCCTCCCTGCCTGCCTTCTTACATTTTTGTCTGAGCTGGTAATCTGTTTGACTCTTGGTGCCTGTTGTACCGCACCCCTTTTTCCTCAGTGCCTCAACTCTGCTTTTAATATGTGGGGTTTCTGTGGGCTTTCCGGAAAGCCTGGCAGATGCTTTTTCATTTGCGTGCCTGCCCTGTTATTACTTCACATGAAAGCTGTCTATTTTGGCAGTCCTGACTCCTGCGATTGCAATTTAGCTCTCTGAGCTGAATGGGTGATATTGTGCAAGGGAAATATAGGTGGGGGTTTTCTCTAATGGGGGCTGTGGGGGCGGACCAAAAATCTGCATGCTGCTGTCTTGGCTTGTGCAGAGCTGACATGATGGCAAACAAATAGGTTTTGAAAGAAGGAGCTCAATCCTTAGTTTGGGAGTTCTCACAACTCGCTTGCTTTAATTGATAGATTTGTTTTTAAAGAACAAATTCTTCATTAGGAAGGACATAAACAAGTTCTAGATAAATGCTAAAGGCTGAAGGTGGAAGCAAAGCGAAGATCCTGTCTGTCTGTCTGTCCTTTCTGACAGCCGCTTCCTCCCACATCATCTCTGCAGTTTTAATCATGGTATTTGGAGTCACAGAAGAAACTATGGAAACTGAGATTAGATGAGTTGGTATCTGGTGCCAACCCTTAGGCCATTTGCACCCCTGGGACGGATAGTGTCCACCTTTCACTCTCGGGGTCCCTGGTCACATGCGTCTGTAAGGGCTTGCAGCTTACATGGAGAGTTTTTGTTTACAGGCACAGGGCTCTTCTCCGGGCTACCCCAGAGTCTCCCCTTTGAGTGTTAACTCCACAGTCAGCTCTAGTGTGAAATGGAAGATTTGGGGTTCTATTCTTTTCAGCTTTTCCTGGCCTTCCAAGTGAATTCCTGATTTGCCTGTGAGCTACTAGAATTTTTGGCTGAACAACTTCTTTGATCATTCTCGTGACAGCATGGACTTTGCATTCTCACACCTGTTCTTCTTTTACAGTCCAGATTTCATAGTAAACGTTTCCATTGCCTTGTAATTTTTTCAGTATAAAACTTAGTACAGGTTACTTATTACAGGTAATAGCAGCTTGATGACGAAGACAACTGCTGGCAGAAACAGCAACCTGAGCAGCTGCCAGAAACGTAAACTGCCACTTGGTTTAGGTTTAAAAGCATCGCAGCCGCATCTATCCATCATGATCCGGCATGCACACAGTAATAACAGACTCTGTGGGCTAAGAAAGCCGCCCCACTGAGTAGCCACAGGGACAGGTGCTAACAAGACTCCACGTGTTTTCTCTCCCATTATATGCAGCCCACACATCATCTTCCTCTCTCAGAGCACCTTAACAGGCACGAGCCATCTCTGTGGGACCCGTCTTTGCCATGAAATTGCTCACTCCTGGTTTGGCCTAGCCATTGGGGCCCGAGACTGGACAGAGGAGTGGCTCAGTGAAGGATTTGCCACGCATTTGGAAGATATATTTTGGGCTGAGGCACAGCAGGTGGGTTCAAAGAATTTCCTTACTCAGAATCAAGTTCTGTTCTCTTTCTTTCTTTCTTTCTTTCATTCATTCATTCATTCATTCATTCATTCTTCATTCACTGATTATATGCTGTGTGTACTAAGCACTATGTTTGCTGAATAAATCACTGTAAAAAGTGTTATTAGACGCGTTCTCACGCCCGGCCAGGAAGAACACCACAGACCAGAATCTTCTGCGGCAAAGCTTTATTGCTTACATCTTCAGGAGCAGGAGTGCAAGAAGCAAGAGCGAGCGAGCAAACGAAACCCCGTCCCTATTAAGGAGAATTCTCCTTCGCCTAGGACGTGTCACTCCCTGATTGGCTGCAGCCCATCGGCCGAGTTGACGTCACGGGGAAGGCAGAGCACATGGAGTAGAGAACCACCCTCGGCATATGCGCAGATTATTTGTTTACCACTTAGAACACAGCTGTCAGCGCCATCTTGTAACGGCGAATGTGGGCGCGGCTCCCAACATCTCCCCCTTTCCTTTTAATAAGAGCAAATAGGCCACCCATATTAATGAGAGTGGAGATAGAGGTCAAATCCCCAGTGTGTAGGTAAAGGAGCCATGTACAGGATTAGCTCTTAGGCTCACAGGCTTTTACCCAGAGCAACCCTGACCTGCTCCCGTGTCGTTTTGCCTGGGGGAAGGGAACTAGGACACTGAACCTTCATGAAAGATGACATGTCTCCCTAGAATAGGCTCATATATGCCGCAGAGCCTTTCCATTGCAGTGCTTAGCCGTGCAACTCTCTCGGGCTGCTGAAGCACACTCACTCTATCCCGTGCAATGAGTCTAGCCTCGTGAGATGTAAGAGCTGAGTGGCCAGCGACCTATTGCCTAAGCATAGATAACCATATATCAGGGGGAGCTCCATGTTCTAGTCCTGCAAGCGCCTGGGCAATAACCACCTTGTCTCTCCTAGTTTAGGCCTTAAGCTTACAGACCAATCAAAGAAGCAACACTAATCCACAGCAAAGTGTATCTCCAAATAATATTAATCCCACCCATTTTTTAAAGAAGGAAAATGCTGAGGAGATCCAATTGGGTAATCCTTTGGTCAGCGACAGGTCCAAGCGCGTGGAGTTGACCTGAAGTCTCAATTCCCGAAGGATCTGTTCAAATTCAGCCATCCAATTCTGTAACATATACTGAAAAAGACTTTTTGACAATTTAGCTGCCCTAGTAAATTTAACATACTGAATGGAAATAACACACAATCCCGGAAACTTTTGTTCACAACCCTGCTGAGTTATTTGTCATAATACATCTAGTTGTATCTGGACAAGATCTATGAGTTGATTAACCAGCATGAGACCTCTCTGTATCTTGACATTAGCTGAGGCCTGTTCATCTATGACTGTAGTCACTGAGGCTGACAAAGTGTTAATGGTGTCAGTTGTCTGGACCTGTCCAGACAGAGCCAAGGCTGTCTGAATTAAGGCTAAACCCAGTTCCTAGTTAGTGGTAAAAAAGCAGGAGAATACTTGAGCATTATACATCACCGTCATTGGGAGTGGAAATGTCGACATTATCCCCCAACGCTGCTCTCTTTTTATTATTGACGCCCTGGACATCACCAAGACGAGGGACATTAGTATTCCCTTGGTCAGTCTGGATTTTTCGGGTGAGTCTTTCTTCATTCTGTGGGAAAACACAGATAGCTCCCCTGGATCTTATCAAAATAGGATCCGGGCCATACCATTTATTATCAAGAACATTTTTCCATTTAACCATCTCATTGGGCCTATCTGGCTCTGTACAATGACGTTCAGCCGCAGTATGGCCATGAGCATCAATATTTAAAAAATTGAGTGTAAAGAGTGCCATAGACACAGACACTCTTGGTGCTCGGGGTAAAATCTCTTCAAAAGTTCCCCTCTTCTGTTTTATAAGATAGGCTTTGAGGGTGCGATGCGCACGCTCAACAATACCCTGTCCTTGAGGGTTGTATGGAAGTCCAGTCAGGTGGGTTACATCCATCTGACGGCAGAACTGCTGAAATTTTTGAGACGTATAAGCTGGTCCATTATCAGTCTTTTCTTGTCAAGGAGAAACGACTGCGTAATGTTTCAGCCGTCACATGAAAATTGTTATGAAAATTTCTTGCAGCCTCTACCGGGGATGATAGGGCAGCAGCCACCACTTTAGTGGCCTTATCTGCCAAATCGTTTCCCAGAGCCATGGGGCCAGGTAGGCCTGAATGGGCTCTAACATGAGTAATATAAACAGGAGATCTTCTAGATAACAAAACTAATTGTATTTGCTGAAAAATATTGGCAACTCTACTGGAAGGCTTAATCACTCCAGCCACTTCTAAAAGATTTACTGCATTAACCACATAACAGGAATCTGACACAATATTAAGGGGTTCTAAAAAGGTTTTTAAAACTTCTAAGACCACTAAACATTCTACCACTTGAGGTGAATTTTCATTATATTGTTTGGATACCACTTTACCATTAGCCACATAGGCACCTATGCCAGTTTTTGATCCATCAGTATATACCACAATCCCATTTTTAAGTGGGTTTCTTACTGTTATTTGTGGAAAAACAACAGATTGATTTTGGGCAAACTGTAAGATTGGATGTTTTGGATAATGGTTATCTATTTTTCCTGAAAAGGAGGTAACTAAAACTGCCCAATCATTAGATGTGGCTGCCAAGGTTTGAACCTGTGCAGCGGTATAAGGTACAATTAAAAGATATGGACTTCGCCCAAAGTGGGTGATTGCTGCTTTTAGGCCTTTAAGGGCAAGCTGTGCAATTGCATCAGGATACCAATCTATTATTTTAGCTGGGGATACGTTTGGATGGATCCACAACAATGGCCCATTCTGCCACAAAACTGCAGTTGGCAATTGTGCTGTCTTAAAGACACACAAACTGAAAGGTTGCGAATCCTCAATACGTTGTAATTGTGCATTCTGTAAGGCCTTTTCCACTTTTTGTAAGGCCTGGTTAGCAGCTAGAGTAAGAGTCCTAGGGGAGGAGATATGAGGATCTCCTTCTAAAATACTAAACAAAGGCCTTAACTCAGCGGAAGGAATCTTTAAAAAAGGTCTGAGCCAATTAATATCTCCCAACAGCTTTTGAAAATCATTTAAGGTATGGAGGTGATCTCTTCTTATCTCTACCTTTTGGGGCACAATCTTATCTGGGGACACCACAGAGCCCAAGAATTGTCCTGTATCAGAAATTTGGACCTTTTCTGTGGCTATCTGTAAACCCCACTGACTTAAAGTTTTAAGTAGAAAAGGATATGCCTTTTGTAGCATGGTAAGGTCTTTATGGCACAGGAGGATGTCATCCATGTAAAGGAGCAAAATTAAAGAGGGGAATTGTTCCCTCACTGGCAAAAGAGCTTCTTGTACATAAAGTTGACACATAGTAGGACTATTGGACATTCCCTGTGGTAAGACCTTCCATTGATACCTCTTATCAGGTTCCATGTGATTAATAGAGGGGATGGTAAAGGCAAATCTGGGCCTATCCCTTGGACACAAAGGTATAGAAAAGAAACAATCTTTAATATCTATAATAATTAAATTCCAGCCACGTGGTAAGGCGGAAAGTACAGGGAGACCCCTCTGTACTGGGCCAAATAAGTTCATTTGCTCATTAATGGCTCTGAGGTCATGGAGCAGTCTCCACTTTCCTGACTTTTTCTTAATTACAAAAATTGGAGTATTCCAAGGTGAGGTAGAGGGTTCAATATGGCCTAATTTTAATTGTTCCTCTACCAGTTGAATCACAGCTTCTAGTTTTTCAGAGGATAGGTGCCATTGAGGAACCCACACTGGGTCCCCTGTTTTCCATGGTATGGGTCGTGCTGCCCCAATGGCCGCTAAGGAAAACCCAGACCCTGTCTGTCTTGGTTTCCATTAGGTGAGATGGGCTCTATCCTTCCCTGTTCTTGATGTCCTAACCCTTTTCCTTCTTTATAACCCATCTTTGCCATGATATTTTTTGCTTTAGTTGAATACCCTCCCGATGGGGCGTTTTCATTGGACAAAATAAGGCCCAAATGCTGCATAATATCCCTTCCCCAGAGGTTAACCGGGAGTGGGAGCACATAAGGTATGAATTTCCCTTGCTGTCCTTCAGAGGATTCCCACGTCAAGGCAACGGAGCTTATAGTGGGACATGATTGATATCCTAGGCCCTGTAATGAATGAGATGACTCTGTGGTGGGCCATGCTTTGGGCCACCAATGTGTAGAAATTATACTTTTATCTGCTCCGGTATCAAGGATGCCTTCAAACTCTTTTCCGTTGATCTTAAGGCGGAGCTTAGGTCTATCATTTAAAGATACAACCAAATAGGCAGAATCATTTCCTGAGGAGCCCATTTTCTTTATCTCAGGTCCTGCAAATTTCTCCCTGGTATTATCAGGGAGGAGCAGCAGCTGAGCTATCCTATCTCCTTTACTAATAGAAAAAACGCCTTTAGGGCTTGAGCACAGGACCTGTATTTCAGGGGAATGTTGACAATCCATAACTCCAGGGTGGACTACTAAGCCCTGCAAGGTGAGTGAACCCCGGCCGAGAATAAGGCCCATGGTTCCCGGGAGCAAGGATGGTATAGGCTCCACTGGCACCGGCTGAATACTCATTTGAGGCATTAATAGGAAGTCGGAGGCGGCACGCAGGTCCACCCTTGTGGGTCTTCCTGGGTCGCCTCTCTGACTGCTTCCTGGGTCCTGACAAACCGGTTCCCATATCTTTGAGGGCCCTGGGACCGAGGGCCCGATGACCCGTTTTTTGGCACATCAGTTGATTGACTATCAGGTAGGGGAAGAATTCTGCCCTTTATATCCCTCACAGAGCGACATGGTCAGCTCTATGATAACCCTTGCCACACTTAGAGCAAAGAGTGAGAGTCCCTCCCTGTTTATCTGGAGCTCTGCAATCTTTCTTAAAATGCCCAGGCTTTCCGCAATTAAAACATGTCCTCTGATTATTTCTGCTCATGGAGCGGTTCTGAGATTGGAGGATGGCGGCCGCTAAGCCTGCATTGGTGAGAGGTCCCCCAAGCTCTCGACAGACCCTGAGCCAGTCTTGTAAGCCTTTGTTCTTTCTTGGGGCTATGGCCGCTCGGCACTCCTTTGTGGCTTGCTCATAGATTAGCTGTTCTATCAGAGGCGCAGCTTGCTCTGACTCTCCAAAAATACGCTCTGCTGCCTCTGTCATTCTGGCCACAAAATCTGAGAAGGATTCCTGAGGTCCCTGGATTATCTTTGTTAACTGCCCAGTGGTTTCACCTGCTCGAGAGAGCGCCTTCCAGGCCCTAATAGCCGTGGAAGAAATCTGGGCATAAGCTCCCCAATGGTAGTTTGTCTGATCAGCAGAATAAGCTCCCTGACCCGTTAACAAGTCAAAAGTCCAATCTCTCTGCTCTGGAGTCAAAGCAGCTGCGTTTGCTCGGGCCTGCGCTTGTGCAGCTTCGTGCCAAAGCGCTCTCCATTCCATATATTTGCCCATACTAGGGAGAGCGGCTTTTACAACCGTTTGCCAGTCGGCAGGAGTTAGTGCCATGCCGGCGAGCCTGTCTAACTGCACCAAGGTAAAATTAGCATTGGTTCCGTATTTACGGACCGACTCGGCGAGTTCTTTAATTTGTAAGTATTCTACCGGAGCGTGGACACGCCCACCCTCGGCTCCTTCAAAGACTGGAAATGCCTGTTGTATTTTCCTTTGTTCCTCTCTGGGAATGAATGAGTCTGCGCACTGCCTCTCTGCGCACTGCCTCTCTGCGCACTGCCTCTCTGCGCATCTCTCTGCGCACTGCCTCTCTGCGCATTGCTGACGCACTACGCAGGGCGGGGGCTCCGCATAGGGCGGACCTTGAAACTGACTGCCCTGAGGCCAATCAGCAAACTGGCCTTCGCCAGCCGCTTTTGGCTTCCTTAACTGATTAGCTAGCACTTTACCTGGCTGGTACCCTTTTTTCTCATAATGAGCTGCTTCTTCCTCCCAGTCTGTTTCTTCAGAGGAGAATTCTTCATCTGCTTCAGAGCTACTAAGAGCTGGCTCCCCGAGCCCATCCAGCGATGAGCACAGGCTCCTTTTCCTAGAGACCTCCGCTAATTGATCTTTCTTCTTTTCCCTTTTTCCTCTTTTTCTTCTAATCTCTCTCCAGGTATTCCTACCTAACCTTAACTTTTCCTCAGGTTCAAGACCCGTGGAAAGGCCTGTACGCTTATTTTGTGTACCATATTTTCTCTTTGCTCCTACTCTCTCTCCCCGCTTTACTTCTGATAGCTTGTCCTGAATTTCCTCTAGAATTTTCAGCCCTATCTTAATCACTTGATAACATGTGAAAAGGAACAAAAGGGCTCCTAACACCAGAAAAAATTCAAGGCCAAACATATTCCACTTTACTTCTGATAGACTGTCTTGAATTTCCTTAGAAAGTTCAAGATCAGACTTACCTCGTAAAGCTGTACTCACTGGTACTCTCGTTCCCCAGCTGAAAAGTTCTGAATTCATACAGTTGAATCCTTCTTAACAGTCTGCTTTACGGGAACCTTTATTACCGCGACCCGCAGTTCTGGTTCTGGAATGAGGGATCTTCCTTGCGCCAGTCCCGAGTTTTTTCTCGTCCCGGAATTCGGCACCAATTGTTATTAGACGCGTTCTCACGCCCGGCCAGGAAGAACACCACAGACCAGAATCTTCTGCGGCAAAGCTTTATTGCTTACATCTTCAGGAGCAGGAGTGCAAGAAGCAAGAGCGAGCGAGCAAACGAAACCCCGTCCCTATTAAGGAGAATTCTCCTTCGCCTAGGACGTGTCACTCCCTGATTGGCTGCAGCCCATCGGCCGAGTTGACGTCACGGGGAAGGCAGAGCACATGGAGTAGAGAACCACCCTCGGCATATGCGCAGATTATTTGTTTACCACTTAGAACACAGCTGTCAGCGCCATCTTGTAACGGCGAATGTGGGCGCGGCTCCCAACAAAAAAGTCTCTTCCCTTCAAGTTCACAATCTAGACATGGAGGGAACAGACAACAAAAGAAATAGCAATGTGATAAGTACTGTGAGGAGAGGGGGGGCCTCACACAGAGTGAGGGGAGCTCACACAGAGTGGGGGGGAGCTCACACAGAGTGTGGGGGGGAGTTCACACAGAGTGAGGGGGAGCTCACACAGAGTGGGGGGGAGCTCACACAGAGTGGGGGGAGCTCACACAGAGTGAGGGGGAGCTCACACAGAGTGAGGGGGAGCTCACACAGAGTGGGGGGAGCTCACACAGAGTGGGGGGGAGCTCACACAGAGTGGGGGGAGCTCACACAGAGTGAGGGGGAGCTCACACAGAGTGGGGGGAGCTCATACAGAGTGGAGGGAGCTCACACAGTGGGGGAGCTCACACAGAGTGGGGGGGAGCTCACACAGAGTGAGGGGGAGCTCACACAGAGAGGGGGGGGGAGCTCACACAGAGTGAGGGGGAGCTCACAGAGTCGGGGGGAGCTCACACAGAGTGGTGTGATCTCACACAGTGGGGTGAGCTCACACAGAGTGGGAGTTAGCTCACACAGAGTGGGGGGGAGCTCACACAGAGTCGGGGGGAGCTCACACAGAGTGGGGGGGAGCTCACACAGAGTGGGGGGGGAGCTCACACAGAGTGGGGGGAGCTCACACAGAATGGGGTGAGCTCACACAGAGTGGGGGGGAGCTCACACAGAGTGGGGGGGAGCTCACACAGAGAGTGGGGGGAGCTAACACAGAGAGTGGGGGTGAGCTCACACAGAGTGGGGGTGAGCTCACACAGAGTGGGGGGAGCTCACACAGAGTGGGGGGAGCTCACACAGAGTGGGGGGAGCTCACACAGTGGGGTGAGCTCACACAGAGTGTGGGGGAGCTCACACAGAGTGTGGGGGGAGCTCACACAGAGTGGGGGGGGAGCTCACACAGAGTGGGGGGGGCTCACACAGAGTGGGGTGAGCTCACACAGAGTGGGGGGAGCTCACACAGAGTGGGGGGGAGCTCACACAGTTGGGTGAGCTCACACAGTGAGGGGGAGCTCACACAAAGTGGGGGGGAGCTCACACAGAGTGGGGGGGAGCTCACACAGAGAGTAGGGGGATCTCACACAGAGTGGGGTGAGCTCACACAGAGTGGGGGGGAGCTCACACAGAGTGGGGGGAGCTCACAAAGAGTGGGGGGAGCTCACACAGAGTGGAGGGAGCTCATACAGAGTGGTGTGATCTCACACAGTGGGGTGAGCTCACACAGAGTGGGAGTTAGCTCACACAGAGTGGGGGGGAGCTCACACAGAGTGGGGGGGGAGCTCACACAGAGAGTAGGGGGATCTCACACAGAATGGGGTGAGCTCACACAGAGTGGGGGGGAGCTCACACAGAGTGGGGGGGAGCTCACACAGTGGGGTGAGCTCACACAGAGTGGGGGGGAGCTCACACAGAGAGTGGGGGTGAGCTCACACAGAGTGGGGGGGTGAGCTCACACAGAGTGGGGGGGTGAGCTCACACAGAGTGGGGGGGAGCTCACACAGAGTGGGGGGGGAGCTCACACAGAGTGGGGGGGAGCTCACACAGAGTGGGGGGGAGCTCACACAGAGAGTAGGGGGATCTCACACAGAATGGGGTGAGCTCACACAGAGTGGGGGGGGGAGCTCACACAGAGTGGGGGGGAGCTCACACAGAGTGGGGGGAGCTCACACAGAGAGTAGGGGAATCTCACACAGAATGGGGTGAGCTCACACAGAGTGGGGGGAGCTCACACAGAGTGGGGGGGAGCTCACACAGTGGGATGAGCTCACACAGAGTGAGGGGGAGCTCACACAGAGTGGGGGGGAGCTCACACAGAGAGTAGGGGGATCTCACACAGAGTGGGATGAGCTCACACAGAGTGGGGGGAGCTCACACAGAGTGGGGGGGAGCTCACACAGAGAGTAGGGGGATCTCACACAGAGAGTAGGGGAATCTCACACAGAATGGGGTGAGCTCACACAGAGTGGGGGGAGCTCACACAGAGTGGGGGGAGCTCACACAGAGTGGGGGGGAGCTCACACAGTGGGATGAGCTCACACAGAGTGAGGGGGAGCTCACACAGAGTGGGGGGGAGCTCACACAGAGAGTAGGGGGATCTCACACAGAGTGGGGTGAGCTCACACAGAGTGGGGGGGAGCTCACACAGAGTAGGGGGAGCTCACACAGAGTGGGGGGAGCTCGCACAGAGTGGAGGGAGCTCACACAGAGTGGTGTGATCTCACACAGTGGGGTGAGCTCACACAGAGTGGGAGTTAGCTCACACAGAGTGGGGGGGGAGCTCACACAGAGAGTAGGGGGATCTCACACAGAATGGGGTGAGCTCACACAGAGTGGGGGGGAGCTCACACAGAGTGGGGGGAGCTCACACAGTGGGGTGAGCTCACACAGAGTGAGGGGGAGCTCACACAGAGTGGGGGGGAGCTCACACAGAGTGAGGGGGAGCTCACAAAGAGTGCGGGGGGGGGAGCTCACACAGAGTGGGGGGAGCTCACACAGAGTGGGGGGAGCTCACACAGAGAGTATGGGTATCTCACACAGAGTGGGGGGAGCTCACACAGAGAGTAGGGGATCTCACACAGAGTGCGGGGAGCTCACACAGAGAATGGGGGTATCTCACACAGAGTGAGATGAGCTCACACAGTGGGGGGAGCTCATACAGAGTGGGGGGTAAGCTCATACAGAGTGGGGGGAACTCATACAGAGTGTGTTGGGAGCTCACACAGAGCGGGGGTGGTGGGGGGAGGGCTCATACAGAGTGGAGGGAGCTGTTTGGAGTCAGAGAAGACCCCTGTTAAGTATATGTTTGAACAGAGGCATGAAGGTCAGACTCCTTCATTACATAATCCCATGCGTTAAACACACAGGATGTTTTATTTTGTTTTGTTTTTGTTTTGTCTGGAGACAGGGCCGGGCTATGTAGCGCCAGCTGGCCTGAAGTTACTGTATAAACCAGACTGGGCTTGAGTTTATATGAGTACTCATCCCTGGCTATAGGCTTTTTAAAATATCAGGTTCAAATATTGATCCATAGTGGGTGTGGCTTATACTAGGTGAGGCTGAGGCAGGAAGATGCACAGGAATTGAGGCCAGCTTAGTCTTCATAAGTTCCCGGTCAGTCAGGATTAGATAACAAGACCCTATATCACCCCCCCCTTCCAAAAAAAGAGAATAAAAATCAGGAGCGATACCTTTGGGTGAAGGAAGGACCAGGCAGTTGGTGCTATGGATTAGGTGGCATGACAAACTGGCCTCTGCTCTGCCACCACAGTCAGTTGTCATGTCTAAAGGGAGGTTCAGTATGGCTGGAACAACAAGCCCCAGTGTTTTAGGGAACTCAGTATTTCTAAATTCTTATGTGATGCTCATTAATTCAGAAAAGGTGTTATAAACCAGGGGTAGTGGCTTACACTTGTATTCCCAGTGTGGGAGAGTTCAAGCATAGGTATTGCCACAGCTCGGAAGGAACCCTGGGCCATGTGGTGAGCTCAGCACTGGCCTCAGCTTGACAGATACCTTGTCACAAAACACAAAAGGCAAACGTTTTATCCATTGTACAAACCAAGAGCTGAGAGTGTAACACAGCGGCCACACTTCTGCTCATGCTGTAGGCTATAGGCTGAACCTGTGTGTTCGAGAGCGGAGAATGTTCCCTTAGTGGTCATGTGCCTCTGCCTTAGCCCACAGGCCTGGATTCAACCTCTAGGATGAAAAGCACGGATCACACACTCCTTCACTGCCTCCACTTTAACTTCGACCTTGAGCTCTCCTGAGCATGGGACTGAAGGACCATTTCCTACCTTCTATCTCTCTCTTTCTCTCTCTTTCTCTCTCTTTCTTTCTTTCTTTCTTTCTTTCTTTCTTTCTTTCTTTCTTTCTTCCTTCCTTCCTTCCTTCCTTCCTTCCTTCCTTCCTTTCTTTCTTTTTTTTTTTTTTTTTGATTTTTTTCGAGACAGGGTTTCTCTGTATAGCCCTGGCTGTCCTAGAACTCACTTTGTAGACCAGGCTGGAATCGAACTCAGAAATCTGACTGCCTCTGCCTCCCGAGTGCTGGGATTAAAGGCGTGTGCCACCACACCCAGCTTCTATCTATTTCCTGATCCTAGTGTCATTCTTTTTCTGCATGGTCTCCATCCTCACCATCCTAGGCATGTTGGTACTTCTCTAAAACTCCCAAGTTTGTTTTTACTGTTTGATTTTGGTCAAGGACATTCTGCCTGGTGAAATCTTGTGTTTCAGTGGCCATCTTGAGGCCCCATCTCTTATTCTCAAACTGATTCACACCTCAAACTCTTCCAACACAGCTTTGCTAGACTCTGGATTCCTGTTGCTTCTACTGTGTACATTTCTTACCCTCATACAGAGACTGTGTCATCGCACAGTGGTGCTGCCTTTCATTTGTCCTCTTGTACCAATCTATATCCTCCACTCCAAAGAAGCTGTACAGTTCATAGAAAGGGCGGCTAGGATCTGCGATGGACCAGGTTTGAGTCCCAGCTCTCTGGCTCAATGGCTTTCAGCGCACAGGCGGGATATATAGCTTCTTTGGACCGTGGTTTCCCCCTTGGGAAAATAAGTCTAAGAAGGCTCATATTCACAATTTGGATATGTGTGTGAGCTTAACACATTCTAGACACATCGAAGCTGTGTGTGAAATGCCTGTTTGCTTCCATCCTGGGCCCACTGACATTCTGCAAAGGGTGAATATCAGTATGCCCTGTCTTCAACTCTCCCTTGTCCCTTTAAGACAAGCAGACTGGAACTCCTGAGTTCATTTCAGTCATCCCAGAGTGTCTCTGACTTCATGTTAAAGAGAAAGCCCTCTTTTGCCATGCGCCATGTCTGTTTGGTTCCTGTTTCTGTCCTGAGTATCTCCTTACCAAGTGACAGAGTGGAGGCTGGGCTCCATCTCTCAGGTGCTGGCATGCCTTCCATGGTGTACTGGCTAGTTTTGTGTCAACTTGACACAGCTGGAGTTATCACAGAGAAAGGAGCTTCAGTTGAGGAAATGCCTCCATGAGATCCAACTGTAAGGCATTTTCTCAATTAGTGATCAAGGGGGAAAGGCCCCTTGTAGGTGGGACCATCTCTGGGCTGGTAGTCTTGGGTTTTATAAGAGAGCAGGCTGAGCAAGCCAGGTGAGGCAAGCCAGTAAAGAACATCCCTCCATGGCCTCTGCATCAGCTCCTGCTTCCTGACCTGCTTGAGTTCCAGTCCTGACTTCCTTTGGTGATGAACAGCAGTATGGAAGTGTAAGCCAAATAAATCCTTTCCTCCCCATCTTGCTTCTTGGTCATGCTGTTTGTGCAGGAATAGAAACCCTGACTAAGACAAATGGCCTTTCTATGTTCAATCTATGGGACCAGAAGGTGATTGCTAAGAGAAGCTGTCCATGGATGGGAAGAGAGAAATACTGAAATAAAGAGCAAATGAGTGTCAGGTACTATGCGCATTCAGAGGTAGAAGAGGCCTGAAAGCCTTGTGGACAAGCTGCCCACTGCTGTGGCTTTAAGGAAAGCAGAGGCTAGGCTCTCTCCACTACTCCTGTTACCCACCCTGATAAATAGCCCTTTCATGTCTTCCTGCAGAAGAGGGGCATGAGGGCCAAGGGTAGGACTCTTCTTTGGGATGCAGCAGCGCCAGTAGAGAAGAGGGTGACAGAATTCAGTGATGGCTATGACCACATGGAGACATTCACTGCAGCATTGAGCCCAAGTGCACAGCAAAGCATGTCAAGTCAGAATGAGGAGGAAGCTGCAGCCTCTCAGAGCAGTGGCTGGGAAGAAGTGAGTTGACTTGCCAGTTTGGGTGGTATACTACCTTCATTGACTAGATAAACTCTGTGCTCCATCCACATCTAGGCTGTCCTGCTTGGGCTGCCATAATCAAACTCCAGAAGTTGTAGCTTAAGTAACTGCTCGAGTTGACAGGAACCCCAAGATCCAGGGACCAACAGGATTGCTTTTCTGTGGTGGCCTCTTGTCTTTGCTGCTGCCCAATGGTTGCCTCCTCACTTGAGCCTCACATAATTATTCTTCCACTCTTGAGAGATGGACAGAGCTCTGGCATCTTCCTGACCACAGCCCTGAAGGTTACCCTCTGATAGCTTCATTTAACCATAATCACCTTTGGAAGTCTCTGGAAGCACAGTCTTTCATGTACATATCTTGTGGAGCAGCCTATTGATCTTCTGGCTCCTCTGCAACTCTGCCCTCTTGGCTTGGTTGTCTGCTCCAAACCTGTCTGCACCCCTCACCGTGTTCTAAGAACATCACACTCTTTCCAAACCAGTGGTGCGCGCTCACTCTCTGAAGTCTCTGCCCCTGCAAGCTCAGGCATTACCACCTACTGTAGAAACCTTCTGAATCCTTGTGTCCCTACTGACAGAGCTGCTCCATGGTCCTTGTTGAGCCACACATTGTCCTCAGTGTGATATTAGTGCCCTCCGTGGTAGAACAGTCCTCCATCCTGACCCAGGGCCTACACAGATTTGATGAATGCATTTCTAAAGACCAGTAATTCCTAGAAATGTCTGCAGACCCGATGTCCCCTCCTTGCAGGGCACTCCACTGCCTGCCTTCTCTTATGGAGATCCCAGCCGTCCATGTGGTGGCCTTGTGAGCACGTCCATGTGACAGCAGCCAATTCTGACTCTCTGGAGCAGTGTGATGGCCTCCCCTGCCTCCAAATTGAGTCCAGACAGTAATACTTTTTTTTTTCTGGATCTATGCAAACAGAGTCATCTGGATTACATTAGCAAGCTCCACTATAAACAGTCCTTAACAAAATTGAGGGTTGGGAAAAAGAAGAGGTAAGTGGAGGAGGGGCCTTTCCCCTCCCCGTGCAGAAGCACAAGGCAGGGAAGGAAGGCTGGACGGAATCAAAAGAGAAATGGTTTGTGGGGAAGACCCCATTTCAGGTGAGTATTCTGGACTGGAGTAGTTTCCAGGGCCAGGGACTCAAAGGACAGGGCCAGCTGCACCATCAGTGCAGGGGCTGTACAGCTTGCTCAGTGCTCCTTGGAGGACCAGTTGGTTGTCTTCTGATGGAAAGCGAGGAGCCGAGTAGGCCCAGTTGTCCCCCAGTGAAACAAAGCAAATCCTTTGCTGAGAAAAACCTGACCCAACACATGACTGCTGTGCACATTCTTTGTGTCTGTGTCCCACGCAGCTGCCCCCCCATGAGGCCCTGGAGCAGCAGGAGCTGAGGGCTTGCCTGCGCTGGCACCGCCTGCAGGATGAGCTTCGGAACTCCCCAGAGGGAATGCAGGTGTTAAGGTAAGGCACCAATGCTTCCCACCACCTCATCTTCCCTTCCTCCCTCTCTCCCTCCCTCCCTCCTTTCTTCCCTCCCTCCCTCCCTCCTTTCTTCCCTCCCTCCCTCCCTCCCTCCCTCCCTCCCTCCCTCCCTCCCTCCCTCCTTTCCTTCCTTCCTTTTTGCTTTTAAAATCAAACAGGGCTTGGGTTCCTCACACTAGGGACATGATTGCTATCTTTTAAGTCTCTCTGAGTGTGGGTTTTGATTTGCCTTTTGAAAACTTCCTAGTGTCTCTCTAGTCAGGGAGAGAGAGAGAGAGAGAGACGACAGACAGAAATAACAGCTAGCATGAGGCCATTTCCGGCACTAAATTCCTCACTTGAAGTTCTAATAGTCACTTTATGTGGTAACTGTGGATGTGAAAAAGGTTAGGGTTCGGCAGTTTGTCAGACAGTAACCCTTTAAAGCCAAAGGGGAAAATGTGTAAGAAAATATTGACTACTTTGTGTTTAGTAGTAACAGATGTGCATGTCAATGGGCCTTTTGTTCAGTTGTTGCCCAGCAGGAAACCGCCATTGCTCTCTGCACTCCCAGCTCCTGGGTGGTGTTCTGAGACTGCACATGGCACTTGTAGGATTACTTCGTGCCATTTTCCCAGTTCTGTCCTCTCTCCTTTGGTGTTTTTGTGCTATAAATACTTACCTGTAGCCTCTTGCCTAGCCCCAGGAGCACCAAAGTTGCTACAGAAGGTTCCATGCAGCCCCTGATAAGGGGAATCAAGTGTTTAAAGTCTGCAGTCAGTGGGCTGGGTGGCCCATGTAGGAATTTCCCCTTTCTCAGCCCATTGTACATGACTCCCTGAGGGCAACCTGCTCCCTCTGGGCAGGGGCCTGCCGTGGGCGCTTCTGCTGTTGTTACGTGCTTCTAAGTAAGCACCTGCTCCCGTGTTGGGCCTGGAGCATGCTGGGAGGCAAAGCCAGAGCCTGCTAGACCCTAGGGCAAGGCTGGCTGGTGCTTTCGTGCAGTGCTGCCTTTGCCGAGGCAGGCTCCTTGCCGGCGTGACAACTGTCACCTCCCAGGCTCACTCATCCATTGTTTAGGAGAAACAGCTAGAACAGTTGTAAAGCACAACCAGACAGGAGCCAGGAACCAGAAGCTCTGCCATTCTGCTCTGCCACTGTGCCTGTATCTTTTCCCTTAACCAACCTCTGGCGAGCCTGTGTGAACCGCTGACCAAGTGTGGCTGCCCTCACAGTGTGAACGTGGTGCCTGCTCTCAAGGAGCTTCCACTTAGCAAGAACAGTGAAAAGAGCTTTGCTGTGCCTTGGGAACAGAAAATGGCAGAGCCTTGAGTCAAGAGGGACTCTACCTCACATTGGTCAGAAGCTAGCTAATCTCTGGTGTGCAGGGATCCTGGGTCACCTGCTCTTTCCTGTGTAGAGGAGCAGAGGTGCAGGGCAGAGGGAAGGTCTGGTAGAGCAGTGAGCTGTGTGTGTGTGTGTACACCTGTACATAAGTGAATGTGTGGATGTGTGTAGATACACAGCCAGCAGATGCTTTACTGTGGAGACAAGGGCAGTGAGTACCCAGAATGACTGGGGCTTTGCGGTGAGTGCTTGGGTAGATGGTGATGACATTTATGTAGATGGAAGAACCGGTGTTAATAAAGATTCTGTTGTTGCACGTGCTGACTTTGAGATGTTGCGTATAGGAGTATTTCCTATCAGTGGAAGGCAGGAGCTTATGGGAAAGAGACTATTCATCCTGACCAGTACTCATGTGAGTATACTCCAGCTACCCAGGAAACGAAGAGGCAAGCAAAGTTGTCAGATGGTCCAGCAAAGGATCCTAGGTAAATAGCTATGCACGTAGAAGCTAGCTCAGGAGGCATCACTGTGGAGGCAACATGGGGTCCTGCCACAGCTAAGAGCAAGCTGTATGAACTGTAAATTCTTCAGCCCCAGATTCCTCTTCTCAAATTAAGAGACCTTCTCCATTCTCCATGTTTAAGTCCCCAGACGGTTGTGATTCTGCCTGGTCATGGTCCTTTGGTGTGGAGAAGAGCACCCACATCATCTTGCAGAATGTCTCCAGTTCGTAAACTGAGTTACACTGCCCCTCAGAAGCTCCTTTGCAGCCCTGGCCTCCGCGGAGATGTGATCCACCCACTTGCAGGCAATTGTCTTTTCCATAGTGAGAGGAGTTGGGAGTATTTTAGATATTTGAACTACAAGGCTTCTTGTGGCTTTTATTTATTTTTCTTTGTCTTAATATTCAGAAACCGTGTTGTCCTAAATTTAGGCTGTCTGAAACAATGCATTTGAAGGATTCTTTGCAGACAGATACAGAGAACAGTCATCGCTGCAAGTTCGCTGCAGAGGAATTACTTGATTGGCTTCAACTTAGTCCTGTCCCCTGTGGTTCTCCCTAAAATGAACCCAGAGAACCTCAAGATACTGACATGGAAAACAGGAAGGGCATACTAAGAAAGGGATACAAACCTGTTCTAAGATTGTGTCTCACTGTGCAGGTGACCCTGAGAAAGAACCCCTTTAAACAGTACCGTGATCAGAGATAGTGCCTTTTTTTGTCAAGCTACTCCACCATCTTGAAAGATGGATAAAGAGCCATGTGAGCCTTAGAGACAAAATGTACGCAGTGTCACTGCTGTCACTCTGTGCCCCCTTGTCATGGCTCTGCCTGCAATTGCGCAGAAAAAAAAAATCAAGTCAGAAGGCCACATGTCCAAGGATTGTGTGTGGGCAACACCAATCACCCCATCAAAGAAAATGGCATCTTGCTGGGTTTACACAGTAAAGAATTACAAAGTAAGAAGAGACACAGCAAGAATTTGAGACCTTATTTTGTCATCACTGCATGCACACGCACCTGTGCCACTGTGTGCATGCCACTGATTTATACTCCCACGACTTAAGACTAGAACTAGTAAGAATCTTGAGTCTGAGTAAGTTTCCCAGGCTGTCCTTGCATTGTGATCTTCCTGCCTCCACTCTAAGTGCTGGGATTACCTTCCTGTACCCTGTGACCAGCTGCTGCCAGCCTCGATACTCCCAGTGTTGGACATGCATCTTATCCTTGGCACCTTACATTGACTGCTGATTCGTTTCATCCAATGAGTCTTCCACTGACTTTCCTATGAATATCATCTGAGCTCCAACAGGGTCTTGTAAATTCCTTCCTACCTCTAAGGTGGTCACAGCTCTGAAAGCAGTCACTTACCCTGAGTTGCAAATATTAGGGGACTTATTGCTAAATCCATGATAGAGTGTGTGTGTGTGTGTGTGTGTGTGTGTGTGTGTGTGTGTGTGTGTGTGTGTTGGCTGTTTAGAGGCTTTTCCCTAGCAGAGACACAGTGGCACTCTCTCACTCTCACCCATCTGCCAGCCCTAGACAGAACTGCCAGTTTTCTCACGCCAGCAGCACAGCACTATCCAGATGCTAGGGAATTTCTGCACGGCTCCTAGTCCCTCAACTCTCAGTACAGCTGGATCACGAATCTTCTCAACTGGTTAAGGGTTTCTGACAAGCCACAAGTGGTGGACAAACTACAAGGCACAGCCTGAAGAAGCCTCTCTATTTTGTTTTATTGTTGTTGTTTGATTGATTGTTTGTGATTTATTACTGCTGCTTATTTTGGGATTAATTCTTAAAGTAATGCTCAAGCTAAGAAAGCAGAAGGCTGCTGGAACGCCTTCTCTGAGCCACCATAGCCACTATCGTGCTAGATAGATAAAGGCATCCTGTCTACCTTCGTATGAATGCATTACCCAGAGGCCACAGAAACACTATCCCTGATAGTGGGGTGGGAGGCACATTGTAATTCTGTCCAGAGCTGAAGTGCAAGCCATCTGCAAATGTGCATGATGCCTCAGCTCCCAGCTTCTAATCTACAGCCATAGAGCATGCTCATTAAAACTCTTCTCATGGAATCCTGGAAGTTTTCACCTCTCAGATTTTCTTAAAATTGGTATTTCTAATTTCTGAAGAATGTGGCAGTTTTCTCATGGTGTGTGTAGACATATCAGTTGGCAAAATGACACAAGCCAGCCTGAGAAAATCTCTCCCCTCAAGAGCCCCTAACTGGTGCTTTGGATAGATATATGCCTTCCTGATGTCCCTCTCCTCTCTAGGGTGCATGTGACTTGGGCTATGAGACAGTCTACCTTCCAATCAGTGGCTTCTTCCTTACCAATTCCAGGCTGACCTCTCCTCCTCCTCCTCCTCCTCCTCCTCCTCCTCCTCCTCCTCCTCCTCCTCCTCCTCCTCCTCCTCCTCACCCACCCCCTCCCCCTGTTGCCTCTGTCTTCAGGCTGCCTCAGACATGCTGTATATTCTTTCTAGGACTTAAGCTCTCTGAGTGCTAGCATTATTGATTATCAAAGGGTCAAATAAGTTTTGTTTGTTTGGGCAGACATTGTTTTGGGGCTCTCTGCCCAATGTGGACGCGTTTAGAGCCCTCCTCCACAAGCACCCACCTCACTCTTTGTTGCCTCTGACTTCTATTATCTACAGAAACACTCTCTTTTTCTTCGCCCTTAGCAGATAAATAGCTCACCTTTCTCACTTTAGTGCCACCCCATCGTCTAATCATCAGCCAACCCTGTCCGGTACACTCAGTTGTCTGGAGTCCACATGCTGCTCTCTTGGGGAATAGAGAAGCCTTGCCCCCTACACCTTGTGTCCTGGTTGTGCCGTATTCTGTAACCGTCTTTCCGTTCTTTCCTTCCTTTATTCCTCTGCTTTCCCTGGCACCACTGGGAAGTCCCGGGAACTTCTGTCTCTGACTTCCACACCAGAAGCAAGGATTCTTCCTGCTGCTGCCCCTGCCCCCATCTCCTTTTTGGTCATATCAGAGTTGTTTCTTGTCCCACATTTGATGTTCCTCGGGGGACTACATTCCCAGTTAGTTACAGGGTCTTCCAGAGTGATGTTATCCAAAATCAGTCTTAGGATTTTTCCACATGACGACTCAGAACTTAGATTATGTCAGGCTTATTTAAAAGTATTCCCAGGAAAGGAAAATGGAAGAGAAAGTAGAAGTGAGAGGAGGAAGCTACACAAAAGGAGCTGAGATCTCGGGCAACTCATACGCAGTCGCCCTGGAAGCAGCAGGAGAGTTCCTGTGGCTTTTCCCATTAGAGCAAAGGACAAGTGTACCTGTCATGTTCAGAGAGATGCATTTTCCAAGGTATTCTGGGGACAGGCTAAAGCAAACGAGTGCCTGTTCTTTGCCACAGTGTCATGGAGTGAGGGAGGGAGCTGGAGCTGGCATGTTTGGCAAAGATGGTTAAGAGCCACAGAGCCACCCTGTAAAAGCTGGAAGCTCCTGTGACTCCATTGCCAGCAGCCTGTCTCACCGTTTGGTGCTTCAGAGGTAAATGCTGAGTTACCCACTGACATCACTTCCTGGTTCCCTATGCCACACACACACTGGCAATGCCATCCCATGTGTCTGCTTACCAATTAGAGTAAAACTCAGTTCCACACACTCCTTCAGGGTGGGAACCCGGGAGCTCCACATTCTCCCTCCTCCCTTCCATCCTCCCCTGGGAGCGCCATCCTCCCACCCTTTCCCTCCTTTCCTGGGAGTTCCAACCTCTCCCATTCCTTCATCTCTTGAGCGCTCCATCCTCCCCTCTTCCCTCCCCTCTTGGGACACCCCCTCCCGCAACTACCCGTTCTACTACAAAAGTATTCCGTCAGTAGACCCTCCTTTCCTCTTGAATCCTCTATTTGTGCCTGCCTCCTCCCTTTGTGTGCTGGATACAATCACAAGGCCTTGCCCATGATATGCAAACCTCCTCCTTCTAACCATCAGCCCTGCCCTGTCTCAATGCCCCTGGAGAGCTCCCTTAAAAATGCTTCAGGACTCTGCCATTTCCTCCCTTAAAATCTTCCAAAAGCTTCCTGTCACCACCAGGAAGAACCCAGGCTCCATGCATGTAAGGACTGCAAGGCATCAGCACAAGGCATCTGTTTTCCTAGTCTTCCCACTTGCTTTCCTTTGTTCTCCTCTGGCTATTCGTTTATCTCACAGACCATTCTGTGTGGATCACCCAAGATGCAGTGACCTCAGCAGCAGAAAGTTACTTTTTTACAGTAGAAGCCAGAATTCTAAGCTGCAACCATTGACAGGTTTATTTCTCCTAAAGCCCCTTTCCTTGGCTTGTAGATGGCCACCTCTTAACTATGTTCTTGTGATGTTTTGCCTGCAAGTGTGCATCCTTGGTGTTTCTCTATGTTCAAATCTCTCAGATTAGGACTCATACTGATGACTGTACTCTGACCACCTTGAAGGATTATATTTCCCAGTATCTCAGGCACTGGATGTTTCCGTATACACACCACAGGCTCACAATTCCACTCTCAGAGCCAGCCATCTGTCTAGCCAACTGTCCAGTCTTACCTCCGTGCCATTTTCCACATTGCCTGTATTCAGAACGCCTTTCCTGGCTGCACTTTTCCACATCATTATGACTCAGCACAAATATTCTTGCCTTCCAAAGATGTCTCCATCTCTACTCTCAGATAAACTAGTGTTTCTCCTCCCTTACCCGCTAGAGCTTCTTGAGATGACTTTATCCAAACCTTACATGTTATTTGATGGTCTTTATACTGAGGGTGAGCCATATAAGTGAACAGTGTTTCATTTCTGACCTTCAAAGGTACAAGTTGTCTATGCCCCTCATCCATCTTTCTCTAATGACCCATCAGCCTTTGGTAACTCAGGACTCTGTCTGGCTTGTGTCTCTTTAGTTTGGTACATAGAGCTGAGTGAGTGGGTGCTCCATACATGTTCAAGAATGTTGTAGATATTACAACATTCCCTAGGCCTTTGTATCTTATTTGATGGGCTGATTACGTAGTACAAGAGAACGTGATCCCAAAGGCTGGGTAACTCTTGAGGATAGTGCTATCCTCAAGAGTTGCAGGAACTGAAATCTCATTCCTGGAAGGCTAAGAAGGGGCTCTAAGACGCATGCATAGATAGAGTGTGCACACGTTGAACTGAGATGGTGGGACAGGAAGCATTGAGAACACTGAGGGATGCAGGGAATGGGATTCCAGGTGTGGAATGGCCATTTCTAAGAGAACAGGCTTGCTGGATACACAGAGAGGATAGCTCCATGAGGGAGCTGGGAGGATGAAGATGGCCTGGTGAGGGCAGGCTAAGCAATGGCTCTTCAAATGCCAAAGTTACACATTCCCTGGAACAATTCCCATAATGCCAAGCTGTTTTAAGTTCCAGGAATGACATAATGAAAATGGAGTTCAGGGGAGATTACCCAGCCTTTGGAATCACATATGATCAAAGAGACAGAGTCTAGAGGCCAGATGGGATTAGGTGGACATTTCAGGAATGAAGGCTGAGCTCAGAGCTACATTGGCCTAAGGCTCTGGTTGAGTGAGTCTCTAACTTATCACTGTTCAGAACATACAGAAATGTCAACCCAACTTCAAAGAAGGCTTCAGTAATGCAGTGCAATGCTTTTCCTGATCTCACATAGTGATTGACCCTTTAAAGGGACTGGCTGAATCCCCAGGCTTCATGATGTTTGTTAGACTTTGAAGAGGATGAAAGAGAACAGCTGCCATCCTTGGCTAGAATGTGTCTAATCCTGCCTCATCTGAATGATGTCAACTGAGAATGGAGGCCTAAACTCTGCTGCAGAGCTTGTCAAGTCTTTGGGTCTCAACCCAGTATGGCAGCATAGGGTTTGCAAAAGGGGCAGGATGCCAGGTTCCCTGGGCATGAGTCTTGCCTTGCCTTGTAACCTTGAGGGCTACCATGCTAAGCTTCTATCTACAGTCACACAGTGGCTGAATAACACTGTCCAGTTTCTACATTAGAGATTAACGTGAGGGAAAAATTCATCCAAATAATTTAAAACACATAGAATAATGGAATCCTAGGGAGTCACTGTAATTGGTGTGAGACAAACAATGGTAGTTTCTTATGGTCTGACTTAATACTCAGTGCATACTAGATGTCATCATGGATGCCCACATCACCTGGCACATTATTGTCAAATGTGGCAAGAGCAGAAGATGTGTCTTCTGTCTCTGGGGACACACGGGGGTCCTGGCCCTGCATTTCTTCTGTCCTGAGCCTGGAAGTCCCTCCTTTGTTTCCTGGCAACCAGAGCAAGCTGCAATGTGAAAAAGTAAAGTTTCCCAAGACTTTAGAGAACATTCGCCTTTTAAGTGCAAGAATGCCAGGCTACAAAATTAAAATGGCAGCATTTAAATTGGGTATCTGAAATTTGAACAAAGGTGTTCATACTAATGGCCTGAGATAAAAATGGAACTGGCAACATTTCTGAGACTCATGGGAATCCCCTACCTTCCCAGAACCCACGCTGACCTAACTTCTCAAGAGGGCTGCTCTAGTGGTCCCTCTGCTAGGGCTCCATGAGGCTCTCTTGCCTCTACCACTAATCGTACCAGAATCCTGAGAATAAAACAGTTCCTGCCTCTGAGGCCTTTGAGAGCTCTTGCCTGAGACTGTGACCCACCCAAGCTTTAGCCTGTGTTGGTCTGAAGGTGTCTGCATCTGTGTCTTAGGATTCCTGCACTATCACTCCAGCTTCAGGCCTTCCTCCCTATCGACACACCCAGTTTGCTGTATTTGGACCTCAGGTACTAGCCGGCCAACTACCCCCTAAAAAATGTTAAGGCCCTCACCTCGCCAGGAACCACCTCTGCACTTTGCCATTCCAGAGACTAGCTGTCTCCCAGCTGCCTACACAGGTTTTCTGTGGGAGGCAGTCTCTCTCTCTCTCTCTCTCTCTCTCTCTCTCTCTCTCCACTGCATTCTTAAACAGCAAAGGTATCAGACATGTCTGGCATAATTTAACTCAATCCTATATCTTCATCTCAGGGTGGTCATTCCCTGGTTACTCTTCACTAAGTTTTATGAAGGAAGGCTAGAGCTGTGCAGGCCACTGGTTGTACAGCTAAACATGAGAGCTCTGCAGGCCACTGCACACAGGTACATGTGTGTTTTATTTTTGCAATAATACTTACTAGGGTTTCTTTTGTTATAGAAACCATCAAGAGGTAGGGCAGTCCAGAGTCACTACTTAGTTAGCCATGCTTCTTCTCCTCTCAAATACAAATTATAATACTATGTATTGAGGATCTCTCTCTCTCTCTCTCTCTCTCTTGCTCTCTCTCTCTCTCTCTCTCTCTCAGAAAAAGGGGCCATGACTTTGAAAGAGAGCAGGGAAAGGGGATTCATAGGAAGCTCTAGAGAGAAGAATGAAAAGGGAAGAGTGATATAGTTATTTCATAATCTCAAAAAGTAAAATATTAAATTAAAGAAGTTCATAATAGTCAAATCCCTTAAGGCAAGATAAGCCTTGCAAGTGTTTCCCTGTGAATATTCAGAAAATAAATTTTATGTGTATATATGCATATGGCTGCTTTGTATAGCTCTTATACAATATATCACTGTTAGCCTATGAAATATTTCCCAAGAGACATTCATATCACTACATCAATCTGCAGTGATTTATTCTTTATTGACCTATCTTGAGGATCCTGCACACCTAACTGCTGATTGAAGCAGGTATGACACACATTGCTTTATTACAAATTCTTAGCCACTTAGAACACTTCTTATCCAACCAGTACTTTCTCATAAACTCCTAGGCCGACTTGGTTTCATAAAGAACATGCTTGCTCCCTGGGCCCCATTTCATATCATCTAGTCAGTATTTTGGTCAGTAGTTTTGATCCAGAAATGACTAACAGAAACTGTGCAAGTATTCTACCAGGCTACCGCAAAGACATGGCAGAAGACAGCTGCCACATGCTAGAATCTAGTATGACAGGTTCCTTTGTTCTCTCAATCCAAAGACTGAGGAGAAAAGAAAGACAAGAGGAAGGCTGGACTTAGGGTCACCAATGTCTTGAAGGTCCCATTGGGTAATGAGGCACAGACGTGGGAGAAGAGGCATTCAGGTTGAACATGAAAGGGAAGGAGTCAGTGTTTTTCATGATATCATCTTCTGCAGAGGAAGTCCTAAGGGACTCCCCCAAAAGTGTTAGAGCAAATGAGAAAATTCAATACAGGAGGAGGCTGTAAGATGAAGGTATAAACCTTGACTGCTCCTATACATTCGTTAGGAGCATTTTGAAGATGAGGTAAGAAAAATTCACTTAAAATAATATCAAAAGAAGGATATATAGGAATAAATTTGAAAAAAGAAATACAGCACACGTGAACGAGTAACTGTAGTAACGAGTAACTGTAGAAGAAATGAAAGGCCAGAATATGTGGAAAGGCCTCGTCTGTATGACTCAGAACAGGTATGCTTCCCTGACCTGTGGACCCAGCATACTCTTCTCAAAATCTCAGCTCTCTGCTTGTAGACATAAACAAACTGATCTTAAAATTCATGTGGAGCTGGACGTGGTGGCATACGCCTTTAATCCCAGCACTCGGGAGGCAGAGGCAGGAAGATTTCTGAGTTCGAGGCCAGCCTGGTCTACATAGTGAGTTCTAGGACAGCCAGGGCTACACAGAGAAACCCTGTCTCGAAAAAACCAACCAACCAACCAAACAAACAAACAAAAAGACCGTGAGTCATTCAGGGTCACTGGATGTGACACTAGATTCCTGAGTCAAAAAAAAAAAAAAAACAAAAAAAAACAAAAAAACAAAACAAAACAAAAAAAACCAAATTCATGTGGAAATGCAAAGCACCCTTGTAGAACCAGAACAACCTTGAAAAGGGACAATAAAGTTGGAGAATTTATGCTTCTCAGTTTCAAAACTATCCACAAACTGCAGTGATCAAGACTGTGGTGCTGTCAAGAGGATAGACATGTAGAGTAAGGGATTCTTGGGTGATGGTTGATTGACACTAAACAAGCATGCTCAGAGCATTGTTTGGAGAATGCTCATGGGAGGATTTTTTGTTGTTGTTGCAGAAAGCAAGCATGCAGAGCACCTATAGGGTCAAAGACATCCATATTGGTTGCACTGAGAATTCTTGTCTTGGAGTTAGTAATGCTTTAATAGGCTAAGATACAGGGAGCTGGGCTGCCCAGGCCCCATACGGTGGCCATGTGTGTCTATTTCCTAGTGTCTGGACTGGAGTTTTGGCATATACCTTTAGGACCAATGAAATAGCTGATGACACATAGCTTCCAGGCAGCTGTGCAAAGAAAGATAAAAATGCAAAATGAGAATAGGGACCAGCACTGCCTAAGCATGCTGGCCTCTGGCCGAGACCTGTCCATTTTCAAAGTCCCAGCCTTGCTGCCTGAAGACTTTCCTCCCTCTATGCTCATCAATAAGTTGCTAACACTGAAACAACTTAAGTGTCCTCTTAGAGGCTTAGATAAAGAGAATATGGTAGATCCATGAAATAAACCATTAACTTACAATAAGAATGAGGGTTGTCACCTGCTTGAGCATGTCATGTGAACCTTTAATACAGTGTAACTTAGGAAAGGAACCAGACACAGAAGCCTACATGCTTATGAGTTCACTTCTCTGAATCATCTAAGCAAATCTGTAGAGACACACAGACTAATGATATCAAAGGTTGCCGTACTGAAAAGGGATTGTCCATGCTTATGGTGTTTCTGCAGTGTTAAAGAATGTTCTGAAGTTAGGTACTCATGATAGTTACACTGCCTTATGAATACAGTAGAAGTTATTGGATATGCCTTTTGTTTTAAGGTTGGTTTGCTTGTTTACATGCCCACCTACTTATTTATTGTGTGGTGGGGTGCTTGTGCATAGGTAAAGACCAGAAGAAGCCACAGTTTGTCTTCTGACACTCTCCACATGTTCCTTTGTGACAGAATCTTCTCCCTACACCTTGTGTTTCTGGTTTTCTCAGCCATGCCCCAGAAATCCACCTGCCTCAGCTCCCCTCAGAGCTGGGGGTTATAGGTGTGTGAAGAGGCCAAGCTTGTGTGGTTGCTGGGACCCAAGGTCCAGGCCTCACGATGCACATGTGCCCTTCACTGCTGCCACGTTTCGAGTTTCCGGTCTCTGGTTTTTGAGACAGAAGTTCTATGTGTTGTCCAGGTGGCCTAGAACTCATTCTTTAGCGCAGGGTGACCTCAGACGTGCAGTAATCCTTTCTTCTTTCCTCCTCCTCCTCCTCCTCCTCCTCCTCCTCCTCCTCCTCCTCCTCCTCCTCCTCCTCCTCCTCCTTCTCCTTCTCCCTCTCCCTCTCCTTCTCCTTCTCCACCTTCTCCTTCTCCTTCTTCGATATTTTCTTAATTTACATTTCAAATATTTTCCCTTTCTAGGTCTCCCCTTTGGAAACCCCCTTCCCCCTCCCCCTGCCTCTTGTATCAGTTTCTCTTGTGATGGAATTTCAGGTATGAGCTACCATGGCCAGCATAAATGACTCATTTTTAAAAATATTTTTTATGAGTTATTTTCCTCATTTACATTTCCAATGCTATCCCAAAAGTCCCCCATACCTCCCCACCCCACTCCCCTACCCACCCACTCCCACTTTTTGGCCCTGGCGTTCCCCTGTACTGGGGCATATAAAGTTTGTATGTCCAATGGGCCTCTCTTTCCACTGATGGCCGACTAGGCCATCTTTTGGTACATATGCAGCTAGAGTCAAGAGCTCCAGGGTACTGGTTAGTTCATAATGTTGTTCCACCTATAGGGTTGCAGACCCCTTTAGCTCCTTGGGTACTTTCTCTAGCTCCTCCATTGGAGGCCCTGTGACCCATCCAATAGCTGACTGTGAGCATCCACTTATGTGTTTGCTAGGCCCCGGCATAGTCTCACAAGAGACAGCTATATCAGGGTCCTTTCAGCAAAATCTTGCTAGTGTATGCAATGGTGTCAGCGTTTGGAGGCTGATTATGGGATGGATCCCTGGATATGGCATTCTCTAGATGGTCCATCCTTTTGTCTCAGCTCTAAACTTTGTCTCTGTAACTCCTTCCATGGGTGTTTTGTTCACAATTCTAAGAAGGGGCAAAGTGACCACACTTTGGTCTTCGTTCTTCTTGAGTTTCATGTGTTTTGCAAATTGTAACTTATATCTTGGGTATTCTAAGTTTCTGGACTAATATCCACTTATCAGTGAGTACATATCATTTGAGTTCTTTTGTGATTGGGTTACCTCACTCAGGATGATGCCCTCCAGGTCCATCCATTTGCCTAGGAATTTCATAAATTCATTCTTTTTAATAGCTGAGTAGTACTCCATTGTGTAAATGTACCACATTTTTTGTATCCATTCTTCTGTTGAGGGGCATCTGGGTTCTTTCCAGCTTCTGGCTATTATAAATAAGGCTGCTATGAACATAGTGGAGCATGTGTCTTTCTTACTAGTTGGAACATCTTCTGGATATATGTCCAGGAGAGGTATTGCGGCATCCTCCGGTAGTACTATGTCCAATTTTCTGAGGAACCACCAGACTGATTTCCAGAGTGGTTGTACAAGCTTGCAATCCCACC
Source organism: Mus musculus (assembly GCF_000001635.26). NCBI lineage: Eukaryota > Metazoa > Chordata > Mammalia > Rodentia > Muridae > Mus > Mus musculus. Next base: position 63,184,502 of record NC_000079.6, read on the forward strand.
AACAATGGAGGAGTGTTTCATTTTTTTTAATGGTAAATTTTACCAGTCTAAAATCTTTAAAAGATTGATGGAATCAGGGAACATTCTCTCCATGCATAACAACTCTGAATACCAGTTGAGTTACCCAGCGACTGTCTGAGGGAGAGATAGAAAGTGAAATTAGGGCAGGGGGCACTGGGCAACTTTGGGCCTGGATGAGACCCAGAAGCCATTTCTAGTGTAGGGTGCTCAAAATATCTGCAGAGGTCATTGGTATGAGAGCTGTCACTCAGGTATAAAAAGGTGCAGTGTGTCTTCCTCATTTCCCTCTGAAGGTGATCCTGGCTATTTTTACATTATCAATGCTCAAAGGCCCTTTTGAGAAGCTATGTGTGTATGTTCTGCTACTAGCACTGAGCATTTGACAATCACTGGGTGTTTTGGTAATTCTGGTTTTTGCTCTTCCTGGCAGTACTATGGCAAGGATCTTAACACTTGATGTTTATGGACAGCACGAGATATAAAAGATCACAGTAGGGCACGGTTGCCAACAAGACTGAGAACTCTAGCTAAACTCCCAGCCACTCATCCCATGTGTCCAGCCGAAAAGCAAGTGTGCCTCACACTCGCGCCTGTAACCCCTCTTGCTGAGGATGCCCTTTACACTCCGCTGCCCCCACACTGGCTAACAGAACAACAAAGGCCCTCTGCTCTTCCTTGAGTCAGGCTGGGGCCTTCCTTCCCCTTCCCTCAAGCAGAGCCCTGTGTGCTGCTGGAGTTCAAGCCCTGTTTCTACCCACTTCTCTTCTCACAGAATGAAGCTGGGTGGAGCTTGCTCCATTTGCCTTTCTCCATGCTGGACAAACATGGTCTTCCATTTTTATATTTTCTAGCTCTTCTGATTTTTTAATTTAAAATTTTTGTTTTGTTATTATTGTTTTGGGGAAAGGAGGGGGAGACAGACAGACAGACATCCTACTCAGACCATCAGGCCATCATATTTACCTGTCTCTTGTTTTTGATCCGTTTCAGGCTTTGTTTCTTAGAGGGAGTTTCAGATTTGTTGCCATTCTGAATCATGTGGCATTTTGGGTTTGTGATGATTGCTGCTTGCTGCTTGTTAATTTATTAATTTCTTTGTTTGAGTCAGGTTCTCTCAGTATAGTCCTTACTGGCCTGGAATTCACTCTGTGGTCCAGGCTGGCCTCTTACCCACAGATATCTGCCTGCCTCTGCCTCCCCAGTGCTGGGAGTAAAGATGTGAGACGCCTGACAGTTGGTCCTTTATAAAGTTTCACTCCTTTGCTTTCTACCCAGCTCATCAAAATGTGTTCACTCCTTTGAGTTTGCACCTTTCTGCCAGCTGTTCTTTCTTGCCTGGTTTAGCAGGTGACCTCTCCTTCATGTGTTGCTCATGATCCTCTGAACACACCTCCTTCTGCCCCAAGTCATCTTAGCAATTGCCCTTGTCAGCAGCACTAGGGTGATAGATACTCCACTGGCTGCATCTAATGCAGGCAAATGGTCCTGCTAGGAAACTCCTCCAAGTAAACTCGCTAGACTCGCAGTTAAATCTATTTGATAAGCTTAGAGTCTCCCACACAATATTAGTTCAAGTGTCCACAGCGTTTGCCCTGTTCACTTTATTGACGCTGCAAGTGCTAGCTGGCAGCAAGTCTTTGTTCCTTTTGGCCATTTTATACACAAAGGTGTTGCAAAAACCAAATAGTCCATCCTCACCTCTGAGTTCCGTGCATTCTTCCCAGAGTGCTGTGAGCTGTGGGTGAAGGGTGGGTGCAACTTCCTGCAGCTCTAAGCAGCACTGGGATTTCACTGCTCCTTTTTGTGAGATGATGATAATGAGGTATCAGAGAACAGCTTAAAGACAAAGGCTGCAAAGACTTAAGGCTTCATTTGTATGCAGTGGGGTGTGTGTGTGTGTGTGAGTATAGTGTGCACTGTGTTGGTATGTTAGCAAGCGTGAAAGCACTTGTCTACATGCATCCTCTGGAGTGTCTTCTCTGACCTCTCTGTACCTTATGCGCTGAGGCAGGATCTCCTCGTTCTGGCTGATCTATCCAGCATTCTCCCCATCTCCACTTTCCACCTGGCACTTCTGTTGGTACTAGGGTTCATCCATGCTTGTACTGAGCTGTCTTAGCAGCCACCATCTCTTGATTTTGCTGATGAGGGAACTCTGCTTCATGGGGCTGCACATGGCACACCCACCCAGTGTTCACAGCCAAGTGTTTAGCCAGCATGCACTTTGCCTGTTAGTCTTCAAGGTGCCTATGGATTTCAGATGGAACTTAGAGGCAGTTTCTACTTAAGAGTTTCACTTCCTCAGAGTTAGGGTGTAAATGAAGCTCTGCTCCTTGTTGGGGTGGCTACCTTTGACAAGTAGCATATAGTGGCAGTTGGCAGCTGGCATCCACAAGCACAAGAGGGATGCTGGCAGATAATCTGTGTGAGCTGGGCAGGTCAGACAGAACCAAACACCTAAGTGACTAAGCACCTCACAGAGGCCGTTCTCTTAATTTTACCCCTGATCATAGCTGAGAAGGACCAGCCCTTTCTTAAGGCTCCCCTTTCCAAATGGAATCCCTATGCGTCAGATACAACCATCACTCAGAAAGTATTCAGATAGCTTCTGTGAGTGTGCAGGAGAGGCAGGGTAGAGTCGAGGAAGGTCGTGTTCACCTCGGTTGTTGTATTTGGTGCCAGGTACAACAGAAACCAAGAGCATATGAGCCCAGACGACCTTGGTAACTTGATCACCCACATTCCATGCATGTCAGGAGAGGGGTAAACTGGAGCCTGCTAGCTGCAGCATGACTAACACTTTGCTTTTACACCGTGGTTTTAGTTATATGAACTTCATCATAGGCTGTGCAGTGAGGAAAGAAAGCTTCTAAGAAGGAAAGAGAGTCTCTGACTCACTCCTGAGGATTTTGCGGAGCTATGTAAGGGCCTTCCTCTCGAGGAAGCCCTGGAGTATATGATCTTTTCTACCCACCCCTGTTCTTCAGCTCCTAATAGGCATCCTCACAACTCCTTCCTCATCAGGTTCTTGTAAGGGAGGCGGGGTGCTGAAGAGGACTCATAGTTCACAGCACAGAGGCCCTGGTCTTCCCCAGGCCACGTTGCTGTTAGTGCTACCCCAGCTTTCCATCCGCCATGTGTGCACCTGGGTATGGATAATGGACTGTAAAGGAAAGTTGACCTCAACACATGGTGTATATGTTTCTTACACAGGAAGCAGGCAGAAGGCAGGCAGTCTGGGCTAACGTGGGGCTCAGTTTATGCCAGAGAGAAGGTTTACCGTGGGTTTATCCCCTCTGCTCTCTGGGTACACTGACTCACTACCTTATGGTTGCAGAGTGGCTGCTACAGCGTCCTCTGTCATCTAGAGGTTGAGGGTGAGTGGACAGAAGAAGTATAGTAGTAAGCAGTTGTCTGCAGTGAGAGAAGCAAAAGTTTCTCCAAGCCCAACCTCCACTTCCTCTACTGCCCCCCCCCCTTGTATTTGTTTCCAGTCCTTTGTGGCACAAAAGTTGTAAACTCCATTTTGCTACCCATGTGTCCACTGATCTGAGGGAAAAGTGGATACTGTTTTATTTGCATGTTTTCTTAACTTTTAAAAAGTTTCCTTTTTGGGATTTCATTTATCTGATTGGGTTCTCTTGAGAGAAAAATCTCACTTTGTAGCTCTGCCTAGCTGCATATTGTCTCTTCCTGCTCCAACCTCTAAGATACTGGGACTTTAGCCATTCATTAGAATGCTCAGCTTTTCCTTAACATTTTAAGTTAAAATAAAACATGTGCAGTAAAATGCACACATCGTTGCTAGATTGCTCCAGGGAGTCATACTACTCATTCACCCTCTGCAAGGAGTCTGCTCTTCCCATCTGTAGCTAGAGGCCAGTGTTGCTGGGTTCTGGGATTCCAGAAGTAGAAGTGGGAAGGTTCATCTATATGTGCACCTGGTGGGTGTGAGAGCTTCCTCTGTGTGACTGTGAGAGGCAGGCTAGACTTGGTTCCTGCCTTTTCTGTATCGTGTCTCTGCATAGAGCTGGCACCATGACATGTGGCGGTATCCCAGAGACAGAAGCTCGTGGTCTCTGCTGATGGAGTGTCTTTCCTCCTGAAAGCCTCCTCCTGAGTCTTGCAGAGCTTGCCTGTGCCCTGCTCGCTTTAGCCCTATGTCCACTTTAACAGGAATCTCTGAGAGCTTGTATCCCTGCTAGGGATCCTGTCAACGTAAAGGACTGTTTTAAATAATTATTCATTTGGAGAGGAGGGAAGAATAAATTGTAAGAGGAGTGTTTTATGGAAGGTCATTTCTAGGCAAAAGGAAAAACAGCCATTAAAGGTGTCATTGGGAACCGGAGCTGGAAGCCAGCCAGTGAACAGAGATTTGCATCACTGTCTCCTCCCCTTTAGTAGTCTCAGTTCTGAGCACAGAAGCATGAGAACCTTGTAGTGAGTGCCTCACCCTGGGGCTGGGAAGCTGGACCTTGAGAAGGTGTTCTTCTCTAGTAAGACTACAGGTGGTAGGATTTCCCTGGCAAAATTATTGTGGGTTTCCTCATTCAAATAGTCACCTGGGCTTGAGAAGGGCTTGAGAGCAGAGACCTGAGTTAATGTGTATCAGTGGACTCGTGAAGTCAAAAGGGGTGGTGATTCAAGAGGGTGCTCATGTAAGTTCAGGATGCAGGAGAGAAATGGAAACTCTGGAGTCAGTTCCCATAGCTACGCATTCTGACTGCCTTTGCTTCAGACACCTGCTAGTTTAGAGCCTCGTGTCAGCTAGAACTATGCTCCGGGATATTCCACTAAAAATTACTAAGGGGTTCTTTACATAAAGCAATTAGAATATCTTACTACATTGAAGAAGTTGTTATTTTATTCATGGCCCTTGTTGAAGGGTTTGCACAGGACCTGGAGATGAAAGTAGAATTACTTCCACCATACTAGTTAATAAACTGAAGGTTCAAGAGCTTCTGCAACCTTGTAGTGAGTAGTAGATAAGAAAGAGAAACGCTTAGTGGGGTGTGGTGATGCATCCTTTGAGCAGGCTTCGGGGGGGGGGGGGGGGGAGGCACAGGCTGCCCTGCGTTCCGGGCCAGCCAGGGCCAACACAGTGAGAGCTCTCTCAGCAATTCCAGAAGACAAAGAACAGTTGATAATAAACCATCCCGCTCAGATGCCAAAGCCCTACCTTTCTATATTGTCCCTCTGACAATTCTCCCCTTACCTGGCATTAACACACATCTTCCAAAGGATCTATGGCATTTTAGGAAAGCTAAGGACATGGTGGAAAGTACCCTGCTGAATAATGAGGCAGTGGTTTAAATTATGTGTTACCACAAACCCACAGCAAAGCATCACACCCAGGATGCAGACACATTTATGAAACGAGTGTGTGATCACTATTTTCCTCCCTGTCCCCAAAACAAGAGCTTCTTGGACCTTTCCTATGCTTGTTTTTGTGCATCTCAGGTGGGTTCAGCATGCAAATATATCCTAAAGGAGACTTAAGTGTAGATCATGAGATGTGACTCTTTACAATTAACACACACACACACACGCACACGCACACACACACGCACACACACGCATGCACACCCACTCATAATTTTCCCAAGTGAACAACATGTACCACTGTGTCTCCCAGTCCAGTTTCCTTACCAAGAAGGTGTTCACAGAGATAAATAATTCATATTGGAGTTTAAGATTCCTGGAGGGCCTGGCAGGCTTTCATCTTGGATAAGGTACCATAAAATATTGCCAATAGCCAATGTTGGGTTGCCAGACTGAGTATAAATCCTTCTTGCTGAGTGTGTGAGTTTGTACTGTAAACTGTTTCCAATTATACCTGGAACTGTTGAGCTGAAGGAAGGCACAGCTGCACAAGTCTGAAACTAAGAGATGAGAGGTAATAGCCCAGTGAGTATGAATGCACTGCACTTAGACACGTGGCACTGTGTTATTCCAGACCCAACAAAGAAGAGACTGGCCATGTGAGTGCTTCAGGTGCATCTGTTGTCAAGCATGGACTCAATCCAGAGAAGGGCTTCATGCAGGTTCATTACTTAAAGGTAAGTGTGTCTGATGGCTACAGCGTTAGTTATAGGACAGCACTCCTGGGGCCATACAGCTGAACACCATGAGTAACATGGCTGAGGCGAAGAAAAGGGCCCCTGCCTCTGCAACAGCATCTCAGAGGGCCTAGGCCGAGTACTCACAGGTTAATTAATGCCAAAAGCCTCGAAACAAGGCCAAGCCAGTTTCCTGCTGCAAATGAGTAGAAACTAGAACAGCAGGCACCTCTGGACCAGGTGTGAACTGGACCTGGTCTGAAGGCTCTGAGCCTCTCTTCCCTTGCAGGGTTCAAGCAGAGGTGGTTATGACATTAAAAAAGTTGTTGTTGGCCCTGAAGTCTGCCCTGGTCAGAATATAAAAGGTGTCTGGGTCAGAGAAGGCCCAACATTCTGGATGCACTAGTGCCTTCCAGTAGACTCTGTAAGCAATTGTGATGACTCCTGATGCCATCTTGTTGTCTGTCTGTCTTTCTTCCCCCAGGGCTACTTCCTTCTTCGGTTCCTAACCAGAACACTTGGAGAGAAAATTTATTTTCCGTTTTTAAGAAAATTTGTGCATCTGTTTCATGGGCAGCTGATTCTTTCCCAGGTAATTCATGGGATCCTGGTGAATTCACAGAGTGACTACAGGGGCCGCAGCATTTGGGGATTAGATTATGTCAGTGCTAGACGGTAAAGAATTTACTGTTACATTTACTGCAAGAAGAGGGGCCTAGTGATACGGACTCGAAGGATATGAGTTTGGGGAGTGTGAGCTCCTGGTAGTATAGAAACCAGCTGTAACTCCAAGCTGTTCACCACCAAACACAGTTGCATTCTGAGTGACCTTATAAAACCAGAAAGCCCTGCTGGAGTCATCTGGGCAAGCCTGTCTCCTTCTGAGGCTGCAACCTCAGAGTCACCTTGGCCAGCAGCTCAGAGACTTGCTGTGAAAGCATGAAAACGAGATCTCAATTCCCAGCACCCACACAGCAATCCTGGGTCCCACAAACACCTAGAACACAACACTGAGGGGGCACAGAGGCAGGGGAATCACTGAAGTCCAACAGAGGAAGATAAGACCCAGGTACCTCCAGGGAGCAAGGATGGTAGTGTTGAAAGAAGATACCAAACATTATGGGCTGCACACATGCAGGCATGCTCACTTATACACATGTGCATTTAATTCTCTCTCTCTCTCTCTCTCTCATACATACACACACACACACACACACACACACACACACACACACACACCAAAATAAATAATGCCCCCAACAGCAACAAAGTCCTTGACTCAAGTGGTTTTGCCATTTCATTCTGTTGAATATCATTCTTTCATTGTGTGTGTGTGTGCATGTATATTTGTGCATTTGCATGTGTGTTTGTGCATGTGTGTGTGCACATTTGGGTCAGAGAACAGCATGTTCTCTCCTTTTTCCATGTGGATCTCAAGATTAAACTTTGGTCATCAGACTTAGCATCAAGTGCTACTACCTACTACTGAGCCAGTTCAGGGGCCCACATCCCTCTTATAAATTTATTTTTTGCTCACATTTTATGATGAAATATATATAAAATAAACCTTACCACAACAAAGTCCAGCTTGGTCTGGTGTCTTAGGGTTTTACTCCTGTGAACAGACACCATGACCAAGGCAACTCTTATAAAGACAACATTTAATTGGGGCTGGCTTACAGGTTCTGAGGTTCAGTTCATTATCCTCAAGGCAGGAACATAGCAGCATCCAGGCAGGCATGGTGTAGGCAGAACTGGGAGTTCTATTGTTCTGAAGGCAAACAGAAGAAGACTAGCTTCTAGAGAGCTAGGATGAGGGTCTTAAAGCCCAAGCCCACAGTGACACACTTCCTCCAAAAAGGCCACACCTACTCCAACAAGACCATGCCTCCTAATAGTGCCACTTCCTGGGCCAAGCAGATTCAAACCACCAGATGGGGTGAAGCCCCACTCCCTGCCACAAGCATATATCCGTGGAATCTTCCATCTTTCTACACTGGTTTGTGATGTGGATGCTTGAGAGCTGAACCCAGGTCCCTGCGCTTACCTACCATGTGCTTTGCCAACCGAGACGGCTTTCCAGCAGTGGTAGAGCTGAGTCTTCGGTCACATTTTCTGAAACCCCAACACTGTTCTTCATGGTCACATGACTACATTCTCACCGATTCCCCCTTGTCAACTTTTGTTGCTTTCTGCTTTTCCTTGTTGTTATTTTATTTTACTTTGTTTACTTTTTTGACACAGGTTTTTCTATATAGCTCAAGCTTACCTTGACTGTCTCTAATACTCCTACCTCCTAAGAGCTGAGATTACATGTGTGTACCACCACACTGGGCTTGTGGGTGCTTCCAAGATTTCATTTACCCAAGTTTAGTGAAAAGGGAAACTAAAGTGAGTTTGTAGTAACATGAGACAGAACTTCTGCTAGACAATTCTGTCAAGAAGCATCGCTACAAATGAGGTTCACTGATTCCAAGGGTGATTTCCCATCATGCTTGAGCCTGGGGAAGAGGAGGTGCATGGTCATGATTCCAAGGGTGATTTCCCATCATGCTTGAGCCTGGGGAAGAGGAGGTGCATGGTCATGATTCCTTGAGTTTCAATCTAGCCAGGATGCAAAGCAAGTTCCAGGCTAACCAAGGACAGGATGAGCCCTGTCTCAAAAGCCAAAAACACAAGTGATGTTTTGTTTTGTTTTATTTTGTTTTTAAAAGGCAGAATAGGCAGCTCTATGCTTCTGCTATGTCCCCAATTCTCTCATTTTCAGTTGTTACTGTTACATTGTTAAGGTTTGCTTTGCCAGCAAAAAGGATTTTAGTACTCACCACCACTTAACCATGTGTCTAGATTCAGGAATATTTTATTTTGATTCAGCTCTTTGTTGGCTCAATTTCATTATCAAATTGATGTTCACGTTGCAGTTTCCCAGGCTGTGTGGCTTCAGAGTTCTTACTGTTTAGGAATGCATGCCTCTCATCTGTGTCACAAAATAGCTAGGTTTAAATATTCCTGGGCCATGTACTCACTCCTTTGAACTTGCTAGACATCACTGGGGCTGTGTTCCTTTTCACTGCCTCTTCAGTCTCAGCATGGAGAGCCCCGCCCTGACCTTTATTTATTCTGACGTGTGCTGGAATGTCATCTCTGGGTCCAACTCACTTTAGGCTTGTTCCACAACCCCTCTCTGGTCTGACAGGTAGGTATTATGGATGGGGAGGGGTGCACAGCTGCAGCAATCACACAGAGTTTCTTTGGAAGAGTTTGACTCCCTACTCCTGAAATGTGGGAGCTGCCCCTCATGACCAGTGTCTCTCCTTTGTTCCTCAGATGAGGACGGCACCTGGGTACCTCTGCAGGTGCTCACAACCAGTTGTCCTCAGTGGCTCAATTCTCACATTTGTTTATCTCTCCAGCAAACACTCCAGGCCCTCCTGGCTAGGAAAAAAAAAAAAGGAATGATAAATCCCATCTCTTTGCAAGTATCTAGATATTTGAGAATTTGTGGGATCTGGGCAATTTACTAGTTTATCGACTTCTAAGCTGGGGAGGTGTCGCTTGCCAGCTAGAAACTGACAGAATCACTTGTCCTTTCCCTGGTTCACCTCTTTGAAGTTTACACCAAGGGCTATCCCTCTGTCCTTATTTAGTGACTATTGGGCATTTTTTGCTTTTTTATATATACTATTAAATTAATGTATATGAATTGTGTAGGCTGTTCTCATTTACCCTGCTACCTAGTTATTCTTGGCTCACCTGCTTTGTCCCTTCCCCGTATGAACTCCTGCTGTGCAGGATTCAGTATTGTTAGTCTGCCAGCCCCTCTTGCTGTCCTGTTTCCAAGATCACAGTGACCTTCCCCTGTAGGCTCACGTCTTAGTTCCACTGGGTCTTGTCCAATTATAATGTCTAACTTCTTCCTCAAAACTCAGAAGGGAGCAGAGGAGACGGTGAGGGAAGGCATATTTCTGTTTCAGCAGGCAATGAGTTGGGAAGGATTACTCTTACAAGTCCACCCAGGGCAATGGCAGCCTACAAGAGGGAGCAGGAAAGCTAGTGCGGTGTGATCAGATTTGGGTCTCTAAAAAGGAGTAAGAGGACCCAACTGGGTCAGTTCTGGTCATAGATGTTTTAGAGACTTCAGATGAGAAACAAGTGTCTCAAATGGGGTGGATCACAGGACAGAGTGTAGAAAGTACATTGCAATTCTCAGGGGACATCTTGGAGATTCCCCACATGTTTTTTTTCTGTGTGATTTTAGGCACTGGTTGCAGCCTCTAGTCTACCCTTGGAGGCAGGAATCCACAGGCGCTCCAAAATGGCAGCCAACTAGGGGGCAAGACACTGTTGAGAGAGAGAGAGAGAGAGAGAGAGAGAGAGAGAGAGAGAGAGAGAGAGAGAATGAGAATGTTTTCACAGGGGCCTTCATCACCACCCTGTATTTACCTAGAATTCCAGATTCTTGTGCATATAATCCTATCAAAAGGGGAGGGGCCGTGAAGCCAGTTGTAACTTGAAAATGTGAAAGGGTAGAATTAAGGTTAACTCTGAATTTCCTGCTTCTCGAGCAATTATATTCTTCCCCCTTACTATTAAGTTACTGTCATCTTCCTTCCACATAATTGGACATAAGTTACTAGGAAAATAGGAGATAAGTTTGTAGGTACTATACAGACATAATGGGGTGAAATTAGTAAGAAGTTATAATTAGAGTTATAATTATATAATTATAGTTCTTAGATTTTTAAGACTTAATCTTGTCAATGAGTTAGTGATCCACTAATATAGTGATTTACAAAGAGATCTATTACATCATGATAAATAACTAATGAACATTTTGCAAAATGTTATTTAAAATAATAGATAAATACTCACTCAACTACTGACCTATTGCCTTAGTCCCGGTAATTTTTAAAATAATAAAAGTAATGGCTTTACGACCCTCAAGGCCAGGCTCAGTGGGTGTAAAGTGCTTGATGTGTGAGCATGAGGACCCAGGTTTGTCCCCAGAACCCATGTATAAAAGCAGGTGTGATGGCATGCCTTGTAATTCCAGCATTCAGGGGCTGGAGGCAGATTCTGTGACATTGCTGACCAGCCAGCCTAGCCTAAGGCCAAGTGAGAGATCCACTCTCAACAAAGTGGCTGCTCCCGAGGAATGACACCCAAGGCTAACTCCTGGTCTCCACGTGCACACATGCACACATGCATAACCCTTACCCCACAAAAGAACCTCAGGGGAAAGTAATTCATCACATTCTAAATACTAGTACTCTTTTTCCTCGGCAGGTTTTTCTTTCCTTTCCTTTCCTTTCCTTTCCTTTCCTTTCCTTTCCTTTCCTTTCCTTTCCTTTCCTTTCCTTTCCTTTCCTCTCCTTTTCTTTTCTTTTCTTTTCTTTTGTTTTTTGTTTGTTTGTTGTTTGTTTTTCAAGACAGGGTTTCTCTGTATAGCCTTGGCTGTCCTGGAACTCACTTTGTAGACCAGGCTGGCCTCGAACTCAGAAATCCGCCTGCCTCTGCCTTCCAAGTGCTGGGATTAAAGGCGTGTGCCACCACGCCCAGCTCAGCAGGTTTTTCTATATGTCCATTGTGGGTTGTAAGTCTTTCTGCTTGGATGGGAGGATATCCTGGAACTCAGAGGCCCAGGAACCATACAGCTCTGACAGGGAAAGTATCCCAGTGGAAGGGCATCCTGAGACATGGGAGCCCAGGAACCACACAGCTCTGAGAGGAAGGCTCCTAAGCAGAGGTGCTGTGGCTCCCGGGGGATGGGATCCCAGCTGAGCTCCTCAGAGCTCAGGAACCTCAGCCCTGTTCCTTCTCTTCACTTTTCTCCTCTTCGCTGCTGCTGCTGCTGCTGCTGCTGCTGCTGCTGCTGCTGCTGCTGCTGCTGCTTCTTCTTCTTCTTCTTCTTCTTCTTCTTCTTCTTCTTCTTCTTCTTCTTCTTCTTCTTCTTCTTCTTCTTCTTCTTCTTCTTCTTCTTTTTTCTCTTGGCGTCTTCTGAAAAGAGTCACCAGGCAGGAAATCTCATGAAAGAGATTTATTGGAGGGTCCAGGGTGTGGAGGAACAAGTCCAGACATGGCTTCCCTCTGCTCCCAGGAACAGACAACAGGGAATTGGACAAAGGGCAGGGCTTGTGTAGAACCTCTGAGGAGGCAGAGCTTTTCAGAGATTTCCAGATTGAAGATTGGTGGGATTTCAAGTCCTGGATTTGGTAATCTCAGGGGTTGGTGGGATTCCCATCCAGGGGTTTGGTGGCTGGTCTTTTTCACCCCCTTTTCCGTACACCGGGCACAGGGGTTAGGGTGGGAAGTCCTTCCTGGCTGCAGCCGACTTTTGCTGAGGTTCCATCTTTGTAGGGTGGGGGTGAGGGTGGGGCTGGAAGTACTGCTAGTGCAGACAGCTCCTGTGGGCCAGTTCTTCCAGTGGTGTTGGACTAAGGCAGTTGGCTGAGGCAGAAAAGCTGTTGACACTGTGGAAAGCTCTTGGGAGGGATGCAGTCTGAGGAGATGTAGTGGTGTCACCATTTTGACAGGAGCCACCATTTTGGACAGCTCCTATGGGACAATTTGTTATAGTGGCCTAGCCTGGGGAGGGGAGGAGGGATGCAGTGTGGTGATGGAAAGAGAGCACCTTGCAGTGCACACTGCTGTGCTGGCCACTGTCCCTGTGCACTCACGTCGGCTCTATTGCTAAGGCCTGGATGCTCCTCCTGTCCCCCTCCCTTGCTCTGATAGCGTGTGGTCACTTGGACTTTCACCTGAAAGACTACCTTTTAATTTTTTAAAATGTATTTATTTTTGTGAATTTTCTACATAAGTACTATACTTTTAAAACAAACAAACAAACAAATGGATTTACATGGCTGACCTCAAGCTCTAACTGATCATCCTGCCTCGGCCTCCTGAGTACTAGGATTACAGACATGTGCCAATGTGCCTGTCTTCAAAGTTTGCTTTCTCTTCATTAAATCTTTGAAGGCAGCCAAGTGTTGTGGCTCACATCTATATGCAGTCCCAGCCATTAGGAGGCTGAATCTGAAGAGCCAGCATGGGTTACATAGTGAGACATTATTCCAAAAACAAAAGTGACTATATAAGCTTAGAAAAACCAGAAAAAAATATTTATTACTGCATTAAAAGAAAACATGTAATATTGACATAGCAAAAGATTCTATGCTTTAAAAAAAAAAGCAAAAAGTAAAAACAAGCCGAAGACCCTCCATATATAGATCCTATTTGTTGTTTAATGTCCGTAAATAGCAACTGTGTGATACTTTGTGCTTGCCTTCTTACCCCTTTGTGTCATCCTACCCACCTGATGAGAAGCTGGCCGTGGGGTTTACATTTAGTAAATAAAAGGGCAGAACAAGAAAAACCTTAGTTAAGCCTTACCTTCAAATGAACAATTATTTTAGCATATTTATCCTCCCAGTTTAGCTGAACGTCCAATATCTGACAACACTAGTTAAGACACAGTCAGTATTTCACAATTAGATGAACTAAAAAGGTGGCCACAATAAAAGTATAAATTAAATACAAATGAACATTCATATTTGAACTTTTAGTTCTATGATATTGTGGTTATTTTTGACAGAGTTCTCTTATCTTAGAGAGCTTTACAAAAGCACTTATGGATAACACGTGATATTTGGTATTTCTTAATAGTTCAGAAGGCAGGAAAGGTGGGCAGGGCAAGGCAGGTTACTTGGTCATTTGAACAGGGTGGTTAGTTATTCTACTTTGCTTTTTATTTGAGGTTTTCCATAATAAAAGAAAGTGGCTTTCAGAGTTGTAAGTCATGACATGGCATTCTCATACAAACACCTTAGATATCCTGTGACTGCATGAACACAGTAGAGGAGAAGGGACCATGAGTTCCAGACTAGGTCTATCTTTGTCCCTCTGCCGTTTTTGTCCTGTTGATCTTGACCTCTTTCGGGAGCACTGCAGGTGTGTTGCAGGTCAGTTATGAACCTCTTAGAGTTGAGACTGCTCAGTACAGACTGAGGAAGGCCTCATGATGAGGGAGAGCATGGGGAAGTGAAGGGGGCAGTTCTGTTATGTTGTGATTGGACCCTATGTACATTGAGTGGTTGATGCCTGGTCCCTAGCACAGTTGGGCAGTTATTAACTGGTAGATAGCTTATTTATTTATTTATTTATTTATTTATTTATAAATTTATTTACATTTCAAGGGTTATCCCCTTACCCGGTTTCCTCTCCTCCTGGAAACCTTCTATCCCATCTCACCTTCCCTTGCTTCTATGAGGGTGTTCCTTCACCCACCCACCCACCCACTCCCACCTTTCCACCCTTGATTCCCCTACACTGGGGCATCTATCCAGCCTTCATAGGACCAAGGACCTCTCCTCCCATTGATGCCTGACAAGGCCATCCTCTGCTACATATGCAGCTGGAGTCATGTGTACTCCTTGGTTGGTGGCTTAGTCCCTGGGAACTCTGGGGGTTCTAGTTGGTTGATATTGTTGTTTTTCCTATGGGGTTGCAAACCCCTTCAGCTCCTTCAGTCCTTTCTCTAATCCCTTCATTGGGGACCCCACACTCAGTGCAATGGTTGTCTGTGAGCATCTGACTCTGTATTTGTAAGGTTCTGGCAGGGCCTCTCAGGAGACAGCTATATCAGGGTCCTTTCAGCAAGCATTTCTTAGCATCCACAATAGTGTTGGAGTTTGGTGACTCTATCTGGGATGAATCCCCAGGTAGGACAGTCTCTGGATGGCCTTTCCTTCAGTCTCTGCTCTACATTTTGTCTCTATATTTGCTCCCATGAGTATTTTGTTCCTCCTTCTAAGAAGGACCGAAGCGACCACACCTTTGGTCTTTCTTCTTCTTGAGCTTTATGTGGTCTTTGAATTATATCTTGGGTATTCAGGATAATTATCGCTTTATTTCTTCTTATTTCAGGATTTTCTTCAAATGCTGTTGGAGAACATTCCAGAAAACAAAAGGTAAGTACCAGTATAGGAATTAGGAGCCCCAGTTCACTTTTAATTTTGAAATAGCCCTACCTTTGTTTGACCCATTGTTACAACCTTGACGGTTGAGATTTCCTCTCTGTACCAAGGACCTTAGGGCAGCTCTTAGTGTCACAGATAGACCAGAAAATAGATTGAGACTTCAGCAGCATGTCCAGCCCAGGGCCCTTCTGTGTGGAATAGGAAGCCAGCCAAGGCCACTCTGAGGCTTCAGCTGCCACAGCTAAGAATGGAGGAGAGGGCTGGGCAGGGCTCAGTGATAGAGTGCTTGCTTGTCATGAGAGGATGCAGGGAAACTACTCTAGACCACGTCTTTAAAAATAGACAAACAAACAGAAGAGCAGGTTGGGGTGGCTCCAGTCAGTATAGATTTATATAAGGGCATACTGTTTCACTGAGGCAGAGATTGATATGCAGTAAAGGGGGTGGAGGCCACTTTGTGGTCTCCTGTCTGAGACCACGTGAGAACGGTCTCACATTCATTGCTATAATAAAATGCCTCACAAAAAGCAACTTGGGAGAATGGATATATTTTAGCTCACAGTTCCAAGCTATAGTCTATCACTGTGGCAAAGTCAAGAGAGCAGAGGCTTCAGCAGCTGGTGAGGTCACACTCACAGGCAGAGAGAACGCTAAACATGATGCTTAGCTTTCTTTATACAACCTAGGGTCCAAAACCAGATAATACTGCCATATGTTTTCAGACAAAGTTGTCCCCATCAATCGAGACAGTCAAGATTGTCTCCTATAGTCACACCCACAAGCCAACCTGATTTAGATACTCACTCTTTGAGACTGTCTTCCTAAGTGATTCTAGACTGTGTTGAGTTGGTAATTAAAACTAACCATCATACCTTTTAGTTTCAGAGTTTGAAGTAAGCCATTTAAACCCATGTGGATAGTATTATATCAGGTGTTAAAAAGCAAAGCTGATATCTATGTTTAAACAAGTTGCTCAGTCGATGGTTTGTATGTTAAAACATAAGCACTTCTTATGCATAGCACTGCACACAGATCTATGTGCATCATCATCAGCCCTGACTTTAATGTTCTCATAATCACCACCAGGGAGATTATTAGAAAGCAACAGAGTATGATGTCACTCAACCCTTGCAACAACACTCTTACTTAGGGTCTCATGGATGGCAGGGTAGCCTCAAACTCACTACATAACTGAGGCTGACCTTGAACTTCTGAACTTCCTGCCTCTGTCGCCTCTGCCTCTGCCTCTCCTGCCTCTCCTGCCTCTGCTTCTCCTGCCTCTGCCTCTCCTGCCTCTGCCTCTCCTGCCTCTGCCTCTCCTGCCTCTGCCTCTCCTGCCTCTGCCTCTCCTGCCTCTGCCTCTCCTGCCTCTGCCTCTCCTGCCTCTGCCTCCCCTGCCTCTGCCTCCCCTGCCTCTGCCTCTGCCTCTCCTGCCTCTGCCTCTGCCTCTGCCTCTGCCTCTGCCTCTGCCCCTCTGCCCCTCTGCCCCTCTGCCCGTCTGCCCCTCTGCCCCTCTGCCCCTCTGCCCCTCTGCCCCTCTGCCCCTCTGCCCCTCTGCCCCTCTGCCCCTCTGCCCCTCTGCCTCTGCCTCTTGAGAACTGGGATTACAGGTTATGTGTTACCACTACTAACTTATGTGATGCTAGGAATCAAACCCTTATACATGCTAGGCAAGAACTCACCCAACTGAACAGCAACATGGGCGAACAACACTCTTTTTTGTATGTGATCTTTCTTTCATGTTTGACCAAAAAGACAACTGAAGAAACATGACATAAGTCACCAGTATGTACCTTGGGGCCACATAGGTAGTGTGGCTCCAGAGTTGTGAAAGCTGAGGTTGCAAAAGTTAAGTAGCTTTTCCTTTACTGTATGAGCTCACAGGGACTGACTCCATCCCATGACTATCTCATCTTCATGTTCCCTGCAAGCTTCATGAAAAGGAAGAACACGCTCGTTGTTGGATGTGGTCATTTGCAGACCTGGGACCTGGCCTCACACAGCCTCTAGAGGAAACCTAGAGGCCCTGTTACCCATGTAGATTCCTCTACCTTGCTTCTTCTAAGGTTTTATCTTAACCCCTAAACATAAATACCCAAAGTATCATGTCTAATAGCAAAACTGGCATTCAGACATCAAAGGGGACACATTGAACAATTTAAGTGTTTCTTTGTTGAAGGACTGACATTGTTTTTCTTTCTTTGACCTTTGGGCTTAGCAGTGTTTTTACTGCATGTGAACATTTTCAAGTGTGGACATGAATTCTTTGACATGGATATTGTTTTAGATTCATGCAAGGCCAGTCACTTGTATGTTGATGGGCCTGTCTGATAGGCAGTTTAATTAGATGTCTCAAGGGTAACTTATTATGCAACCAGGCTAGGTCTAGAGAAGGGGGTACTGCGAGGACATGGAGGTTTTTTCTACACAGTGGATCTACCCTGGGTGACTTTGTTGAAACCTCCCTATTGCTCACCTTCCTCCAGCAGGTAGAAGCCTGGCTATTAGTCCTGGTTCTGTTGTGGTCTTTCTTTCCAGTACAGGGCCTCACACTTGTCAGCCAAGCATTCTGCCACTGGACTAAACCCTGATTATTCTTTGTGTATAAGTGTGCATACAGCAAGGTGTTTATGTGGTCAGAGAGCAGCTTTGTGGAGTGAAGTCTCTCTTCTACCTTTAGTGTAAGTTGTAGAGAGTGAGCTCATGCCATCTATCAGGTTTGCATAACAAGCATGTTTATCCGTAAGCCATCTTACAGAACAAACGTTAATAAAGCAGGAACATGCAAACACAAAGCCAATCCATGCTTCATTCAGAGTCAATGGGTTTCTTGATTTCTGCCATTCTGTGCTCATTCACAAGCATAAACTGCAACTTCAGTAACTGGGCAGGACAACAGGCTAAGAAACTGTGTTCTGTGGATGGCTTTAAATGTTTCTGGTTTTTGTTTGTTTTCTTTTTGTTTTGTTTTGGTTTGGTTTGGTTTGGTTTGGTTTTTTTGAGACAGGGTTTCTCTGTATAGCCCTGGCTGTCCTGGAACTCACTTTGTAGACCAGGCTGACCTTGAACTCAGAAATCTGCCTGCCTCTGCCTCCCAAGTGTGTTTTTGGTTTTTTTTGTAGACATATCATGGTGGTATCTTAGAGTTATCACTGCTATAATGAAGCACCATGACCAAAGCAATTTGGGAAAGGGTTTATTTGGCTTACACCTCCACATCTCTGTTCATCACTGAAGGAAGTCAGGATAGGAACCTGCAGTTAGGAGCTGATGCAGAGGCCATGGAGGGGTGCTGCTTCATAGCTTGCTCAGCCCACTTTCTAATAGAACCCAGAACCCCAAGCCCAGGGGTGACACCATCTTCAATACACTGGGTCCTCTCTCATCAATCACTAACAAAGAAAATGCCTTACAGGCTTGCCTGCAGTCCGATCTTATGGAAGCAGTTTCTCATCAATTGAAGTTCCCTCTTCTCACATGACTCCAGCTTGTATCAAGTTGACATAAAACCAGCCAGCACAGGTGGTGATTCTTCTGCAAAACTGATATCAGATGTGGCTATTTATTATTCAGAAGTAGACCTAAAATGTATACGTATTTCCCCCCTTTCTTCCTCAGTACTGGATATGAAGCTCACGGCTTCACACATGCAAGGCATGTGCCTGGCTACCATGCTGTGGTGGCAATAATTTCCTTTTCTTTTATACCTGGCCCCCAGGACAATAGCTCAGGTTCTCCGATAGAGTTCAGAGGCCTTTATTTAGGACCTTGGGCATAGGAAATAGGGAAGAAGGGAGGGGGAAAGAGGAAGAAGAGGGTGAAAAGGAAGAAATTTATAGATGTGGCATATGGCCTCTTCTGTTGGTTATAAATTTGCATTTTGAGTTCTGACTGCATTCCTTCAGGACAAAGTTCTTAGGGCAGAAACACAGCAGTTTTCACTGAGGCAGCACAGTACACTTTAGTTTGTGAGGTCTGTGTCTTTTAATCTCCATGATGCGGTATGGAGTTCATTTGGATGCCCTGAGCCCTTTGGCTCCACAGGCCTGGATTTTATTGTTGTAGATATTTACTGAGGCAACACACTGGGCTCACAAAGAAACTTTTGTTGTAGTTGTGGAGATTAGCACAGCATCCATGGCCTGTGTGGCTGCCAACCACCCACTGCATCCCTTTGACAAGGCGGGACGCCTTTCCCAGTGGGACCATGCTTTGCTTAGCAGACTTAAGTCTCATTAAGAATTCTCCTTAAATATTAAAGTGGTCTCTTGCCTACAAAAAAAAAAAAAAACAAACAAACAAACCTACTTCACCAAGTATATTCGAGTACATTTTTAAACTTAAACATCTTCTTGCCTGCTAACTAATCTCAAAATCTAGTTTGCCTATTCAAGCAGATGGCTTGCTCTATTACCTATGCAGCATATTGTACTAATTTTATGTGGGCCTCCAAAGACTGCACATCTACCCCCCGGAGCCTCTAATCTTTGGCCCCGGTTGCAAACTGATCCTCTGGTACATCTGTTAGGCACTTGAGCCATGCTGAGCAGGCAAGGCTTCGCCTGTCACACTGAGTTGTTAGCGTCAAGCTTCCTCTGCACCTTTGTCTTGCCCCAGCTTACTAACATTCTCTGTGGAGCATCTCCTGTAACAGGCTGTAGTCTGGACTATGGGAGAAGGGAGAGAATAAATCCAATGATAGCCTTCAAAGAGATCCTATCCAACTACCAAAATCACGGGTCATTATAATCACCCATACAGGACATTAGAATCAGCACATGCAGAGAGAACACTGTAAGGTCGGGGTCCTGGGGCGGGGGGTTACAGATAGCAGACTCATCAGCCCTGAATTTGAAATGAGACCTAAAGGCAGAGCCTAGGTCTTAGGATGTTGGGGGGTGAAAAGGAATGGGAGGCTAGAAGCTCTACTAGACAACACTAGTGCATTTGAGTCAAAAGATCTTGAGAACTGGAATTATTTCAGTGATGGTTACAGTGCCAGTGGGCTTTAAAGCAAAGAACAGTCATGGGTTGTTTGAGAGGTACCACAGTTAAAAATGGGTGAGTTGTTGTCAAGTTGAATGAAGAAATCAGATGTGAGCCTGGCTTTTCTTTCTTGGCCCCTGAGCTGCATTCTGAAGTTCAGTGGATAGCAGCTGCTTGTCCCTGGAATCAGTATTGAGGGGAAGGAGATAGTACTCAGGAGGACATCTAGAAGGACCCATGTACCATCCTCCCCCTGCCAAAAACCTATGCTCCCCCAGAGAATAACTGGTCCAGCAACCTTGGTCCCCAGGTTCTGGTGTCAGCCACAGCTACTGATTAATCTTGCCCATCAATTACAGTATTTGTGTGTGCATGTTCATCTGTTTGTTTACCCCCCTCCTGCTCTTCCTCCCCCACAGAGCAGGGAGCACTCACTTGCCCTGCCTCATAAGCAGTCTTCATTATCTACCTGAGCACAAATGCTTTGTTTTGATCAAGAAAATGAGCAACATCATGGAGAGCTCTGAGACATAAAAAGCATAACTTATTAGCAATTTAAAAACCTGTATAGAAGTTAAGTTGTGCTCTCAGACAAGTTGGCATTTCCATTCCAAACTCTGATCCTTTTCTGTATCCAGTACCTAGATGTTCAAAGTTATTGAGGCCTGGCATTTGCTTCCTGTGAAACTGGTGGGAGTGTGTGCTGGGTTGTAGAGGGAAAATGTGAGGGCTAAAATCCCAGGAGGCTGAAGGCAGGAGCCAAGAATGATAGCAGCATGGTACTCAGTCACCAGCAAGCTGATGGGCCCATGAGAGACACAGGTGATAGTTGCTGCTTCATTCACCACAGCAGCTCAGAAGTCAACAGCAAGACGTCCAGGTGTGTGCAACCCGTCTTCCTGCAAGCCTGTGCTTATTTCTGCTCACGTCCACATCATGGAGAGATCACTTACGTGTTCCCTTTCTAAGCTCTGAACACAGCTTACTTTTCTAAGCGGTGTTGTGTCAGGGAGAAAAGCACGTTCTGGTTCCTTCTCTATTAACTAATTATGACCACATTTATAGCCCAGAGGGTCTCAAGATAGCCCATGGAAACTCCACGCTGCCATGTGAAGTGTGGCGCACACACACACACACACACACACACACACACACAGCCTGTGGGTAGCACTACCTGCTGCTCCCAGTACCAGGTCTCAGGCGTAGGGTGGGAAGAGTGAATGCCCTCGTACAGATCTGAAGGCCATGCACCATGGGTCTGTATCCAGTTAGCTGTCTGCTGTATAAAATCAGTTTCTGTAGTGATGAGACATGCAGATGGGTCATTTTCTGTGTGTCCTGGCTACATGGAAATTCCTCTGCTTGTCTGCTGGGATCGTTTGAGTGACCTCAGAGGGAAAACACGCACCACCAGCTTAGACACTGTGGTGACTGTGACAGGCAGCTGTTCACTTAATCACTGCTGTGTCATTTCTATAGTAATGATCAAAACAGCAAAACTATCATAGATGCTCACTTTGCTCTGAAAACACATGGTCCACTTTTTCCCGGGGTGGGGGGTGGAGCAAGAAGTATCATTGTATGGTGGCTCCCTTGCTTTTTAGGGAGCGAGTATTAATGCATGACTCTTCTTCTGATTGCCTAACGTTTTATTCCACGGTTCCCAGACAGGCTTAGTGCACTAACAGCAGAGCTTAGAAGTCCCTCCAGCAACTCTGGCTTTGGCCAGAATCCACCTAGGTTGTAGACTGAACACTTGCTCAGGTGGTCATCATCCACTTCACATAGCTACCATGAGGACCAAATGACTGTGCTTATAAGATGCTTTCAATCTTTCCAGAGAAAAGTGGCCTGAAAATTTAAACTGTCTTCAGTTAAGGCAGGAGAGTTTTTGCTCCTGACTAGCCTAGAGAGCTCTCCTGTTCTCACATCTCTGCCCCTAAAGGCTCTCTTCTTCTTTTAAAATGTAATTGGAGAGCTGACAAGCAGGGCAGCCACAGCAGGAAGCAGGCCACCTTTAGGGGTGAGAAGTGTTAGCAAGAAGGGACAGCTGTGTTGGGCACACATGCACACATGCACAGGCTCTGTGTCTATGGTGTGTTTATACCACTGCAGAAAGGGATTCGTGGTGAAGCCCAGGCTCCACATGGAAAGGAAAGCAGAGCTTTATAAATGTCAATCCCAGCTCTTCAGGTACTGTCTGTGCAGCCTTAGGTAAGTTTCCTCAGCCCTGAGGACTTTGTTCAATTCCATGTAGTGCACAACAACACTGGATCTGTGCTGTTCCTCTAAGGCTTAGGTGGATGTGTTCTGTACTGCTCTTATATAGTAAGTACATAGATGGCAGCTGCCACTTCTGTGCCTCCACTTGGCAGTGCTAGAGAGATCTTCATTTTCTTTCTGTTTTTGTGCCACCAGAGAGTCTGTGTGAAGAAACTGAATATGGCAGCAGTATCTGCTTCACTACTAGCCAGTGAACAAGTCATCAACATTGGCCAAAGATGGGCACAGTAGTGGTCACATGCCTTCTGGGGAATACTGTCTGGTAGAGATTAATAGAAGCCAGAGTCTACTGCCAGTCTTTCAGCCTTCCATACCCTTTCCCAGCATTCTATGTCCTTGGCATGGGTGGCACATACTCAGGGAACTGAGGTAGAAGGACCTTGAGTTTGAAATCATCCTGTGCTATATAGACACTATGTCTCTAAAGTAAGTGCATGTGCACACACATGCACACATACCAACAAATCAGCAGCTTGCCATGTGGCCTCCCTGCCTCTAGCCTCTTCCTTGTTTTGAAGTCATGGTGGTCTGTTCTCACACCGTGCTAGGTGCTACTGGCTAGGCCAAGCCTTATCTATACCTTGTCTCTGTGGGACAGGCATGTAGGCCTGTCTTCCTACTCTGTGTCTCCTCCATCTCCACTGTTCCTGTCCTAGCATGCAGGACAGTGCAGCCTTTTCAACTACATGTTCAAGTGGTACCCCTTTCCTAGCCTCTCTGAGTGTTCTTCTTGGTATCCTCTACCCATTTATGTTCCTTGAGTGAGAAGATGGTCTTCCACATCACAGATGCATGTCCTATAAGCTGTAGCATCTTATGAAGCACCCATCATCTATTCTTCAGAGACAGTGAATCTCTGAGATGTTTTCACCTCAGCTCCCCTCTACTCTGGGCATGCTTGTCTCATGCAGATATTTGCGTGACCCTTGGGCTCCTTGCCTGAGGACTTGGGACAATGCTCAACACCTACTTTCTCAGTCTTTGCTCCCAGCCTCTCTTTATGCCACGAAAAGAAGAGTCTTGCAATGGAAATTCCACAAAGGAAATGATGTTGTGTCCTGAATTTACTCCTCTGTGGTGATGCCCAACAGCTGCTCACCATCTTTTGTAAAATCACTCAGAAATGGCAATTAAGTCACCACTCAGATGTTGCCTTTTCAGGACATGTAATCCCAGTTCCTATGAACTCTCAGATGCATCCTCTGTGTCTGACTCTGACCATGCATGCTACTAAGCATTCTAAGCATTCTCCCCATATACTGTTTTCTCCCCAGACCTGTTTTCCTAGATGCCAGGTGCATGGCAGCCTTAGAAGTGCCTCTGACTTTGGCTTTTCTATGGGTCACTAAGATAATGCCAGAGTGTAGCTCACAGGAGTCTGGATAGAAATTAAGTGAGTAAACACTTCCTACCTACATCCCAGAAAATAATGGTTTGTTGTTGTTGTTGTTTTCCCTTGAGATATGTGAGGCTAGCATATAAGACTGATTTCTGTTCACTTGAGACAACTCAGTTGAAGGCCTATTCTTGTCTGGAACAAAGGCAGTCTATCCAGCACCTTACCTACCATTGATGGTGCCACTGGGGCAACAGTTTACTTGGTGGAGGGGTCTGTTTCCTGTGCTCATCCTGAGAAGCCCTGGGTTTTGAGCACTGGAGCCAGTCCTGCGTATACTAGTTTCCAGCCCTGTCTTCTGGGACCTTCTCCTCTCCTGTTTTTCCCCAAGGGGCCAGCCAGATCTACCCTCATAGTCCTGTCTGGTCAGCCAAGTCCACTGAAGGTGTATTGGGGCCTTTGCGCAAGTTCAAGGGAAGACAGTGATCCTCCTGACAGTGCTCTGAGGAGCAATCTGTCTCTGAGTATAAGATGTACAGAGAGCTTGGCTGTTTGCACTGGATTGATGGTGTTACATGGTAGCAGGTGATGAAAAGGCCAGCGGTGGAGGTCCTCAGCTTTCTTATGAGGCGTGTCTGGAAATGCCACTGATTACAGGGACCAGGAAGGCCTGACCGTCTGTCTTCTTAGGCCCGCTCCCCATCATCTGCCTGTCCTATTGTGAGGCACTGGCTGTAGAAGCTCAGACCCTCATCATATATGCCCTGTGTTTCAGCCCACTGAAGGCTGATTCCTGACCAGATGCCCACAGTGGGCTACACTCAGCCTTGTAGTACCTCAGCATGCTTCATATTTCTACAACTTCTGTCATCAATAGAGAAATTGTAGAGGGGATTTACTTGGGGACTTAAATTTATTTATGTGCAGGTGTGTGTTCCTGTACCTGCTCATGGTTGCCAGATGACAACTCTGGAGAGTCAGTTCTCAGTTTCACCCTGCTAGGGCAGGGTCTCTTTTGTTTTCTGCTATCTGGCCCACACATTTTGAGGCAGTTGTTTTGTCTCTACTTCCCTTCTCCAGATAGGAGTGCTGGGATTGCACATGATGTGCCATTTGTGTAGGTTCTAGGATGGAACGCTAGCCACCAGGCTTAAACAGCCAAGGCTTTTAATAGAACCATCTCCCTGCCCCCAAGAAATGTGTTTTTATTCATTCAGATAAAAATATCTCCACAAAAATCCACTTTCCTACCAGGAACCGTGGTGAGTGCTGAGTGCTGGGGTTTAGCTGGTAGAGAGTGTCCATCCTTCAAGAAGACAGTAAATGTGATGCCACCAAACCATTCCATCCCAAGTGTGCTAGATCGAGGGGGCAGAGAGTGATGGGACTACCCAAGGAAGCAGGCTGCCTTCTTCCTGCCTAAGGTTTTGGCTAAGTGACAGATCTTGGGCATGATCAGGAATTGCCTGGTACCAAAGGAAGACTGCCAGCTGTTACTATACCAGATATGTAATGATTTTATAGACCAGTGAAGTCAGCAGGGCAAGAAAGCACTTACATTTCAACCAATGTAATAAACATTCATAATACTGCACAGAGAGGGGCTTTAATGTGAGTCTGCCTGGAAAACAAACAGGTGGGCCAATCACACTGTGCCCTGTTCTTGCGGCCCATTGTTGCTGCCCATTTCATAGACTTGTTGCCACACTAGACGCCTGCCGGTGCTTCATCAGTTTCAGTGTGCAGACACTACTGTTCACTGGAGAGATCACCCTAGCATGATGGGTTCCTTCCCACACTCCAACCAGTTGGGCAGTGCTCATCCTCAAGAGAGCTCCTCCTCTGCCTGAATACTTAGCCATGTCCTGGTTCTTTGTGTTCTGAAGCCTTTTTTTTTTGTTTTGTTTTTTTAACTATTTGGTTCTTGTTTTGTTTTTGAAGGCTCGGCCTGTCTGTTGAGAACATCGTCCGAGATTGGCTTGAGTGTTCCGGAATACCTAAGGTACCTGCGAACTGTTTCAGGAATAGAGTAAAGCTTATTACTAGCCTCTCAACCATGACAGTAATGTTTTTAATATGTTTATAAAAGTAACTGTCAGGAAAATGCTGGCCTACAGTAGCCACTGGCTTGAGTCCCTGTGGGATGTAGGTGAATGTGACAGTGGCCATGCGTTGTGTAGTAAGTGAGGCCATGCAAAGCATGGTGGGTATTTTGGATAGAGTCTCCAAGCAACAGTTTAATACCTTCAGTAGGTGAAGCAGATGGCTTGGGTATAGCCAAACAGGTGATCTGGTTTGCCACAGCTTTACCTGACCATTGTACCTGTTTCCATTCCAACCCTATCTTTCAGCTTCCTCCCTGTTGTTTTATGCATCATCAGGCTGGCGTCTCCACCTGTCATTGCTTTGTCTTGGGATCCTGGATTCAACTTTTTCTCTCTTTTAATTCATGGGTATCTGTGAAAGAGAAATCCCCATGGGAAGGTCCATGTTTCTAGGATCTATTGGGTAATCCAGGTTCCTCCCTAGTCCAGATGCTGGCCTAAGGACCAGGCTAACTGTGTAGTAGCCCTTGGTGGCTGTGGACAGACCCCTAGCAAAGTTTGGTCCTGTTTTCAGGTCAGCACCCCCTGTACTCTGCTTATTCTTTCTGGTTTTGTGGCTAGTTATGTGAACTTCTGCTTTGGAGTGTCTGGGTGCGAGCCGTGAAATGAAGTGGAGGGCGTTGAGCCTTCCAACATGGGGAAATGTCACTACCAGCCACCATCAGCTCGCTGGGAGATACTTGGCCTTCAGATCAGAACTGTATGCTAGCCACTCGAAGTTACTGGTTGGCTCAGTCCCTCTGAGAACCATCAAAGAAATATCAACTAAACAAAGCAGGTGAGAGGATGCTGCCTGGAACCCTGACGGCTGCACTTTAACATCAGCTATGTTATGAGAGCCTGTGGCTTCTAAGAAGGTGACTTCAGAATGAGATAAGTTGTAGAACCAACCTCACCATGCAGTGTTTTGGGTGAGGCTTCTCTGGTAGTTTCACTGGAGTTTGTCTTATGGGCCTAAGGAGGCTGCTAGAGGCTCCTAGGCCTTCTCGGTGTGGCTGCTCTAGAACAGGACTCTTATTTACACCAGCTAGCCAGGAAGGAAGAAAGAGGAATTCCTAAAGTCTGAGCAGTGCCTGCTAGGAAGTAGGCCGCCCACAAGGCATATGAGGTAGGGCTGACCCTCTTCTTGGTGGCAGCAAGGGATGTTGCCTCATATAAACTGGAAGAAGGAAAAAGAAAGAGTAAGATTTGCCTCTGAGCTGAACTTTCTTCCCAAGATCTAGTTGCATTCGTGACAACTTTAACAGAGACAAGGCTTTCCACCATGAACTGATGAAACCTACTGTCAAAACAGCCAGGTGCGATGAGGCTCAGCAGCTATAACTTATCTTTAAGGCCCAGCTGACGTTTCCCTTGATGCTTAGCAGTTGAGTAAAAACAACAGCAGCAGAACGAAGCAAGCCTGATTTAGTGCATAAGTTAGGCTGGTAAGCAATCACAGGTGTCTTTTTATCCCCACCACCCCACCCCAGTTCTCTGGTTATTTATGTGGCCACTGGTGATCTGTCTACCTGCTTTCAGCCCCTTTCACACTCCTTGTAAGTTTCTTTTTGTTTCCACTTCAGTGAAATGCTTGGCAGGGCCTGAGAGCCTGTGGTGGCAGGAGCTCGCAGTGAATGGGACACCTTGTTCTTCGTCCCGCCATTATAATATAAAGTTACTAGCATGCCTGCCCTGAAGTGACAGCACAGCACCAACAGGCTCTCTGCTCTTTGTTTTCCTCAGAATTTCTCTCCTCCAGCAACTGAATTCTCTGATGACAGAGACCAGTGTTCTCTTATGAAGTTTCCATCCCACAGGCTACAGAGGCTTTTTGTCTTCTTGGAAAGGCCTGCCTCAATTTTCCTCCACAGCTCTGCTGAATAGAAATCATAAAGAGAAAATAAATGGGCATGGCTTCAGGAGCAGCAGAAGTGGGCATGAGACCCACAGACACGAACGACTTGGATCCAGCCTCGTTAAGGAATAAACTCATCCTGTAGCCGTTGACCTCGCAGAGACTGAGATTGTGTTCTCAGACTTGTTGCCTTTTGTCAATTTTTTATGAAAAGATTATATACTTATTTGAGGATATGAAAAGCTTTTAAGTAGGAAAATTAGAATGACACCGGGTGACTTTTTTCCCACACTGTGGTCTTTGAGGTAGGATCCCACATAGTCCAGGCTGGCTTTGGATTTCTTGTAGCTGAAGTTGCCCACCCACATTTCAGTACTCCCCGAATGCTGGGGCTCCAGGTGTGTACCACTGTGGCTGGTAACCAAAGAGAAGGGTTTAGTGCACATCTTTTCAGCCACCATTCAGAATCTATATATACATTTTTTTTGTTCTTTCTACACCGATTTTGTTTTGACTTTGAGGTGCAGGAGACAGAACTCAGGGCCCTGTGCATGATGGATATGTTTCCAGCCAGTTATAAAATAAAAACAGTAAGCCTCAGAAGCAAGACCACCCAGAAGCCTAAACTGTGGACCCACTGCTGTGTCAGTCTCAGAGGTGACCCAGGCCTACTCACAGCTGACTGTGAGCCTCATGCTTGCTTTCTGGTCTACGTAGTCGATATCTAGACTTTTCAAGATAAATCACGACCTTGGTCTGAGCTTTTAGACAGTGTTCTTCACCGTTTTCCTTTGTCCTTTGATATAAGCTGAAGAGCAAGTGTTGGCGACTGCTGCCTCCTGATGTTGTCGGCTCTCCGGTCCTGTGCTGGACTAGTGTACAGCTGTCTCCTAGTCTACTGGGCATTAGTTCCAGAACCCCTTAGAGGACAGCCAGCCCTTCTGAACAGTGGCTTAGTGTGCCCATGCAGCCATCACAATCCCCATGTGTGTGAAAGCCATCGTCTGCCATCACACCGTTCCCCAGAGACTTAATTGGCATACTTGATCAGTCTGTATGTGGCTGTTTCTCTTCATGTGTGCCCTAAGGCCCACTTCACCCGTAGTCACGTTTCAACCTCCATTACAAGGTCTCAGTACAGATGTACAAGAGATGGCATTTCTTCATTCAGGTCTTCAGTCCTCCTTGGTTTAATTGCTACAGAGCCTTGGAAGATCCTCTGGAACTTGTCAAGTCCTGAGGTCCTCCCCATAAACAACTCCACAGTCCTGATCCCATTCCCCAGAACCTGCACTACTTCCTTGTTGTATTTTGCCTGGGTTGTGTAGTAGCTAACTGGCCATGGAGCAGCCAAGCTCTTTTCTTTCTGTGTGTCTGTTTATCATCCACATCCGTGGCAAGTGAGTTCTCCCCAAACACAGCTCAAATCCTTCCTCACCGGGACTCTCTTTATTGGCAGTGTTCTGAGAATGCTCTCTGGCCTGCTGGTGATACGTTCAGTCCTGCCCAAGGCTGTCGTCTTCAGAGACTTTTTGTCCCACTTTCCAAGCATACCAGACTCCACAAACAACAGTCGCCTTTGCACATGCTCTTTCCTATCTCTCTAACATTCTCTCTCTTCTGTTTTGTATTCATTACAACTTGACTTTATGTGGTTGCTCTTTACATGTTTCTCATGCTGTCCTTACCTTCCCTGCCAGGAAGAAGCTTTACATCTGAAGCATCCCCATAGTACTTACCACTATAAGCATGGTCCTGGTTTTTCTGCTTAGCCTTTTTTGGTGCTCAGAAGCCCATTGTCTGATAGAGAAGTGACAGAAACACATGGCATTTAGTACTAGAACTATATCTAGCACACCTGGACTAATTAATTAGTCAATTAATATGTATGTGTGTAGTATGTATGTGTGTGTGTGTGTGTGTGTGTGTGTATTTGGTGAGACAGGGTCCCATTATGTAGTCCTGGGACTCATAGACCTTGATAGTTCTGCCTCCTTGAGTGGGATTGCAGGCCTGTGTGAACAGCTGGCCTCAGTGGCTGAATCTTAAGTCTAATCTTAATTAAATTTGTCTAAAGTTAAAAGTTAATAAATCTATATTGCTTGATACATCTCAGGTATAATAATAAACCTACTTTTCAACTGTAGATTTTATGTAATAAAAATAAAACCCAAGCATTTATGATTAAAACTCAGCATCTGGGTTGAGATGGAATGTGTACCAGATTATGAAGCCTCATACTAATAAGAAAGGAGGAGGAGGAGAAAGAAAGAAAAAAGGAAAAAAAAAGTAAAGCATTTCTCTAATATAAATTTTTTTTGCCACATTTGAAATAGTAGTGTTGGAGTGCACAGTACAGTTGGTGCCCATTCCTTTGGTTGCTACATGAAGTCAGCCAGCTACAGGTAAAAATATTTTTAAAGAAACTGCCTCTGAACACCTACAGACCCCCTGGAGCAGCGGTGTGCCCTCTGATAGGTTTTGAACAAACTGGGCAGGAAGACCACATGCTGTACCTGCACCACTTTATGTAAGAGGCTGGAGTGTCACCGGGTTTTATGCCCAAAGGGGTCTTGGATCAGTCCTTCAGATGCTACAAGATGAATTAATTCATTAAAACCTCATCTGGGACTTTGGTAGAAGCTGGAGTAGCTGAATGGGGTACATGGGGGTCGGTGGGTGTCACATTAGTAAGCAGTTTGGTTGAAGGGTAGAATGCAGTAACCTGTAGTTTATGTAGATGCAGACTCAGCCCTGCACATATCACTGGGCCATGGGATTGCCCTGCTTCTGGACAATGAAGGAAGCCAAGATGAATAATGGTTCACTTTCTGGACTGGACCTCCTCAGTTGGACCACTGTGACTCATGATGTTGCCCAGGACCATGTGTGGGTCATTGTGACTCACGTCACCACCTGAATGCCATGCGGACATCCGTGGTGTATGCTGCAGCCTAAGGCCATGTTGATGTCTACAAGCTGTGCTGCCATTGGGCCATACTAATCTATGTGTCCTTCACTGCCTCCTGAGACCAGGATGATGTCTGAGCCATGCTACCACCAAGGGCCATGTCTGGGTCCATGGTCCTACAGTAGCTGGGGGTCTATGTTGATGTCTGTGACCCATGTTAACCACTGAAGACTATGCAGATGTCCATGATCCAAACTATAGCCTGAAGCCAACCTGATGTCTACAGGCCATGCTGCTGCAGAGGGCCACACTGATGTGAGTGGCCTGCACTGCCACTTGAGGCCATGTTGATGCCCATGGTCCAGGCTGCCTCTGAGTGTCTTGTCTGTGTTGGGGGTCCTACTGAATCCATATCACCAGAAACCATGAGCAAGCCCATGATCTGACCTCCTACTGACTGTAAAGCGCAAGGAGGGTCCTCTGGCAGTGCTACTGATGATTGTAGATGCACATCTGAGGAGGAGGAGTATGGAAGGCTTAAGTGACAACCCTTACCACCCCAGGAAGCCATCAAAGACAACTCTTAAAAACTGTGATAAGGGGGCTGCAGAGATGGCTCAGTGAGTAAGAGCACTGACTGCTTTTCATGAGGTTCTGAGTTCAATTTCCAGCAACCACATGGTGGCCCACAACCATCTGTAATGGGATCTGATGCCCTCTTCTGCTGTGTCTGAAAGCAGCTACACTCAGAAATGAGCTACAGTGTACTCATATGCGTAAAATAGATAAATAAACTGTGATAAAGATGCTGAGATGTAGCTTTCCACAACTCATTGCTTTTGGCAGCTCTGTAGGTGGAGAAGGACTCAATTTTCTTTAGAGGGTGGGCCAATAATGGGAGTTTCACCATGCTCCAGTAAGTATATGGACAATACAGATGGAACTTATTTGAGGAGGGATGTAGGTCACGGGATGACATGGAAGTACTGGAAGGTGAGAGTGATTGGGGTGTATGAGGTAAAATTCCCAAAGAACAATAAAAATATTATTTTGGAAAACAAAAACTTTATCTGCTATGCCTTACTTTCAAGATGTAGCACCTGCATTGAGTGTGATAGAGTGGGCCTGTAACCATAGCCCTGAAGCAAAGATTGTAAGTTTGAACTGAGCCTGGCCTACATAGCAAGTCTCTGACTTAAAAAAAAATTACAAAAATGACAGCTAAAAAATTAATAATTAAAAAAGTGTGTATATGGTATGTGCATGTGCATATATACTTGGGGAGGAGGGGCTGTGCATGTAAGTATGGTGGCAGAGACTGATATCCAGTGTCCTCTATCACTCTCTACTTCGTTTATTTAAAGACTTATTTTTATTTGTGCAAGTGTGTGTGTGTGTGTGTGTATGAGTGTGTATGTGTGTGATTGTGTGTATGAGTGTGTGTGTGTATGAGTGTGCATGTATGAATGTATGAGAGTGTTAGTGTGTGTGTTTTGAGTGTGCTAGTGTATGAGTGTGTGAGTATGTGTTTGTGTGTATGAATGTATGAGTGACTATTGTATGAGTGTGTGTGTATATGAGTGTGTGAGTATGTGTGAATGAGTGAATGTGTGTTTGTGTGAGTGCATGTACACTGGCATCAGAACACCTAGAGTTAGATAGAGTTCCTGGTAGCATCATACCACCCAACATGGGTGCAAGAATTGCTGAGTCATCTCCTCAGGCTCACAGACCCTGCAGCTCCCAGCAAATTCCCAAGAGCCTCTCCCTTCCACCTCCCAGCACTGGGATTCCAAGTGCTTGCCTAGGTCCAGCTTTTCCCATCTCCTCACCCAGACATCTGACAAGCTTTAACTGTTGTTCTGTGTAGTCCCTGTGTGTCCTGCTGAGCAGAACTGTTCACACAGCCTGTGTGCTGTTGAGGAGAACTGATTATGTGGCCTTTGTGTCTGGGTGTACAGAACTGTTGACATGGCCTGTGTGTCCCGGTATGCAAAACTGTTCTGCAGTTGTTAGCTGAGTTACCAGGTGAGTCATGGTATCTTAGAGTCATCCACAGAGCAGATATGAGCAAAACTATCTTACGTTTATAAAGTCTGTGAGTCAAAGTAGAGATGGCCTCTCAAGGGTAGGAACTAATCCCCACCTTGTGTCTGCTCTCAATTTCTACTCCTAGTCAACTTGTTTCCAGAGATCTGTACATGTTTTCTTGCTAACTTAAGTGAACCTGGGGTCCATCTGCACCTAGACCTTCTCAGAAGAATGTACCTAGTAGTAGCATCAGCAGAAGCAAGGACAGCACAAAGGAGAGAATGGCTGTCAGACTAGCTGTATCATGTGTCCCAGAAACAGGCTGAGAGCCACCTGAATTCCCACACTAGCCCCCGAATCCCAGAACTGAGAGCAGAAAGTTATTTTGCCATCTTGGGAAAATGCCACTTCATTTCCAAGCAAACATCAAGAAATTGCCAAAGGTCAAACAATCCAATAAGGGAAGCCAGAGGCTCTACAGAGAAAATGCTGCGGTTATGGAGCTGGGAGGAGGTGGTCTTAGCCAAGGGTGGGTGTTCCGGGTAGAGAATGAGAGCTGCTTTATCAGGAGGACGGCTTGTAGGCTTCTTTTAGCACATTCCTGTAATGCTTTTTTTCATGTAATCTTAGAGGCCATTAGAATAGTTAATCACCGGCATTTATAAAAGTTTGACACTTCGTGGTCAATCAAGAAAGGACTGTTTCTGAAATTTTCATCAGATTAGATTCCTGTTGTACTAACTGTGAGGCTGTTATTTCTTGCTAATAGTGGAGGTACCCATGGCCGACCTCTGGATAAGTTCACTATCATTTTGTTTAGTAGTTCATCCACCCTTTTTGACTGAGCATCTTGAAGATGCACCCATGGAGCTCTCTGGCTTGCTTGAGGCAGCATCTGAAGTGAGGATGACCCGTGGAGGCCCCTCACTGTCCATCAAGGTGTCTGGTCCTTTGTTATTAGACGCGTTCTCACGACCGGCCAGGAAGAACACCACAGACCAGAATCTTCTGCGGCAAAGCTTTATTCTTACATCTTCAGGAAAAGAGAGCAAGAAGCAAGAGAGAGGGAAAAGCAAGAGAGCGAAAAAGCAAGAGAGAGAGAAAACGAAAACCCCGTCCCTCTTAAGGAGCATTCTCCTTCGCCTCGGACGTGTCACTCCTTGATTGGCTGCAGCCCATCGGCCGAGTTGACGTCACGGGGAAGGCAGAGCACAAGTAGTCATAAGATACCCTTGGCACATGCGCAGATTATTTGTTTACCACTTAGAACACAGGATGTCAGCGCCATCTTGTAACGGCGAATGTGGGGGCGGCTTCCCACAGTTCCCCCTTTTTCTTTTAATAAGAGCAAATAGGCCACCCATATTAATGAGAGTGGAGATAGAGGTCAAATCCCCAGTGTGTAGGTAAAGGAGCCATGTACAGGATTAGCTCTTAGGCTTACAGGCTTTTACCCAGAGCAACCCTGACCTGCTCCCGTGTCGTTTTGCCTGGGGGAAGGGAACTAGGACACTGAACCTTCATGAAAGATGACATGTCTCCCTAGAATAGGCTCATATGTGCCGCAGAGCCTTTCCATTGCAGTGCTTAGCCTTGCAACTCTCTCGGGCTGCTGAAGCACACTCACTCTATCCCGTGCAATGAGTCTAGCCTCGTGAGATATAAGAGCTGAGTGGCCAGCGACCTATTGCCTAAGCATAGATATATCAGGGGAAGCTCCATGTTCTAGTCCTGCAAGCGCCTGGGCAATAACCACCTTGTCTCTCTTAGTTTGGGCCTTAAGCTTACAGACCAATCAAAGAAGCAACACTAATCCACAGCAAAGTGTATCTCCAAATAATATTAATCCCACCCAATTTTTTAAAGAAAGAAAATGCTGAGGAGATCCAATTGGGTAATCCTTTGGTCAGCGACAGGTCCAAGCGCGTGGAGTTGACCTGAAGTCTCAATTCCCGAAGGATCTGTTCAAATTCAGCCATCCAATTCTGTAACATATACTGAAAAAGACTTTTTGACAAATTAGCTGCCCTAGTAAATTTAACATACTGAATGGAAATAACACACAATCCCGGAAACTTTTGTTCACATCCCTGCTGAGTTATTTGTCATAATACATCTAGTTGTATCTGGACAAGATCTATGAGTTGATTAACCAGCATGAGACCTCTCTGTATCTTGACATTAGCTGAGGCCTGTTCATCTATGACTGTAGTCACTGAGGCTGACAAAGTGTTAATGGTGTCAGTCATCTGGACCTGTCCAGACAGAGCCAAGGCTGTCTGAATTAAGGCCAAACCCAGTTCCCAGTTAGTGGTAAAAAAGCAGGAGAATACTTGAGCATTATACATCACCGTCATTGGGAGTGGAAATGTCGACATTATCCCCCAACGCTGCTCTCTCTTTATTATTGACGCCCTGGACATCACCAAGACGAGGGACATTAGTATTCCCTTGGTCAGTCTGGATTTTTCGGGTGAGTCTTTCTGGTACCCAAAATGGGTTGTCTTCATTCTGTGGGAAAACACAGATAGCTCCCCTGGATCTTATCAAGATAGGATCCGGGCCATACCATTTATTATCAAGGACATTTTTCCATTTAACCATCTCATTGGGCCTATCTGGCTCTGAACAATGACGTTCAGCCGCAGTATGGCCATGAGCATCAATATTTAAAAAATTAAGTGTAAAGAGTGCCAAAGACACCGACACTCTTGGTGCTCGGGGTACAGTCTCCTCAAAAGTTCCCCTCTTCTGTTTTATAAGATAGGCTTTGAGGGTGCGATGCGCACGCTCAACAATACCCTGTCCTTGAGGGTTGTATGGAAGTCCAGTCAGGTGGGTTACGTCCATCTGACGGCAGAACTGTTGAAATTTTTGGGACGTATAAGCTGGTCCATTATCAGTCTTAAGGAGTCTGGGTTTCCCCCAAGCACTCCATGCCTCAAGGCAATGTTGAATCACATGTGAGGCTTTTTCTCCGGTTAACGGAGAGGCAAACATGATGCCAGAACATGTGTCAATGGACACATGGAGATATTGAAGTTTTCCAAAGGAAGAAACATGTGTAACATCCATTTGCCAGACCTGTAGAGGTCGAATACCGCGTGGGTTAATTCCCACATGAGGAACTGGCAAGAACTCACAGCAGCTTTGACATTGAGTAACAATGTCACGGGCTTCTTTTCTTGTCAGGGAGAAACGACTGCGTAATGTTTCAGCCGTCACATGAAAATTGTTATGAAAATTTCTTGCAGCCTCTACCGGGGATGATAGGGCAGCAGCCACCACTTTAGTGGCCTTATCTGCCAAATCATTTCCCAGAGCCATGGGGCCAGGTAGGCCTGAATGGGCTCTAACATGAGTAATATAAACAGGAGATCTTCTAGATAACAAAACTAATTGTATCTGCTGAAAAATATTGGCAACTCTACTGGAAGGCTTAATCACTCCAGCCACTTCTAAAAGATTTACTGCATTTACCACATAACAGGAATCTGACACAATATTAAGGGGTTCTAAAAAGGTTTTTAAAACTTCTAAGACCACTAAACATTCTACCACTTGAGGTGAATTTTCATTATATTGTTTGGATACCACTTTACCATTAGCCACATAGGCACCTATGCCAGTTTTTGATCCATCAGTATATACCACAATCCCATTTTTAAGTGGGTTTCTTACTGTTATTTGTGGAAACACAACAGATTGATTTTGGGCAAACTGTAAGATTGGATGCTTTGGATAATGGTTATCTATTTTTCCTGAAAAGGAGGTAACTAAAACTGCCCAATCATTAGATGCGGCTGCCAAGGTTTGAACCTGTGCAGCGGTATAAGGTACAATTAAAAGATATGGACTTTGCCCAAAGTGGGTGATTGCTGCTTTTAGGCCTTTAAGGGCAAGCTGTGCAATTGCATCAGGATACCAATCTATTATTTTAGCTGGGGATACGTTTGGATGGATCCACAACAATGGCCCATTTTGCCACAAAACTGCAGTTGGCAATTGTGCTGTCTTAAAGACACACAAACTGAAAGGCTGCGAATCCTCAATACGTTGTAATTGTGCATTCTGTAAGGCCTTTTCTACCTTTTGTAAGGCCTGGTTAGCAGCTAGAGTAAGAGTCCTAGGGGAGGAGATATGAGGATCTCCTTCTAAAATACTAAACAAAGGCCTTAACTCAGCAGAAGGAATCTTTAAAAAAGGTCTGAGCCAATTAATATCTCCCAACAGCTTTTGAAAATCATTTAAGGTATGGAGGTGATCTCTTCTTATCTCTACCTTTTGGGGCACAATCTTATCTGGGGACACCACAGAGCCCAAGAATTGTCCTGTATCAGAAATTTGGACCTTTTCTGTGGCTATCTGTAAACCCCACTGACTTAAAGTTTTAAGTAGAAAAGGATATGCCTTTTGTAGCATGGTAAGGTCTTTATGGCACAGGAGGATGTCATCCATGTAAAGGAGCAAAATTAAAGAGGGGAACTGTTTCCTCACTGGCAAAAGAGCTTTTTGTATATAAAGCTGGCACATTGTAGGACTATTGGACATCCCCTGTGGTAAGACCTTCCATTGATACCTCTTATCAGGTTTAGCAGAATAAGCTCTCTGACCCGTTAACAAGTCAAAAGTCCAATCTCTCTGCTCTGGAGTTAAAGCAGCAGCGTTTGCTCGGGCCTGCGCCTGTGCCGCCTCCTGCCACAGAGCTCGCCATTCCACATATTTGGCCATACTAGGGAGAGCGGCTTTTGCAATCATTTGCCAGTCGGCAGGAGTTAGTGCCATGCTGGCAAGCCTGTCTAACTGCACCAAGGTAAAATTAGCATTGATTCCATATTTAATCTGCACATATTCTACCGGAGCGTGGACACGCCCACCCTCGGCTCCTTCAAAGACTGGAAATGTCTGTTGTATTTTCCTTTGTTCCTCTCGGGGAATGAATGAGTCTGCGCACTGCCTTTCTGCGCACTGCCTCTCTGCGCATTGCTGACGCACTACGGGCTGACGCACTACGCAGGGCGGGGACTCCGCATAGGGCGGGAGTGCACCTGGTAGCCGATTGCCCTGAGGCCAATTAGCAAACTGGCCTTCGCCAGCCGCTTTTGGCTTTTTTCTTGACCGATTAGCTGGCTGGTAATGGGCTGCTTCTTCCTCCCAGTCTGTTTCCTCAGAGGAGGATTCTTCATCTGCTTCAGAACTACTAAGAGCTGGCTTCCTGAGCTCATCTAGTGACGAGTATCTCCTAGAGACCTCCGCTAATCGATCTTTTTTCTTCTCCCTTTTTCCTCTTTTTCTTCTAATCTCTCTCCAGGTATTCCTACCTAACCTTAACTTTTCCTCGGGTTCAAGACCCTTGGAAAGGCCTGTATACTTACCGTTTCTCCTTGTTCCTACTCTCTCTCTCCGCTTTACTTCTGATAGACTGTCCTGAATTTCCTCTAGAATTTTTAGCCCTGCCTTAAGCACTATATAACATGTGAAAAGGAACAAAAGGGCTCCTAACACTAGAAAAAGTTCAAGGCCAAACATACCTGGTAAAGCCATTTCTCACTTCCGTTCCCCAGCTGATGAGTTCTGAATTCGGCAGTTGAATCCTTCTCAACAGTCTGTGTTACGGGAACCTTATAACCTTGATTCGCAGTTCTGGTTCTGGAATGAAGTATCCCTCCTGCGCCAGTCCGGAGTTTTTTCTCGTCCCGGATTTTCTCGTCCCGGGTTTCGGCACCAATTGTTATTAGACGCGTTCTCACGACCGGCCAGGAAGAACACCACAGACCAGAATCTTCTGCGGCAAAGCTTTATTCTTACATCTTCAGGAAAAGAGAGCAAGAAGCAAGAGAGAGGGAAAAGCAAGAGAGCGAAAAAGCAAGAGAGAGAGAAAACGAAAACCCCGTCCCTCTTAAGGAGCATTCTCCTTCGCCTCGGACGTGTCACTCCTTGATTGGCTGCAGCCCATCGGCCGAGTTGACGTCACGGGGAAGGCAGAGCACAAGTAGTCATAAGATACCCTTGGCACATGCGCAGATTATTTGTTTACCACTTAGAACACAGGATGTCAGCGCCATCTTGTAACGGCGAATGTGGGGGCGGCTTCCCACAGTCCTTTCCACAGCTTCTTCAAATGCCATGCTACTCAGCCGAGTCACTTTTTCATTTTTAGTTTAATTTTCTTTAACTTTGGCATTTATAGTTCAGTACTCAAACTTGTTTACCAGGCTATTATAGCTACGTACTACAGGCAGAGCAGCTTTAACAGCAATTTGATTTTCTTACAGCTTTTGAAAGTTGGAAATCTAAAGTCACAAAGTTGGCTTTTCCTGAGGCTTCTCTCCTTGGCTAGCAGATAGCTTCCCTCCCCACCCCTCATGTGTGCATGCCTGTGCATGTGTGTCAGTGTCTCACACACACATTCGTATTTCTGCCCCTATCTCCCTGTTGTAAGGACACCTGCTACACTGGATTAAGGCTTGGACAAGTGATTTTATTTTACTGTGATGAGTCCTACCTCCAGTACAGTCATTCTGAGATACTGGAGGTTTATGACATCAACCTGAGAAGAGACACAGCTCAGCCCACATCAAAGCTCACCACCAATTTCCTGACAAGTTCCAAATTTCTAGGAAATCTTCAACACAATAAAGGTCACTAGCCAGCCTCACACATTTTAACCCCATGGAGGAATACACTCAGAGTAGTTTTTGGTCCCAAATGATGCTGATTACTTAGTCCAAAAAAAATAAATAAATAAAAATAAAATGAAAAATAAACCAACCTGAAAGTCATGTCTGGTAAAATAAATAAGAAATAAAGGAAGGGATTGTTCTTCTATCTCAGAGAGATACCTGTACTGGCATTGTGTGTGCCCTGTTCAAGGATCCACTATGGCCCATCCTGACACAAGGCCCCTCAGTATAGTAGGAAGCACCATCTTTGCTGAAATGACCCTTCCCATCCCATTGCCTTTCCTGTGCCCAGGTGTCCTTCTTCGTGAGGGGCTGTGAGTGAAGGAAAGACGAAAGAAGCAGTGTTTCCCTTAAGTCTCAGTGAAATTCAGCAGGGAAAAGTGCATACGTAAATAATCAACCTAAACCAGAAAGCAGCCCAACAGCTAGCTTTACAGAGCTCTTGCTATGGAAAGCACAGAGGCTATGGGGATACTGGAAGCTGGTTCCAAAGGACAGGCAGGTTTGAGGCAGAAATCGGGAAGAAACTGGGTGAGGGGGGAACTAACGTGCCCATGTGAGCTGTCAGGTAACCAAAGTCTGTGATATGCTATGTCAGAAACAGGGCTGACACGCAGAGGATGATGGTTCCTGATTCCTGCTGGGAGAGGGGCCATAGTAGCCCTTCTCCATCAGCCTCACACTTACCCTCTGCCCCTCCCAAAACCACGTGTACTGCTCCAGTGATAGAAGAGTAAATTGCTTTTAAATTACTGATAGACTCCACCTTGTGATGTGTTTGAGTCATGATCTTTCCCTTCCAGCCTCCATTATGAACTGGTATGGGGTTGCTTGTTATGTGTGGAGAGCAAGATCTGCCAAGGTCTCCGTTAGTAAGGCAGGACGCAGGTCCCATAGGGACTTGTGATGCAAGGCTCACCAGAGGCTTTTGATGGTATAACAGTTGCTTGAGTGACTATTTCACAGCATGGACAGGTGGGCCAACAGGCCTGTTGGAAAGATAACTTCCTGGGTGAAGGGTTATACCTTTCTCCTCCTCAATAGGATGATGTGATTCAGTGCAGAGAAAAGTTAGACTGACTCTTGTCCCCTTAGTTTTCAACTCGGAACTTTCATGTGTAGAGTTGTTCATTTGCACTGATACTTAAAAAGTAGCATTAAATCTATGTGGCCAATAGTATGTAGCTAGAGCGCACATGGGCTGGACGGGGACTCCTCCACACCCACAGGAATCATTAAAGAAGGCATGGGAAGGAGTGGCTTAGTTGGTAAACAACATGCTTTATGAGTGATCTCCAGAACCTAAGAGAAAATTCTAGGTGCAGTGGCCCCTAGGCTTATTTTATTATCTGAGGCCTGGGGAGTCAGAGACAGGGATCCCCAGAGCTTTAGAGCCAGACAATCTAGACTAATTGGTCAGTCCCTGCTAGAAGAATAGCTCCCAGTGAGAGGCCCTATCTCAAAGGAAGGGAACTGCCTTCATGAAGACTCCAAGCCTCCACAAACATGTACATATACACACATATGCGCCACAACTGCATGCATGCATACATACATACATACATACATACATACATACATACATACATATGCATTAAAATGAGTGAGTATACAGCCTTGGAGAACAAGTCAAATGGTTGAAATACAAATTGTGTAATGCCCAGATCCTGGCAAGGATGGGGGAAGATCCCCAGAGAATTTGATGGTGGAGTGAAACTGAAGGCCTGCATCCTTAGGACCTCAGATTGAGCACTACGTGTGTGTAGGTGGACATGTGCTGGTAGAGGCTTCATGTGTGCCGGGCATGCATCTTACCCCTGAGCTGCTTCCAACTGACCATGTATTTTTAAAGTCAGCTCATAGGACTTATGTATGATTCATGTCAGAATGGCTTTCTTGGTCAAAGAGCATTAGAGAACTTTTTTTTTTCCTTGAGGGGAAAAAAATGGAAATTCTAAACTAGGCCAAATTGATGCAAATACTTTCAGACATGTGGCACCAGAGGAGAGAAATCTAGTATTTGTTTAGTAAACTGAAATAAATCTGTTGTGCCTTTTGAAGCAGAAGGAGAAGGAGGCAAGGACAACTAGCTTTGGGAAGATGGCGTCATATTCCTGTGGCCCCACTGAGAGGCAGACACAGGAGGTTACAGTACACTAGGGGTGGTCTTGCTCTGTATAATAGTAAAGCCCAAGCAAGCTAAGGCTGTGAACTAGAGCCTCTCTCCAACAGAAGAGAGAGATGGATTTGATAGTGAGTGGTTCAAATGATTTATCAAAGAGCTAGGCTGACTCCCTGCTAGAATACCCCCTTGCACTTGGGTCAGAGACCACGGGCCATCAGGATCACGGCGCAGCCTAATTAAAGCTCAGGCTCAGCCCACTTCTACTCTCATGAGTAGGTCTGGAATTGGTTGATAGGAACTATAATTATGTTATCCTCAGAAATGGCTTTTGTTAAACATTCCTTTTCTAAGTACGTTCTAAACACTTGGCATCCTTCGATTTCATATTCTTCACATACTTGGTCCAGATACTTGCTGTGATGTTTACTTTGTTCAAGCACAACAGTGTATCCATGTGCAGTGTGCTGGATATCAGGTGACAGACTCTGCCAGTGAGCTCAGTGTGTTTGATCAGCAAGGCACAGAGGCCTCTGCCCCAGAACCGGACACCTAAAAGGAGCTGTAGAGGTTGACTCTGGTATTTGCCATGTTCAGTTTGGAGGCTGAATCAAACCCCAGCACATTCACAAGTCAGCAAGCTTCTTTTGTAAGCAAGCCATGTGATTGCTATTAAGGTACTGCGTGAGGGGCCATCTTGGAACATGTGAGCATTATCTGTTTGTGTTTGTTTGTTTGTTTGTTTGTTTGTTTTCAGGCTTGTGGTGTTGTGCACTCATACAGACCTTTAGCATCTTTCATGCCCCTCATAGCAAGCAAGACTGCCCTGAAGGATTCTACTGTAATGAGGCTGTTCTGTCACGAGAGCTCTTTAGAAAGGATTGTGTAAACTCAGAAAACTGGAAGGAAGATAGCTACTGGAAATACATGGCTGTCCCTGGGAGCTACTCCACTTCAGTAAAAGCTGCCCCAGCTTCTTTTTTCCCCTTTTCTTTTCAACACTCTCTATAAGAACTATCTGTCTTTATATGAGCACAGTATCCCTCCTAAATTCAAGGAGCAGGCTGGGGAGTTGGTGCCGTGGCACTGTATGACATCACCTAGCATCACTGCACAGCTTGATGGGTAAAAATCAGTATCTGGGTTTTTGAGGCAGTGGCTCTCAATGGGGCCTTCCGAGATACCTAGGGCATCTTCTTCCAGCTCTTGCCACCAGAGAATCCCACTTTCAGAGAACAGGACTATTCTTCCTTCTCTGTTAGGAAGAACCATCATATGGTACCAGATAGGCTTGATATCTTGCATGGAATGTTTTTTTGGGCACTGCCTGCTCTGCTTCATCTTGTCGAATGCTTTAGAGTCACCAGCTAGGGACTCTTTCTAGAGAACCTGCTTTCCTCACCATGATAAGAGAAGCCCTGTGAGAAGAGTTGCTGTCTTCCAGCCCTTGCAAGTCTAGTTAGTGGCACAGCTAAGGTCCAGACTAAGATCTTTTTGTAATTTTTAGCAGTGTTTTTAACACAGGTTAACTCCATACTTTTGGTGAATATAGGTGCAACAGAAGCACACAGCAGAGGACCGTGGGCAGCCGTGAGGGCTCTTTCTCCTTGGGCCCGTCCTTATATACTGCCGGGCTTCTCCAGGTGCTTGATGGAAACACAGAGCCAGTCTCTTACCTGTCTCTAAAGGACAGCCGTGTGTATGGACTGGAGCTCTGCATAGGCAATATGGACCTTCAGTGCATCCAAGAGCTAATTGTTTCTGATGTGAGTAACTGCAGATTAGTTTAGTGTTTTGGCTTGGTAGATTAAGCCCATACTCTCTTGAGGCAAAAAAAACAAAACAAAAAAAAAATTAGATGATAAATTCCAGACCACCAAAATGAAAAATGAGGAAAGGCAAATGGTCAAACAAACAAGCAAACAAACACAAGGAGGTCTCTCTGTATCAGCTAAAGCGCTGGAAGGATGTTATCTGCATCCTCTTGGTGAGTTCCCATCTCAAGGCCCTGGCTTCTGTCCTCTGTGCTTGAGACCAAGCAGTAAAGGAGCACAGGTGGTAGGCAGCCAACAAGTGTGTCACAAGTCAGGGTAGGTCAGCGACTGCCCCATCACCAAAGTCCAAATGTGATTATAAAAGGGCAGCTCTCTTGCCACATGCCTCTGACAAAAGCTGATGCTCCCTAGTGAGAGTTTAGGTCATTCAGCAGAGGCTCTGCCCTTCCAGGTGTGTCCTCTGCCTGGACCTTTGCAAACAGATACTCGTCCTACCTAGGGTCCTGCAGAGCTGTAGCTGCCATTGTCACAGTGTGACACATAAAATGCAAGGTGATACCACTATGTGATGAATGAACAGTCGTGCAGCTGGTGAAGAGGTCAACAGTGTCTCCTTCAAGTTTGTGTTTTCACAGCCCACTTCATCGTGAGGTTCTGCTAAGCTGTACCGATACCCTATTGGACTCTGGAGGCAGTTCAGATATTGAGTGGAGGTCTGGAGCCATGTTGGTTACCACTGAGCTGTGTGACGCTGAGTGGAGCCCTTTCCTTGTTTGACGCCTCACTGCTTCTGTACCCTGAGTGAAGAGCAGAACCTGTGTCATCTCACTGGTTTTTGCATCATAGGCATGCCTGGTCACCTCTAAGAGAAGTGCCTTTCTCTCCTTGGGATCTGAGCTATGCTAGATCTGAGACCCAGTATGGCGGTTTGGGGGATGTTACCTACCTTCCCGCATGATGTTCTATAAACTGTGTCAAGAAATGCTGTTTCTACTCGCCTTTCTCCCCCACTGGGAGAAACCCCAGATGACCATCAGGTTACAGGGCCTGTGTACTGTGTGCCAATGACTAAGGAAGAAAGGTGCTGGTCTCAGATACTAACCTGTCTAACCAGCAAGAGATAAGAAAACTATACCAGGCTTGTTA
Organism: Mus musculus; assembly: GCF_000001635.26. NCBI lineage: Eukaryota > Metazoa > Chordata > Mammalia > Rodentia > Muridae > Mus > Mus musculus. The sequence continues at coordinate 63,228,775 of NC_000079.6, forward strand.
GTCTCAAAATTTCTATAGATCAGAAAACACTACAGGTTCAGTTTCTCTCTTCATCGAGAGATATAAAAGCAAAATGATCCTTTATATCTATTACCTAAATGTTCTTGAGGAGGAGGCCCAGTGAGGTTGCTGTGTGGAGCACCAAGTCCTCCAGAAGAGGCCTCCTTTGATCTGGCTTTTAGTTTAAGCAGAGTCCACTGTGCCAGCCCTGCAGCCATGTTTGTGAGAAACTGCCACACTCAGCCTTAGGTCAAGAAAGCTGAGCATAGTTGAGGTTGGGATGATCAAACCCAAACAGTTTCCTACAATTATATTTTTAGTGCATCTATATATTTGTTACAGAGTGTGCTACATGCTAAAAATATTTCCCTTTGTAGGCCAATGGAAATTACAAAGCACACTGAGGGAACACAGGTAAGATAGTTTTTAGTGTGCTAGGGGCACCCTGGTTGTTATCAGCCTCAACTTTACAGCATGACATCACTCATGCCTCAAAGCATCACAACTAAATTCTTGAATTTCAACAGCTTTGTTGCCATAAAACCATAAAGGAGTACAGCAAAACTCAATATACGGAGCTCAGGACCAGGACTCCGGGGAAGTAAGTGACTGGGAGTCACCAGCAACAGCGACAATCCCTTCAACCTGGCTTCCTATTTCCTGGGATGTCTGGCTGCTGCCTCTCAGACAAAAGCTTCATCTCTTTTCCTTCCCTGTGTCCTTTCCTCGAGGTGCTTTCAGGCCTGCTCTGAGCCACCAAGCACACATGTGCTTCCCCTCAAGGCTCTGTGCTTGTGCTTGTTATAAAGTTACTATGAGGTTTATTATTCTCCAGAGTTCTTGGTGCCCCCTTCTCAAAGTATGTTTTGTTGTTGAGGTGGTGGTGGTGGTCTTTTGTAGTTGTTGTCTTAGTTTGGTTTCTGTGGGGGGTTTTGGTCACTGGTTTCGTAGTTAGAGATATTTGCCTGAGTTTTGGAGTTTTACATAAATCCTTTAAGAAACTATGGCAAACACAAGAATATGTAAGTTGTTTAACTATCTGAATGTAGTTTTTAAATCTCTAGTGTGTGAGTTTTTCTTTCTCTGTCACTTTTAAAAGACTTTTAAAAAAGCATTTGTTTGTGTGCATGAATGCCATATATATATGTGTGTATATATATACATGCAAAAAGGTCAGAGTGTATATCTGATCCCCTAGAGCAGGAGTTCCAGGAGGTTGGGAGCCTCTGAGTATGGGTGCTGCAGTCCACACTTGGATCCCCTGGACAAGCAGAAAACATTCTGCCTGCAGAACTTTCTTTCTGTCCCCTCCATTGATTTTTGAGTTGGAGTGTCTCACTAACCCTAGAGTTCACTGGTTATTAGACTGGCTGCCTAGCAAGCCCCTGCAGTTTTCCTGTCTTGGCCTCCCAGTTCTGGGATCATGGCTTGGTTGTTTTATGTTTTTTTCTATTTTTTTTTTTTTTTTTTAGTTTTTAGGGTTTGTTTTCTTTTTGGGGGGGTGTTCTTGTTTTGTTCTGTCCTGTTAATGAGTTTATGAGATCCACATTCAGGTCCTCATGCTTTTAACAAAGGGTTTTACCCATCGAGCCTTCTTTTCCAGCCCTAAGAACTGTAATTGTTTTTAATGTAATTTAATTCTTTCCTCTGTCCCATTTTAAATATTAGAAAATTCAAGATGAAAGCGGCTGTTATATGGGAGAGACTCTGTTAGGAGCATCACACATGATACTGATGTATGTCTACTCAGAAGTCTGTAAGATCAACATTGTTGCACCCATTTTATAGATGAGGCAACTAATGAGTCCATCTAACTTGGAAGCCCCTGTTAATTAGTGCTTTGGGTTTGCAACATTTCCACAACTGAGACTTAATTGTGCTGATACATTCAGAGGAGTGTCAACATGCCACTGTATGGTCAGTTTCTTTGTTTGTTTTGACACAGTATTACCATGCATCCTAGGGTGGCCTTGGACTCTTGATCCTCTTGACTCCATGTTACAAATGCTGAGATTACAGGTGTGACCACCAGGTCTTGCTTTGTTTTCCTTATTCCTGTAACAAGAGATAGCCTATTGTTTTGTATGAGAAGGGGCTACTAATAGAATTATTGATTCTACTTCATAATAACAGGGACCTGCTTCCTCTTGTCTTCCACTTGTCAATGGAAGGGGCAGGTGCTTGTTTGTAGTAGCTCAGATGGGCCACATCTCTCCAGGCTCCATCCAAGGACACTGAGTTCCTGTGGTTGTCAGAACAGGCTTTTCTATTATGATGTCACAACCCAGTTATTTGTGAGACCTTTGAAAGTTTACTTTGGTTCAAACTACCAGATAGGCTTTTGTCTGCAGGAAAAAGGTGGGGGTGGAGACTGTGGAGGAATTAAAGATTACCCTTGTGCTTGCTTCATGCATCGTCTCACTTCACCCTCAATAAAGTGTGTGACTCTCACAGGCTCAGGGAGGTTGTGTGGCATGAGTGTTTGAGAAGCCGAGAGAGGGTACCTTGGTCTCAGTTCTCAGGGGCACCTTCCCCATTACACCTGGCCGTTGACCCAAGACAGTGAGGCCAGATTCACAGGATATCACAGAAAACAGTGACAGCTAGCTGGCTGCACTAGCCCGTTTTCTGATGACCTTGAACCTCAGACAGCAAGGCAAAGAAGATAAGCAAAGCTAAAACAAACCGCAGCAGTTGTATAATAGGTTAAAACTCATAACTAGGAATGCAGTCTGGACAATGTGGAGCTTGTTGACCACTTATTCACCTAGTATGTATGAGGCCTTGGATTCTGTGGGCAACTCAGAGAAGTGGGAGGGTCCTAGGAGCCTGTTAGTCTTATCGTCTGAGGTATAACGTAGAAGTATAAATTGTCTCTTGCACCTGATCTCTTAGGGGTATCCATGATGCAAAGCTTTAATGTCCTGTAGAGCTTTTGCTTGTCTGACTGCTGAGCACAAAAGCTATGCTGTGTGTCGAGTGACTGGGTTGATCCCTTCTAGAGAGAAGCTATGTTTGGTATCTAAAGAACAATGAGGGTGTGCTGCTTGGCTGATCAGTGTGGGATCAAGTTCACATTCCCCAGCACCCACACTCCCCCTCCACACACGGTGGGTGGAAGCAGAGCAAGGAAGGGCAGGTCCTTTTTACCCTGGAGAGATGTGAGCTCTGGCTTTCCTAATATGGACACAGCTGGGCCTGGGGAGCATTAAACATTGATTTAATCCATGACTGGAGGAACGTCCCAGGAAGAAGAAATGGATTAATAACCAATCAGCACAGGCCCTTCTTCTTGTTTTCCCAGGGCACCTCCTTCTACGGAGCTAACTGTTCAGTGAACAAACACCCTGGAAACTGGCTTTCTATCATAATTATTTGTATTAGAGTTAGCAACCCTTCACAGTGGTAGACTGTACTTTCCTCTGTGTGTATGAGGGAGAGATTTTTATAATGCTTGTTAATAGAGATGATTCAGGCACAGTCTTCTGTTTGTAAATTGCAACTTATTTAAGTTCCTTTTAAAGGCCTGATGACCAACAATCTCTTCTGAGTGGGAAATTTTATAAAAGAATAGATTTTCTGGGGTCATAGACTTCTTACACAGCCCTTCCTTCACAGGCACATGGGACAGTGGCACATCCACTCGTGCACACACACTTCTGCACACCTTGGCACATGGGGCAGCGGCACAGACGCATGCACACACTTCTGCACACCATACCATGCCATGCCAAATCCCACCCCATGAAATGAAGGGAAAGTATCCACATGTGCTGCTGGCTTTCCAGCTAGTAAAATACCATCAGACAATATATGTGTGTTTGTGCCTTTGGGGAGATGTTTGTCATTAATTCTCCCAACATGCATGCATGAGGGTGTGTGTGTGTGTGTGTTTTCTAATCAAGGGAACCCATTTGGCTTGAGCAGGCTACCCACAACTTAAGGAAGTCAGCCAGCATGGCTACTCTTGAATGAAGCAATCCCTTTGTACATAGCAACGGGTCTTTTCCACTGGAATAGGCCTCCTCCCTGATTCTAGGCTAGATCTGTAATCAGACCATGGGAAGTGATACCTTCTGTAGACAGTGCTCTAGGCCAGCATTAAACCAGCACCCCCCCTCCCCCTCCCCCTCCCCCCAAAGACACGTGTCAAGGTCTTTGTGCAAGACCCAGAATTGTATTAACCATGAATCTCAAAAGTATTCCTTGCTTCTTCATGGGAGGGCCATTGAAATCTTATATTGTTTAAGTCTTTTTGTAGGCTTGTTTATTCATGTCCTTAGTTTATTCCTAAATAGAAGTGATGGGAAATGCTCCCTGTGTCAGCCCAACAGTCCATCCTCTTCATCATCATGTCTCCCTTCTTTCCACCCATGGGAACTTGCTGTCATAGAACACAACACCCTCTGTGTCATTGGCCTTCAAAGTTAGATGCCTCCCAAATATCTATAATTTTTTTTTGGTAGCTGTTACATATAGGACATCATTAAAAACACCCAAATTAGTGTTTCTCAGCACTGTTAGCACATTGAAATTACTGAAAAAGAGGACATTAAGATGACTGTGAGGCATAAATCATAGAGGGCCCCAAATGGTGAGATTTGTAACACCCCTACCCCAACACTCACCTCATATCAACACATCCCCTCACACCACACCACACCACACCACACCACACCACACCACACCACACCACACCACATACCCACACTGACACATACACACATACCCGTATTTATACTCTCTCTCTCTCTCTCTCTCTCTCTCTCTCTCTCTCTTACACACATACACACACACACACACACACACACACACACACACATTGTGAGACACATACACGGTGATTCTCAAAGAGGATTTAGAGGTAGGAACTGCAGATGGAAAGCCCCTGTATGTGATTTAGTATTTCACCTATGATGACCCTTTAAGGTTATAGTGTCTATGAGTAAATGTCAAGGTGACATGAAGAATTACAGTCAGGGGCTGGGGAGATGACACACTCAATAAAATGCCTGCCATGCAAGTGTGATGACCTGAATTTGATCCACAGAACAGGTATAACAAAGACCGGGGGAGGCAAGGCAGCCAGACTGTGGCCACCTTGTCAAGCTTCAGCCCAATGAGAGACCCTGTTTCAGAAACTAAAGTGAATAGTTCTCAAGGGACAGCGCCCAGGATTGACCTATTGCCTTTATGTTGACGTGCACACATGCATGCACATCTGCACACACACATTCATACACACACACACACACACACAAACTACAGCCATACTTATGGTGAAGAATATATGATAATGTCTCTTATAGCAGATGTTATGGGGTTGGGTTACATTTTGTGGTCTGTAATTTGACCTGGGATTAATCATATCCATATAATAAACAAGATTTTTAAAGGGACATGGTCACAGTGGATGTTCCATTCAGAACTTAAGGGCCAGGCTATATGAAGTGATAAAGGCACTGAAATTACCTAAGACCCATTGTCTCCATTCTTAAGCAGTGACCCCAAGCGGCATAGGCAGAGCAGCTTAAGTGTCCAGTGCTGTGTAAACTGCTTCTGTTGATAGTGAGCTGTTCTGGTTTTCTACCAGTTGCAAGGTTCTTGAGATCTCTGATAGCTGGCACTTCAGAACACCTTTCCTCTGGCCTTGATATCATTAAACTGGTCAACATTTTCTCCTCGCCTCTTCTCTTCTCTTCTCTTCTCTTCTCTTCTCTTCTCTTCTCTTCTCTTCTCTTCTCTTCTCTTCTCTTCTCTCCTCTTCTCTCCTCTCCTCTCCTCTCCTCTCCTCTCCTCTCCTCTCCTCTCCTCTCCTCTCCTCTCCTCTTCTCTTCTCTTCTCTCTCTTTCCTTCCTTCCTTCCTTCTTTTCCTCCTCCTCCTCCTCCTCTTCCTCCTTCTTGAATGGATGAGTGCTCAGCTGCATGTACACCTGCATGCCAGAAGAGGGCATCAGATCCCTTTGTAGATGGTCATAAACAGCCATGTGGGTGCTGGGAATTGAACTCAGAACCTCTGGAAGAGCAGCCAGTGCTCTTAAGCACTGACTTGTCTCTAGCCCCATGGTCAACATTCTTAAGACACCTCTGTGGTACATATGTGGTATTATCTTTACTGTTGTTGTTTCCTAATATTTTCTTTGAACTTCATAATGAACATAACCATATGGCTTTAGCATTCATATGTAACTTCCAAGTATTGTATTAATGGAGAGAAATGCTGGAAACATGACATTTTCCAGCTCACCAAGGAGAAATGCAAATTAAAGTGGAAAGAAAGTAAAACCCAATACTTTTATTTATTCAGACCTCTCCTGCTCAAAATGGAGTTAAGGCAGCTTCCAAAACAGAATGGCAGAACTTGGCAGGAAGATGGGCAAGGAGCTTAGGTAATATCCAGCAAACTGTCCCTGAGGTTCCTGTTCTGGCTAAGGAGGACCCCAAAACTCCATGCCATGAGAAGGATGACAAGAAACAAGGTGCCTTTGTCTGACCATTCCTGACATTGGTACCAGAGAGAAGTAAAACTGAGGGAAGAAATAGCCAGGTCCCAGTCAGCACAGCAGTGGATTTACAGGGCTTTTTCTCTTGATGCCCCCCCCCCATAGGGGTGGATATCATCTCAGCAGATCTACATGGTAAGAGGTCATGCCTAGAGCACAGGAAGATGGAGTCCTTTACAGGGCCAGCTTTATAGAGGTCTGACTGGACCTAAGCATGAACTCAGCCACATCCCCCACCCCTCCCCAGGAGAAGTTTCATCATCCATAGTCTGGGAAATGGGCATGAGCCTGTGGTAGGTGTGATTGTTTTGTTTTTGTGTTGTTTTTTGTTAGCACAGCACCATTAGTTAGCCTCCCTCAGCTCCTTATTGAGGATCATGAGCTTACAGCAAAGAGCACAGTCCAGTAGAGGAGCCCTTGGCTAGGGTCCATGTGCCCAGGCTCAGCCCTTAGTGCTAAAGTACAGGGGAAGGGGACAGCAGCATCTTACACACTGTCCACTAGCCTGGGCTCGCAGAGCATTCTGGGTAGCATTGATGAGGTCAGGGCAGCACTTACAAACAGGAAAACAATCTGGGCAGGGAGCTAAGCCTGCGGTGGCCTACCCGGTGTGATCCATACTTCTGTCCTGAAAATTGGGCTGCAGGATTATATCCACCTGACAGGGCTGAAATCTCCCTCAGAAAGAAACTAAGGCCTCCGTCATAGCACCGATGAAGAAGACAAAAAGAGTATGCTTTCTTCTAAACTCAGAGAAAACAACACCTAAGGTGTGTTACATTCAGTCAAAATTTAAAGCTGTAACACTCGGTCAGGGTCAGTTTTAATTCTGACTTGTTCCTGTTGCTTCATCTATAGGTAACTATATCTGCAGACCCTGCAGACACCCTCTGTCCTGACGTTTTGTTTTGTTTTATTCTGTTGCTCAGACTGTCCTAGAACTCACAATCCTGCAACAGTCTCTCCAGTGCTGATGCTATAAGCCTGGCATAGGTTAGTAACAGAGCCCTTAGATCCTTTGGGAGCCAAAGTCCTTGGCTTCTCTCTACAGATGGTTCTCCCTTGCCTTTGCCCAGGGGAGCATAATTTGCTGTCTGCTGGAATAATTAAAGGGCTCCCTATGTTTGCCCTACAGGGCTTCCTGTGGACTCTCCTCATTCCTCTGTGTTATGCTTCGTTCACCAAATAGAAGCAGGAAGAGAGCACCCACCCAATCAGTACGAGATTGGCATCAAGACCCTTTTCCCGTGAGAGAATAACTTCCTCTTCCACTAAAAAAAAAAAAAAAAAAAAAGATTGAAAGAGAAAACCAAAAAATACTTTCTCTGTGAAAATAATCTCCAGTTTCTGTATTTAGCAGGGCTTTTGTTTAAAAGCAATGGCATTTCCTTAGGCTCTGAATTTTTCTTTGACTGTTATGAACTGCTTTGACAAAAAGTTTCTTAGAAAAACTTCCTTTCCAAACATGCCTGTCAACTAGCTGAGGCATTTAAAAAGATATAATCCAAACATAAAACAGTCCATTTTTAAAGGATATCTTGAAAGTACGTTTGTCACTCTGGAGTATGCTAGACTATCTGTCCCTGACTGCAAATTTTCAATGTGTTTAAAGGTTTCTCCATAGTCTACTGACATTTGCATTAACTCATAAGCAAGAAGGGATTTAAGTAGACACCAGAGAAATTTATTCAGGTTGTGTTGAACAATAAGAACATTAATTTTTCTAGTGTTATATCCTTCATTCTGGGTTAAATTCAGCCCTCAGCACCAAGATGTAATTTGAATTAGTGGTATATAGGGACCTTTTATTTTCTTTTTCTTTTTTTTTTTTTAAGATTTATTTATTATTATATGTAAGTACACTGTAGCTGTCTTCAGACACACCAGAAGAGGGAGTCAGATCTTGTTACGGGTGGTTGTGAACCACCATGTGGTTGCTGGGATTTGAACTCTGGACCTTCGGAAGAGCAGTCGGGTGCTCTTACCCGCTGAGCCATCTCACCAGCCCGGGACCTTTTATTTTCAATTTTTGTTTTTTAAGTCATTTTAGAAATGTGTCCCTCTTTTTTTTCTTCAAATGTAAAAGTCTGTGTTTTTTTACAAATGGTGATATTCCAGCAGTTAGAGAAAGTGGAGTTAATTAGAGACATAATCATTATAAGATTAAACCACCCTTAAACTGGATACTGTGTGTTCCTCTGTCCCTGTCTACTTGTATTTAACTTAAATAAAATTTTATTACATTTATTTATTTATTACTGTATGAGTGTGTGCCAGACAAGTGCCATGGAAGGAGTGTATCGTTGCTTCTCTCCTTCCACCATGTAGACCCTGGGATTGAACCAAGGTCGTCAGCTTAGGAGCAGGAGCTTTGATCCACTGAACTCTCACTCTAGCTCCCTTCACTGTTAAGACATCGAATATCTGTTGTGTGTTAGGCCCTGTTTTAATGTCTAGACAAAAATCAAGAAAAACAAACAAACAGGATAGAGCCATTCCAGGAGCTTAAAGTATCATCAGGGAGATAGATATTTAATCAGTTAATAATAAAAATAAATAACAAGGTGGCAAGATGGCTTCGCAGGTTGAAGGTGATTGCTGCAAAGCTGACAGCCTAAACTTTATCTCATATCCCACGAGGTAGGAGAGGCCTGACTTGCACATTATCCTCTGTCTCTACACACATGACATGGCATGTACACACACACACACACACACACTTCGCCCCACCTACATACCCACATGGTAGATTAAAAATTAATAGCCATAAAAATCGTGCCGTACTGAGTAAGCCTAATATAAGATGAGGGCTTGATTTCAGTTTAACACTGGCTCTTCAGACATACGAAATGCAAAGTGTAAGTGCGTTTTATAAAATATGCAATGGAAATGATGAGTGTGTGTGGGAGGGGTGTGAGATACGCGCTTTCAAGATCTGAAACTTAACCCTGCTCTAATAATGAGGCCTCAGTGACAGAGTTGCAAAAGGTGATACAGGCAGGGTGCTACTAGAATACTGGGGACTATTGGACTTTGAGCTGGATAGGGAGGAGAAACCTTTCAGACATGATACTTCAGGTAGAAGCCAGAGGCAGGCCATGCGTTTCCAGTAAAGCAAAGGGATGGGATTGTAATTTCCTTTGGAAAGACTCTCATGGCTTCTCTATAGAAAGGACTATGGGGCAAGGGGACACATTAGGGGACCACTCAGTCTAAGTCAGTGCTCCTGCGCACTCCGGGGCTGGGCAGGGCTAAAAGGGGCTGTTGGTGAGGACCAGAGCTCTAGATTTTGGTTCCTAAGATATTACCAGTGGCTCTGTGGGGGTTATGGATTTGAGCACAGTTTCACATACACATGTGATTTGAGATTACAACGAAATGAAAATTGTAGGACCAAGGGGGAGTGGGAGGGGGGAAGCCTTTAAATGCTTTAAATGCTATCCAGCCATAACAAGTTCTTATAAATGTCTGTGTACAGCTTAATTTGCAATAGTTACCTTTCTTACTAATAATAAACTCTTTGCGTTGAACTCCTTATGTTAGTGTTCCTAAGGGTAGTAAACACCCAAGGGGAAAAATTAATGATCAAAGGCAGTGTCTGCCAGGATGGATGTATATTGATTCTGGAATTGTGAGTAGCAGCAGGAAGCTTGAATACTTCAAAGTTATCTTTCTGTTTAAAATTAAGTAGATTTCTGCATGTTGTTGATAATTTTTACCGATTTATGTGTGTGTGCTTCCCCGCTTTCCAAAGCATTACATATTTCTATGCATTCCCCTTAAAGCAGGGTAAAGTTGGATGTGATGGTTGTACCTGTATGTAAGACCGCTTAATATACGTAAGATACTTAGCAAATGAACATGCATTTTTGTACCTGGATAGTGAGGTACAGAACTGACTGCATCCACTTACATTCTAGAGTTTTGTTGTTTTTGTTTGGTTTACATTTCTGGAAATACAAACACTGCTAAGATTCCCCTACACAAGCAGGCCTGTTGTCTATTTTAGGACATAGCCATCTTTAGTGGCCACACGAGGGTCTGGCTGTGCTTGGGAATGGAGGGTACAATAAAGTTTTCCATTCTGATGTCTCATTAAGCAGCTCCTCTTTGTGTAAAGTACTCCATGGCGAAGTTGCTTCTATTTAAAGTCCGGAGTTTGATCTTGCCTTTGATCCAAACCTTTTGATCTTGAAAGAAGGATGGAGTAGCAATAAAGAGGGCCCGACAGACTTTTTTTTTTTTTTAAAAGAAATGTGATAAAGTTAAAGGGCAGCAGAGTCAGCCAGCCCAGGCAGCACAGCAGCCTCTCCTCAGGCCTGGCTGGCACAGACGGACAGAGGTACATGGGGCGAGTCCATCCTTAACTGTGGAACAGGAGGACCCCCCTTCCATGTGCTTGGTGACACGTGAACACTGGACTCCCTAGGTCACCTGCCACCTTGGTGGTGCTGGCAGAAAACTTACTTTCCCTCGGAATCCCGAGCTCAGGGTCCCTCCATTCCGTAACCCGAGCCTCTGACTAGACCCGGGGGAGTGTTGTGCTCGTGGGTGGATGGATGAATGCATGGATGGATGGGTGGGTGGGTGGGTGGATCTATGGGGCGAGGCGCGTAGGGGCACAGGTCAAGGCAGAGGGTGCTTTCTGAGAACAATAACAGCCAGGACCTGGGAGCCTACACCTTTAAGGCAGGCCCCGCCCCGCCCGCGCCCGCCGGCCCGCCAGCCCGCCTGCTCGCCCGCCCGCCCCCGCCGAGGTGTCGCGCTTGTGGCGCTGGGCTCGGTGAACTTGACTTGTTCTCCCCACAGGCGCTGCAGGAGGAGCGCAAGGCCGAGGACTGCTCGCCGAGTAGGCTCGCACGGCAAGTAGGCTCCGAGGTAAGTACCAGCGGGCAGAGGTGGCAGCAGCACCGGCTGCTCAGGTGAGGCGGACCCCCGTACCTCGGCCTGCTTGAAATGCTGTTGGGTTTTGACTTCAGGTGGCGAAATGGATTCGAGTCAACCGCAGACCCCGAAAACGCAAACGAGGGAAGCGAGAAGTCGCCTTTGAAAAGGTAGGAGGCCCTGGAGGGTGCTGCTGGGAGGAGCTCCTGTGTGCTGCTGAGCCCAAGATTCAGTCTCCGCTAGAACAGCGTTTGGGGAGTTTGTGCTTTCCAGCAAGAAAGCTTTACTTGTGTGGGAAACAGATAAACAGCGGTGTCCGCCTTGACCGGGATGGGGGGCTGTCACGTGTTCCGTACACTGCAGGGGTGCCTCGAGAAACGAAAGCTTCCAGGCAGACATCCACAGGCAGGCATCAGCACATGGGCCCACACAGCCAAACCCCTATCAGGAATCCTGTGGGAACTGGAGACCGGCAGTGTGAGAAGTGGGCAACTTCAGACATGCCAGGACCAATTTTCCTTTTTGCTCAGCATTTTTCCTCCTGAATTTGGAATTTTAATAGTTACTTTGTAGACCTTGCTCGCTGCTTCCTGTTGTGAATGCGTGGGGTTGAAACTTGTGATAATTTGAAATCAGGTGAGTAGCCTGTTAGCCCTTTTTCTTACTTACTGGAAAGGGGGCAAATGTTAATGACATGTTTTGGTTTTGTCAATTTTGCTTAAATATACTTTTGCAGTTGGGCGGGCAGGAAGACAGTTATTGCACTAAGGGACTAAAATAGCGGTGTGTTGTTCTGCTGCTGGGATAGATGATGAATCACTGGGCTCTGAAGCCAAATCCTCGCTGATAACTATGCTACCAGCTCCTGTGTTGCCTTAGTATGGGCATTGAGCGTCTGAGAACATGCACAGAGCTCACGGTAATGGTGATGTGAAGTTTCAGTATGCACTTGAGGGCACTCAGGGCCACTCAGAAGAGACCAGGCAAAAGAACTAGCTAGGCATATTGCTGGAGACATGCAAGGGGCTCAAATTATGTGAGAGTGCTCTCCCTCCCAGCCTTGTATAGAGCAAGCTGTGTGTGTGTCAACTAAGTTAACAGTGATAAGAAACCAACTCTTAAACTTACGGCTTTGGAGCCATACCTTAGATGCTATGGCAGGTTGTGATTGTTGTTCTCTCACAATTTAGGTGGCTTTAAAAGGTTTGTGACTAATGAATGAGATCATAAAATAGCTAAAGAATGAAAACATGGTATGCCTAGCACTTGAACAAATGTTTGTAGGTATAATTATTAAGCAAGAAATAAGATCATCCACACATGGAAATAGGAGGCATTATCGAGTACTTGGTAATTCCACTACCAAAATCTGAAGCAGTAACTGTCTCTAAGAATTGGGGAGGCAAAAACAATGGAGGCCTCCATCTTCCAGTACAGTGGAAGCTCTCCCCCAACCATCCCTTCATTGTGCCCAGATAGGCCCACTGGAAAAACCACCTCTGACTTTGTTCCTAGACAATGTGGGTAGTGGTTTTAAAGAACTTGAAGCTGAATTGGATGGCCTTCCCTTCTAGGAGTGCAAGGACATCTGGTGTGCCCAGAGATATGTGTTTGTGTGGTATCCCCACCTCTTTTCCCCCCCGGCTAGCCCAACAGGCACTTTCCCTGTCACACCTGGGAGAAGAGTCTGACAAGGAAGGCAGGCACTGTGCAGGACCAGGTGAGCAGTCAGATCTGTGACCCAAGGGCATTAGAGTGCAACCTGAAAGGCACAGGACCTAGGGGATTACTGAGGTGAGCGTTCATGCCAAGTCTGGTGCTAGGACTTGATCCTGTTGCTGGGGGGCCTTGAAGTAGGTCGCTCACTGTTGATTCTGATAAGTTGCCTGGCTTGTACCTTAATACCCAGCACTCAAGAGGCAAAGGCATGAGTTTAAGGCTAGTCTAGTCTGCATAGTTTCAGGACAGCCAGGGCTGTGTAAAGAGATCTGTCTCAAAATAAAATAAAAAGGAAAACAAAATTTGAGATGTCTGCTGGGCCACAAGCAAGTTAACACATGTACTTTCTGTGCCCCACTGTGCATGTGTCTGCGTTCACTGGTCTAGCAAGACTGAAATAAGAGTGTTCATGTCAGGCATGCATGTTCTAGACCTAGCTGTTGTCTGCCCCTTTGTCTTCTTTGTCCTTGCCCTCTCCCCTGATGACCAGATGTCCTCTCTCCATGTCCTCCATTCCTCAAATGTCCCCCACTTGAGGCTCTCAGAAGTCAACCCAGATCAGACCAAACTGGACTGGGCTAGGTGGATCTGGCCGAATGGTCTGTGGACTAGATCCGAGTGACTTCAGCTAAGTGGCCGGTACTAACTATGCTAGGACTGCAACGTTTTCCTTCCATGGGTGGAGGCGGCTCTTACTGCCTGGTAAAAACAGAACTGTTGGGATAACTTGAGAAAGGAAAACAGCCACGGCAGGCAGCAGGCCAGGATCCGAGCTGTGTGGAAAGAATGCCATTTTATGGGAAACATTTTGTTTTACCCTTAAAGAAATCATCTCAGGCACTAAATGATGGGCATAGTCTGATGGAGCTTGAAATATTAGCTGAGAGTTTGAGCCAGAAAAGCAGTGCAGTGAAGTCTGAGCTGTGAAGAAGCAAATGGAACAAGCTGAGTGACTTTGCCACCTCACCCTGTGAGTGACTGGAGTGCTTTCCTAACTGCCCTGGCCTCATGTCCTGTCTCTCTCTGGCCATTCCTGTTATCAGGAAGCCATCTTTAAGGACTTTATGTACCCATCTGAAGGACCATCATTCTTCATTCTCCCTTTTACATCTCCACAGGATGTCCCTTGACATCCCTTTCCATGTTGTCCTAGCTTCCTATCTCTGCCACGGCTGTAACCAGATTACCTCAAGCCCGTGTCCTCTCTCCTGCTCCTGAATTGTTTCCCACCCACTCTGATGTTCTTCCTTTCTCTGTTATTTCAAATGCTTGTTATTTAGTCTGAGTAAATTTGGCTACAAAAAAACGAGAATGTGCATAGCACACAGACTACAGTCCTGGGCTAGCTCTGTGGGGCTGGCTAGAGCTGTGATTCCAACAGTGAAAAGAGTGTGTGTGTATGTGTGTGTGTGTATGTGTGTATGTGTGTATGTGTGTGCGCGCGCGCACGCGTGTTAACTGTAATAGCTTTTGCTACATGATCTATTATTGACTTTGGAAGAACACATTAACTTTTAAACATAAATTGTGTATCACTATTATACAGTAAGAATTAATATTTTAAGGTATGTACATGAAAATAGAGTTTAGATAACTTCATTATTCTAAGAACTAAAATATATAACACAATAGCACCTTATGCAATGGTATATTTTAAAGACAATGCACTTGGAGTTTAAAGAAAACTCTCTATTGTAAGATTCAAAAGACTCCGACTTCTTGATTACTGCACATTTAATAACTTAGAGAAAACCCCCTTTGCCATTTCCATTTTAGCCTTTGTGTGCATGCTGAGATCAGAAGTATTCATAGGCTGGCTTTCCAGCCACTGGGGTGACTCACAAGCCATCCTCTGTGTCTGGTGTATCTGAAGCAAAGGTCCAGAGGGTGGTGAACCAGCCTTTGTGAGTCATAGTGTCACCGAGAGCCGACACTGTTGACTTCTGTCACAATTTGGAGCTTACAATTTTCTTAAACTCATAGTGATGTGTCCAGGTTAAATATAAAGACTGAACAGGGGAGTGAGGCACATGGCCCGAGCTGTTCATGGCCCATAGCGGCAAGTAGTCAGCTCTGTCTCTTCTCCTTCTGATAAAATGCTAAAGTTTGGAGCAATTTAATCTGTTTTTACAACACCTTTCTTATTACACACTTGACTTGGAGCCACAAAAGCAGTGGTGATCTCTGTTGGGGTGAGAATGCACCGTGACTTTTAAGTCTGTGAATTCAGGGAGGTCTACATTCTGTTTACGCCTTTGAGACGCAGTGTGCACTTGCTACACTTCTGCCGTGTGTGTGTGTGTGTGTGTGTGTGTGTGTGTGTGTGTGTGTGTGTGTGAGAGAGAGAGAGAGAGAGAGAGAGAGAGAGAGAGAGAGAAAGGGAGAGAGAGAAAGCGAGCGAGCGCGAGCGCACCCAGAATGTTAAAGGTAGGTGATTTAGGCTTGAAATAGTTTGTCACAGTGTTTGTCTTTTGTGACATAAGTCTTTTATATTCTGTTGTAATTCTGGAAACCAGTATTTAAGATTTTTGTTTTGTTTTAAAGTTACTTAACTCTTTACTGGACTCACAGCAGCCAGTGGCGGCTGATAGACTTCAATCACTTGTAGCCCTGGATGCACAAGCCAGTAGTAAAAGCAACCCTTGAGAGCTGGGAGCATGCAGCCAAGTGCCCACAGTTACTGGTAGCCACTCCCTGCACCCAGCAACCTGGTGGGTATGGGTGGCTGCCCTTATACCTGAGGCAAGGCTCCCCTGGAGTTTCCTAGGCATGGTGCCCTTGCCTCTTTTAAGAGTACTGTTGCTTTGTGAGAATCCATAACTAGTCCACACTTGCCGAGCTATGGTCTCATACAATAGCTTCATTGATTCTTGATTTCCATAGAAAAGCTTTATGGGTTCTAATGAATTACCAGCCGCCCTTCACCTCCTCAGAGAGTGTCTTTGTGTCCTGGGCCTTGCCTTTGGAAAAGGACTTATGTGAGTGATGGGTGCAGAGTAATTAATGAAAGTTGTTATGAAGCAACCAAGCCGGGGAGGGTTGTGTGTGTGTGTGTCTGTGTGTCTGTATGCAGTTTACTGTATTGCTTAGATGCTTAAGTAATCCTGTGTACCTGGGCCTTGTTTCTATACCTCTTCCTACCCTTGTATTTATAATAAATCTTTAACAAATACAATATTGAACATTCTATATCCAAATCTCATGTCAGATCAAATCATGCAAGATCTTGACATTTTTGCTCTCTTTAAGCTGGACCAAGAGAAAATTGCTATATTTTGTAGCCTCAGGAAGACAGTCTGGTTTGTGTAATGTTATACCATTAAATTTTCATCTGTTCCCTAGACTGATTCTTTTTAAGAGTCTACAACTTAAAACCAGAAGAGATTCTGACATCTCTGTGTGTTCTGAAATCCCTGCCAGCTTTAAACTGGTCTAACAGGAAAAATTAAGACCATGACCGGCTGCCCTCAGCACTTACTCCTAACAACAGTCACCCGCTCGTCCCCACGCACCTCCTCACAGCCTCTCTGAGTGGAACCATTAATGCACCCATAGCTGACACTTGCCGAGTGTCAAGCCCAGTTCTGAGTGATTTATGTGCAGCAGCTGACGTGAATGTCCCACTGAAGCCCGCCACAACCCACACAAAGACAGTGCAGACTGCATCGGACACTCTGTGTACGTTGGTGCAATATTAGCTAGTCAAGTAACTGCTACAAAAATAATGCTTTGGGCAGTATCCTAAAATTCTTAGTCCTCAACCACCAGCACAAAGCGCACATTTCTAAATTGAGACAATCTCAACCAGCATGTATTTTGAAAACACTTGAAAGTATGCTGATAATTACACTTGTGTTGATTTCAGTGTGTTTGATGCCAGCCACCACCAATTCTTTCCTGCATCGAAAGATGAAAGCTATTTTCATATAAAACATAAGAGTGGAAAAGGGAGGTGGGAGAAGAACATTCTTGTGGCTTTTTAGTTACTTTTATAGGCAGCGTTAATTTCATTCCTGTGACAGAATGCTTTCCTTGGCACTCACTCTCATCTTAGGCATTTTAATGAGCTGCTGTTTTGTGCCTGTGCTCATATGGCACTAATAAGATGTGTTATTTTTAGTAGCACCTACTGGTGTCACCTTGGGTTAGGACCTGTCATTGTTTCCATTAATTATGTGTTACAGCAGGCGGACACTTGAGTGTATTCAGCCTAGACGTCAGCCAATGTGTATCTGATATATATTCAACCTTGAGAGCCCCGCACTTGGAGAAGACCACATGTGGCCTCACAAGTATTTGTGGCATTGATTAGATGATGAAGCTCACAGTGGTATTTACGTTTGCAATCCTCCATGATGCTGCAATTAACCAAAAAAAAAAAAAAAAGCCAAAACAAAACCTTTTATCATTTTGTTTAAGCTTGCTATTTATTTTGTTCTTTACTGGTTTTCCATGAAGATTCCCTGGCTTTCCTGGAGACAGTCTCTTTAGTGTCTTCTAGAAGGAGGGCTTAGAGGTGGGAGAACCTGAGGCTGAGCCTGATGCTGGCCCCTGGGTTTGCTTTCCTCTGAGAACCCCTTTACCCCACAGGCCGCAGGCAGGCAGGTTTGTGAAAGTCCTACCTCAGTTTCACTTTCATATGAACTAGTGAGTTGGTCCTGTCTTTTGGGGGGGATTTGGGGAAACGTCTGATTTGGCTCTCCAGGGTATTTTTTATAAACACCCTCCTTTCTTTCGTATCGATTGTGTGATATGAGCAGGAAGGAAATTAGACACCGTTTCTGTTCCTTCACCCTTTATCATGTGACTTGAAATGTCCTTTTACTTCCAAGTAAATACGTCTGAACAGGGAACAAGCCGACTGTTTTTCCTGTAATTCACGTGCGGGCATTGTCAGCAGGAGCAGTGGTGTATACTGTCCTTCTAGGGAGTACATATGACCTCAGGACACTGGCACACTCCAGCCCTTCAAGGTCGCTCTCAGGTGTTAGCTCTTCCTTTCCATATTTGGAAGCTCGTTCTGTTGTCTGCTTCTCGGAAGGGTTATGGTGACAGTACTGAATCATGGCTGTGTGGTTGTAAGTTTGTCCTTAAATTTTACTTGTAGTTATTTATTTGGTCTCATTTCTTTTCTTCAGAGTGACCTGGTGTTTGGTTGGTTTTTGTTTTCCTTTCTGGGTGTCTGGATTTCTTTTTCTTTAAATTCCAAAAATTTTACTGTAAGAGTAGATTATTGTGGGTCACTTTCCACAGTTGCCTTGTGGCCTTGAGTTTAAGTTCTCTGGTTTGTAAGTTAAGAGCACACGTTTTTTGGCTTTTCTGTGAATAGACTTAAAACCGAATGACTTGATTTATGACGTGTTTTGAATCTGTTATTCTGATGTCCTTTCTAGACTCTGTGCTTAAGATGTTTGAAATGTAGAAACTGTTAAAGGCAGACCCGAACTGACAGAGATGTGGGCGGTTCCGGCTCTGTATGTGGGTGGGGGTGGGGGTGGGGGGAGGAGGGCTCTGGGCGCCACTCAGGGAAGGCAACTTAGGAGCAAGGTGCTTTCTGAAGCCTCTCGGCTGGAAAATTCCATCTCTGTTCTGTTTTACTCTCACCAAACCCTGGGTTTATATGTTCTCAGCTATATGCTCACAGAATAATACACAGAAAAACAATTACCTATTCGATGATGAGTAACATAGAAAACTCAAGTCAGCTAGTTTCCCCAGACACTGTCTTGAATTTGTTATACAACAAGCTCTCTGTCAAAAACTGCTGGGAAATGCCAAGGAAACATGAGCTGTAGTTTCTGGCTATGTGAAGGTATAACACAAGACACACCAACAATCAGTTGTAAAGCAATATGCAAGAAATAACCCGAACCGCACAGCAGAAGCAAAGGCTTCCGTTGTGTGATGCGTTCATCCGAGAACATCCTGCGCTCCTGTCGCATGCCTGGACCTTCTTTTGATGACACAACGCTTCGCACATCCGGGCTGGAAGTTATGGTGGGAAATGGAGTAACTGAGTTAACTGAATCCATTTTAATACTTTTGTCTGGTTTGTAGGCAGGGACAGGAATGGCTTTGATTGATTTGCATGTGAGCTGTGGTGGTGGTCTTCTTCCTTGAGAACATCGTTCTTATAGTATATCCCCTCAGGCTTTGCAAGTGAGACTGAAGCCTATGACCTACGTTCTGCCAACACTTAATAGGATGATCAAGAGATCCCAGGCCAGTGTGACCTCATCTCTGAATCATTATTCACCAAATTGTGTCTATTTAGACAACTTCATTACTAACTTCATTTCATATCCATGACATACAAAACCCTGAGCAAGGAGTAGAGATTATAAGAATTGGAGAAAAGCAGATTGGAAAACAAAGTTAACGAGGTCCCTATCTCAGGTGCAGGATGAGCGCAGTAGGTCAGCAGTAGCTGTGGGTCTCCTCCAGACTGACGGCAGGACACTGATGCGTTTAGTTCATTCAACTCCGGCTATTTTGTAGAACTGAGGAGACCGTGATTTCTGCGGTTGACGTTCAGATGGTCATCCTGGACAGATAAAGTGTGAAATTAGCATCTGTCTTCTGCTCACAACTCGGCCAGTGTAGGCCACACTGGGTGTGGGTGGTTCCCTGTCTCCTCCATCCAGCACACCCGCCTCTTCTTTTCACTGGTTGGGTTTCTGTTTTCTTCCCTTTAAACATTTGGCTTCAAGAAAAAGTAAGAAGTAAAGTGTTTCAGTATTGGGAATGGTGATTCATAGTTCGAGAGTTTTCCTAACTTTCATTCTCTTGTGAGTTTTTTGGATATTGTGTCCTGGCACTGGGAGAGCATCCGATGTTCCCAGCACCATAGTTAAAATGGGATCTCTTTTATTTTTTAATGTTTTGTTTGTTTGTTTTTAAGTGAGTGGCTCTTTGACGATACAAAGTGAATAGGCATGATGGGTCCTGTGCGTCTCAGTATCTCATGTATCCACAAATTGAAAGTGTTGACTTCTTAGCCTTTGCACTCTAAATAGACATATGGAAAAATACTGATTTTTAATGTATATAAAAGGAGGGAAGAAAACTGGATTAGCTTGTACCAAGAACCATGTAGACTCGGGGGAAAATGATCGAGGTAGGTGTGTGTGTGTGTGTGTGTGTGTGTGTGTGTGTGTGTGTGTGTGTGTGTGTGTGTGTTTGCTTTTGGTTTTCTTCTGTTTCTGCTCACAAGATAGTAGGACTCAAGGCTTGCTGTGAATTTTCAGTTGCAGTTCCTACTGTTACTGTGTTGTCTAGGAAAAGGCTGTACAGGGGAGGGGACCTTAATCTGGTGCCACACGAAGGGATCTGGAAATAGACATGCAGTGTGGTCTCCAGTTGCGGCCCTAACTATCTTTTCATGTTCAGTGTCGAAGGTCCAGCTCACATCTCTTCCGGATGTGGAGAGGAAGGACGCTGGCTGCCCCAGAGCCCACAAAGCACAGCCTTGAGTCTCTGAATGACTATTGAGCTGGGTAGATCTTACATGCCTAAAAATTCACACATGTGCACTATTTTGCATTGTAAGAAACTTACATAACTGTCTGACCATCATGGCCAACTTTGAGGGAGAGAGGAGCCCTGGTCTCAAGCGTGCCAGGCCAATGCTTGCGGTGAGTCCTGCAGCTGCAGACCCACAGCCCAATTTCAGATGTCTCTGTCATCTAGAGTTCTTGTGTCAGATTCTGATCCATTCCCGTTCCTATTCCTATTTCTATGCTTTCAGACTTCATAGTTTGCCTTTTCTAGAAACTCTATTGCAGTTGACTTATAGACGGCTTAAGTGTCTTCCTGAGTTTGGGGCTCTGGCCGTCATTTCTCTGTGTGTCAGCAATTTACTCCTTCTGAGTTTGTTGTTTCTTTTCATTGAAGTGATATTCCACAGCCAGACTTAGTACATCTTGTTTATCTGTTTACAAGTTGTTAGGCATATTTGCCGTTTTTATGTTATGAGTGCTGCTTCGCTGAACCGCAGGAAGCTGTCCTTGTGTAGGTGTTTTCTTTTCCTTTGTGGGGCACTCTGGGCTAGAGCGGCTCTGCCCGCTGCAGGTGCTTGCCTAGCCGACTTCAGAAGTTTCTATTTCACATCCCCAGCAGCAGTGTGGATGATCCCCAGAGTCCCTGACCCCCTTGTCTGTGCCTCCAGTTGGAAATCTGGGTGTCTCCACAAGTGAGCCACTATACCGTCTAGGCAGCTGGCTTGTAGCAGCCTGCTTTCTGATACAGAGCTCTTGTGCCCTAGATCCTATTGTGTCCTGGAAGCCTTTTTTGGTGTGGCTTCCTTTCTGTCTTCTAAAGATGCCCTTCCTCACCCTGTGTGGAGTGGTGTCTGATGTAGTACTGTGTCTAAAGCTGCTGCCAGCCAGCATCCTGCGTCTTGGAGAGAGTTTCCTCTTTTCTTTTTGCTATGTTCCTTAGACTATGGGCAGAGCCCAGCTGTACCAAGATTAGGGACATCATGTCATCTTGTAGAAAAATTAAGTATGTGCCCCTTCTGAGCCTGGTGGGAATTAGGCAAGTGACCTGGTATATACACCTGGCTTTCACTAAATACTTACTCCTCAAAAATGGCGAGAAAGGTTGATGGTCTGCATGCTTGTGGAGTGGGACTCTCTCCTCTGTGTGCTGAGAGAGAACACACCAGCACACATACTTATAGCCTGAGAAGTAAGCTCAGCCTTGGTTGTTCCCATCTTTCTTCTCTACCAGCAGCAAATGCAGCCTGCCCATGTCCAGACCTTACTCTGGGAAACCATTGTCTCAGAGCAGCAGCAGCAGCCTTCCCTGTGTCCCTTTTCGCCCTGTTGTATCGAACAGGTGAAAGGGCCATCTCTCTTCCATCGAATGTCTGAAACATGTTTTTCATGATGCCGAGGGCTTGTTTTCTACCAATCCTGCATTTCAGGTGGATCCACAGTCAGTTCCTATGCTGGGTTGGTTGTTGCGTCATTTCTTCACCCAGACTCTTTCAATTTTCAGACACTGTGGGCACTTGGAGCATATACAGTTAGCAGTGCACAGCTCCTGCACGGCCAGAGAAAGGGGACGATCCTAGCTCCTTACCTTTCATGGAGCAGAAGTGTGTCATGTTTTAATTCATTTTATTATAAAAAGTGAACTCTTGTTGTCTATGAGACTACTGTTTCCCTTGGATATTCTTGGTCATATTGAGAGATTCAGAGCGTTAAAGAAGACTAGTGTTTTGGACTGACGGAAATCTCACTGTGTACTGTGTTGTAGTGTTAGGAAGACTACAGAATTGAGGCAAGTTCACAAAATAAAATCATCACCAGCAGGAAGCTGTCAAAAACAACTGGAAAAGCCACAAATCAAGCAACTTGAGGAACAAGCTCTGTTCTGTTCTAACAATCACTGAGATCCTAGAACCTATTTGTGTATGGGCCTCTTAAGAAGAGAGGGAGGCGACTGCCGACTGCTGTAAGGAGTGGGCGGCTTAAGAGCTCTCTCACAGCTTCTCCAGGGCAGACGCTTACCGTAGTTACGAGACCCTGCATGCTCTCGAGTTTAATTCCTAGGCTGTGTGGTGGCCTGATTCTCCTTTGCTTCCTTTTTATTGAATTTTCCAGTTGTCTGTAACATCCATATGGGTAGAAGCTGATCAGTTTGGGGTTCTGGATGATGATAAATGAAATGCGAGGCTGGGCGTGCTGCGTATGGATCCTGGTGACTGAGGGAGACGGGAGAGAAATCTAGTGCTCCCCTACATGGCCTTCCCAAAGGGAAGCCTTATGCTGTGGCTTGCTTAGGAATGCACAGGCACAGATTGCACTGGCTCACCATCAAAGAATGGACAGGAAAGACTGCTGCTGCTGCTGCTGCTGCTGCTGTAATAGCCAGACATCTTCAGGAGACATTAAAGTGGTATGTCTGTAGGGTACAGATTATTGGAAGTTTCTGTGATGTTTGTCACAGACCAAAGAGCTGTAGCATAAAAGTATGTATATGTTATTCGTGTGTGCATGCAAGTGTGCTGTGTGGTATGGTGTATGTGTATGGTATGGTGTGTGTGTGTATGTGAGTATATGTGTGTGTTATGTGCATGTATATGCTGTGTGTATGTTGTGGTGTGGGTGTGTATGTGTGGTGTGTGTGTGTGAGTATATGTATGTGTGTTATGTGCATGTATATGCTGTGTGTGTGTTGTGTGTGTGTGTGTATATGTGTGCTGTGTGTGCTGTGGTATGTGTGTGTATGTGTGCTGTGTGTATATGTATGGTGTGTGTGTGAGTATATGTATGTGTGTTATGTGCATGCATATGCTGTGTGTTGTGTGTGTGTGTATGTGCTGTGGTATGTGTGTGTGTGTGTGTGCTGTGTGTATATGTGTGGTGTGTGTGAGTATATGTATGTGTGTTATGTGCATGTATATGCTGTGTGTGTGTGTTGTGGTGTGTGTGTATGTGTGCTCTGTGTGTGCTGTGGTATGTATGTGTATGTGTGGTGTGTGTGTGTGAGTATATGTATGTGTGTTATGTGCATGTATATGCTGTGTGTGTGTGTTGTGGTGTGTGTGTGTATGTGTACTGTGTGTGTGCTGTGGTATGTGTATGTGTGTTGAATCAAACATAAGTGGCCATCTTATGTTGGAATGCAGCGTGGCTCCACCCTACTGGCCTCCCCGCAGTCTTCAAATATTTTTAGTGGCTATGTTCCCTAGGTTTTTTTTTTTTTTTTTTTTTTTTTGTAATGCTTCCATGTTTGTACATGTTCATAACTTGATGATTTGTAAAATTAGGAAATTTTTTTTTCTTTCTATGTGGTGCTCAAAGCCTGAATGTTTTAGGGAACTTTGTAACTTGCTATGCCTGTGAAGTTTTCTTACAATTTGTTGGACTTTGCTTGTTGGGCAAATCAAACCATCTCCAAAACTGTAGAGATAAAGTTAATGGTCTACATGGAATGTGCAGGTTTGGGACTCCCAGAGGGCAGAATGAGGAGGCAGTTAGGGGAAAAGCTGCTGGTAGACACAGAAACACAGAGCTCTAAGTGGGTGGAGAGCACACAGGAGAGTGGGGGCTGAGCTGATCAGCTTAAAGGCTTCCTCTCACTCCCTTTATTCCTTCAACAAAATAAAAAAATACTGGAGGGGGGGGTGCCAGGTCACACTGGCTCTGAGAGCCCCAGGATACCTTGCATCTGATGGTTGGGGATATCATCAATAGTTAGTAATAACATGGCCTCATGAGCAAACACTAGACTGTCAGAAGACAAACCTGATTGATTTGGGGATATCAAGTGGTAGTGAATTCATGTTGTAGTGTATGTACAACGGTAAGCTGTGTGTGTGCCTAGAAGCACATGTGTATGGAACACATGCAGACCACCTAGCTGGCCTTTGGTCTCAGAGCTTTGTTGACCTGGGCTGGGGCCTACTTTGTGGCCAGCCTACCGTCTTGGATTGAAGCCACAGATACTGTTCCCAGAACTGACGGTTTGCATCTGACTTTGACTCACCAGCCGACCAAGCCTTAGGGGAACTGCCTGTGTGTAATGCAAAGTCATTGGCAGCATGGCCTTTCGAGGGGGCAGCTTAGATGGAAACAGTGAGGGTTAAACAGACAGAGCTTCAGAGCAGAAGGTAAAAAAAAAATAAGATGGTTCATTGCTTTGATTTGCTCACCTCCATACTCATTTTCTGGTTGTTTGGTTTGCTTTTTTGAGACAGGGTCATGCTATGTGGCCCTGTCTGGCCTAGAAATGTATAACCCCCTGCCTTTGCTACTACTGCCCTGTTCCCCTGGTCAAGTTCTCCACAGACTGCCCCAGGATATTCCTGTGTCAGATATGAACCTAGATGCACTACCCCTCACTTGCTTCCTATGTAGAGCCCATTTTGAGGTCACAGGCTGGTACAGAAAGAACCTCTGTGTAGGTTTCATATATTATAGCATTTACATGAAGATTAGGGGAGAAGCAGATGATGCTGGGGCTGTGTTATGAAAACCTTTACTGGCAAGTACACTGTTTCCTTGGTTTGTAGACAGCCAGCTATAATGTATCTTAGGGTCGTGCTATAATGTATCTTAGGGCATTATCCAGAAATAAGACAGAAGCTGTTTCAACAGTAGTTCAGTCACAGCTCCCATTTTCAAAGGATGTTGTACTTCCCACTCCTTTATTTTACTTTGGTTTTCTTAGTCATGCTAACTGTGGTTGAACTGTTCGTTTCTCTTCCCAGAACGTGTGGTTTCCTGAGAACAGAGTGATGCTGTGGTCAGCAGCTCAATTAAGCTGAAATCTAGCATTTTCCTCCCTCCTTAGAGTCCTCAACACTGGGGTATGGAATCACACAGGTGGAATGAAATCTCACATTCTACTTTTTTCTTTTGGCCACTCAAGCCTACGGCAGCTTCAGAATGCTGCCCGTGTGTCATTGCTCACAAACCATGGCACTAATGCTATAAGTGATGACCTTCTAGTTTTCAGGCCTTATAGTCATTTGTCTTTTAGATGAAGAGGACAGGAGCCCTAGAGCTGAGGATAGGTAGGGAATGGCAGCTGTAGTAAAGGCCACTGGGGTGTTTGCAATACTTGCTTGGTGTCTTCAAGCCAGCTGAAATGCCCCCAGTGTTAAGTTGCAGGTAACTGCACAGACACTGCTCTGGCAGGTACCAACTAGATGAATCAGAGTAGTGTAAGAAGCACGCTTTCCAGTCTCACTTAGAAGTTGTCCTGGGTCGATGCTTTTCCTGTAACTCCAGTACTTAGAAAGTGGAGACAGGATGATCAGAACTTCAAGGTCATCATCCTCAGCCACAGAAGGAATTTGAGACCAGCCTGCTCTACCTGAAACCCTGTCTTCAGAAAACAGCAGAATTCACTGGGGTTCTGATGGGAATTCCACTGGCTCCTCCAAGGGGACTTTAGTGGAAGCCACTAGAGCTGTTTTACTGTTTTGGGGTGAGGTCTCAAGTAAGCTCAGCTTGCAAGGTCTAGCAGCTCACAGTGTAGTACCTACTGCTGTTCTGAGCACAGAGAAGCTAGTGCAGCCTTCAAGACAAGTGATGTGCTCTCCACCCCAACTGTGGTTCTCAGGAAGAATTCACTTCGAGTAGTTAATATGTTTCCCTAAGCTCAGACTTACTAAGAGAAGCCCACTTAGATGCTAAAGAAATGGGCTGTGTATGTCTCAGCTATGAGTAATGGGCTATGCATGATTAAAAAGGCTTCTCAGAATGGCCTTGCTTATGTAATTGAGGATCGATACATTTTAGAAGGGTTTTATAGGTGAGCCACACTGTTACTTGGTAATCAGCTGTCACTTTCAAGTAGTTAAAAGGGTCCTTGGAAAAAGCCCAGTGGACTGACTGTGGCTTCCTAATTGCTAAGGATTGAAACTCCCATGCCCTCTGGATTATGAACATTCTTGAATTTTTTATGGGGGAAGAAATTATTTTTTATGTAGGATAATTTTCATGTCAAATGTTGCATTAGCTAGCAGGAACAGTATTGGCAGGTTGTGGTCTCATCCTCCCAGATCCCGTCTTCTCTCTGAAGTTAACGTGCAGAGTCCAGAAAGAAGATGAAATGAGTGAGAAGGGCGAGCGGGTGTGAGTCACAAGAAGACACCACCCATTGTGTCCAACAGTCCTCTTAGAGTATTCTTAGAGCATTCTAATGCTGCTGGCAGATAACAGTCACTGCCCTGCAGACTCCATTAGGGGAAGGGTGGTGGCCTCTGGAACATTCTCCCCATTTCCTCCTGTCAGTAAAAGGAAGGACTAGGGACTTCATAGGCCAAAGGAAGTGACGCCCAACTGATGGCTACAGCAGTTCCCAGTGGTGTCCGTGTACCCCTGTTGGCTCCTGGGTACACAGACCGGGCCATGTGCCTGTTCTGGGCCTCTGCACACAGTACCACCAGCCAGCAAGGCTGTAGTAACTCTCAGTAGAAGGGGATATTGGCAGTCAGGACAGTTTTATTACTTTTTTCCCTCAAAATAAAAGGAACTCTCTTGGGGTTAGTGGGAAAGGAGATGCATAGAGTGTTTCCTATTTCCTGCTTGTTTGACCGTTTCCATGGCAATCTGTTTGTCATCAAATGGATCTTTGCCCAAATTAACTGCATCTAAAAATACCGACACCCCATTTCTATCAGTTTGGTCATCTTTTCATGTGTGCACTTTGTATTATTTCCTTTCCCTTTCCAACCTCCTCTGAGAATTGCAGTCCTAAGGTGCTTACCTTCTGAGTGGGCAGGTGATGGTGGGCTTCTGCCTGGGACCTTCTATGCGTTGGGTAGCAAGGACTGTCTGGGTGGCCTGGTTGTGCTGTGTCACCAGATTATCCTTATTCCATGTCTCCCATACCCTCTTGGCCTCCCGTTATTAAGAACCGTCAGCCCTATACCGTGCTCAACAGTACAGGGCTCTGCAAAGCAGTTTGTACACTGTCTGCTGGGCCTCTCCAGGTTACAGCGGGGAGTTCAGTTGGAGCTTGACAAATGTCAGGTTTTTCAGAGATGGGAGGGGACAGCAAGCTAGGGCGTCTCAGGTCACTGTACACTCTGGTTTGCAGATTGATGTTTTCATTATGGGTAATTATTAAGTTGATGTTGATTTTAACATGTGCAGCCTAACTTAGAGATTTGGATGGTCAAAGGCTTGTGTTTGTTTTAGGATATATGAACTAAACATTGGGACGTCACCAATTTTTCATTTCCTTACTGTTTTTTTTTTTTTTTTTTTTTTTTTTTGTTTTTTGTTTTTTTCTGTTTTTTTTTTTTTTTTTTTTGGTTTGTTTTTGAGACAGGGTTTCTCTGTATAGCCCTGGCTGTCCTTGAACTCACTTTGTAGACCAGACTGACCTCGAACTCAGAAATCCACTTGCCTCTGCCTCCCGAGTGCTGGGATTAAAGGCCAGCACAAGCCCGGCTCATTTCCTTACTGTTGTCTGCCGCCACCTCTTTGTAAAAGTCCTGTATTGTTGGTGTTGTTGGCTCTGCAGTGTCCAGGCCCCGGCACTGCCCCCACTGGGCAGTGCGCAGTACTGACTGGGCCCAGCTGGTTCCTGTCTAATAGGGCTGTGACCTGGCTTGAACTCTGTAATGAAGAAGGAACAGACTTGCTTGCTCCTCTGCATGCCTATGTCTCCCCCACACTCCTCTATTATCCAGGAGGAAATTGAAGAGCAGATTTCTGCGTTCTCCTGATGCTGATGGGCTGATGTCATCTTTTCCACTCCAGAGTCAGGAAAGTAAAAGCCACGCAGTACAGACCCAATGCTCGCTCCACAGCTGCCCAGGGCTCCAGCTGTAGGTTCTGTAAGCACGCCTGTATTTTGGACAGCCTTGAGGCATAATTTACATACTATAAACAATTCAGTGATTTTTTTTTTAATTGAATTAGTCAAGTTGTACAAGCATCTCTAAGATCCAGTTTTAGAATGTGTTCATCACCCTCAGAGATTCTCAGTGCTGGTTAGTAGTCATTTTTAGCCACACACCCCTCTCCTTGTCACAGGAAACAAGCAGTCTTCCTTTTTGTAGATTTGTATTTTCTGGGTGTTTCATAACAGTAGAATTAACTATATGATTTATAAATATGAATGCATACTACTCCATTTGCCTTTCATTGTGTGGCATATTCCTAGGCCCATCCATTGTTGTAATATAGGATTATAACTTGTTCCTTTTCATTCCTGAGTAGTATTCCAGTGTATGGATGTACCACATTTTATCTAGCTCTGTTCCAGTAGTCAGTTTGGTTGTTTTCCCTTGAGGCCAGCATGAATAATGCTGCTGAAGGACTCATGGCTTTTTGCAGGGACATAAGTTTTCCGTTATTTTGGATACATACCAAGGACACAGACATTGTTTTACATGTGCTCACTGATGTGGTTCTTGCTGCCCTGTTCCCTCTGTGTCTTCATTCTGCCATCAGTCATGCACATGGGCCTTTAGCAACTTCGAGGTAGTTAAGTGTCAGAGTTCAGAGTGGGAGACAGAGGTGTGTGTGATACACAGTATGTTGATTTATATTGAGAAAGTGATTTTTGTATCTTAAATTCTTCTTTTTTCCCAGTTTCTCTGTGACCCCCACATAATGTTTGCTGGCTTGTGCTTCAGACTATGCACATCATTTTAATATGAAGCAGCTTGGATGAGTCTTGGGAGCCCTGTTTTGTGGTGCTCTCAATAATTAAACCAGTAGTTCCTAATTGATGGAATTGAGGAACTTTTATAGATTCTTTATTAGAAATGCATCTGCTGTGTTTCCGTGAACACGGGGCTGTCGCCACTGGCCTGTCCAAAGTCCTGCAAGCTGTGTGGTATCCTCGGTGTGGCAGGTCACTCACATTGCTGGCTCCATTGATGAGCTGCAGATGTTCTGCCCAAGTGAGTGGCGCGTGTCGTGGGGAAGCTGGAGAAGTAGCCCTTCAGTCCTAGGCAGGCTCGCCACCATGTGGAGTGGAAGTAGGAGCCTAGAACACTGGCTGTGCATTGTTGTGAGAATACGTGGTTGTCCAGAAGACTGCTTTAGCTAGACTGCAGTGGCTAGAGGGAGAGCACAAGGCCTCCTAAGAGGAAGGGAGAGAGCTGACTCACAGCTCTCCATGCCAAGTTCTGTAAGAGGGACAGTAGCTGCTGGGCTGACTCTCAGGCACTGATATTTGAACAGACAGCTGATCAGCTCAGAAAGATAGTTTTGGCTCCAGATGTACCTTGTGTTACAGGGCAGTTCATTATGAATCCTTAAGGGTTGATGTGGCTGTCATGGTTAAGTATGCCTCCAGGCCTGTGTGGAGAGAGTCTGGAAGGACTGCTGGAAACCCCTCTCAGTCCAGCAGAATTAGTAGTGCGTGTGAGACCTCCCAGCATGCAGGCTCAGCACCTATTGTGTGTGATTTTTACCTGGTACTCATGTTCTCAACAAGGTGGCAGCCAAGGTGGAAGGAAGGCATTCTGTTGAATGTTCCCAAGAGTTGGTTGTAGTTTCAGAAGGGTTCCACAGGATGCTTTTGTGGCATCAGGGCAACTGAGTTGTAAACCTGCTGTAGTTTGTATCATTAGCTGCGTGTTCCTGCAGGCCGTTCACCACTGCATTGCTGTGCCTTTGTGGGTTGCACACTCCAGCCTGCCATTAAAGACATCCATGATCGTACTGTAACCCACCCTTGTATTTTAAGTGGGACATTG
Organism: Mus musculus; assembly: GCF_000001635.26. Classification (NCBI taxonomy): domain Eukaryota; kingdom Metazoa; phylum Chordata; class Mammalia; order Rodentia; family Muridae; genus Mus; species Mus musculus. The sequence continues at coordinate 63,259,060 of NC_000079.6, forward strand.
TTTCAAGGCTTCCTCACCCAAGCACTAGGAGTTTTCATTTCAAGCCAGTTTTAGAAGTAAGGCGCTGTTTCTCATCCCATGAAAGCCACTGGCTCCAGGTTTCCACAGGTTTTAGACCATAGCACTTTGTCTTTGGGTGGGAGAAGTTGCTATGGGTGACAGGGAGGGCTTGGAGGATGGATGGGGAGGGCTCCCAGGATGCAGGAGATCAAAGCTTCCAGGAGGTAGAGCTCTGTCTACCACCAAAAGTGCTCCACTTGTTGCAGATTGATTCTCTGATGGGGACTCAGGCTTCCTCTGCCTCCCGGTCTATGAACTTGCGCTCAGGCACCCTGTGGGGGGAAAGCAGAGTTGTCCTGCAGCAAGTGTATGGCCTTGTCTCTCCTCCCTGTCTCCCTCTCCCTCTCCCTCTCCCTCTCCCTCTCCCCTCCTGATTATGGTAAAGGGTCGGGTGCATGTGGAAGGCCGAGGACAGCTTTCAGGACTCTTTTCACCATGGTTTTTAGGCAGGTGTTCTGTTTCGGCTGTGTATGCCGTAGAGGGTTCCTTGTAGAATCCGAGTGGGCTGCAGGCTGTCTCCTCTCTCAGTACTTGGCTGGCAGATATAGCATCTTTACGGTGGTCCCTAGCACTCCTGCTCCATTACTGAGGGTGCGGCAGCCAGTGTGGGCTCTGTTTCTACATGAAAGCGTTTCTTTCTCATGGTGTCTATGTCCTATGTTTTCATTGGGTTCACCATGCTTAGCTTCTGCATTCTAAGAAACTAATTTAAGATGAAGAATTTTGGCCTTTCCTCTTTTTTTTAATTGTCAAAGTAGTATTGTCTGCTAGACAAAATTTTAAAAATAGAGCAAGGTTTAAAAAAGAAAACGTATATTCTGGTTGCCTAGTTATTCAGCTGTTTACTCTGAATACTTTACTGTTTTGCCTTTTAAGTCTTTAGGGGAAGTAATTATTGGAGAAGGATGGGAATGTGTTTTATATTTATGACTTTTATTTTTTTTTACTTCAAAGGTAGTTTTCTCAAGCTCCTTTTTATTATTTAAATTAATCAAATTCAATGATGTTTTTTAAATTCTGCTTTTGGGAAAAGATTTGTTCTGTAGCTTTCATAGAAAGTGCATTGCCTGGCCATGAATACTGGGGCTCAGCACTTGCTGCAGCTGTAATCCTCAAGTCCTGGGGACTTGGACAGATGTCTAAAATTATCCCTTGTCCTGCAGTGATCTCTGCGGATGCTGGGCAATCTCGGGAGGATCCTGCAGGGCCCGGACAGAGACAGGCCTTGCAGATTCATTCCCTCTTTGCCTGTGACTTTCCCGTAGTGATGTCAGTGTGAAGAGAAGGCAGCCCTCTTGTTTTTCCTCTTCCCTAGGTACTTGAATTGAACTGACATCTGTTGCAAGATGTGAGGGGACTCTATGAGCCACCCAGCACTGAGTGTGTTTAGTGTGTAGTCACAGTATGGGAATCATGGAAGACGAGCCCCTGTTTAGCAATTAACTACGGGGCTATTGCTGTTTTACTTTAAGGGCTGCAGTGAAATGGATACTGCCAACTTACTTCTAAGAAATGTGCAGAGACACAGCCTGGTCCTCTTTTCTGGCTTTTATTAAAATGCAAATAGCTTAAACTTCAAAGCAGCATAATTGAATCCTGAAAGAAGCAGAGCTGACACTTGGCCTTTGCTGTGGTGTTTTTATTCCATCATCTGGCCTGGCTGGCTTTGCTGACCAGCTTTCTCTCTTGACTACTTGGCTGGGTATGATGAGGACAAGAAGTGTGGACTCATGGTGGCATAGAGAGACACACTGCCATGATGTGACGGGCATGTGCATGCTCAGCGGAGCTCTGCGTGGACAAAGAGGCCTGGCTCTTTTTGGCAGTCAGTAGATTCCTGGCATTGACTTGAAGGTCTTAGCGAAACAAAGGGAGTGTGTCTCTCTGTCTCTGCTCCTGTTAGCCTCAGAAATAAATGTCATGAAACCCAAGCAACCCTCTTCTCCCAGACACCAAGCAAGGCGTTTTCTGCCTCTCATGCCCAGAGTACTGGGTTGTTATTTTTAGCTCTGGAGGGAATTGCTGATTACAGCCTTGCCATCCGTCAGAGCCTGAGAGCCCAGTTCTACGTGTACACCTGGCAATGGCGGCTGCTAGACTGTGGAGTTACTATAGTTGAGATGAGTCAGGCTGTAAGGACAGATTGCTAGAACTTAGTCGTGTACTTTAGACCCAGCTCTGCCTCTTGCTTGTTGAACCAAAGCTTCCTGAACTGCGCAGGTCACATCCTCCCGTGTTCCTTCAGAGCTATGCTGCATCCTGTTTCAAACGGGACCATCACGTGTAACTTGTCTTTTGACTCTCCCACTTATCTGGGGAACCATGCCATGGATGGACTGTGCCACAACTGAGGGGCTTTGATGTTCCAGAGTCCCGCCCCAGCTTTTGAGTGCATGTGTTTCTGCTAAAGGCGCGTTTTTCTAGTGCGTATGGGGGCCGTGGAGAAGTCTCTTACTCCTCTGTAGCTTTTTGTACTCTGTGGTTTCTCTCATCCTGTTACATTAACCATAACACAAAAAGGACCCTGATCAGAAGGAACATGTCCCAGAGAATCCAACTAACTGCAGAACCCAGAAATGCTGCAGGGTGACTCTGCATCTGGAAATGTATGCACTGCCCTTTGTGTTCATGAAAACCCTGCAGCCTGGTTTCTGTCCAGCTGAAGCCCTTCATTTTCAGATCTCTCCAACCTGAAGCTTTAGCTACATCTGCCAGCAGACAGTCTGTTAGAAAGCTCCACTTCTCCACGACACCTGGCGCTCAGATATATTCTCTATGAAGTCCTGCCACTCAGGAAACCCCAGAAGTGAAGCCAAGGTGAAATCTAGAGGTGGGTTCCTGTGTGTGCTGGTAAATGTGGGTGGCACTGTTCCTTACCAGAGGTTCCAGACTGGAATGACCAGAGACTGTGGTGAGGGCCTGGTTCCCATGGCTCATCGTAAGCCTGGGGGTTCATTCACAAGACCTCTTAGGACAGAGTCTGTAGCCAGCAGTAACAGGTATTGGTTATTGGCTCAGAAGAAGCAGGTGGACCCTCCTTGATTGAGTAGAGCCAACTGAGTGCTGTTGCTTCTCACTGTTCTCTAGGGTCTCCACCTGAGAGATTCCCAGGGTCTAGTGAGTAAGAGGTATGCACACAGTACATAACAGCAGGCACCAAGGCTTTCCTACTATTATGCCAGGTGCTGGAACAGGAAAATTAATTGACTCTAGAACACCCACATGCCCTGCACGGAGATTCCATTTGGAAGCAATACAGTAGGAGACATACCCAATATGGCTAGGAGAGGTGCCTGCAACTGCAGCCAACACAGTTAACTAAGAAGAGCTCAGCCTAGTGTGCTAATTATGTTTACACTGATGACATGTCCATGTGTTCTGAGACATGGAAGGTCTTACAGAGCAGGTCACAGAGTCCAGAGACTGGGAGAGTGGAGGGCCAAGCCTGACACACCCTCACTGCACCTCCTTCCTGACATTGTTGCTGTTCTTTCTGGTCCCTCCAAGAGTGGGACAGCTCCTTCCATTTTCACCTCACACAGTGACCCTCATCTGCACTGACTTCTCACACTGCCCTGTGATGGGTGACCTGAATGTGCTTGTCAGAGAATGTCAGTGCAGGTAAAATTTCAAAACTGCTTTCTTGTTTTGTTTTGTTTTTTTTTTTAATGTTTTTAAGTTTTGATTATGTCTGTATTTATGAGTTTGTACATATGAGTGCAGTGCCTGTGGAAACAGAGAAGGCCATTGGATCTCTTGGAGCTGGAGTTACAGGTGGTTGTGGGCTACCCAGTATAGTACTTGGGTTCTCTGCAAAGAGCAGAAAGTGCTCTTAACCACTGAGCCATCTCCCTCGCTCTGAGTTTTCGCTAGGTTCATTATGATTATCATTAATTAGTGGACTATTCTACTCAATATGTATCTTTCACCAAAAAAGCCTGTATGTGAAGTTTGGCCATTCAGAAATGTGAACTTTAACCAGCAAGACCCAGCAGTCACAACACAGGTGTTTGTGTTTTCTTTTCTTGGTTTGGTTACTGATGTTGGAGTAGAGTTCCTGCCTGATGGTTCTAGGAAGGAACTAGCAAAATCCACATGGTATATAAAGTCAAATGCCCTAAATTCCATATGTGCACATGTAAACATGTGGCAAATGGGCATACTATCAAGTTCCACTCTTTGCTTAATCCTGGGGAGAGTTTTAATTCTTGCATGTTCTGTCACTTCTGTGTGAAGTCATTGAACAGGAGAGGATTGTGTTCTGAATGACGTGCTGAGGACATGCCCGTGCTGTGTGTTCTAGTAGAAGTTTGTTTTGGAGTCCTGGCATTCCTGATGCCTCCCTTACCCCCATACTTCACGCTGGGGAATGAATTCCAAGTTCAGCTGTACACTGTGCCTCTCTGCATTTAAGCTTCTGAGACAGGGTCTTGCTAAATTGCCCAGACTGGCATCGAACTTGTCCTCTGGCACCCTCCTGCCTCTGCTTCCAAGTGCCTGGTTTCGGTTCTGTTTGAAACACCTGTTCTTTCTTTGTCCTCAAAGTCAAGGTTAAATACTTGTCACCTCACCTGTATTTTTATTAGGCTTTTTAGACAGTAGATTGAACAGTGATTCACAAAGGAGTCCCTGCATTCTCCATGCATGAAGTTTGGAGTGTCACACAGTGTTAGGGAGCCACAGGATGGACTGCCCTGGTAAGCCAGGTTCTGGTACAGGTCAGACAGCTGAGGGAGTTGGAGAGCATGCTGCATGTATGAGAAGCAGATGTGGGTAAAAGCATCATGAGGGCTGGGGCTGAAACAAACATGGGATAAAGGTGAAACAGTCTTGAAATTCTGTTTGGATAACTAACTTCCTCAACACACTTACTGGCTTGTGAGGCCCTTGGGCAAAGGCACTGTGGGCAAGCTGTGAATACCCTCCTGTTTCTAGTAGGGAGAGGTGGGACAATTGGCTATGCTTTGACACCTGGAATTCTGCTTGACTGGAGCCATACTGAGAGAACGTAGCCTGTTGGATGCTGTTGCCACATGGCTTTGCCAGGGATTCCTACTTAGGAGCTGGGTCAGACTGGGGGGAGGGGGCTTTGGCTTTGGTTAGGAACCTGGCCTCGCACTGATACAGGCCTGTTCATCCAGCACGCTGCTCAGTAAGACAGGCCTGTCCATCCAGCACACTGCTCAGGGATGTAGAAAAGATGAGTTTTTCATGATTACCACACTCCACTTTTCTAAACTGGGTATTGCCTCTTCGCATGTGCCCCAGTTATGCATCCTGTAGTATTCTGAAGCCAGGGCTGCAGAGTCTCAAACTTCAGGGCCAAGTGGAGCATCCTGGTGGTTCATAGTGTAGATGTCCAAGAGGGTAGTACAAGAAATTTCTTAAGCCGGGTGTGGTGGCGCACACCTTTAATCCCAGCACTCGGGAGGCAGAGGCAGGCGGATTTCTGAGTTTGGGGCCAGCCTGGTCTACAGAGTGAGTTCCAGGTCAGCCAGGGATATACAGAGAAACCCTGTCTTGAAAAACCATAAAAAAAGAAAAAAGAAAAAAAAAGAAATGTCTTTATAATTCATATGTATTTGACATTATGTTTTATAAAGGAAATGTCTCTGATAGCAAAATCAAATAATACTTATATCCCCCATCCCTTCCCTGGTCCTCCATCATTAATTCCCCCAGACATACTTTCTGGGCCTTCCCTGGAGGATAAATCTTGAGTGGAGGTCTCTAGAGACTGGGTTGGTCCTTTTGAATACAGAGGCTCGTGGGACTGTTATAGTTCCAGTCTCCCCAAGTCTTTGCTGCGGCTAATTAAAATGGCTTTAGGAACTTGTATGTTGTGAACACAGAGACACCACCCTCACCCGTGGGCATGTGGGTTACTCTGAGCTTGAAGATGGCTGGAACCTTCCACTGATGGCTTTTTAAAGATCTTTGCCAGTGAACTTCTCAGAGGGACATCTGTAAACATAGTTAATTAAAGTATGAAATCATAGTTCATGGAGACATAATTTATCTTGCAAGCCTTACTTGCTTTTAATCTTTGCTTATAGGAAGAAAACCCTAAGTTTTAAACGAATTCCTTAAGAGCAGCTGCCCCTAAAATGGCCATAACAGTGGTCAGGGAGGAAAGTCTTTATCACCCTTAAAGGTATTAATTTTTTAATATTATTTTATTGTTTCAAATTAAAATACTACTCCATTCCCTCTTTCATTCACTAACTCCCGCCCTTCCTGTCACCTCACATTGTGCTGTCTCAGACCTATGACCTCTTTTTCTTTGTTACATACTGTCTTAAATTCTTAGCGTTGTTACATGTATGTACATATATGTTACATATAAGTACAGCCTGCTCAGTCCTTATAATGTTACTTGTGTGTGTATGTCTTGAGCCCCTCTTGAGCTCCCCTGCTCTGACCTTGAGGTCCCCTTCAAAGTCCAGCTCTTAACAAGTCAGTAGGTTATAAGTTCTGAATGTACCACTTTCGGAGGAGCACCAGGTTGCAGGAGAATTGGGGTTCCCTTTGTGGGTTATTAACAATTTCTTAAAGCCTTTCAAAGTGAGTTGCTTAGGATTTGAACATCACAATGTAATATGCTATCTTTGACTTAAGAAGGGGCTATGAGCATTAGAAAGCCCAGGCTCGACCTTTCTTAAAGGACCCAGATCGCAAGGGTCAGCATGGTTTAAAGTAACTGCTCTGCAAAATCTCAGGGGAAATGAAAATTGTACTTCATCTAATGCCTTTGTCACAATTTTCAAGAGGAAGGTTTTCTGTTCTGTACTCTTGACCTTACGTCTGCAGGTTTCTCCCTAAAGCTACCCTTTGTTTAACCAGAAAGCTGATCCGAGTTCTTTGCTGGATGATGTGAAAGTCATCAGGTGCACATCTATGTTCAGATACACTCTGTAGACTTTTTCCATCTGAGATTATGGCATAATACAGAGGCTGTTAGATACTACCACACGCTGAGTTCAGGTCTTCCCCGGGGAACTTAACTGTAGCTTCCCCTGGGGCAGTACATCCCTCCCACTCCCAGGTCTGTGAATAAACATGACCTCTTCTGTTCTGGGCAGTTTCTTCCAAGAGATTGCTAGAGGAGCTAGGGAGACGCATTCCCACTCTCCAGCGTGGAATGAGAGACCCAGGAACATGACTGGCTTACAGCTAGCTGCTCTGCTAGGGAGAGGCAGGCCATGCTTAGGAGCTGCCGTGTCCCAGGTGGGATGCCATGGGACAGGGGAACCCACTCCCTCAGAGCAACCTCAGACCTCCTAAGGCTTCACAAGCCAACTTCAGTTGGTGGTTCTTGCTGATTCTGACCAGCTTTCTGCCACTGACATCTTATAACCATGAGTCAGAGATGTGGTAGGAGAGCACCTTAGACATGTTTAAACTTCACTGGACTCTCGGTGAAAGCTGACCAATATGGGAGGGGCTGTCCATAGATACTTGCCATGTGAGCCACAACTAAGTCACATAAAAACACATGGATTTCCTAAATGTAAAGTGCATTCTGGACAGATGGGGAAAGGGTCTTGCTTCTTTTCAGTTACACCAACTCCCTTGAAAACTAGGTAGCATCAAACAGGAGCAATGGGGTGAATGGGAATCCCCTCCATACTATAGTAGGGAGCCTGCTGATTTCTAGTGGGCTGTAGCTTATCCTGCACTAGGCTGAATGTGGGGCTTTGCTTTCTAGGCAACTTGTATACATTGTAAATCTGAGTACAACAAGCACACACCCAAACTGGAATAAAGTGACAAAATGTGTAATGACAGAACTTACACAGTACAGCTTTTGGCAACTATAGCACTACCTGCCCATGTGGAGACTGGTGGACACTTCTGGGAAATGGAGACAGGAGAGCTGTAAATAGCCTCCCTTATTGTAAAGTAACTAGTGCTTCTATGGTGCAGGCACAACACTCTGCAGAGATTTCTGCTCAAGGAGCATTGTTGGCTGGCCTTGTTCCTTTAAGTAGCGCTGCATCAAGATCCTTAGCCGTTGGACCTCTTGCTGGCAAACAGCAAGCTTAGTCTGTGAAGCTATCCTAGATGCTGGGTTTCTGGGCCATTCCCACTCACCTTTTCCAGAAGATGCTTGCTCTCAGAGGCTTCTCATGGAATCCAGGTTACATCTGTCTGGGCAGGACTTTGTTAGACCAAGGCACCACTGGAATTCATGTGGAGAACTGACCCACTTTAGGACTGAAAGAGGGGTTACCGTGGGCTTCCTAGATAGGCAGGAGTCTGAGGGACCAGCTGAGGTTGTCTATCTGTGAACTAAAACACTTAATAGAATGTCATGGGAGGGTTGCTTGGGGTCCATCAGATTTCTCTGTGCTATTGGAGTCTTGCTCTTCAGAAACAGTTGGCCATTGAGGATTGTCTGATAAAGGTAAACAAATGTGGCCGGGGGTGGGGGGAGCATTAAGTTGAATTTGTTTTGACAGAGTTCAGGGATCGGAGGATTAAATAGCCCTCAGCTTCCAGCATTTGTCCCTACAGACATGCCAGCTGCTCAGATTATGTCTCCTAAGGGAAGAAATGAGGCGTCTGCCATCTTTACATCAACTCATATGTCTGTAGGAGGTTTATAAGTTACTGGTTGCCCCCACCCCCCAACCACCATCCTTTTCCTTAGCCTCCCTCTTGTGTAGGGTCCTCCACTGTCTTATCGGCTCCATACACCAGTGTAGTAAGTGTCAGTCAGAGCTGGAATATTGATCTACAAAGACATATAGCCCACCCTACAGTTCAATTATTGAAGCATTTTCCTGGAAGTAGCCATTTCCTTTTGGCAGGGGATATAAAACAGGAACCGGCAGACACCATGTCTTGAGTTGCCATACCATAAGACATGGATAGGCATCAACTTATGGCCACGTGGACTGCAGGAAACGTTGAATGCCACCGTTCCATGTTCCTTTTACTACATTGATATTTTGTTAGTTTAAAATAAAAGGCTCTGGGCTCCTCCCAAACTTAGCCAGGTTTAACATGCACACGCATGTTTGGGAGCCAGAGCTATGATTTGTGCTGGCAAAACAAAGCATTAATTATTAGATTATTAAATTATAATTAATACTAAATTTTTTTTAAAACTTAAGAAAATAGGTATGATATAAAATTTTGGTGTTGCTAAATGGCAATTGTGGATTATTTATCTGGGGTCCTTGGGGATGGGTGCACTAAGGGGAGACACTTAAGAAAAAAGCAACCACCGGGCTCTGAATTCAACATATGTGTTGAATTGAGCTCAACTCTTCTGCATTTAATGAAGACTTCAGCCTTTAGGGGTAAATAAAACATTACTAAACAGAGACGGCTGAATATTTCTTACTGGCTGTAATAATTAAAGCCATGAAAAAAGGTGGTGGGGTTATGTTACTGATTAACTCCTAGATTTGATCAAGACACAGTTGCCGGTGGCGCTCTGTTTCATGTTTGGCCTGTTAGGTTAACGCCCTGTGCCTGGTTGTGGTGCTCTGTTGAGCAGCAGACCTCCTTCTCTCCCACTCCTCTGCCCCAGCAAAGTTCTCAGCTACTGGAGCTGAGTCTGAAATCACCCATAAAGCAGCATGCATGCAAGAAAGCTCCCTTATAGAAGGAGTCTGATAGATTCAGGTCCAGCTGGAAATGAAGGACATTCTATGTTATCCTTTTTCTCCTGTGTTGAGCCAGAAGCTAAGATTGGCGTTGGCAGTAGAGGGGCTTAAATGTATCAGTTTCTGATGGCTGCTGTAACACAGCACCACAAAATTAGCAGTTTGAAACATTATGTTACAATAGCAGGAAGTCAAAAGTCCAAGTAAGCCTCAGTAGGTTAATGGACTATGGGTGGGGCTGCTTTCCTTTAAATTGAGGCTGGAGGGAGCCACTTCCTTGATTCTTACAGCTTTCCTGGATTTCTTTGAGCCTCCACTTCTTCCTCCATTTTCAAAGACAGCTTGGTCAGGCTGGCCTCTCAGGTTTCCTTCTCCTCCTTATCTTTTTGCTAATAAAGACTCTTGTAGGGAGGGCTACTCTGCTCTAATCAGCAAGGTTAGTTGATGTGCAGTCTCTAATTCCGTCTCTGACTTCGTTGCCTTCATTGTGATTCTTCACCTCAGAGAATCACAGGGTTTCCAGGCTGTCATCCTGCTGCCCACCACAGTGAAACATGTATGGAGAAGAAACGGCAGTGAGTCAGAAAACCTGTACAGCTGATGCTAGCAGACTGTCTAGTCCCAGAGAAGACTTTGTATGTATGCACACACATGTAAACGAATAGGAGAAAAGGCCCCATGCCTTGTTAATATAATGGGGATTTCTACCTTGCTACCTAACCTGTCAGATTAGTGTCTAACATGCTAGCTACTCAGTAAGGAGAAATTTAAGTGACATGTAAGTATTTTATAATTTTAGTTAAGGGAAATTGAACTTTCTGCTCAAAAGAACAATCTAATTATAGTTGTATTGATTTGGGAATAATTGTTTGTCGTGTGTATTTTTTGCAGCATATTTTTTTAACACTTTTCAGGGAAAGCTCCATTACCATACTATTTTTTTTTTTAAACACATAAGCCTTTGTTGAAGGACCCATCTTTAAACCTTTCCATGGTAGGACACCGCTGTGTGCACATGCTTATATAGTAAGAGGCTTTGCCTTCCCTTCTATCTAGGTCATCTCTTTGCAGGCCTTGGGTAGCATTGTCCCTGGCCACAGAGTGGTTCCTGGGGCAGTGGGGTAGCTTGTGAGCTGCGAGGCACAGTCTTCATTTGCACATGGTGGAGCTGCATTCCTTAAGCTGTCACCAGACTCCCAGGAAGCACCCCTGAAATAGACATGACATTTGCCTGTAATGGCTGTGAAATTAACGGTGTAGGTTTGTAAGTGCAGTGTCTTTGATTTCTCTTTTAAGTTGGACTATTTTCACTTTTCATCATTTAGTTGCTAAGAATAACTGCTAATGGGCCAAGATGGAAACCTTGATCCTACTAGGAGACAATTTACATTATTACTTCAACACTGTGCTGGGTGAGAGCCTGAGGAAAGAAGACCGACATCCCAGGTTTCCCGGGGCTCAGGAATTCCCAGCAGATGCAGTTGACACAGGATAGTTCTTAGCTGGTGAAATAAGAGAGCTGCTGACTGAAATGACTGAGGATAAGACCCAAAAAGCCAGAGTTGTGCCTTGCCATTTAAGACTACTAAGGGCCTTTCCTGCGGAGATTCTGGAGTCCTGCCATAGCAAATACCTGGAAGTGAAGCCCAGAGGGAGTCTGGAAAGGGGAGGTACCTGCCTTAAAGGTGCTGCCTGCCGCTTGTTCCAGTACAACAGTGTGGCTGTGTGAGAAAGGGAGGCAGGCCATTGTGTGCTCACACCTAGAGCCAAACTGGGTCTTCAGACTCACAAATGCAAGTCGTCGCCTCTACTTTGGAACGTCAGGTTTTGCCTTAGCCCCAGTTCCCTGGTCTGTGTCAGTGCAGGAGCTGTGCTGCCGGGATGGCCGGCAGGTTCCAGAGGCGGGGCCAGGTGACCTGATACCCGAAGGTGTATCTGTTTGAGGTGCTCCCACTTTCGGATGTTCCACATCACAGCCGCCTCCTCCTCTAGCAGGATCATTGGCTTCTACTTTTTGTCCTTCACTCCGCGTAGCACTTAAACAGGATGACTGAGAGATGCAGGTAGCCTGATGGTTGGGGTTGGAGGGCAGAGGGAAAGGAGGAGAGAGAGAGAGTGAGAGAGAGAGTGAGAGAGCAAGAGGAGAGCGAGAGTGAGAGAGAGTGTGTTAGTTCAATCTCCAACAGACTTTTGCTTTTAAAATCAAACCCTGAGCATTGGCGCAAGGCTGCTTAAAGTCAACCTTTACAGGAACATTTTGGGGAGTTCTGTAGAGCTTCTCGCCCTGTCTCTTTGTTGTGTATTTATATTGCTTGCTTTTTCAAAATGAAAACTACTTTGAGAAATTATGATTTGTAATGATTCTTGTTATTTAAAATATTAACATTTTTAATAAAGAAAAGCGCTCTCTTGCACAAAAGGAGACCTATCTAGCCAAAACTTTGATTTCTAAATTTGACTGAAGAATTTGGAAAAGATAAGTCTGGGGGAACTATTTTTCTCTAAAGGGGAGGTCTCCCTGACCGTTGTTCACTGTTGATTTGACCTAGAAAGCAGGTGTTTGGAAGTCCCTTCTGTATTTTTATGTACCAGGCTCCTGGTTTTTTGTATTAAAGCTTTGAGCTGAGATAGATACGCTGATTTTGGTTTGCATTTGTCTTAACGATTTATTTATACTGTTTAATCTAGAAATTACTTGTATTTTGGATTTTTTTTTTGGTCTGTTTGCTTGTATCTTTTAAAAAGACTTAAAATGGTTGCTACAGTTAAGCTTTAAATTGTGCTTAGCTGCTAAACAAAAATGGTGTTTTGCAAGAAAACAAAATGCTGTATTAATTTTCCATAGTCTTGGGCTATGGATCCCTCATCTGAAACTGGAATATATCCTAGTGAAAGCCTAGAATAAGACGGAAACCGTAACTAACTAAAATTTTTACATTTTAAAGTCTATTGTGGGCCAGGTCACACTGAAAGACTTGTATAACGTATTTGTTCTGGGTTGTTTAGAGTCAAGGTTTTTATTTCTTCCTCCCAGACAGTAGTTCATTGCCTGAAACTTAAAAATAAAATAAAAACGCTTCTTACAAATTTACCCTGTAAGCTTCCCGACAGTTCTAAATGGGCGAAGATGACTTGGATCAAACCAGGACTGGCAGGTAGCATGTGATGCTGTTTTTTTTCTAAGCATTTTTTAAGGGTATGGTTCTAGTCCCTGAAATTCCACTCAGCATCTAAAACTGGAGTGGAATTTTAATACTTAAAATTGTAAATGGGATTCTGCCCGATGCATTTTGCTTGTTTGGAGGAAACCCTTATCGTTTTGTTTGCGTCATATCTTCAAATGCCCGCTTCACCATTCTGGTAAACAACTGTGCGTGCAATGATAATCAGGTTTGAAGAAGCAGTGCTAGGGACGGTGGCGAATGAAGTGATTCTGTTGTTGGAATCGATCTTCCCTCGTGACCAGAATGCCAGTGGTATGTCCTGGGAGTGTTCTTCATCAGAGCTGGTGGCAAACCCAGGAAACTTATTTCTGGCGCCCCTTTCCCCTTCCTCTTTCAGGTAACTAACTGTTCCTAATGATTTGGTGTGAGAGGTTGGCAGTCGCCCCCACCCCCCACTCCTAATTAGCAATTATGCAGATTGTTTACCAGAAACCGGCTGGGCAGCTTTTTCTTCTTCTGCCCTCCCTCCTAGACCTACACGCTGCTTCCAGGTGACCCAGGAATGTTTTGCTCCGCGGGAAAAATCAGATTGTTTTTCATCCCGGTTCTAACTGGAAAGATCTTCAAGGAAGTGTTCATGGGACCCAGTGTAATGAGGGGGCCTCACTTTAGTGAATTGGAAGGAAAGTGCCATGCTAAGCCCGCCTTTGTTCTCATTTGAATCACAGGCTGTACTGGGACTGGTCTGTATGTTGAGTAAGTGCGGGGTGGGAGGCGAACGCCTAATTTGTGGAATTGCGGGGGGCGGGGATGTTAGGGCGGGGCGGCCTTGTGGATTGGCTAGAGCAGAGAGGGCGGGGCGAGCGGCCCTTATCAGCCTACGCCGGCAGGTGCAGGTCCCAGGTCAAGGTAAGGAGGCCACGGCTCCCTTGTCTGCCCCTGCACCCTGTCCGGGACTTTGCTGCTTTGTTCTCCCTTGCTGAGGGCGTTTCTACTCAGAGTGCGTTCCAGGGCTTTGGGATGAGGGCGTTTCTACTTGGAGTGCATTCCAGGGCTTCGGGATTATAGTTCCTGGCAGGTCCTGGAGAAAAGATCCGCAGAGACACCCTGCCCTGCAGCAGGGAGAGCTTGAAGGACACTCACTCCAGCAGGAAAACAGCAACGCGCGGTGGCTGGCTCTGGCTTTGTCTGGGAATGTTCAACAGGTTAAGTTGAGGTTCTAGACAGCTGCACGTTCAGGCTCTGCTCAGATGGGAACCCAGAGCAGAGAGCAGAGGCCGCACTCTCCCCTGACTTTGACGGCATTTGTTTGCATCGCCCTGCAGTGCACAGTGTGTTCGTTGTATTTCTGCCTCGGCCGGCCGTGATTATTCCTCCTCGCAAAGGTCTGAATTAAGAAGCTAAGCTGGAAATGAGCGGGGCAAGTGGTTCTCAGCTTGTGGCGTTAAAGTGAGTGATTTCTGGGTCTCCTCACGTTGAGGGACCTGTAGCCACTTTTTTTTTTTCAGGTTAGTTTGAGTTTTATTTGTTTCCATTTTATAATTGAACATATTTAGGGGGTGGACTATGGTGTATTGATTCATGCATTGTGTAAACTAGAGTCTTGCCTGGCTTTGGAATAATGACCGTTTTAGTTGGCGTGTTAACAGCAAAGCGATGGTTGGGAACGGGAATATGTGCTGTGGTGCCTTGTTTTTTTTTTTTTTTTTTTTTTTTGAAAAGTTTCTCTTTTTAAAAATTCAGTTATGTAATTTAATTACGTAGGAAAATTTTCTCTTAAGATGGAAACCTAGCTTCATTTCTTCCTCTTAAAAAAATCAACTATTGGTAGGTTCCAAGATAATTCATACAGTTCCAATTGGATCTGAGGAAGAAGGAAGGTCTCTACGGCATTTTCTACTAGAGATGAAATAATCAGAACACTTAGAATGCATTATCATTTCAACAAAACAAGTCTGGACTTTTCTAAATGGACCCATTGTACCTATGCAAAGCGAGATACAAACTGGCCAGAAGTTGAGCAGGTTTATTTTTGTGAAATTTTTAGCAGTGACTTGATGCCTTTGTGATGTTAGGCAGCAGCTGTCCTGGGGTCACTAGCGTCCATGCCAGTTCCTGAGGAAGAAGCTGAATAGACTCAGACCCACACCTTGCAAGGGACTGTGCATTCCACAGCTACACAAAGGCTTCCTGGCTGCATCCAGCCTAGAGCTCACAATAGACCTCAGACCTGAGCACCTTGGGGCCAGTCTTAGGCTTCCTGTACTGGGGTGGCTTCTGTACTTTTGCCAGTGCTTGGTCACTCTGTGAGGAGCATGGCTTTGGATAGGGAGACTTGGTCAGGCTCCTGTCCCTAATGCTGCTTGCACATCTGCAGACATCAGCTTCTCCTGTACACCATATGCGGGTCCAATACAGCCTCCATCCCCTTTAGGTTTGAAAAACACGAATACTCGGCCTAAAAGTCCAAAGCTGCTTTGTTGTTTTTTTTTTTTTTTTCCCCAGAAGTTGTTTGTTTCTTTCCCTTGCATGAATATTCTTGAATTTTTCTGAGTTGATCCAGGGCATAAAACACCCACACTAGGAATCCCAGAGTGTCAAAGACGAGGCCAAACATGACTCTCCTGCCTTACACAACTTAGATTACTCTATAAAGTGAGACTGCCACACTGGGTAGCAGTTGGACAGTGGTACCTAGCAAGCATTTTATTCAATAACAACCACGTGCTTTATTTTTCCAGCAGTAATTCATGTAGTAAGACTTGGCCCCCTCTTCTAACACCCTGCTGTTTGTCTATAGTTGTGGTTGACTGTACGTATAATGATACAAAAGAAACCAACTTGCAAATTGTAGACATATGCCAGAATCTGTGGGTAGTTTAGATTCGGTACGAAAGACAGAAGAACGTTAGGGGGAAAAAAATCTGGCCAGAAGGACATTTATGTTGTACAGTTCTTTCTGTGAAGAAGAAAGGCCAGAGCCAGGGGTGAGGGGACATTGTTTTTTTGACTTCAGATGAACAGCTAAGAGTAAATTTCATTTCGAAACTGTTTCAAAATGATTGTACCCACACCTGAGTATGTGAGGAGAACCACTCTGAGCAGTGACTTCTCTGGGCTTCCGTTGCCTTTCTCATTCCTCTCGTTATGAGCATGTTTTTGTGGCTTTGTTTTTTACACTGAATTTTAATACTTGTTAGCAAATTTAACATGGAGGCCAGGCATGCTGGTCCTCATACAGTAGTCCAGTTTCTTCATCGGTGGACCCTCATCTTCACTGAGCCTGGTCCACTGCATCGGAGACATCGGAGCCGCCGCATACAGTGCTGATAAAACCTTTTAGGTCAGAACATTTGAAATTTGAGTTCTTTGAATTTGTTCTACTGTAGAGCAAATCTTCTGTTCTGAACACTTGCCTGCAGCTCTGTACATCTGCTCTTGATAGATTCTTTCACACCATTAAATTGTTTATTGATGGCTCTTCTTGCAGACGTTGTCACCCTGTTACTCCATCTTGCCGTGTTGGACACTGAATTCTTTTTAATGATTTAACTATGAAATCTGGGAGTAGGTGGGCACATGAAACAGATGTAGTTTCAGTCATTCTCATGACGAACTTTAAAATAAGAGTTGTGTTTGAGCGTGCTCTGTCCTGTTTAAACTTGAGGATTCTAGCTTTTGTGATACAACTTTGAAGATGGTGTTTTCTGTAGGAGGTGGGCTATTCTGCACGTTAGCACTCATTCAGAGGATGCATAGCTTCCAGAGTAATTGAAGCTCTTGTTCATGAATATGAGGACCTCAATTCTTTCAGCTTTGCAGGAGGCAGAGTTAACTGCACCAAAATCAGCCACGAAGGATCTCATGTCTACTTAGTTATTTACTAAACAGCACATTTGTACCCCGTGGCTACACAGGTTATCTCACTTTGACATAGTAATGTGGGAAGATAGAGAAATATAAGAAAAATTTCTGGGCTTGAGTGAATTTATAGTTAACTATATTTTTCCCATGGAGAAAAAAAAAAGAGACAGTATTTGATAATTTTCTTAAAATGACAGCTTTGCATGTATCTATAAGCATTTGGAAAACAGTATTCTTCCATGTTTAAACTTTTTCTTCCATTATTATGTGTGCACGCATAATGTCTGTGTGGACACTGTGCCATGTGTCTCCCATGTGGATCTGTAGATTGAACCTGTTTAGCAATCTTGCACAGCAAACACCTCCTTGCACAGAAGCACGTTTTCTATTTAACAAGATATCACCGACCTATGGGTGAAAGTACTGAAGCCAGCGAATACTGTTCCTGGTCATGAACATAGCGATTTTGCTGTGTGCCCTATAGGGGAGCCGCTCATGGCTGGTCCTGCATTTTAGAAGCTGCTGGTTGCCTTCTCAGCACTTCATTCACAGATGCAGCCCGAACTACATAAGGTCTACTATATTCCTTCAGTCATTCATCAGGAGTAAGAAAATATTTCAGACTGAGGTGTAGGAAGTAAAAAAGGAAAGGGTGTGTGGATCACTCAAAACTGACTGTAACTTCCTTCTAGGTCTTTAGAAATTTATTTACTTGTCATGGAAATGCGACTTGGTAGAATACTTGCCTAGCATGTATGCGTGTACACGGAATGGGCACACACACATACACATACATGAACACATGCACACACACACAAATGCACACACACACACACACCTGAGCCAGCACACTCCTTGCATGGTGGCACATGCTTATCATTTCAGAACCCCAGAAGTGAAAGTAGGGGCATCAGAAGTCACTGTTCCCTACCTTTGTTACACGGGCAGCTTCAAGCTAGCCTTGGCTGCATGAGAACCTGTCTCAAAAAGAAGAAAGAAGTATTTTACCCAAATGTTCTACATTTTATGCTGGACTTTCTCTACTCTGATAACAGCTCTCACCCCTTCTCTGTAATAGCTATACTATCCACTCTGTGGCTACAACACTGTGTTTTAACTCAGAACTAGCTGAAAGGTTTGATAACAGAAACGCATTTATTCCCGTCCTGGAATTTACATTGAGATGAATTGGTAGATAACAAGAATTTAGAATTAAGATATCACTGCTTATGAATTAGAAGTTCAAAGTTTATCAAATTCTGAACACAAGAAGTTGAAAGTGCTCTTTGATACATAAAAGTGCTGTGCTTCGGGACCTTCAGCAGGACGGAAGATAGCCTGTAGCGCTCTGGGACTTCTTGTTTGAATCGGTTCTTCCCAGAAGAGTGAAGTAGTGGGAGTGTACCCCTCTGTCCCATCACTGTGGACCTGGTAGATTCTAGGCAGGCAGATGAGAAAACTTCAAATGTTTCTTGTAAAGTCCTTGGAAAATTTTAATTTGAGCATTTAGCTTAATTTAGTTTCTGAAATACACAGTGGCATAAAATAGTAGTAGACACATGGTGGTAGGACCCAGCTGGCCCCAATGCTCTGGTTTCCTGCAGTTCACAGGATATGCTTGATGTCACATTGCTCGAAGCATGGGTAATACTTCTAACAAAGGTTCAAATAATAACACATTTTACAATTTGACGCTCCCACTTGGAAGCATGGTGATTCTCTGTGCCACAGCCTACTTTAGCTCCCACCTGTTCTTGGCGGCTATCATGCTCTTTCATCCTGTGGTAGCAGTTTGGAGGGGCTGTGATCAAACGATGACTTACAAGTTCACATATCTCAAGCTATTAGTAACGTGTCTCAAACATCTAATGCCATGGATTCTGTGAATATTTGTTGCTGCAGTGGTCATTGCAGAGTGTAGCTCTGAAGATGCTTGGTAGCCAAAAGAAACTGACACTACTAGGAGGGTTGCCTGCCTGGTGGTGAGTTCTATAATTTGAAAAGAAAATATTTTCACTCTTCATTATTTGATAACCTTCATTTGCTAGCAACCTCCATTTTTACCCTCAAAATAATGCAAACAAGATTCACATTCAGTGTTCTAGCTAGTCTTAGGTTTAGGCAGTTCTTTAAAGTTCGATTAAAACAAAAACCGATGTGGAGAACCATTTTTCTGCTGCCTCCAGCAGCAGCAGCAGCAGCAGCAGCAGCAGCAGCAGCAGCAGCAGCAGCAGCAGCAGCAGCAGCTGTTTCTCTTTAAGTTTCTAATGCGTGGAAGGCACTTTAGTTCTGTCCGGAGGTCCCACAGACATTACCCATGAACGAAGAGCAGGCTTAATACGCCTACCCTGCCTGTTGTGTGAATCCCAACAGGAAAGGAAGCCCTTTCCTGACAGGCAGAGAAGACCATGGCTTCCTTTGGCTCCTGTTTCTGTTTCTCTCTGGATCCTGAGGAAATAGAAGTTCCTGCTCTTGTTTGGGGAACTTCTCTCCATGGTATCCTTATCTCACGCTATCGGCAAGAATCTTATAAGTGAAAATTCACTCAATGGAGTTTTATTTTAAGTCTCAGAGTGGTGCCTGTCTTCCTTCCGTCCACATGTGTCCTTTACCTGTGGCAGGCAGCCATGGACCTGAGTGGGTGGCCTTCAGGCCTGCAGGGTAGTGGTTGTGCTTCCTGGAGAAGGTAGCAAGGAATTTTCCAGATTCAGAGTACCTTATACAATGAAAGGTGTTTTATATCCGTGAGGTCACCCTTCACCTTCTGCACATGACTCTCAGAGGTCAGCGGCATTCTGCCCTGGCCCCTGGCCCCTGTTTGGGTTGAATTCCAGCCAACAAGTCTCCAGCCTACAGGAGAATTTGAGATTTTTCTCCCTCCCTCATTTCTTCTGTTTTGTTCTGTGTAAACAGTTCCTGCCAAAGTAACATAGACAAATATAGCAGAGAATGCTTTTCTGGAAGATGCATGCTCCCAAAGCATTTTTTAACCATTTTTGGGAAGAATTGATCGTTCTGTGCGTTTCAGACAGACTGAAAGAGGCGGGGAGGCTGTTGCTATAATGGAAGTGACATCATACATTATTGCCCCATTGATCCGCTTTTAGTCTCCAGCCAGGATAAAAGGAAATGGCACCAGGGAGGAAGCATGCTTCATTTAGGCTCAGATCCCAGAGTGATAATGGGGTAATAATAGAACTCACGCCACTGTCAGTCTGTGGCTGCATTAGTCTCAGGCTCTCTCCGTCTGGAGCCACACTGACTTCCTTCCCCATACAGCCACTGCTGTGCGCCAGCTGGGCGGCCAGGGAGGGGCTCAAGGGCTCCCCTTGGCCTTCAAGGCATGCCAGCTGCAGTCCTGATGTTTGTGCCTGGGGAAGCTTCGTGGTGAGACTTGTCTTGTCTGTGGCATTCCTAATCCGGGAGGTAAGTCTGCTCTTCTGCATTGTGTTGTGCTAATGGAAGAGAAAGCAGGGGCTGCAGTTGTGTGGATGGATTGTCCTCTGGGAGGGAGCTCAGAGTGACATCCATCCCTGCCCCCACCCACTCCCACCCCTGACTCCTGTAAAGACACTCGGGCTCCTACAAGAGCCCAGGGTTGGTTTTCTTTGTGCTGCTTTTACATGGGTCAGGGCTGGGGGTTAGAAATTTCACACTTTCTCTTCAAGAAACTTTAAAACTTCAGACTTGTGCCGCTTTCCTCAATTTCTAAGTCGTGAGGGTGGGGGCAAACGAAGTTAACTTTTTTCTTTGTGTATTTCTTCAAAATTAACAACTATGAAATCTTAAGTGTTAATGGCAAGAGTACAGATTTCCACCGTCGTTAATAACGCTTGCACTTGATTTGCTTCCCGTTACATACTGCTCCGTGTGTTCATTTGAGTAAGTTTTACAGGGCTGTGCTGTTGATTTTAAGTACCTATCTGATTTGGGCAGCTCATAGCCTTATTTTGTCTTGCGTTTCCAAGGCAGATGCATTTTTGCAAGGCCTTCTCTACGGGAAATAATAACATATATCATTGTTTATGAAAAGAAAGAATTTTCTCTCCTTTTGCAACTGAATGGTGGGTGTCAGTCTCACAGCAGGCTGGTCTTGTAATATATCACGCCGGCTTCCCTGGGGCCCGGATGCTCAGGGACACTGCTGTTTTTTCTTGATGACTCCATAGTACATCTGACACCCTCTGTGTCCCTTGCAGTACCTCCGTGATAGCACACAGATGGACCCAAAGTTATGTGAAAGTTCATTTGACTTCCCTGTGAGTGGAAGTGGGATGTCTCCTGTGCCTGCTGCCAGGACAGCCCACTGGCGGCACAGCACTGCCTCCCAGCACATTTGCAAGTACTTGAGATCGTTCAGTCACTTTGCAAGCATTTATCGTGTATTATTTCTTTTCTGCTGTAGGGTGGCTCGACAGGGAGCAAATATGTATTTTACAAAGACGTTCACTCTATTAAAATATTTTTCCTTTAACATATCCTCTTTTCAAGTCTTTAATCCTTTTTTTGTGATATAATATTTACTTGTGAATGAATGATAGTTTTATTAAATGTGGCTGAAAACAGCATTAGGTCACAGATTTGTCTTTCTTCATTGTTTAGAGACTACATTTTCCCATGGATTGGAGAACCAGGTGGCGATAGGTTGTTTACTAACAGAGTGCTTCCTCTCAGTCCATTCTACAAAGACCAGACTAGCACAGTTCTTCCCGCATTAGGAAGGAATGTTCAGCATGGCTGTGCCTTGTGTCCTGCCTGCCTCTGAACAAGCCTGCTCTTGCACGAGAGTGTCTGTACCCTACTGAATGGAGGAGGATGGATTCCTTGGAGGGGTGTGTACCCTCACTCTTTCCTGCCTTTTAATTAGAGCCAGATAAACTTGGGAAACAGCCCTAAAGGTTTGAGTGCATATGCACTCCCCCTCCAGCCCTCCCTCCCATCTCAGTTGTCCAACTTAAATCAGGGGGCTTAGCTCTAAATGTTTCCATTGCCTCAATTTTGTGACAACAAAAGCTTTCCGTGATCCTTTCGATTCTGTTCGTGTGGGGTTGTGAGCTTTCTGCTTGGAAGAAAAACACTGCGCAGGTGTAGATCCACTTGGGCTCCCATGTTAGCAAGTCGCAGACTTTTAAGCTGGAGTTGTGTTCAGTGACTTAACCCAGGAGGGATACTCAGGTTAGGCATATGGGTGACTTTAGCCACTGACTGCCACAGCAAAACAAGAGAAGCAGTGAGGTGGCTAGAGGTAAAGGGGCCTTAATTGGGGCCCGAGGGAAAACACTGCGCAAGAGGGTGTCTAGCTTGGCCTTTGGACAAAGCGTGTATTTTAGGGCAAAAAGGAGAGGCATGAGGAGAGAAGCTGAAAAGTTAATGTCTTTTGAGTAATAGAAATTGGCAGTTAAAATCATGGTATTAGTAGGCACCCTCTGATGACCTAGTGTTGGCCTCCAGAAATTTGGTTTGCTTAGAAGGAATTATCAGGCATAGTTAGGGCTGAAGGGGTGCCCAGTGTAGAGAAGGTGGAATTTGTATAGAGTTGTAAAACCCTGATATTAGCATGAAGCTTTTTCAGTCAGTACAGGCGTTAGCTTTAGCTTTCTCTCCACTCTGCTGTTGCGGGGTGAGATGGCTGTGGGGGGAGGCGCTCCCAGTGAGCTCCGCACCTGTTTGTTCACAGGCACGTCATTTTATGTTTGTATCACACGCAGACTTCTCCCTCTCACTGCCCTTAGCTGCTGTCCCACCGATTTGGGTATTAGGAGTGAGAGTAACTATGTGCTTAGGTGTCTGTGCTATTGTGCTTGTCTGCAACCTATAAAGTGTGTTATAGTACGGCAGGGATTATAATCAGACTGCTCATGAAAGGGAGGGGCTATGAGGGGAAGCAGTTGTTACATTGTGAACACGCACTGTTACACTGTGTTTATTTTTCAGGTGTCTGCGGGAGCCTTGTAGGCCTACATGGTTCAGAAAGAAATCTGAACCTACCTCCGCCTGGTTAACTCTTGTGAATTTGCCTAAAGTTGGATGCACTCTTGAGTCCTTGTATAGCCAGAAACACTTCTTGGCATATGTATGCCATAAAGGCAAGGCCATCCATGAGGCATTGTGACATTAAGACATGTGCCATTTTAATCTTCTGTAAGCACATACCCAACATGATAAACCAGGGAAAACAGCTTTGCCAGACCCTGGGATGCGAATCTTTAGGGCTGTAGACAACCCTGATGTGTGAGGAAAGTCAGCAAGTGCTCTCTCCATTCTGCAGACATTAAGAGGGCAGGGGTTTCCCTGGCCCAGAGGTTCTTGCTCAGAACCTTGGTATTAACTTCTTGTTGCCTACATGATATTTCAAGGGCTGTTTCTTTTGTCCTCAGCTTTCTCCAGACCAGATCGTCTTGCTTTTGGAGTGGCTCTTAGAGCAGAAGACGCTGAGCCCTCAGACACTGCACTGTCTCCAGCAGACTTACCATCTCCCAGAGCAGGATGCAGAGGTAACACAGTTGAAACTGTTGGTGCCCACTGACTCCCGGGAAGGCAATGAACCCACTGCAACCCCTGTCTGTAGCTGCTGCTGTCTGTAGTATGACGCCATGTGCTTGCTTTAGGAGTCAAGGGCTGGGCTTCCAGCAACACTTCAGACAAGTGCCTTCTCTTCTCTAGGGGTCTCCAGTGGCCAGTTTGTACATGAAATGGTTGGAGGCCTAAGTTTTCTATCTTACTACGTAAATTATAAAGACAGATACAAGTCCCCCAAAAGCTTGAGCTACATGGTGGAGTTGTTTGAATTAAGACTTGGGCGGGTCATTTTGTGCTCTGGTGGTGCCGCCTTTCCCTTGTTCATTAAGGAAACTAAGCTCAGATGTGTGGGAGCAGCTCGGCTGCATTCAGCTAGGACAAGAAAGAAGCCATGTGTAAAGGAAATGAAAAACGAATCTAGCAGCTATGGTTTAAAAAGTAAAATTGGATGGTTGTGGTAATGCAGTATGATGTGAGCCTTTATTTTAGTTTATTAAGAACACAGTACAGGTCCTAGATGAATTCCAGGTTTGAGAAAAATATAAAATCATAAATATTTAATGTTTTTAATCATAAGAAAAAGTTCAAAGAAAAATGGTCTTGGACACAGAGCTCTAAAATACAGAGAACATAAGAAACCTTAACTGAGTTTTCTATGCCCTGCAGTCAGCAGCTACTAGCACCTGGAGCATTAGGACACTGGAAACTTAGCCCTCCTGAGCAGGGTGTGCACAGGTATGAGGTGCATGGGGGACCAAGGTGCTCGATACTCATTACAGTCTATTTTTGAACTTCTATTTTAGACCAGTTGGCTTATGTGAAATGTTATAGTGTCTTACACTGACAAACAATTCCTTAGTAGCTCACCGGGAAGGTGGACTTTGTTACACATTTCCAAGTCCATAGACTTAGGAGCAGTGGAAAGAAGTTCTTAGGGAGACACTGTTACCCTTTACCACCCATGTATCAAATTTGTTTGTTTCTGCTCCTAGCCCTTTTGTTTATCAGAGACTCCAAATGCCAGACTTATTTTTAATTAGTGTTTGAAAGACCTTGCTATTTATAGGCAAAGGATTGTGTTTTGACTGGTTGGATCCCACTGGAGTCAGGCTCCTGCCAGCCTGCACTGGCTGGGTGGGAGGGTCAGAGCAGGTGCTGAACACCTGTCCCTTGATGCCAGGAAGCCATGAGGCTCCAATCCCCTTCTCCCTCTTCCTACTGGCATGTCACACATCCTGTCTTACCTTACACAGCCAGGTACAGTTACTGTGTGTTCCTTAAACCTTTGAGAAGGAGGTAGATGTCTCCCTTTTCTGGAAATATCAAAAACTATATCTCACTGCCCAAAGGCAGATGACTTGATTCTGCTGTGATCCTTGGTGCCCAGATGGACTAAATGTATCCTGGTTTCCTTTACACACTCTTGATCTGACTGTAGCATTTACACTTAACATCTACACACTGAGAAAGAAATGGTGTACTCGAGTCAGGCTCACCCATAGGAAACTTGCATTTATTTGTCTGTCAGCTCATTGGGTAAACAAGGTAGCCTCAGCCGAGGGCTATGAAGGGGTGATACAGGGTGAAGAGGAGACACACAGGGCAAACATCTCTAAGCCAAGTATTCAAGAAAGGCCCCTCAAAGGAAGCAACACTGAAGACAAGAGGAGATGGCTACACAAGACAAGAAAGATGTATAAATCCAGCACATGTCAGGATAGTGGCCAGCAAATGTTGTCTCTAAAAGACTGGAGAGTTCATAGTTTAGGCCACATTGTTTCTGCAACAGCTCTTCAACTTTGTTGTTGAGACAAGCACACAATAAAAAGCCACATACCTGCGGACACATGGGTGAGTGCTGCTGTAAAAGCCAGGAGAGCTGTGCTAAACTTAACCTGGGTCTCTCAGTATAACCAGTCCTCCTCAGGACTCCTCAGGTCTCTCAGTATAACCAGTCCTCCTCAGGACTCCTCAGGACTCTTTAGTATAACCAGTCCTGCTCAGGACTCCTCAGGACTCTCAGTATAACCAGTCCTGCTCAGGACTCCTCAGGTCTCTCAGTATAACCAGTCCTGCTCAGGACTCCTCAGGTCTCTCAGTATAACCAGTCCTGCTCAGGACTCCTCAGGACTCTCAGTATAACCAGTCCTCCTCAGGACTCCTCAGGACTCTTTAGTATAACCAGTCCTGCTCAGGACTCCTCAGGACTCTCAGTATAACCAGTCCTGCTCAGGACTCCTCAGGTCTCTCAGTATAACCAGTCCTGCTCAGGACTCCTCAGGACTCTCAGTATAACCAGTCCTGCTCAGGACTCCTCAGGTCTCTCAGTATAACCAGTCCTGCTCAGGACTCCTCAGGACTCTCAGTATAGCCAGTCCTCCTCAGGACTCCTCAGGTCTCTCAGTATAACCAGTCCTGCTCAGGACTCCTCAGGTCTCTCAGTATAACCAGTCCTGCTCAGGACTCCTCAGGACTCTCAGTATAACCAGTCCTTCTCAGGACTCCTCAGGTCTCTCAGTATAACCAGTCCTGCTCAGGACTCCTCAGGTCTCTCAGTATAACCAGTCCTGCTCAGGACTCCTCAGGACTCTTGCCAACCCAGCTCCTGATCACTTCGCATGGCATTTTGCAGCTGTGTCCCTTGCTGGGGCTGCGGATTGAGGTTCCTGCAGTAGGGACTTCAAACTAAGCAGTGGCTTTGTGCTTGTGGTTCCGTCATAAGTGTGGCTGCAGTTCCTTGTGCTTGTGGCTTTTCTTGTACTGAAGTTCCTGTAAAATATCACTTTGAATCTGAAGATCAACATGATTTTCAGCAACCATGTTGTTTTCTAGAAACTTCAAATTTTAAGTGTGCCTTCTGGTGACTAGGCCGCAGGAACTAAGTTGAACCATTAGCAACTTTCATTTGAGTGACAGACAGTCGACAGGAGAAAGAGTTGTTCCTTGGTGGAAACAACCTTGAGGTTTCTAACTTGGTTTCCACTATTCCCCTGTAACTGAGCAAGCAAGGGCATTCCATCCAGTTGTCAGGGTTCTCAGATACAGAATAAGTAGGAGCCACCTGAAAGATGGCCAAAGAGACCTCAGTAGCGGGGTCATGTGCCAAGCCTCCACAGAGAAGGAGTGAGGTAAGTAAGGCCTCCAGTGTTCTGTGCAGGTCACTGTCAAGCTCTGGGTCTGGTATTGAATAAGGAATCTGTGATTATAGCGAGAGTGTTTCTAGGGCCTGCTGGAAGGCTGCCCTCCCATTCCTCCTACTGGCCTGAAGGCCTGTGTGGTTGAGAAGGGAACCTGCCACAACCTGTGGCTCCAGCTGGCCATGCCCCTCATGACAAAATGCAATGCACATCTCTCCTAGTGACTCAGCCCTCAGCTCACTTCAGGCAGCTTGTATGTGAAGGCCACCATAAACATTTTAGACTGGGCCATAACCTTGGTCTAAA
The DNA here is from genome assembly GCF_000001635.26 of Mus musculus. NCBI lineage: Eukaryota > Metazoa > Chordata > Mammalia > Rodentia > Muridae > Mus > Mus musculus. Next base: position 63,285,727 of record NC_000079.6, read on the forward strand.
GCACCTTCGACATTTTTCTGTTTGTGTTTTCTAAATTTAAAAAAATCCATGTATGCCAGGCAGTGGTGGCGCACACCTTTAACCCCAACACTTGGGAGGCAGAGGCAGGCGAATTTCTGAGTTCGAGGCCAGCCTGGTCTACAGAGTGAGTTCCAGGACGGCCAGGGCTACACAGAGAAACCCTGTCTCGAAAAAAAAAAAAAAAAAATCCATGTGAGTGATTTATATGTGTGAGTGAGTGAGAGAGAGAGGGGGAGAGAGAGAGAGAGAGAGTGAAAGTGAGTGAAAGAGTGAGTGAGAGAGTGAGTGAAAGAGAGAGAGTGAGTGAGTGAGAGAGAGAATGAGAGAGAGAGAGGATGAGAGAGAGAGAGAACACAGAGTGTGAAGCTCTGTACCGTGAAAGGAAGGCTGTCATCTTCAGGACACAGGAGCAGGAACATCAGGACAAGTTCCCAGCCAGCGTGGCCTGTATAGTAAAACTAGTCTCAAACTACCACAGAAAAAGGGGGAGAAAGCCACCAGGATGCAACAGGAGTCAGAATTAGACACAGTAAGTAGCACACATTCACCCCAGCATTCTGGGAGACACACAGGTGGGTCTCGGTGAGTTTAAGGCCAGCCTGGTCTGCACAGCATGTTCCAAGCAAGAAAGCAGAATGGTAGTGTATGCCCATCTCTGGAGTACAACCTGTGGTTGATTTCTAAGCACCCATGTCCAGGGCTTGATGCTGGTCAGGATGTGGACTCTGCAGGGGCCGTGTCCGGGTGCTGATACACGCCATTTGCCTTCCCCTGGCCTCATTTTCCACCTCAGCACAACATTATCTCAACTGTACTGCCAGTGCTGAGGGGGACTTGATGAAATGAGCTTTGCTCTTGGGTTTTATATCTGATTTTGTTTTCCTTGGAAACTATGTGCTGTGTCTGAGCACGCCATTGTCAGGGCGTGCTAACAGATGGCGCCCTCAGTTGGAGAGCCACACTCTTCACCAGCTCGCCAGGCCCCTCCCTTTTGGTGACTTGGGGGAAGGTTCCTAAGCCTTGATTTCCTGGGGATTAAAATGAATCCATAAATACTTTCTTCACAGAATTGTTAACAAGGTAAGATGAGGAACCATGCAAGACTATGAAGAACACGTGAACAACCCACAGTTAAGTTCATCCGGTTGTTTCTGGGCTGTCTGGCCAGGGGTGGAATCTAGGGCTTTGCGCATGTCAGGCACATGCTTGACCACTGATGTATAACCCAGCTGAGCATGACCGTTGGTTAATGTGGTTTTTGTTCATGGGAAGGCTCTTTCTTAGCTGATAGAGTATGCTGTCTCTTCAGCTCTGTTTCCCTCCCTTCCACCCCAAACTAAAGCAGAAAGAGGGAAAACTTAGCCACTGGGTATGTGTTGTCTTTTGCTTGGGACAGCCCTTTTTACTTGTGGTTCATAGAATTCCTGGACTTTGGGTTCATGGTTGGTTGGCATGTGTTTTACCCCTTGGGGTAGGGGTAGAGATGAGGTGGGGATACTCCACATCAAGGTTTCTTGGCCCCCCATGCTTGACAGTCCCATGTTGTGGGTGTTCGGCATCCATGGCTCCTGTTTATGAGTATCCCTCTCTCCTGTTTTAGGACTCCAAATGTCCTCAGATATTGCCAGATATTTCCTGAGGGGCCGAATCCCTGTGAAGAGGCTCTGCTCTAAGGCAGCAGTGGGTTCAGAAAAGGCAGTTTTTAAAATCTCATGATGAATTGTTTAACACTTGGTGACAGCCTAGGAGGTGATGGCTGACAACATTTAGGAGCCACCCGGAGCCCACTCTGCCCCACCAGAAGTGTTAGAGAATACAACTTTGGCAGAGGTGGGTTCCTTTGATAGAAGAGAAGGACAGCCCTGCAAGGGAAGGTGGCAGCAGGCTGGTGCTGAACAGTGAGCCCATGCTGGTGGACACAGAGAAAGCCTCTGTAAGCATCTACAGCATACCTCTGCACGGACTGCCGGAGGAGAAGCAGGCGTCTCTCACAGACCCTTCTCTACACTGCTGGCTGTGTCAGAGAGCCTGGCGAGCCTCATCATGTGGCTCTGGGCCTCTCTGCGCCCAGGAGAGTTAAGTAGCAAGATGAGACAGAAACTGACCTGCCTGAGACCAGATGTGCCTCTCCCGTGCAGTCCTAGGTTTGAGGCAGTCGATAACACAAGCTTTGCACCAAGACCTTAGCCCCCATGGCCCTGCCCTAGGAGGTCAAGGCCTATGAGTAGAAATAATGCCATAGCACCAGCTGTCTCTCCACAGTTGCCCGATACCCATGGCTGCCCTGGGTAACAGTGATATGGGGCCTCATTGCCAACACACCAACCTCATCAGTCACCAACCAGCACTGTTAGAATACATCACTGTGAGAGGATTTGAGTATAAAACAGGAGAGTAATTAGAATGTTGAAAGACAGTAAGGGAACTGGTAATCCAGGGTAGAAATTAAGGTTGTGTGTGATAGCATTGGTCTTTAATCCCAATACAGAGATGCAGAGGCACGAAGATTTTGGAGTACAAGGTCAGCCTGGTATACATGTCACAGAGAAACTCCCTGAACACATCTTGATCTTCCACCTGGCAACTCACAGAAACAGTGTTCTGGCCTGTTTTCTTCAGAGATTTTTTTTTTAAGGGAATTGTGGGCCAAGGAAGTGTATAGGAACTGGAAGCATGCTGGTCAGCGGCTCAGAGCAGAGGCTTTCCTTGTCTTTCCATGTCTTACTGCTGTCATCTACTCTGTGGCTACACTGCTGCCATCCATGGGAGGCAGAGCTGTCCCGGCCGGGTCACTGTTTCTACTAGCAGCAAAAGTCCCCTTTTCAGCAGAGACCTGAGTGGTGCCCTTACCTCCTGACTTCAGAACCAGTTTGAAAGGTATCACTGCTGAGTGTCGAGTCTTGGAAGAGAAAGCCGTAACTGTCTAGCCCTTGTCTGCTTCAGTTCTCTTGACTGGCACTAAGCCTTTAATGGTATTACCATCCTCAGATGAAGCTCTATGTGGGGGTTGCGGGGAGCTGACGCTCTGCCTAGATCGCAGGAGTGCTTAGAACCCAGGTGAGGTGAGCGTCCTGCTCACTTTGTGGCAGATGTCTGCCACCACCCTGGGCCTTCGCTGTACACTCTTTTTGCATGCTAGTGTGGTAGGGGCAGCAGCTGAAACATCATCACACAGTGTGGCACCACAGACAGAGCGACAGACACATGTCCCTCTTTCATGTCTGTGTGTGTCTTCTTGTGATGGGCTTGGGTCAGCCTCAGGTGTTGATCCTCAGGAGTCTTCCATTTTGTTTTGTAAGACAGGGTCTCTCACCTGTTAGGCTAGGCTGGCTAGCCAAGTAAGCTCTGCTCTGTCTTTGTAGTTGCTGGCATTACAGGCTCACTGTTCCTCATATTTGCAAGGCAAGAACTTTACTCCTTCAGCTATCTTCCCAGTCTCCACGAGTCACTCCTAACCCTGGCCTAGGAATTTACTAACATGTCTGTACAGCAGCAACTGAAGTAAGGTCTAATTCCCTTTATTAGAAGAACAATCTCGGAGTTCCAGTCCTCTGGGAACAGCGAGCAGTGAGGGAGAGGAGAGGGGGAGCAGTAGAGTAAACCAGATGCTGAAAGTTCTGTGTGGTTCTGTGTGGCTCGTGCACCATAGCTGACAGCTCTTTGCTGGCAGTGCCATCAGCCTGTAGTCCTGCAATAGCTGTGCCTCTCACCACCAGTGAACCCTCTTTAAAGCAAGAAAATCTAATTTAAGCACACAAATTGAAAAAGCAGGGTTGTTTATTGCAGTGTAGACTTATTAACTTATAAGAGCCTCGAGCCTTCGTCTTTCTGTTTACAGATATAAAATGAAACTCCAAATGAGGTTTAATGGGCTTCCCAGATCATGTTCCCTGTACAGATTTTTTTTTTCCTTTAGCAGTAAATTTCAAAATCAAAAGGACTGAGAAAGAAAGGGGCTTCCTGTCATAAATAGGATGGGTGGTATTCTTCAAAGCATTTTATAGCTTCCAACTGTGCATTATAATTTCAAAGTCCTTGAAAGCATTCTCCGTTTGCAGCAGCGTTGTCCATTCAGAAGCCTGCTGCAGGCAGACACTGCGCTTGGAGGCAGGCCAGTGGGATCAGTGGCCTAATGTCTTGCTTTCACCAGCTCGCCACAGAACCCTGCAGCATTGCCACCTAGCAACACAGCAGCCAGCTTGGTCCACCTGTTGGCCTGCCTCAACCCTGGTTCTGCAACAAAGCTAAAGGATTCTAACTGTTACAAACGTGACATGAGGATTTAAGTTGCTGTATCTGTCTGTAAACACTGAGGTCCCAGGTTTTTCTAATAGTTATATATGGAAGTTTGAAAAACACAAAGAATGAGTCAACATGCAGTAGTAAGCAGGCTCGGGGGAGGCTGGGGTCCTCCTTGATCTTACCAAGTAGGCACTAACCACTGAGCTACAGCCATAGCACTGGGAGGGGGAGGGGTGTCAATGGCTGACTCCTTGAAAGGCAACTTCATGTAAAACACTGGTATGTGTATGCTAGGCAGCTGTTAGTCCAGCAAATGGCTCAGATAATCAATCACCTTGTAAAGAGAACAGGTTGCTTTTGGCTCAGGCTATGGTTCCAGCCCCTGGGTGGTTAGCCCCATGACTTTGGGTCTGTGGTAGGAGCATAAAGCAGGGCAGACCCACACGCCTACAGCCAGGAACCTTTTGCTCTTGCTGGCTGCACTCATTCTCTCTGCGCTGGCATCACCCTCCATGCCTGGCCACCGCAGCACTGGATCAGCCCCTGTACTGTTCCCACAGACCAGTGAGATGCAGGATCTCCCCTTTAATAATCCTCAGAATGAATGCTGAGCCTGGAATTGGAACTGCAGAGACAGCAATAGGACTTGGGGGGTTGGGACCAGCACTCAGGGCTACTCTGCATGTCATGCTGGGTCCATCCTAAGGTTTCAGGGGTTCCCACCTGGATGTCCGTTGACATGGTAGGTTTGGGGAGGAAATACTTGGATAGCAATGTATGATCTAGGTCAGTACACCACATAGTCTGTTCTGTAAACAGTGGTTTAAGTAATGAGCTGTGTCTGCCCTGTTCTTCAGGGGCAAAACCAAAAGGGCAGAGGACCAGTGGTACCCTGCATCTGGCCTTGAACAGAAAGGCTGTGTCAGGGCCTATGGTCAGAGTAGAGGGATGCTGACACTGTTGTCCCCTGGTTGGGAGGAGAGCTAGGCTAGGTATCAACTGTTTCCAGAAGAGATCTCTGATGGTGGTCAGGTTCGTAGCCCGGAATTTGAGGCACAGTTCAGGAATAGAAGTGGCTTTCTAAGTGGCAATGCTTTAAGACTGTAGACACCAGAAGAGCAGGGTACCTCTGTGGTGTTAACAAGTGAAGAGCCTTTCAGCTCCGAGGGAACTTCTGGTTCACAGTAACCTTGTACATGGGACAGAATTGCCACATAGCTGGGGTTGGTATGAGTCCAAGTGAGTCCTCTGTACAAATGGTCTTGAAAATTCCCAGAATTGTGCGCCTGGATGTACTTCCCAGAGGTGGTGTGAGCACCCCAAGGTCTTGTCTCTTCCTCCAGCGGTCATCCAGGCCCCATATTCTCTTCTGCAACCAGGACTCGATGGCCAAGGCTAGTTGGTCTTAAGCTGTGTGGTCCCCACCAGTGCCTTCTCTCTCCTGGATCCCTTCTTGCTCACAGCCATCACCTGGGTTGAGAAGGTCACCTCGTTAAGTCCTGCCCTGTCATCTGGGCACACATTCCCAGGTGTTACCTATCTCCAAAGTCTCACAGATTCAATAGTCAACTTTTGTAGTAGATGAGAAAACGACAGAAGATTTACTATGTGGAGTCTCCTGAAGTATCTATATAGTCTCTTGGGCATGGCCCTCCACCTTCTAGGAAGGCCACACTCTTCGGGCCATTTGGTCAGTTTTCCACAAAATAGCAGGACACAACATTTATTTACTATTGTTAACTACTAGCATTAAAACAATAATAAAAACTCAGTGTGTTGCATATATTGCATATGGGAAAATGTTGAAAAAAAGAACTTATTTGTGTGTACACGTTTGTACATGTTCTGGCATAAGCTATGTGTGTATGTGTGCCTGGTGGAACCCCTCTGGCTCTTCCTTCCCCCAAGCCTATGGAGCTAGCTGACCCTACAGTTTTGGGAGTGGATAAGCCATAGCCCATGTTTGTCTGGCTGACTATGGTCCCAGGACTCAGACCTATTGCCACAGCACATCCTGGTGGCAGTCCCACTGTAAGACTCAGCGCTGTAATGTGAATTACCTGGCAGGTTTAGTTGTCTGGCCTCAGATGCAGTTCTGACATGAAAGCTCCTGCAGGCCTATCCTCCATGTGCCCTTCCTCTCATCTGTTCCCAACCAATCGAGCACAAGGAGCACTGCTCACAGAGGTCCCTGTATTGGTGCAGGCCCTGAAGGACTGCAGAGTTCTGGAGTCCATTTCTGGTGGGATAAGCGGCACCTCTGTGTAAAAACCCACATTCTAAACAGAGCATCCTGGAAAATAGTTTTTCTAAGGTTTTTCGGAGTGTGTTTGTGTATGTGTGTGTGTGTGTGTGTGAGGTGGAGTCTTACTATGTAGTCCTGGGTGGCCTGAAATATTCTATGTAGACTAAACTAGCCTCAAACTTGAAGAGATGTGCTTGCCTCTGCCTCATGACTATAGGAATTAGAGGCATGCACCATATGCAACTTTTTGTTACACACCTATGTATCACAAAGAATCAACTTACAGCCGGGCTTGGTGGCGCATGCCTTTAATCCCAGCACTCAGGAGGCAGAGGTAGGCAGATTTCTGAGTTCGAGGCCAGCCTGGTCTACAGAGTGAGTTCCAGGACAGCCAGGGCTACACAGAGAAACCCTGTCTCGAAAAACCAAAAAAAAAAAAAAAAAAGAATCAACTTACGGCACCTAGGAAGTCTCTGGTAACCCAGCTTCTCTCTCCTGCCATTGGTGAGCTAGGCCATGTCCACAGGCACCTGTCCTTCAGCCTGGGGCAGTGAGGGGCCACCAGGGCTGTAGGCTTGCCCCGCTAAGGACTGTCTGCTCTCTGTAAGAAAAGAGAGAGCAGGTTCTTGGTAGTCATGTGTCCAGCCAGAGCACAGACACTACAGAGTCCGGAGCCACTCACTCAACTTCATCTCCAGGAAAGACTCTGAGTTGGCCTTTCCCTGCCTACCTACGCAGGCTTCCACCCTTCCCTTGGCCTCTGCCATTGGCCTGGCCTGACCATCTGGGTGCTATTTCACACTAAGCATTTGCTAACTCCAGACTTGATGGGGATTCCTAGCAAAAGCTTGAGATGACCTGAATTTTAGTTGCTCTTTAAATCATTAAATTTCAACTCTACTAAAGTGTAGTTTTCCAAGTGTGGCGGGTCACACCTATAATTCCAGAACTTGGGAGGCAGCCTTGAGCTACACTGAAAATTCTGATCAACCTGAGCTAAATAGCAAAACTATGTCTAAGAGAACCCAAGGAAAGTGCAGCTAGATCATATGGAACACACACATAAACACAAATGCTAAAACTAAAAGAACAGAGTTGAAAAACCGTAGGAAGAATAATCAATAAATTCAACTAGAACCATTCAGAAATGCAAGCAAAATCACCATGGCCGCAGTCAAGATGACTCTGCTGAAAACACTTGCAGTTTAATCAAGAGCTAATCTTCCTGACACACAAAACATTCCTCAGACAAATGGAGGTGGGATTTGTAGGGAGCCAGTGATCCAATAAGAAGGTAAAGGTTTGCTAACTAACCAGACTGAGAGAGAGAGGTTCCACCTTCTAAGATGGATGCTGCCCTCACAAGGAGCCCTGGGGCTCCAGTTCTATGTCCCTGTTGGCTGGCAGCTCTTCTAGAAACAGCTTTCAGCTCCTTTAGAGCTAGTTGGTGTGACAGTGTCTTCTGTCCATTCAGTTTCCCATAGCCCTGCTATACCTGCAAGCTGTCCTCACTTGTCAGAGGCCCATAGCCCCAGCAGTGGGAGTAGCTCAAGATGTGTGAAATGCAAAGATAGCAATTTGAATCACTGAAGGGCCTTTAACAGTGTCTCTCGGAATGCAGAGGTGCCTGCTGCTTGGTCTGGGAATGCCGCAGCATCCAATTGAGCAGAGCAGGAGACAGCACACACCTGGGTTATATGGTGCTGTAGTTGTCTTTCGCCTTTACTGTTACAGGGACCATCCCTCTGAGTGTTGAGGCTCAGCTTGTGGAGTATTGAGTCCCTGCAGTGTCAGTCTAGGTGGGAACTTGAGTCAAGGTGTCGCCTCTGAAAGGCACCAAAGTCTGACCTGGAGGAAGGCAACCCAGCCGTCCACTGGTGGCGCTTGCACTGGGGAAGCAGGTGTTAACCTTGTTCTATGAGGAGATGGGTTGTGGGTGCTTGCGAGTTTGGGAGAGAAAACTAAGATAATCTTTGTTGCCCTGAGAACTAAAAAGAAAACTAAAAGTGCTTGCGTGAGTGGAGACTGGGGTGCAGCATTTCTGTGGTGTCGTTTAAACATCCTGTCTTTGGAATACTGGAATACATGCAGCCCTTTCTGATGAAAAGGCTGTTTTGTCCTGCTCTCTGTGGGGTGGGGGAGACTGTCTGTCCTTCCTGGATGCCATGTTAGCTAGCCTTCAGGGGTCAGAAGATCGGCTCTCTCATTAGTCACGACAATAAAGCGTTTCTAACTGTAAGAGGAGTGGAAACGCTGACTTCATGTTGTGAAAGAGCCTCTGTGACATGGCCTCCTGAACCTTCACATATCCCAGCAGGGCTGCTGGAGCCTCCTGCCCCCACCCGCTGGGGCCTTTTGCTACTCACAAATGGATCCTGGAGCATGCTCTGTTTCTTCTCTGTGTGTAAATAAGAGGAAAGCATAGAAAAGAAAATGAGGGACGAGAGCTGTAGCTCAGTGGGTAGAAGTGCTTGCCTAGCATAAAGTGCATGCATAAAGCCCTGGGCTTGAGAAACTGCTGCATAGCCGGACATGGCTCTGCACACTTGTAATGCTGCCACCTGGAAAGTGGAGGCAGGAAGTGCAAAAGTTCAAGATCATCCTTGGCTGTGCACCAAATTCAAGGTCAGCTCGGGCTCCGTGAGACCCTGTCCTGGATGTAGGGGAGCTACTTGGGGAAGTCCTCTTTGTCTGGCTTCTTGTTTCCCCTGCCCTCGTAGCTGATCCTAGGCCCCAGGCTAACAGACTCCCTGCCTTTCTTCTGTCCACTGGAATTAGGGACGCCCTGACTACATACATGTACTGTGGACTGCCCAGCAATCGATGGTGTGAAAGCCGTCCTTCCTCTGAAGAACTCTCTGCCTGATCTGTCCTCAGAGCCCGACCATGCTGCTCTCCGTCTGTGGCATTAATAACTGAATAAATCTCTTACCCAAAGAGTAGTTAGTCTCACTGTTTCACCCCAACCCTTAATCCTGTAGCTTTCTAAAGCCCTTTACTCTCAAAATAAAATATGAAATGTAATTTGCACTTTTAGAATGACAAAAGTCATAGCAGCGAAACAGTTTCAGCCAGGTCCGACACAGCTCTTGTATGTGTGCCATTATTAAAGGTGGGTATATGTATTTGTGTAGTTCAGCCAGGTCCTACATGAAAGGTCCTCAGAATACTCTCTTAGGTGTGCCATTATTAAAAGTGGGTTTAGGTATCTGCTGTTTTGTAGTTGAGAAAAGGGAGGTTCTTTCTCTGGCCTGACTGAGCAGGTGGCAGAGCAGTAGACCCTGGGGGACTGTCATACCAGGGTCTCCTGGCTAGCCCCAGAGCTCACAAACAAAAGGTTCTGTTGCCAGCTTTTGGGTGTGGCTAGGCCATTGAAAGACCTGGAATTAGGAAGAAAGGGAAAGGGACAGACTACCCCCCCACCCCCGCCCCTGGGACCAGATGCCCATCATCCTGGTGCTGCCCACTGGTTCTATCTGGTGAGCACAGGAGAGCTAATTCCTTATGGTTTCCTAGGGGCTCTTGATAAATTCTAGAAGTCTTGTATAGTAATGTGGTTTGCAGGGGGCCTAGCCAAAATGTCACCATTTATTCCTGACTGCAAAATGGATCAAAGGCAATAAAAACAAGGGTAACATGAGGAGACTTTAAATTTTACTGGCTGATACTAAAGCAGTGATGTAGCATCCACTGATTGGCTGGCTGCTTGCTGGGTAGAGTTCAGACAGCTTGCTGGCAACAGGTGTGGCATTGTACTCTGAGAAGCAAACAGGCAGAAGCACCTGGTTTAAAAAAAAAAATGAATGTGAGGGCTGGAGAGATGATTCAGTGGTTAGGAGCACTGACTGCTCTTCCAGAGGTCCTGAGTTCAATTCCCAGCAACCACATGGTGGCTCATAACCATCTGTAATGGGATCTGATGCCCTCTTCTGGTGTGTCTGAAGACAGCAACAGTGAACTCCCATACATAAAATAAATACCTCTTTTTGTTTTTTAATGCCTCGACACAGAGAGGTGGCCCTGCAAGGCTCTTGTGCCTGGTGGCTTGACCACTGTCTCATAGGCAGTGGGTGCCTGTAAGAGGTAGGGCAAGAGGACCCTGGCAAGTTCCTGCAGGCAAACCTTTAGAACTGTCTTTGAAAAGAGCATGGTCTTTCTACTAGGTGCACGTGGCACATGCGAGCGGACTCTCAGCAGGAGCTGCAAGCTCAAGAGCAGCCTGCTGGAGCCTCTCCATGAATCTGAGCAGAGGTAGGGACCCACCCCGGCTTGGTGTGAGCTCGGAGTTGGCAGCTTCCTACATACTGCATTTTAATTGTTAAACCTGGCGAAACGGAGCCAAACAGGCCGAGTACAGGCCCGACCCCCATCCCTGTTGCTCGTGGCACAGGGAAGCTGCTTCCCGAAGCTCTGTGTGTTTTCTACTACTGTTGGCTGACAGTCCTTGTACTTGGGAGTTCCAGTCCTCGATTTTAGGAAGAAATGAAATGCAACCGCTCGTTCAGCCACACTTCCTACACAAGTGCCCCGTGCTTTGGTGAAATTGCAGTACAGTCGCCCTTTATCCCCACACTCTCCTGGCAGAGGAGCATTGCTTACCAGGTTTCCTGTCTTGTTTCCCAGGTTCGCCATCGATGGTGTGAACTGGTTATTAAGCACAAGTACACAAAGGCATACAATCAGGTGGAGAGGTTCCTACTGGAGGACCAGGTGAGTGTGATCTTCCAAGAGATAGAAACTGGCCACCATTCCCAGTCCCAAGTTCTCCACATCCCTGTCAGAACAAATTATCTGAAGGAGTTTCAAAAACTTTGAAGGGCTAGTTAGCATCTGAAGATCACTGGCAGCTGTGAGCTGATGCCCTCAGTGTCCTCACAGAACCCCGTCCTCTGTCCTGGCTGTGGACGGAATGTGGCATTAGGTGAGGCTTACCCTAGAACTCTCAGTCCAAGGCCATTGCTTAGCAACACCATGGGTCCATCCAGCTTGTAAGGCTCTGATTGCAAGCACAGCACAGCACATGTGTGAATCACATGGGAAACCCTTGGGTCACCTGTTGGGAATTCACACCATGTCATACCCATGCCAGGCCCTGCCTAGCCTGTGTATTCTCTCCTTTTAAGAATGTCCTAGGAAGCAGTCTCCTGCCTCAAATTTCAGGCTCTGTGTGTGTGTGTGTGTGTGTGTGTGTTTGTGTGTTTGTGTACGTACATGTATGTGTGTGTAACCTCATGTGCCACCTCTCTGGTTTGTGACACATTTTGGGGTCATCCTTCAGGGTACCTCCTCTGATGTTTTGTACCTCATGACATGTTTCCACATGACCTCCCCCATACTCTGTCCCACTCCCAACCCCAACTGGCGCCTCTGGCTAGCCTGTGTGCATACTGTGGGCTGATGGGCTAGAGCCACTTTGAATGGGATGGAAAGTGGGGGTGTGGTGGACAAAAGGACTTTTGACAGAGTCAAAGTGAGGGCTGGTTTTTCCCATAAAGCAAAGGATGTGACTTTTTTACAGCAGAAATGTCACATTTGCACAGTGGAGTAAGAATTGTTTGAGAAAGCAGACAGGAACAGAGCTAAGAGCAGCTCACTGGCATAGCCATGCTGTCTGCTGTACAGGGACCTCCACGCCTCAGCCCCTGCAGGAAAGCTCTTTGGAAGCCGACACTGAGTTTTTATCCTATGCTGCCTTTGAAACACTTGAATTTGAAGCAGAATGTAACCCTTGAGAAACTCCATAGAACAAGAAAGCGGGCAGAACTTGCAGAATGTAATTGGCTGCTTTTTTAATGTTGGCTCAGTGAGAATTCAAGCCTTTGTAGCATTGTTTTCAAAGCAGAAGAGCCAAGAGTCTGACATTTGGTGGCTGGGTTAGGCCAAAGTGACAGCATCTGCCCTGCCTGCACTGCTGGCCATGTGGTCTCTGTGGCCTGTTAGGTGATGGACTTTGTAAGCAAGCTCATGCCAGCTACCCTTTAGGATGCACTGGCCTGACAGACAAGGTTTTCCATGGTGACCATTTTGAGAGCTCTCTGCCTCTGCCCAGTGTATTCCTGACAATAGCCATCTTGGGATAGCTTGCTACTCGGGCACCGGAGTCGGTTGACAGAATCAATAGAATTCTGTATTTCTGTTGTTTTTTGAGACAAGGTGTCATTGTGTGACTCTGTGTGGCTTAGAACTTGCTATGTAGACCAGGCTGGCCTTGAATTCACAAAGATCGTCCTATTCTTCCTCCCAGTGCTGAGATTAAAGGCCTGTGCTACCATGTTCAGCTTCCATAGAGTGTTGATAAGGACAATGGAGACAGAGTAGAAGGTGCAAGCTTCAGTTGGTCACCTGCACGGCAGCAGGCTCTCTCTCTGTCCTTTGTGCTTTTAGACCAGCTTGTGTAAAGCAATACAAACAAGTCCCCATAAACATGTGCAGCCTCTTACCCCTTTCCCATTCTTCTCTGGCCTTCACGGTCTGCAGGCCATGGGCATATACCTGTATGGGGAGCTGATGGTGAGTGAGGACGCCAGGCTGCAGCAGCTAGCCCACAGGTGCTTTGAGCTGGTGAAGGAACACATGGACAGAGCATCGGCCCAGGTGGTGACTGAAATGCTGTTCTAAAGAGGTAATTCTCTTTTCTTTCTTCTAACCATCCATGTCAATTGGTAAGCCACATGATGAGCCACAGCACCAGAGGGCTGCCAAACGGTCTTGGGGAGGAAGCAGCAAGGTGGGTCCTCAGGAACAGGAAGAAGGCTCAGGATCTCTGGAGCACCTCACCTGCTGGAAGCATGGGTGTGAAGCAGGTACAGCTGAAGGAGCAACAGATCTGGCACTGCTTTAGCCACCCTGGATTTTGCACAGGTCCACAGGCTCCAGGGTCAAGGTCAACACAGCGGTCCATGGCCTCATTGCTCCAGGCTTCAGCATGCAGGCATCTCTCCTAGAGGCTGTGTAAACCTGAGACTCCTTGGCCTCTGGTTCTCTGACCTGTAGAGTAGGCAGCAGGTCTTCTCTGCCCCTCCATCCAAGTGACACTTGCGTCCTAAAGGCAAGTCTGTTTCCATCTCGTGCTGGAACAGGATTTACGCTGGCTCCCAGAGTCCTTGGCTGTGGTGTAACTTGCCTCCTCTGTAGCCAGCTTGTGGACCAGTAATGCAGTTCAGCCACAGGGCGTGGAGTTCTGAGACAGGTGTGGGCTAGTGCGTCTCTTTCATAGTCGCCAGTCATCATCTCTACATCATCCCAGGACATTATCGCTTGCCATGGTGGTACATATGATGTTTACTTTTGTATATGTTTGAAATTTTACATCAATCACTGTGTTACTCTGTTGTTCTCTATGATTACCAATTAATGAATATTTAGAATTGTGTTGCTAATCTTAACCCATTGTCAGACATTAAATTTACATTTTCACATTTCACTTTTATAAAACCCACTTCTGTGTAATGTTTATTTTTCTGAAGAACTACACTGATGAAGGGAAAACATGTTACTATGTATGACCATGTTGTTGCAGAAGAGCTGGGGACCGCCACAGTCAAGCAGGGGAGATAGTGGGCTGGAGTAAGCAGGTACAGCCTGCTAAGCCTGCACACTACAAGCTAGGACGGTGGCCTGTGTGGATAGACAGAGTCGGTCGGGGCGCCTCTTCACTGCCTCCTGCAGACATTTCTCTAGAAACTTGTAAGCTGAGGGATTGTTGGTATGTGGTGTGTGAAGGTCACACAGTAAAGCCACTGTTCCCTTTTTAGGTCCCTAGGCCTTCACTTAGGAAAGCCATAGTCACATAGTGGTCCTAGTGACTCTTCTAAGAGTATTTTTGCCCCCTGAGTGAGCAAATCCTCAACTTGCTAGGTCCCCTATGAGCTCTGTGCTATGCCTCAGCTTATCCAACCAAATGCTTGGTCACAGGCAAGCCAGAGAGATGCTCCCTCCCTACACACCACACCTGCTGTCTGAGGGGCCCAGAGACATCCCAACCCATTCAGTCTGCAATTGGAGAACAGGGTGTGTCCCAGGGTTAAAGGCCACATACTCAGAGCAAGGATGGTCCCTAAGGTATTGGTCTCATAGCTGATAAGTGTGTCCTTTGTCTCCCAGTCCCCTATGCTCCTCTATACAGTGCAGCCAGCGCGCTGAAGGACAGCAGGCTGCACTGCTAGCGTGGTGGGCTCAGAGGCGGTTTGGAGGACACTCAGCACATGTGGATGGGAGTGGTTGGGCATGGTGCTGCCCTCACCTGCTCTGGCTGCTTGGGTTCCTGGCATGCTGATTTGTGACTTGAGATTAAAATCACATTGCCAGGGATTACCACGCAACCATGACCTTGGCTGCTCCTGCAGAACCGTGGCTACTTTCTCTCTGCAGTTTGGAGAACAGAGGCGCCTTGTGGCTCTTTGGAAACAAAAGAAGCCAACAGCCTTCGAAGATGCTCACCAGCCCTTTAATTATGGCCGGCGATGACCTCTCTAACAAGGTGCAGAGCTTAGCTGATTGGTGAACAGTGATTGGTTTCCGCTTTGTTCACAGTGGCTAAGTTCTGCACCTGAAGAGAAGGTGAGATGGGGACAGTTAACTTGCAGCTGCCAGGCAGAGGCCACTGCCTGGTGGTCACTCCAGAGGAGGAGAGACCAGCCTGCCTCAAGGCTGTGTTGTCAAGAGTGCAAACAGCGTGCTGACCACCCTTAAGTGTGTCTACAGAAAATACAGTTCTACTGCTAATTAGTTCACTGTAATGTCAAGTGTATTGGGAGTCACAGAAAACTAAACCCAGGTGCATCAAGGAAACTGAGCCAACCTTGTCTCAGCTGATGCCACACGTGATGGGTGGGGGTGTGGTTCTTTGTCCCTGCTGGGCGTGGTGAACTCTTTCTTGTATTTGCAGTCCAGGTCTCCATGTCTCCACAGTCGCTGGCAAGATGATGCCCAGGGCACGCCAGGAGGCACTGCCCAGCTGTGATTGGACCCGCCCTCCGGTGCCTACTGAGCTGATATCAGTTCTCATTTCACACACTGGCTCAGTTCAGCAGGAACAGGAGTCGAGCCCTTGAGCAAAAAGCCTACCCATCTGTAAGTGCCTGAGGCAGGCCTCCCACGGAGAAGAAGATGAAGGGCCTGAGTGTCTGGTACCAGACCCAACAGCAGTGGTATCCCTCTGTATGTGCTCCCGAGGTGGGGATTTGTAGAGTGCAGAGCTAACCTTGGAAAGTTTGCATTCCCTAGAAGCAGGTAGGGCAGGCGCTGAGCATTTGCCACGTGTTGGGGCAGAGCACACCATGTCACCGCTGCCTTGAGCAGTGAGAATGCCTGTCTGAAGGGCCTTGTCTGTAGAGCCTTTCTGAACCTCTCTGGGCTTCACAGCCCTGCATGGCCTGTGCCGTGACTGTGCACCCCAGACCCAGGATTGTGAGGTGTGGCTTCAGTGTTGCCCCTGTCCTCCCATGAAAAGTTCCCTCTCAAGTGGAGGTCAGAGGCTGGGAGGACTCCTGTTGGAATGGCTGTGGTGACTGGGTAATAAATTTTATTGCTGTTTCCTCCACAGGACAGATCACAGTGAGATTCTCATATACCTTCTCCTAGCCCTGGTGGGGCCAGGACTGCACTGACCCTGGACATCAAAGGGAGGATTATGTGGCTGCTAAGGCCATCAGCCCACAGCAGTGGTTGGTCCATCTTGGGCTTCCAGAGACTGGGCTCCCGTGGCATATATAAAAGGCGGAGCCTCATAAACTGTTGCACCTGGCAGCTGCCTTTGTTCCCAGTCCTAGAGAGACTGAGTCTACACACTGGAATTGAGCTGTGACTTTAAGGCAGTCATTCAATGAAGGACACCCTCCCCTAGGCAGATGGAGAGCCGGTTGCCTGCTTCCTGTGATTGCAAAAACTAGCTGCCATGCTCTGAGACTGCAGAATCATGTGACACCTCCTGTGGCTGGTCCCCAAGGATTCTGCAAAGCCCTTTTGATGTGTTCAGTCAACAGAGCATTCCTGTTTTTGAAAATGCAGGAAAGCCTAAAATGTCTTAATAAAGTACCAGATTTGCTAGTGTTCCAGTTTGCTTCTGAATTTGATGCTCCTTAAAAGCAAAGAAGAACGTGTGTCAGAACAGGCACTTTCCACACACTTCCTACCTCCAGGTAATGTTAATTCTAAAAAGGTTGGAAGTAAAGGGAAATTAGTGTGGCTTGGGACTCTGCTCTCTTCCAAATGTGGAGTTTCAGCCAGCCTGGTACTAGCGGAGTCTCAGAACAAGCTCTAAGCTCTTTCAGTCACTGTCTAGAGAACGGTGCTTGAGACTGAGCCATCAGTGCAGTCACATGAGCCCAGCCAAGGCAGAGCGGTGGACAGAGGAACCAGAAGGAGCATCCCACTGGCTGGCCAGGCTTCTGCACCCAGACCTGCTGGGTGACAAAGGCTCTAGGACAGACTGAGAGGAGCGTCCGCACAGAACCATTGGTTTTCAGAGCCTGGGCTGTAGCAGTGACTGCATTTGGATGGTTGCAGGGGACTTGCAAATGGTTATCTGCTTTGTATACCACAATGGTACAAGTATCAAAGTGTGTTAATTCTACTTAATGTTACCCTGATTTCTGTGAAGACTTGAAATAAATGGCTGAGTCTATGCCTTCCTGCTCTCAGAAGCACTCTGGCCTTGCTTAGAGGTGGACTAAGAACCACACACCCTGTAAGGCCCCTCTGAGAACCTCAGTGGCCCATACCTCCTCTGAACTGGAGAGAGCAGCCAAGCACTGGTTTAGTCTGGTTTTGTTCTTTGTTCTTAGGAACCACTAAAGCAAAACAAAGCTGTCGCCTAAGGTGGGTTTTGTTCAGGGATCAAGTCCCTTGTCCCCATGGGTCACTGAGCCCTGTGCCTGGCTGTGTCTGGCTTGGGTTCTTGCCAATGGGTTTCAGGTAAGTGGAGATCTCACTGGAACCAGATGCCCATTTCACAGCTTTGGTGAAGGATCTGTGGTAGAGCTGTCCTTTGCCACCTCTGGCTGGGTGCAGAGCAAGCCTATCCTCCCCTCTCCTCTAGTCCCCCACCCCAACAAGTTAGGCAGCAGCTCCTGCCACCCATAGCTGCACCAGAGGCCCATGAGGCTGTGGAAGCAGGCTTCCCTCATCTGGCTGAGACCTCTGGAGTCAAGAAAGTGCAGTCTCCATTCTTCCGTGAGCCACCTGACTTCACAGGACACAGAACATTGCAAACGTTAACTTGTCAAATAGGATGCGAAGCAGGGTCTGAGGGCGGAAGAATGGATGTCTAGGGAGGCTTGACCTCCTCCTCTGAGCTGTCTCACCCAGGGAGGAGTTTGCTCTATAGCATATGGTTCAGGTGATGAGTGAACTGTTGGCGGAGGAAGGATGTGGATCATCACCCAGGCTCCTGCTCCAAACCACAAGTGGGCAGAGCAAGAAGCTGGATCCCTGGGTCAGTGTTTGCTGTAGACCACTCTGTAGTGCTTGGTCTTCAGAGCTTTGGTGTCCAAGCCTTAGGCAGGGGCTTGGAACCCCTCTAAGGAACTCTCCCTCCCACCACTCAGATGTGAGACTGAGCCTGTGTTGAAAGCCTGGAAGCCTGAACCTGAGTCTGCTCCTCTGTCCCTGGAGAGACTGAGACTGTCCTTGGTGGTCAGGCACACTTGTTGCCAGCACTATTTCCATGCCGTTTTCTAGCCTCACTTCATTCCTGGAGGAAGCTGAAGGGTGAGAGAAACCCAATGGGAGCAAAGTGCTCTACCACCAGGCCCATGCCTCCAGTAGGTAGAGGGGCCGGGACAGGAGGATCCGTGTGAGATAACTGCCAAGAGGTGAGTGGGATAGCAGAAACACCAGCCTCTTAACCCTGCCACTGAATACTGTCATCGTCATTGCTAAGCAGATGTCCATCACTTGAGAACAACAGGCCAGGGCTGGGCCAGCCTGTTCTCACTGATCCCACCAGAAATGGCCTCCTTCCAACCAAGACAGCCTAGAGTTACTCCATCTCTTCTCCAGAGGAGACACACCCCTCCGTGTTATCTGGGATGCTTCCGACAAGGATTAGAGCAGGCCTCAACCGGAGTGAGGCCAGGGCTACAGGAAGGGGGTGCATCTAGATCATCTGATGTTGACCCCTGGGCCATGGTTCCCTGCACAGGAGGAAACATCAGTGCCCCCACTGTGGGCTATCCTTCTGCATAGATCCTGAACCCACTGTTTTGTCCCTCTACATAGATCCTGAACCTGGCCTAGGAAGGGAGCCATCCACACTCGGATTTGTAGAAGAGAGTTGAACCCCAGGAAGGGGCAGAGGTTGGCTGGCTGGGAGCTCACCACCTTGTTTGTGAGCCTTTGGACAGAAGCCAAGGGAGAGGTACTGGGAATTCTGGCTGGACCCAGGCAGGAAGAAGGGAAGGGTGGGGTTGAGAAAGTCCCAGAAAGGACTCTGGGCGCTCTGACTCAGCTATTCCAATAGTACTGGAGGATTTTAAAGCATTTATGTATTTATTTATTCAAACGAATTTCACATCAAAAGAATGAAATAATTGATACTATAGCAAGGTATTCTTGCTTGTGGTGAGCAGAAATGTCATAGAATGTCCCCAGGGTAGAAACCAGAAATGGCAGATATCCCAAAGTAAGCAGTCCTTACCAAACGCAGAGGGTTTTTCAGGGTCCACTCCAGGCCAGTGCCAAGTTCCTACCAGGTTTTTCTCCTGACCGTGGCTTAGCAGGACATGGCTACACAAGCCCAGTGAGCGGCCAGCTAGCAGGGGATGCCACACACACAGGGATCTCTGTTATCCACAGCATCACCTTTGCCCCAACTCTCCAAAGCAGCTATGGCCCAGGAAGCAACAGAAAGCAGTACTTAGAGGATGGGATCTGAAGGGTTCACATGCAGAGCTGCTTGCTTCAGTCCTGCTGGTCCCCACCAGGCTTATACAGAGACGGAGCCAGCCAGTACAGGAACAGCACTGGCCTGGTAAGGGAAAGGAGAACACCCCGCCCCAGCTACACCTGCCAAGTAGTCCTGGGTGCTGGGCCTGTGGCCTTAGCTGGCCTGCTCCCTGAGTGGCTGGGCTGCCATACCCATTCCCACAGTATGTAGACACCTTGCTGCGGCTTAACATTGTTTCCAAAAGCTCAGTGGTTATTCAGCCCCTTGGAACACTCTCTCCCTAGGGAGTGGCCTAGCCTCATCACATCTCTGAGACTCCCAGGGCTGGCGTGGGTGGGGAGTGCCTGGACCTCCCAAGAAAGGTTTCAGGGAGTAGTCTCAGTGAGGGGGGTGAACTCACCCTAGCCACAGTGAATTCGGGGGCCCCTTGGCTGGTCTGTGGGGTTTACGAGGTGGGAGGGAGGAGCAGCCATCCGGCTATTCAGGGGACGGTTTTATGGCCCCCTTCCCACCCATTGATGCTGTCGGAGAGATTGATGAACCAATAAGGCAGTTCTCTTCAGACCAATGACCAGACAGTGTGAGACAGGGAGGAGACTGGGGCAAGCGGAGGAAGTTTCCCAGGATGGGGTGGGCTGCTGAGGAGACCGGCTCTTGGTGTTGGCATGTGTAGCCCCAGTGGGAAGACTGGCCAGAAAGAAGCCCTGCCTTGGTGGTTGATCCCGCTGGGAGTGTCCATGTCCGTGTTCTCGGAGAAGCATAGGAAACAAGAGGTACAGTCACCAGAATGTGGCCTCAGCAGCTGGCGATGGCCCCAGAAACCTGGCATGACAGGACGTGTGTGCAAGCTTGGGTTGGAGATACAATGCCCTTTCTCTTCAGCTGGCTTGTAAAATCAAATCTGGCCAATTCAGTGAAACAGGCTTGGGCTGGCTTATGAGTCCCCGAGGACAGAACAGGAATGAGTATGGGACCTCTCCCATCTGTCCTGGGTCCACCACTGTCTCTTGTCTGTATAATGACCTTACCTAGGCACTGGCAGGGTGGACCAGGAACATGGACGGGGCAGGCCCTAACCGGCTGTCCATTCCATGGCATTCCAGGAAAGCGATCCACCAGACTGTGTTCTGTCCTGGCTACATAGCTTATTGTGGCTATGTCTGGATACAGAATGTCTGGATACAGAGTAGGTGTGTGCCCTGCGGCTTCTCATTTCTTAAGCCACCTTTGTCATTTTGCCTATAATTTCTTACACACACACACACACACCTTTAGAGCCTGGTACCCAGCTGTAGCACTCAAGAGTCCCAAGTTCTAGGAAGTTCTTGTCTACTCCAGCAGGTCCTCCCTTGCTGCCCACTGTCCGATGGATTAACCTATAGGAGAAGTGTGGCCTTCTAAACCAGGTGGAACTTGAGGCTTGAAAAGCTGCGGGGAGCCGAGCCGCCTGAGCCTAACACAGCCTTACCTCACTCCTCACCTTCACACTGCAGTGTTGAAGGTGCTGGAGGCTCTGTGGCCTATGAAGAATGGAGATAGCTGTGAGGTTTATGTTGAGTTATAAAGTGCAATAATGGTTTAATGGTAAAAAATTGCAGTTGTAATTTTTACCTATTATACTATGACCAGGAAGAAACAGGTACAGAGGTGGAGGTCTCAGCAAGCCTTGAGGTCGGAGGGTACGTCCTAGAGTAGGATGGTGACAGGACAGAGGCTAGGAGTGTGGCAGATGGAGCCTCAGGATGCATGTCAGAGCACATGGCTCCAGCCCTGGAGAGTACTTAACTAGAAACCTCTATTCAGATGCTGGACTCTAAGTCCTGGGTGCTACCATGCTGCTACAGCACGGGGGTTGCAGATGTCTCCTCCTCAGTCACAGATGGCGCTCCACCTGCTTTGCTTCCTTCCTCCCACCCCCTCCATTTTCTCTCTCTGTAGATCAGATAGCAGAAACTGAACTCTGCACAGCTCGCTCCCTTCTCACCTGGGCTCTGCCCTAGCCAATCACTGGAGTAACACTCACTTCATTGTTACACACAACAGACATCCTCCCCCACAGCCTAGCAAGCACACAGACAAGCACCTAGCCTCACAACAGCTCCCCAGAGGCAGCACAACAGCCCATGTGTAGTGTCCTTGAGGGTTGGCTTAGGACCCTCAAAATTCCAAAGACTGTGACACTCAAGTCTGTATAGAAGATGCATTCACACTGTCAGAACACACAGCCATGGCACACCCTCCCTCAGGCTTGCTGAATAACTGAGAGTCACCTTGGCCTTCGGATCCTCCTATCTCCATCTCTCTAGAGCTTGGACTGTGCATATCTGGACTCCTGAAATCCTGGGGACAGCCTAACTCACATAGATAGGGCCTTTCCCCAAGGTTAGCTGTACCAAGTAGCCCTGGCTGTTCTGTGTATTGAGCCTCCTAGCATCTGAGAGAACTCCCCAGGTCCTCATCATTGGGATCTAAGCCATCTGAAATGGGAAGGGGACACCTAAAGCAGGTGTGTATTACAGGGTGGATGGAACTATAATTTAGATTTCAATGGTTTTTTGTTGTTGTTGTTGTTTTGTTTTGTTTTTCAAGACAGGGTTTCTCTGTGTAGCCCTGGCTGTCCTGGCACTCACTTTGTAGACCAGGCTGGCCTCGAACTCAGAAATCCGCCTACCTCTGCCTCCCGAGTGCTGGGATTAAAGGCGTGTGCCACCACGCCCGGCTCAATGGTTTTATTGTGGTAAAATAGTCACAGCCTAGAATTCACTGCTCTGGTGTTTGGAGAGCGCACTTCAGTGCCGTGTCTAATCACCGTGTGACCACCACCATCTGTGTTCTGAACTTTCTCTTCCCAAATGGAATCTTTTGGATCTATCAGACACTAACCCCACCCCTGCTCTCCCAAGTTCCTGGTGGCATCACTAGACTGTCATCATGAGTCTGTGTGTTCTAAGGATTGTGTGTGAATTTTCTAATGTCTTTGTGCACCTGCCTGTCTTGTCTAGCTTAGAATAGTATCTTCCATATTTCTTCACTTTAATTTTTAAATCTATATTTGTAATTACCATGCATATGTGCACAATGTTGGGAATGAGCAGGGTGCACATGTGAGATCAGAGGACAACTAAGAGGTCTTGGGTCTCTCCTACCTTTATGTGGGTTCTGGGGAGATGCTCAAGTTGCCAGGCCTGCAGTGCCTTTACTGCTGAGCCACCTCACCAGAGCTGCTCCTTTTTAGAGCCGAGTGATGTGTTATTTGTATGCAGCACATTTTATCGCAGTCTGGACACGGGTGTACAGAGTCCCCTTGAATGTCTGTCTACCTTACGTTCTTTGGGGTAAGTACCGACGGGTGGATTCTGGGTAGAGTAACTCTGTTACTACGGTGTTTCTAGGACCTGCTCACTCTAAAGTCCGGCACATGACCACCTGTAGTCCACAAAGGCCCTGCCTGCCCGCACTCCTCACCTGTCAGCTTTCCACAGACGCCCAGCACGGGATGACGGTGAATTTGTACTTGCTAGCATTTTTTACACCGTGCTAGCGCCCCTGAAAGCCATTTGTGTTTTCCTCATCACATGCAGTGTTTGGTGCGCTCCCAGAGTCTCTTGGGTTGGTGGACATTTCTTACTGAATTCTCAAGAAGTTTCAAATTTAGAGAAGGGATTTTTGGTCACTTGTGGCACCTGCCTTTCCAGGTTTTTGTTTGTACTCAGGGCGGTTGTTTTTCCCTGAATTGTCAGTTTTACCAGTCTTCTGTGGGTTTTGGTGTTCTATCATCTGTTGGAGCTCCACCTTCACAGGTCAGACACAGCTGAGGGCCTCACAGGGTTGTTTGTAAGCCTGTAAATGACATGGCTGGACCCCTTGGAGACGCTACTTCCTTTCCCTCTCCTTGCCGCCTCTCACCTGACTGGAAAGACCCCTGGAGCTTTTAATGTGGAGCCCCAGAACAGGAGAGGCAGTGTGGGAAGCCAGGCCCTCCTATTTGCAGAGAACTGTTCCCACACATGCTAATCTATTTGAACACCTTGGTCCCTAGTTGCTGGAACCTTTGGGATGGAGAGAGGCATGGCTTCTGGGTCAAGGCCACTGGAACAGGTCCTGAGGGCTGTTTTTGCCTGTACCATGCTTCCTGGTGTTCTGTGAGAGATCTCCACACAGGTTCCCACCACAGCAGAAAGCTATCTCAGCCCAAATTCCTAAGCCACCGTGATGACAAGTCCCTCTGAACTATGAGCCAAGGAAACTTCCTGAAATCATGTCTGCTTTGTGTTTTGTCCCAGTGCTATCTGCAAAGTTACCAGATCCAGGGACACATCACCACCTCCAGGCAGTACCCCCTCTTTTTTGCCTCACAACAAAATATCTAGGGCCTTTCCTGAGAGGAAAGGCGTCCAGTGTGTACTGACCCCCAAGAAGGTTGTCTGCATTCCTTAACATTTATTTGGCCCAAGAATTAGGGTTCCCATGGGGTCCTTAGGACTTCTGCCTGCTGGTGGAAGTGCCTCTGCAGTGTGAGAAATCCTAGCTGTACAGAAGATAGGGATCTGTTTCAAGGCAGTGAGTGACAGAAGCAATCAGATTCCCTGCTGGAAGGAACCTGGGACAGCAACACAGAATGGGACCTTAGGGCTAGAACTGTAGAGTGCCCTGTCAGTAGTGAGGATGTTCACATGTGGTCTAAGGCATGACGTGGCTGTCGGCAAGGAGAGAACATGGGCCATTGGCAGGACAGAGATGGGAAATAGGAACCATGGTGGGAAGAGAGAAGGCCTCGTGTGTCACCACTTGGGAAGATGTCAGAGGTCCAGTGTATGTTGAGCAACAGCCAACCCCTGGGTCAAGACCGAATGCTTGAGACCTGACTGATGGGGGGGGGGGGGACCGTGGGAGGGCACTGGCAACCTTGGTAGGTGCAGTTCCCTTATCGCCAGTGTTTAATCCATTTACATTCTCATTCATTCTCTCTCTCTCTCTCTCTCTCTCTCTCTCTCTCTCTCTGTCTCTCTCTCACACACACACACAACCTGCCTGCTGTGACTAGGGCATGAAGAATGCTGCAGTGGCCTCATATCTTGCTTCTAGAACCTTCTTGGTCCTTCTTGGAAGTTCATTCTTCCACGTGCATTTTGGTGTCAGGTTGTCTAATCTGCTAGTATCTACTGGACCCAATATGTCTCCAAGGCAGGACATCTTTCATGAAGAGCCACCTGCTGATAGCTGTGGTCCTCGCCAGGTGTGGCATTAGGATGTATTGATGTGCTGGTTTACAACATTCGGGTCAGGGTGCTTCTAGCACAGCCCCACAGCAGAATATGTCAACCCACAGTGCTGGCTTTGCCTCATTTGAGAAGGACTCCTTGCCAGTGTCCCCTCTGCCCACCCTTATGTGTTGTTGGGTTGTTTCCTGGGTCTGGAAGAGGCATGGGGCCTCCCTAGCTGCAGACCCATCCTGGTGTGTCAGCTCCAGACCTGCCTTCCTGTCATATGCTTGGGTTCACAGGCTGGAACACCAACCCTTAGTTGCTTTCATATACCCAAATCTCTTTCCTTATAAAGGCGAGTCCTGGTGGGCCCTATAAACTTCATGCTGTGTATAAACCACCAGAGGGACAGGGAGAGTTTTGGTCATTTCTACAGAGAGGTACAAAGCTTTCAGTATTCCGGCACATATTTCCCACCCACATTTGGGGTATATAGGTATGTGCCCAGAGAGGAGCCTGGCTCGTGAGGAGGGGTTCATGTGGCCTGGATTAAATGTGGTTCTGGTTTCTAGGAGTTTATTCTACCTTAATGTTAGATTGGGATTTGTGAAATGGCTTTGTGACTTAGAGTGTTTTCACAAAACAAAGACTTCATGTCAAAGTCCAGTATCCAGCTAAGAGCAGGGCCTCATTCTGGGTGAAAGGGAGTGAAATTCACTCATTTCTCATCTTTCTCTGCTTGCAGTAGTTCTGGATCCCTTGGCCACTAGAAGGTACCCTGGCAATTATTCAGCATCTCTGTCCCTGGGTCATGGGACTTGTCTCTGTCCCTGCTGCTCCAGCTGTTCCTCCCCAGGCCCTGAAGACCTCAATTCCACTGTCCCTGGACTTCAGGATCATTGGGTGGAAATAGGTTGAGAAGTTAAAACACCATTACAAGGAGCTGGCTGCCTGGAGCACAGACACAAGGCTCCTCCTCGTCTGTGGGCAGATGTCCTGGTTGCCATGGCAGGTGACTGAGCACCCAGGAAGCTGACTCAAGGTGCTCAGCACAGTTCACCAGACAGGGTGGGCTGAGTCCTAGGGGAGCAAAGTACACGATTCCATCTTTCCTAACTGCTGAGGGTCACAAGTGTGAAAACTAGGGAGAAAGAATGGCTGTGTGTGCTCTGTTTCTTCCACTCAGAATGAAGAGCAACTCAGCAACTTTGTCTGAGTTAAGTGTAGTTATAATCAAATTTGGCTTACAGGAAATGGGAAACAACTCTGAGTACGTACACACAACTATCTGCCCTCTGGACATTCTCCCTTGTTTGGTGACAGGATCCCAGTTTATCCAGAGGTAAGTCATAATTGATCTTTTCCAAGCCAGGCCTAAGGTTTGTGTGACCTGAAGCTTCCATAGGTAGGAGTAGGAAGGTCTGAATATAAAATTAAGTACAACTTTTTATTCAGAATGAAAAAGTAGAAAGTCCAGCTCCACTCCACTGTGAGCCCATCAGCAGGTGGGTAAAAGACGAATCCACTGCCAGTCAGTGTTTGCCCGGCAAAGCCTGGATGTGCAGATGCAAGAGAAAACCCAGGCCTTCATGACTTTATGCCACAACCCCCCTAGACAGCCTGAGTGCAGTCATCAAATGTCCTACTGTGAGAATTGAAGCTGATTTCACATGGGGCAAGGGTTCTCATAGCAGATGTGCAGGAGGGTCACAGCCCACACACTGCTCACTTGTATATATTCTCACTAGAAAACAACAGCCATGCCCGTCATCCCCACCCACAGCAAGTGCAGGAGGACAAGGACTCACTCTCAGTTTCCAAATCCTGTTTACTAGACATAGGGAAGCAGATGTGTTTTGCCTTTTGGGGGTTTAGAGGAGGAGGAAGGAATGACCCTTCTCTGGCCACCTCTCATTCCTTCCACTATAGTGGGTGCCTTGCAGCATTTCTGCACTGAGGAACAAAGGCCTCACTGAGCGACAGTCACCGGTGAGGCAGGTGCTCATCTGTACGGTACAGCCTCATCCACTACAGGGCTCATGTCTCCTGCTACTGGGCATCCCCCACACCTTCACTAGAGAGGGAAGGATAAAGAGAGTCAGCACACCAGCCAGTGCTAGCTCTTATGAATGGCTGGAACCTAACAGGCAGTCTGGGCCCTTCCCTTCATAATACTCATGGACCGCCGGGGCCAGGCAGTACAGCGTGGGAGGTGGTACACATCACTCCATCAGGCCAAGGCACGAATATGTTCAACCACTCTCACTTGTTCTTGCCTCAGAAACAGCATCTCATCCACTGAGGGAGCTTCACCGCAGGTGCCCACATTCTGTACTACCTGCTAGACCTGGGCTTGCAGCTCCTTTAGGAGGTCTCTGGCCAGTTTTCTCGAGGCTTCAACACAAAGATGTTGTGATCTGTACAAGGTCTGGTCAAGAAAACCAATAATCTCATGGATTACAGCATCCGTGTGGGCCATCTGCAGGAAGGGAAGAAAGGGAAGGTGGGGATACTGCCCACTACACTCAGCAGAAGGCTTCAGGGAAAGCACGGGTCACTTCTGCCTTGTTTACAAGGTCAATGTCAAATCATGCCTATCTGCAGGGGCCCCTTCCTGATGACCAGCCTCCCCCACAAGGCCCCAGAGCCACATACAAGCACTGTGGAGGCAGCAAGGTCTTCCCAGCACAGTGTCACAGCTTTGGGGTTATGTGCTGTGAGGAGCAAGGCAGCATCTGTGACTTGACTTTCTCTGCAAAGATTTCACACGAGCAGCCTTAAGCTTACATTCCTGGACTATCCACTTCCAGGGCAGCAGGCAGGGTGGTTAGTAATTTAACTTTCATCAGCCTTGGGACAGTTTTGCTTGTTGGCATCAGTACTTTTTTTCCCAAGAACCTCAGTTGAGATGACGGGGAGATTGAGACTGGTGTATATGATCTGCACATGTGCAGGACACTAACTGTGGAGGAAGACACACACTGGTTGTGTGTTGTGCACACAGAGCCTGCAGATTTAGTCCCAGCTCAGCTTCCTCTTGTCTCACCAGGCTTCTCTCTAGAGTGACCAGTGACCTTAGATTTGCCATGACTGTGACTTTGAGCTTTTGCTGGCCCATGGCCCAGGCAACCCTTCACTCCTGGCCTTCCAATCTCTGACTACCAGTAAAGTGAAACACAGATTGGGAGAGCTGCAATCACAATATTGCACACTGTAGTCATGCTGCTGAAGGTAATGGGGCTTGAGATGGCCTGGCAGCTTCTGCAGGCTCTGGGCATCTGACCCAGATGCATGGCGCTAGTGACCTTAGACCCAGACCCTGTCCTTCCTAAGTACCTTAAAGACTTCATGTATGTCTAGACCCTGTGTGCACAGACTGCTGCCCAGTCAAGGGCAGGTAGGCAGTCGCTACACAGCCTAACCTCAAATCTTTCCCAGGCCTGGGCTGTTGCAGTATGTGCAAGAGTCGAACCACAGTAAATGCAGAGCCCTCAGAGCTGATCTCACACTGCCGTCAACCTGATAGGAAGGACGTGGAACAGAGGATGAGGAGACTCACAAAAGTGCAGGGAGGGCAGGCAGGGTGGAGCAGGCTCCAGACACAAACTGGTGCTCTGCACCCAGCCTAGCCCCAGTGAGGAAGCAAGCATGTGGGCGGCAAGCGGGCAGAGAGGAAAAGGCCAGAGCAGGTGGTTACTGAGGACTATGGCAACTCAGAAAGCTAAAGCCAGAAAGAACCGCTCATGAGAGAACCAGCCGCCAACATCCCCCATCCCCCAGGCTCACACTGGGGAGTGCTAGGGTGGCAGGAGGTCCTAAGGAAGTGGGCTGCTGCCCACTCCAGTGCCCATCCAGATCTCCAAAGCTTGCTGCCGAGAGAGGCCAGACTACATTCTTGGAAGTGGCTCTATGCTAGCTCAGCGTTTACAGTCATGATCTGCCCTAAGGCCATGGTCCTCGGGTGGTGACACCCACAACTGCTCTTTCAGAAGTGCCTTTTTGCAAAAGGCTAAGCTGCATGTAGATAGATAACTTTCGCCATTGGCTGGGCGGGGGGCCAAAAGCCCAGCTACCTGAAGCCTGGGGCAAGCCTCCTCAAAAGGAAGGCTGTGTGTTAATGACAGTTTTCAGTATCTACAAGGACAGCACCTGGCAGTCTGATACAGGCCTAGATAGAGCACTCCTTGGAGGAAGCAGTGTGTGGCTTCCTCTGTACTCTAGGCAATTGATAGACTGAACCCTGTAACTGTGAGCTAGAATAAATCTCCTCCCCTGTTGCTTTTCTCAGGGTCCTTTTTCACATCAACACTACAGGAAATCCAAGAACCCGCACAAAGCCACTGTCCATGTAACATTAGCTGTTCACGCTGACTCCCGCCTAGGAAGAAGCTGACAGGCAGAGCTGCTGCAGCAGGCCTGGCAGAGAACTTGGGTGGCTGGTAAGCCCAAGGCATGTGGCTGAGATGTTTCCTGCTGATAATTCTGTTGTGTCCACATTGTGAACTGATCCCCAGTCAATCTCATTAACACACCTGTGACTGTGTACGCTATGTATGCAGAACCTTTAAGGTGTAACTGAGGAACTTTCAGGTGGAATTACTGAGTCAGGATCTACTCATAATACTTTGCAATATTTTGTCCAACATCCCCTGTACCCAACATGGCAGATGAAGGTATGATGAGGCAACATTTGTCTTGGTGACTGTCCCTCAGTGCCATGTTCTGCTTTACCATGTTGTTGAAGGCATGTGTTTTAGGACTGGACCATGCTCAGTAGATTTTTGAATATATTCTTTTTTTTTGGGGGGGGGGGTTGAGACAGGGTTTCTCTGTATAGCCCTGGCTGTCCTGGAACTCACTTTGTAGACCAGGCTGGCCTCGAACTCAGAAATCCGCCTGCCTCTGCCTCCCAAGTGCTGGGATTAAAGGTGTGCGCCACCACGCCTGGCTTCTGAATATATTCTTATGCTGGGCCAGCCCTAATGCAGGACAGGCACAGGAGGTCAGAGCTCTGACACAGAGGGTTCTTGGCAGGGACACATCTGCCTCCTGATCTTCCTTCCTAGAGTTCACATTTAGACCAACACCAGGTGGGGCTCTGGGAATAGCCCAGCCCCTTCTTGAGTAGAGTTGCTGGCTGCATGAATTCTATTTTTTACTTTGTATGTAGAACTTCATCAAGATACATATTTTTATAAAGTTAATAATTTTTTAAAATTTGAAAATATAACTCCTATGGTTGGCAATGTTATGGTTCACCTTTTTGGTTTCTCTTGAGAGAGTATTTCATGGAGCTGAGGCTGGCCTCTAACTCACATGTGGCCAAGGATGGCCCTGAACTTCTGATCCTCCTACTGCATCTCAAGTGCTGGGATTCCTATACCACCTACATTACCAACACTGTCCAGCCATTACCGCACCTATCTCCAGACACTGCCCATCCACCCATTCCCAGCCCTGGGAAGCCTCTGTTCTACTTCTGAGAATCAGGCTAGTCCAGATGACTCTCACAGATTTCCTTGCAGCGAGTTGATTTCACATAGCACAAAGCTTTCACGGTTCACCCATGTTGTAACAGGTGGCAAAAGTGCCTTCCTTTCCAAGGACAAAGGGTAATGCATGGTTGTGTGCACAAGCACCCGTGCTTATCCAGGCATGCACTCCTTGCTGCTGTCAACAGCACAGATCCTAAGACACATGCCTGTTTTAGCCTCTGCCATCAGGTTCTCGGGGTGACCTGGGGACAGGATCACTATGTCCCACAGTAGAGTGAGACTACTTCCTTCACAGTGGCTGCATCACTGTAGCATTCCCCGTGGAAAGGCCTCACGATGCCACCCTGACTCTCAATGTTGCTCTACTAGTTCTGCAGGAGCCAGCATCTAGGTGTGTGATCTGGAAACTACCGTGCTATGGGTCTCTTCTCAGGTGCTCTGAGCATTCACTCAGCTTCTGGAGAAGTGTCTGACCTATCCTTTCACCCATCTTTCACTAGATGGTTCAGCATTGCTGTCAGTCATAAGAATTCTGTATGTATCCTAAACACATAATTCTTACCCGATGCGTCCTGACCCCAGCTTTCCCCCATTCTTGAATCACCCTGTACTTTGATATCCTTTGATGCACAAGTTTTAAACTTTTGTGTAGTCCAATTTATCTGTCTTTTCCTTTTGTTGATTTTGGTGTCATACTCAAACCGTCACTGCAAGGTCTGTGTCATGGATGTGACTCACTTCTGACTGACCCCTTTACAAAGCCATCATGCCGTGTGTGCTTCTACAAGAGTCTCTAACTAGCGTTATGGTTTTGACAACTGTCTTTCCAAAAGACTCATAAGCTAGGTTTGACGCCTGGCTGGTAGTACTATCTGGGAGGCTCTGGAAACAGTAGGAAGCAGGGACTATCTGAGGGAAGTGGGTCACGGGGAAGTCCTTAGGGATGTTTGGATCCTGTGTTTTCTGTGCACCCTAGGTAGACAGTCACTGCCACACATTGTTGCCACAGGGATCTGCCTGACCATGGGTGGGCCCAGCACCACTAAGCTTAGTGAAGTAAAACACTAACTCTTCTTGACTCCTCCCTTGTAGCTGTTTTTCTCAGATTTTGTCACTGCAACAAGAAAACTGATATACTAAACAATGCTTTCTCTGAAGTAAGCTCTGACCTGTTACAGTAGCACGATGGCTACTAGGAGCATGTTGTCCCTGAAGCTGGACTTCTCGCCCCAGGACATGGCAGAGAGTGACCATAACATGGGATGCGGGGCACCCAGCTCTCAGTGTGGGTGGTGCCAGCAGCGCCTGCAAGTGTGCCTACAAGGTGACATCCTTTCTGCAAGCATGCCTTCTCCTCCACATACCTCTGTACAGCACAGGTGGGCTCTGGGTCTGTGCTGTGGCCTTGTGGATCTCCATATCCTGGGGCAGCATCCTGGGCCTGTGATCTCAAAAGTCGGACCCTTAAGGAGATAATCTACCTCCACGAAGAGAGTGAACTGAAGTACAGGTTGGAAAAAGAGAGCAACTTACATGGGTGACAGCTTCCCAGACAATTGCATGGCCTTCTGGGGTCCAGAGCAAGAGACTAAGAAGAAGGCGTCTGACCAGCTGTCCACATACAGGTGGTCTGGGGTCTCCACTGGGACTCTCAGCTGCTTCCTGCAGATCAGTAGCTGAGAGGGGGCCGCTTCTGAGCAGCATCAGGAGACGGTTGATTAATACCTTCAGCTCCACCTGGGGAATACAAGTACAGCGGCTTGAGACATTAGAGAGACTCAGGACATAAGAGACTCTAGGACTGACTTGATGCTTTCACGCTCCAGAGAGAGAAACAGCCGGGTACCCAACACACTAGTTCACACACAGCTCCATATAAACCTAAATGAACGTAATGGAAATTTCCTGCCGTTCTTTCATCTTGCCCACCAAGGAGCCAGGGCATCATGCCAGCACCTGACCTTTTTTTGTATGGAAGGAAATGAAGGCAAGTCCTCAGCAGAAGGTAGTCAGAATTTTCTTACTGTGGGAAAAATGCAAACGGCCCCTTGAAGACCCCTGACCATAAGCCATAATCAATTAGAGTCCCAGGCCCCACTGGGCGGTGCTGATAAGAATGCAGGGCTGCCCCTGCCTGGGCTATGTGAGGGAAGCACAGGCCGGGCACACACAAGCTCGTTTGTTTTGTTGTAAACACTGGGACAGTTGTTCCTACAAGTCACAGCTTAAGCAGAGGGCACAAGGCTGTGGAATCCACATAATAACAGTAGTTGTTCTAAGTCCGTGGGTTGTTTTTGCATAAAAAATATTTATTTCATGCTGAGACTCCTGCTTGTTTCAAGAGTGGCCCATTGCTGTGTTTCACAGAAGCCCAGAGCTTCTGAGGCAGATACAGTGTAGAACATCACATCCATGTTCTGTCCTGTTCAGAGAATTCCCACAACTGACTTTGTGGGTCTCTGAGAGCTGCGTCTAACCTGCAAGTTCAGGTCCAATCAGTGCCACCTGTCTCAGACAGCAGCCCACAGGAGTTTTGTGTGAGATCTCTGGACCACAAGGGTAACCATGAGAAAGGTACCACAGGACTTTCCCACTGAGAGGATCAGTTCCTAGGGTGGCCACCATCTCAGTTGATAGCATCTGGAGAAGTCTCACCTTTCCCCTCTTTCTGATCTGCATACCCCAAACTCAATCCTGTTTGTCCACATTGACTTCCCTCTCATATGCCTTCTGAGTCTAGAAGCTTCTATAGGGGAGATGTGTGTCTCTGAAGTGAAAGATAAGCCTTTTTTCTTCATAACGTATTTCCATTCTATATTATAAAGATTTACTTTTGCTTCCTATGGGAAACACGAGGAATAAAGAATGGGAAA
Organism: Mus musculus; assembly: GCF_000001635.26. Classification (NCBI taxonomy): domain Eukaryota; kingdom Metazoa; phylum Chordata; class Mammalia; order Rodentia; family Muridae; genus Mus; species Mus musculus. The sequence continues at coordinate 63,318,693 of NC_000079.6, forward strand.
ACAGTCTACCACTCAGCATCATCTGACAGACCCAAGCAACCTATGCTCCACCCATTGGGAGTGGCTGTTACTGCTCCTCTCTCACTCTTCCACAGTGTGCCATGCACAGCTGACATGCCTAGCACACCTGGCAAAGGGGCTCTTCCTGATAGTGTGCTAGTACATGGCTGGGATACAGCACCACTCACAGCACACAGAGCTCAGGCTATGTCAGCTCCTGTAGCTATGGACTCTGCTTTGATGTCCATCAATCTGCAAGCAGCTTTGTGTGAACCTCTGCCTCTCCAGGAAGATTCTTACAAGTGACAGGACAGTGTCTGAAGGGTTTGAGTCCCCGACTAAGCCCAAAAGTACATTAGATACGACTATAGAAAAAGTCATGATCTGATTCAGTTAGCCAAAGCAGAAGAACACAGTTGCAGGTGTTACCCAAGAAGGACAAATATGCTTTTGTACCACAAGTATAACCAGCAGAGGAAACTGTCGCATAGCACTTGCAGCCAAGTGACTAACCATGACTTAACTGCTGTAAGTTAAAGGCACAAACACCAGCAAACTCCATAATCCAACTATGCCTGTGTACTGTGACACAGTTCAGCCTGGATTCAGTTTCCTGCTGACTATAAAGGAGTTAAAGCTCCCAAACCCAGCTACACAAAATGCCTGCATTAATACTTAGGAAGACACCTTCCTGGAGTGTGGCACACACCAGCGCCTCTGCTCAGACACCAAGGCATCAGTAATGGGAAACTCTGGCTTCTAGGACTAGGCAGTGGCTGCCTCTGAGTGACCAGCTAAGGAGTAAAGACAGAAAACAGCGAACTCCTCTGAATGGAGAACCCTGCTTTTATTCATATGTCTAATCACCCCGTATAAGACCAAGGTGTATTTGTAAAGAACGAGAAATACTCCGGAATCCAGGCTAGCTAGCAGGAAAACGCACCAGTGAAGAACTGTCTAGAAATTAAGTCCATTTTAAAAAGAAAGAAATTAGTTTGTGTACACACATGCACACACTTGGGCAGTCGGGTGTACAATGCATCTATGGAGGCCAGAGACAACTTTAGGAGTTAGTTCTTGCCTTCCATGATGTGCTCAATGATGTGCTTCATGATGTGCTCATGATCAAACTCAGGCTGTCAGGCTTGTGGTTGGTGCGGTTACTCACTGAGCCATCTTGCTAGCCCCTCTACATTAAATCTTACAAGATACTCTCTGCATTTCAAGAGTCAGTCTCTGTTAGTATCTGTGACGCATATAAATTAACAACCCATATCTACCAATTTAGTTCACACGGAATCTAACACAAACCGAAAATGAAAGGGCTTCAGAGATGACAAGTGCGTCATACACCTGGATCATCCTACGAACAATAAGATGAGTGAGCTAGGCTGGGCAGCATGCCACCTTTAATCCCAGCACTTGGGAGGCAGTCAGATTTCTGAGTTCAAGGCCAGCCTGGTCTACAGAGTGAGTTCTAGGACAGCCAGGGCTACACAGAGAAACCCTGTCTCGAAAACCCACCAAACAAAAAAGAAAAAAGAAAGAAAAAAAAAAGGAAAAAAAAGATGAGTGAGCTAGGATCGTCCTTTGTCAGTTTAATGTGATAAATATTTTTAATTTTTATTTTATTTATTTATTATGTGTGTGGGTGCGTGTGTGACACGAGTATGGGGAAGTCAGAGGATATATTTCGGCCTTCTGCTATGTGTGTTACGGGTCAAACTCTGGTCTTCAGACTTCGTAGCAAATGAGATTACCTGCTGAGCCGTCTTACCAGTCCAAATGTGATATTTTGAAGCAAAGAAAGTTTTCTTTTGAATTAAGCACCAATCTTCAAATACATATGTAGATGATAACTTCTTTAAAACACTTTGTTCTAACCCAAAACCATCTGCAAATTTCAACTTTTTATGCCAAGGTTCATATTCACCCTACTAGGCAAGCCTTCAAGCCAATGGTTCTCGGCCTCAGCTTCCGAATGTGACCTTTAACCCAGTTCCACATGGTGTAGTGACCCCTAACTACAAAATGATTTTCATAGCTCCTTCAGACCTATCATTTTGTTACTGTGATGAATCATAATGTAAATACCTGTTTTTTTCTGATGGTCTGAGGTGATCACCATGAAAGCATCTTTTGACACCCCCAAAGGGGTCATGACACACAGGCTGAGGACTGCTGCTTTACACCAATGAAATACAAGACTGCACTAGCCTCTGATTTTGGAACAGACAGGAGCATTGTTCTATTCGCATTGAGACCCATTCCTTTTATTACTAAAGTCAACAAAGAGCACAGAGACTGAAGGCTTGTGGTTTTCCCCACCGTGTGCATTGGTGTTTTGCCGTCATGTGTATCTGTGTGAGGTTGTTGGACCCTCTGGAACTGGAGTTAGAGACAGTTTTGAGCTGTTGTGTGGGTGCTGGGAATTGAACCTGAGTCCTTTGGAAAAAACAGTCAATGTTCTTAACCACTAAGCTGTCACTCCAGACTGAGACCAACATTTTTTAAAGCCAGCATAAATGTCTGCAGGGAGGTGGCAAAGCTTTAATGAAAGCATGGCTTCCTGAAATAATAACATTCTACATAACTAACAGCATCTTTGCTGTACACAGTTACAGTCCTGTACATCGATACCCTGTTTGGATGACCCAAGTGATTAAGATCACCTCAGTACGAGTCTGACTGATGCAGGAAAGCAGTGAGATGGAAGTAGACTAGTTAGGCTGCTGGTGGGCAAGAGAAGGCACTGACTGGCCCAGGATCCAGTCTCTGTCTTGGGACAGTCCTTCTCAGAGCAGCTATTGCCCTGCATGGCATCTCCTAAAGTATAGAGCCCTGGGGTGAGGCAGGAGGATAAATTAGGGCAACTGAGGCCACTGGGGAGAACAGATCAAATAACTCTGAAGACAGAAGGCCCAGAGCAAGATCAGCCTGACTGCTGGGGCAGCCTCTTGTCCTGGGTCCCTGTGGAGGCAGAAGAAGGTCACAGGCTGTAAGCTCAGCCCAGGTGGATGTGCACACATCACCAAAACATCTGACAAGTGCTCTGGCCTGGGGGCCTGGCTGGGGATGGGATGGGTGTGTGTAAAAGTAAACTAAGCCAAGTCTCCCTTTCTGTTCTCCGCTCCCTGAGGCCCAACCCCAGAGCACAGTAGGACCTACACTTACCATGCTCTGCTCTCTCTGCTGACTCCCATCCTGTGGGCTGTAATAGAACACCAAGAGCCACAGCAGGCCAGCAGGAGGCTCAGCTTCCTCCCTCAGCAGTAACTCTGCCACAGCCAGGTCAACCCATCCTCCAAAGTGAACAAACAAAAACCAGCTCTCAAAGGGATTTCGCGGAGACCTGGAACAGAACAAGGCGCACACACGTGGACCCTTCTTCCTTTTGTTCAAAACAACTTTAATGTTTACAAACTAGCAGTTTAAATTGTTCTTTCCCACTGAACTAAAAGATCCTCAGATCAACTATGGGGACCCCCAAGTTCTAAGCATGGTTCTTGCCTTCTGTACCCCTAGAACACTTGATTTACATGTTTTAAATCAAGTTTGAAGGACGACGAAGGAAAAGGGAAGACAGGTGCAACCTCAGCCTTAATCTCTGTCAGAGGGAGGGCAACCCACCACGGAACAGAGCTGAAGGGTCACAGACCTCATCAGCAAGTATACTGAGCAGCCAGCCCCAGGTCACAGCACAGATCTATCTGGCCTTTACCTCTCCCCTTCCAGAAAAACGTCTTAATCTGCTTCAAACCCTTTCCTGCAGGTAGACCCCAAGGCCCACGGACAACACAGACCCTGACATTCATCCACCCCACTTGAACACTAGCTTTTTGTCTGAGCTGTTTTAAGAATTCAACTGGGAGGAATGTTTGATGGCTCAAGCACTCAATCACATATGCTGTGGGCAGTATTAGTAGACGAGAGAATCTCAAAGGAAAGATGGACAAGAGGGTCTTGGGCCAACAAAGAACGAGCTGCCCTTTATCCTCTCAACGTGGGCAAGCTGGGAGGCTAGAGAGGTGACGATGGCAGCACGTGGCCTGCACAGGAATGCTTTTGCAGGGCACTACCTAGAGGCCTACGCCATGCTGCAGCGCCATTTACTCTAGGACAGGCCAGATAGCTTTGGAGACACCGTTTTTTACTCATTTTTAATTTATCTGTGTGCCTATTTGTATGTTCTTGGGCATGTAAGTGGCCACAAAGGCCAGAAAAGGGTATCAGAACCTCTGGAACTGCAGTTACAGGGGGTTGTGTGCCACCTAATGTAAGTGCAAGGAACCGACCGTGAGTCCCCTCTAAGAACAGCAAAGTGCTCTGAATCACTGAGCCATCTCTTTAGCCTCTGGAGAGAAATCGAAAGGGAAAACAATGAAACATCCCTCCCACTGACCAGGAGCTGAGCAGCTCAGTCTCTTCCTAGAAAAGCTCCATTCTGGAGGTCTCTCTCCTTTACAAGTGTCAAACTCTTAAGTGTAGCCCTTATTAGAACTGACTCTGTGCAGACACACTTGCAGTGCTGGCTCCTCACTGGACCCATAGCAACACTGCTGCACTGCACCTCCTCCATTTCTCACCTAGCCCAGTGAGGAGGATATGTACTTGTTGGTGTGGGAGGGACCAGCAATGCCTTCAGCTGCCAACCTGCTCGAAGGAAGGTCGGGAGGCCACCTGTGGAAGGCCAGGGGTGGTCAGGCTTTGCTTACCCACGAGTACAGTCTTCAACTGCTTCTCTGAGGAGTTGGGAAATGTGCAGCAGAGGCTGGAGCCGGTGTCCCTGTGGGATTGCTGTGGGTGGAGAGAAGTCAGAAAGGGAACTGAAGGAAAGCCAAACCCATGGGGAGACTCTTAAAGCTTAGACTGGAAGCATTGTGCTGAAAGAAATGCCCCCACCCCCGCCATTCACAGAACCCATGTCATAGTTCTCTCTGCCAGGATCTGTCTCTGAGTCAAACTTCAAAGTTTCTTTTGTTGTCTTGTTTGTTTCAGACAGTGTCTTACTATTATAGTCCAAGCTGCCCTTAACTCACTATGTAGCCTAGACTGACCTTGAACTTTCTATTTGTCTGTCTTCCAGTAACCAGGACTGCCACCCTGCACCACAGCCCTGCACCACCATGCCTGGTTCCAAATAGCTTTAACGGGGGTGTATGCAGGTCAATGAAAGACTCCTTCCACCGTTACCCCAGGACTTGGACCGCCTTGCTACAAGATGTCCTGTGTTTTTCTTTTTACCACATTTTGGCTCCATCTCAAGTTTGTGACATCAAAATACAGAGGGACCACACTCAACTACTTTTCTGCGCTGTGATCAGACTGGTGTTTCAGGTTTACAGTACAGGCCAGGGGGAAAGCACATAGAACCATGCAAGCAAAAGTTGTTGATAAGGTGTGTCTGATTTCACACCTGCTTTTAAACATCTGACCTGCATGTATCTGTAGTTATAATCGATCACATGACAACACCTGAGGTGGAGAGGTCACCACTGTTCCTCCACAATGTAGACCTGGGGCACACAGCAGCCCCTCCCTCAGACTGACTTAACTTCTGAAGGCAAATAGCATTTCCTCTGAATTTTCGTTTCCTGAAGCCCCTTAAGGTCACAGCTTAGCAGTAATTTTTTAATGCTTCCAAGACCTCATCGTGGACATGAAGTACAGTTCTGATGAGCACTAAAATATCCAACTTTCCCCCAAAGCAGCAGGTATGCAAACTGTTCTCCAGATCAACACAGTGCTTCTTTGTTTTTGCTTAAAAGCGAGTGTTGACTTTGGGGGATGGGAAGGCAGGCAGCCTAAATTCACAATGTTGGCCAAGACTGACCTGGGTTTCCGGAACCTAGTCTCCAGTGTGTTTTGAGGTCCCCAGACTGCTTCCCAACAAGCCTGGCCTCAGACTTATATATAATGGGCCCAAGACAGTTGAAGTCTTTACTTTCCTGTTATACCAATAAAGTTTTCCTACTGTGTCCCCACTGAATGAAAAGAAGAAATAAAAAGAGGACATGACTACTCCTAGGCACAGTAGAGGAGAAGGGTTAAAAACCATCATGCAGAGATCCCACGAAGGCCACTGTGCTCCCTGGACCCCAGCTCTCTCTGAGAGGGCTTTGTGGTGTAAGACATATTGACAAAAACCTACATCTTATAGGCAAAGGAAAGGAAAGGACTTTGTAAAATACTTTGGAATTCTGGATAGTCTACTTACCTAAAACAGATCTTTCTCAAGTATAGGGAAAGAAGCCACAGTGGCCACAGCACAGAAACATGAGCCCTCCTCTATCCCCCTCTTCCTGTCACAGGCCATGTCTACAGACTGTCTCACCAGAGGGAAAAGGCTCCTTTATGCTGCAGAGCTGAGTCATTCCCTCCACAGGAGCTCACAGACAGTCAGAGATCAACACCAGTGATTACAGACATGGCCTTGGGAAGTAGACTGGCAGATGAAGCAAAAAAGACTAGGCTCTAACAATAGTTTACCAAATCTTTCAAAATCTTTTCCTTTGAGGGGAAAAAAAAAAATCTTCCCTAAATTGCAAGGCCTCATCCTTCACGTAATCCTGTCTTCTGTCCAAGGCTGCATGGAGCAAAGGAGGAAAAACAAACAAGGGCACTGTTGTGTTCTGGCTTAGCCTGTCCCTGGCAGCCTTGGCAAAGCTGTTATCAGAGGCGGCCTTCGTTTTCCTCATTCCTAGGAAGCGAAACATGTTCTCATGTAAACCTACACACAGACTGGACTCCCGAGAGCTTGAGTGGACAAGCGCATTGTGTGTCCAGGAGGAAGAGAAGGTTAGCATGCTGCTCCTCTCTACCAGTCACTACAACAGAGGCAGAGGTACCTCCGCTCACCTTCAGGGTGCTGGGACAGCGCTGCAGCAAGACATGGAGCACCGTAAGGAAAGTAGGTCCTGAGGGCAAACGTCAGCTGCAAGAGTTAAAGAGGAAATGGCATGAATGCTGGGGCTGAGAGGAAGTGAGGATGCTGCCTGCCTCAGCCTGTGACCCACTGTACCAATACATCCTCAAACATGTTTATAAGCATGCTTCCAGTTATCTCATAAATAGCCAAAACAAAAAACAAAAACAAAACAAAACAAACAAAACTCAAAAACATCTTTAAGAGCCATTTTCTGAACTGAGGGAAATGATATGATCTTCCTGCCATTTTAACTGAGGTTTCTCCTCACAGAAGCCCAGCCACAAACATTATCTTCTACTTCAGAGAGGGCTTAGACCCTTGGACTCAGGATCTCAGTGTGTCGTTCATGACAATGAAAGCCTCTAGCAAGCAGCTCTTACGGTGAGAACATGAGGCTGGACTGACTTACCAGCATTCCCCCATGGCACAGAGGGTTTGTTGTTGTTGTTGTTTTTAAATAAAATAAAAACAAGACCAGGTAAGGTCCACAGCATCTGAGGTACAAATGCCATATGTACACAGCTTGATAATCTCGAGTGAGTACATGAATCCACCTGACCAGTACTGCATCATGACGGAGAACACTGCTATCACCCCAGGGGACTTCCCTGTCACTCAGAGTCAACCTCTGAACCCTAGCCTGGCAATCAATATTTTTATTTCAACAGGAGAGATCAATAATTATATCACTTATTCCCAAAGTTCTTAGAGATACACAGGATGTGCACAGTTCTGTCCCTGGTCTTTGTGGTCTCAGGACTCCTGCTCAGAATGCAGGACACACTAGGGTTTGCTTATATACCACTATATATGAGTGCTGCCTGTTGTACGTTACTAGAATTAAAGCTGCTACTGACATTCATGTCTGCCTTTGTAGACAGGGCTTACTATTTTCTAGAGTAAGTAAAATGGAAAAGGTGACTGAGATAACTTTTCAGGGCCACCAGAGTTCCATTCTCACCACCACAGGGTGAGAATTACCTGCTAATACTGGGTATTCTGGAACTCACTGACTTTAGTTGATCTGGTTGGTATGAAACATTATTTCACACATGCTTGCTTCTAATCTCTCTGTGTGGCAGGTGATGCTGAGCTCCGTTCATGTGCTCAGCGCTAGTTAGAATAACTTTCCAAAGTGTGTGTCCATTAAGCACCGGCTGATGTTGTCTATGAAGCTATGAGACATAGTCTTCTAGCTTCATATGAATACTGCTTTCCCTCCAAGCCACTGGACAACCTGTTCATCTTCAAAGGCATTTATCACCAAACAGACACTACATTTTAAGGAAGTTCAATTTATCCATTTTTTAAAATATGGTCAATATTTTTTTATTGTTTGTTTATTGCATTGTTTCTAGAAAAGCTTTGATTATCCAATGCTTAAAAAAAAAGAAAAGCCAAGTGGTGGCGGCATACACCATCGATCCCAGTACTCAGGTGGCTGAGGCACATGGATCTCTGTGAGTTTGAGGCCTGCCTGCTCTACAGAGTGACTTCCAGGATAGTCAAGGCTACATAGAGAAATCCTGTCTCAAAAACCAAAAGGAAAAAAGAAAAAGGATATAAGGATACATCTTCTCCTAAGGGCTTTATAGCTTTGACCTTTCTATTGAAGCCTACAGTCCATCTCAAAGCACTTGTGTGCTTTCTGAAGCAGTCCATAACCACCCCTCGCCCCACCTACCCCAGTAAGTTGTTTTACACACTCCCTTACTATGCTGCTCAAAGTTCTTGTACATGGGTCTGTATCTGGACTCTGTTCCAAGTGTCCTGCCAATCTCTCACTGACTTAATTACTCTTAATGTGAGTCCTCTGGTTGCTTTCTGACTTTTGCAGGTCCTTTTTATGTCCAGCTAAGTCTGAGAGTCAGCCTATGCATTTGCATTTGAGAAAGCCTGCTTCAGGGGCCAGGGTCTTTCATAAAATGGGGGCTTGATTCCAAGCCCTATAGAGGGATCACTACTTGCCTGTAAGGAACCAGGGAGCAGATGTGAAGGCTCTTGCTCATGCCTTCTTAGTGTTGTATCTGGGGCTGCTTGGGGTGCTCTCAGCTAACTAGCTTCCAGGTATTTGATGTGGGACTAGACTTGTCCACTTCTTCCATCAGGTTTGCTTCATGCATTCTGACCCAGGCCTGTTGTGACTGACATGGCATGGCTTCAGAATGCATGAACTAAAGTTCTGTCCCTGTGAATGCCACTGTCTAAGCCTGTCCTCGAGTCGCTGCCTTCTCTGTCCCTGAGGAGCAGCTGTGTGTCCTTTCTGTGCAGCAGCTCTCCCTCCTTTCACCTCCAGCCCTGCCTTTGGAACGGGGTGTCTGGAAGCAACACACTTGATCTTGTTTCAGATCCAGTCAGACAGACATGCCTCCGTACTCCATCATCTCATTGTCATGACGAATATCCCTCTAATATGTTGGGAATGATCTATCTTTTAACATGGTTTTTGGTTGTCCCATCTGCTTCTTTCCTTCACTGGACTATGTTACCTACCTCAGAAGTCCTGGAACCACCTTGAGTGGTGGTCCCTTGCCCTACTGTCCCCAAGGCCTTAGTGAGAAGTGGGCAGAGTTCCTATGCTAAAGCCCCTCTTGTTCTTGTCAGCTTTGTCAGACTCTTTTAAAAATACTCTGTCCCATGTGAAAACTCCATCTACAGGGGACTCAGCACAATCCACTGTTGGTCTGTTCAGCTGCTGAACCCCATCCTGGCCTGTGGCTGCCTGTACTGTGTCTAGAACTGCACAAACTGAGAAAATGAGCTCAAGCCCTTGACTGCTGCTGAGCAGGGCACATTGGCAGTGCTATCTCATGCTGCCCACGTGGAAGTGTGGTGAGAAGACAGAAGCATGCCCGATAATCCCTGACTATGGGACGTGAGTGGGTTAAGAGAGCACCATACTTGGCAATCAACATGGTTGGACTGGTGAGACTGAATTCTGTACCTTATAAACAGATACAAGGTGACTCTTGCTATCCCACAAATATTCACCATAACATGTTTATAACAGACAGCAAATATACAAATAGCCCAAATGCCAGGAACCAGAAAATGGTTATATTGTGCTCCATTTATGTAGCAGACTGCCACAAAGCCACCTCTCACCACAGCCTAACCGAGCAGGGAAACTAGGCCCAGGGATCCTATGTGCTTCTGTGTGTCTCATAAAGGGCAGACACGACCCCAGCCAGAACCCTTTTGCTGTCCCGTGTGGCTAATCAATGTATTTTGGAGAAACAGGAGTCAGGAATGCAACCTCAGCGTGTGTTTACTGAGGCAGGCAGAAGAGGGGCACACAAGAGTCAGCACCACCAGTGGCTCAAGTATCGTCTGAAGGTGGCTTCACTGCCATGTATGTTATTATCAATAAGTGAAGCAAAGGAGAGAGGGTCAGCATGGACTAAGCAGGACAGCATCATGACCGGGCATAAAGTGTGCACCTGAGTCAGGGGGAGTGAGCCAGTCATACACAGTTCAGTAGGTAGGTTGTCAGGGGCAGCATCAGGATGACAAAATAAATTATTACATGTGGATGTGAAGGCTTTGCAAAGTCAGGAGACGGCTGCTCCCCTGTGTAGAGTTAAAGGCAGCTGAATCCTTATCTTGCCTCAAGCCAGGGCCCAGTGTGTGTCACTCTCACCCCTAGACACATGTGGTCAGCAGACACTATCCTAAACTAAAGGCACCGTTACTCCAGTACCAAGACCAGCAGAGACTTAGGGCAAACCCGGAACAACACTCAAGTCAAGCTGAGGAAAAAGCTTCCTCCTGTCCTCAGTCCCAACTTGGGCATCCTGGGAATCCAAGGATGATGTTAGTTGAAGGCCGTTTGCTCCCTGGGGAACCAAGAGTATGTGAGAGAGGACAGCATACGCTTACAGCTGTGCTCACAACAGTGAGTACCAGCCAGTGCATTGGCCGAGGTTTCCTCCCAGATGCCAGGCTGCGTATGCTCCATCTATTTAACTTCTCCAGGGAAAGAGGGATGGTAAGAATAAACCATGCAGGTTTATAGTTGCCCTAGAAAGCAGAAACCCCTGCTAAAACCCGAGAGACCTCTACAGCCTTGGGCTGAGTAGGATTTTAGTAGGTTGAGCACCTGAGCTCTGCCCTTAGTCAAATGGCAGACAGCATCACAGGGAATGAGGCCACAACCCACAAGAAAGGTGTCTAGAACAGTACTACTCTGAGGAGGCAAGCATCACATAAGCATTAGCCCTGTGGCCATTGGTTACAGCAGCCAAAGCTGTAGATAGGAGAAGCTCCTGTGTATTTTGCCCTTGCAGTTGCTGTCCAACCTCTGCTGATGGGAACCTAGAGTCCTCTGGTCTACTGGAGGCATCTAACCTCCACTCATTCTTCAAATGCCTTCCTTTTCCCATCCCCCTGTCTCCTGAAGCTCTGCTGGGAATAAAGACAGTGATCACTGAGAGCGCCCAGTGTGCCATTCCTATAGTACATCCTGGGTAGACTCCATGTCTCTTATTGGCCACAAGGCCAAATGCAAACAGAAGGACAAACACAGAGGGCCAGGGGGAATTCTCCCCCTAGAGAGCTGGCCAATGTGAAGCCACACTCAGGCACAGCAGTGGGCAGATGGTTCTAGGAACAGGGCATGGGGAAGAAAGACAAACTCCTAAGTTATTTTTAGTGAAAATGTTTCATCTCCACAGGAGTGGTCTTTTGGAAGCTTTCTTTGTGAACAAGACTCCACTAACATTTCTGAAAACAAGGCTGGGAGCGTAGCCAGTGTCAGAGCATGCGCCTAACACGTGTGAGGCTGTGGGTGGTCTCCAACACCAGAAAAATAAAGATCCTTTCAGCTCGTTACCAAATGCCTGTAGCAGCAGTAGCCGGCTTCACTCTGAAGTGACTAAGCAGCATCCCCCGGGTGAGGTACCTGCTTGTTTTCTTTTTTCAGAGCTTCTACCAAGCACGATGTGAAAACCTGAAGAGCAGCTAGTACTTCTGGGGCTCCGTCAGTTTCCAGCAGCACAAACCTGAACAAAGCAAAGGGAGGTGACAGCACCCTGCTGCTCCACACACAATGCAAGCCCATTAGTTCATCAGACTGCAGCTCCTGAGTGAAGGCAGGAGGGAGCAGCCACCCTTCCAGCCTCTCTCATATGGCCTTCCCATGGGTACTTCGGTGTTCACAAACCAGACAGTGCTAGCAACAAGTGTTCTGCTTTTACCAGTGAGGACAGAGCTGCCTGGAGAGTGGAGATTCCAACACACACAGTCAGAATCACCAGAGTGGGGCTGTGGAATTAGATGTCCTTGGTTTAGTTTCCGTGCCCTTTTACACAACTAACTTTTCTTTTTGTTTAAAGAAAGAAATCTCAAACTTGATTATCCCGAAACAAAAACAATAACATGTCTTCTTATACCTGTGGCCATTTAAGTTAAGAGTTGGTATGTTTCAAGAGCAACACAAATGGTAAGGTATTGGTTGTAAAAATTCCTTTCCTGTGTTGGGGCTTGATGGCGCTTGCCTTTAATCCCAGCATTCAGGAGGCAGAGGCAGAGGCAGGTGGGTCTCTGAGTTTAAGGCCACAAACAAACAAACAAACACTCCTTTTCTAGGTCTGGAGAAATGGCTCAGTGGTTAAGAGCACTTGCTGGTTTTTCAGACCACTTGAATTCCATTGCCAGCATCCGTATCAGGCAGCTCACAACCTTCCGTAACTAGCTCCTGGGTCCAACACCTCTGACCTTAGTGTATCTATAGGAATCCATAGGTGCCAACTCTCATGACTTCGGAGCAGAGCCAACTGGTGTGTTACACACTTCTTGTTACTGGTCCTTTAAACAAAGCACAAGTTCCTAGGACCTAGTCTTTCAAATAAAAACACCATTCTGCTGAAATGTGGCGTTTCCTCTGTCTTTCAGAGAGTTCTTTCTGTTCAAAATAGTTTTGTGCCTTTTGGCTTTCTTTAGGTCTGTGACAAAGCCCAGCCAGCCCTCATGTGGTGAAGGGCTGTACTGCATCTTTACTTGGAGCTGGGACAAACGCTGCATGGATATTTCAGTACCCAAATGAATCCCACTTCTCTACCTCATTTGAGTATAAACAGGTTAAAGAATGCCACCACACTCCGGAGGCTGTCTTTTCAATGCACAGCAACTTCTGAGTTTTCACCCCTAACTACCAAGAGCGCAAACCTCTACGTTCCCACACCAGCCAGAGACCAACTGTTCCCAAAGACAGTATATTTACCTGAACATTTCATCAACAATTCTGAAGATGGCAGGTTGGCAGGCTGCTTGAGGCTATAAAAAGAAAAGACCATGAAACAGAGAAATACAAGAGGAACCTATCAATAACAACTTTGGATTATTAGGCAAACGAGAAGTTTGGGGCTGCTCCAGAAAAGTGACACATTCCATTAGGTTAAGAAAAGAAAAAGTACTTGGTACCCAGAAAAACCCATAAAATGCCAGCAGTGGTTCTCTCTGAGCATGGGCTGTGGGCAAACTTTATTTACTTATTTTGTATTCCTGTTATATACCACATTTTCTATAGTAAGCCTGTATGTAAGAATAAGTTTCATGAGTGGTTAAGAAGCACTTTATGACAACAGGACTCAGGCCCTACTCAGCAGCACACTCCACCTGCTGACCTTCACCATCCACCTCCCCACCATCCTCGTCCCATAGTTGGTAATGAGCACCTAAGAATCAGGTGGCCACCACTATTGGGTACAGTTAGCAGTTAATGGAAAGTACAGCCACGTGACACCCGGTGAAAGCTCCCCAATCTTTTCTAGAATACCCTGTCAGTAGGATTTAATGGTTTCAGTCTATAGAAACTGGCTTCCTGAGGCCTAGGAAGAGCCTGCTTACTTATATTTTTAGTCAGAGCTTAAAACTTGAGTTTATGATAGATTTTTTTAAAAAGCCTATTTGTATTATAAAACATTTCACAATGGCATCCAGAGATAAGTAGGCCAGGCTCCAATAAAGGGAATTTCTGGAGTAATTTTGTGTTTGCTATGACTAGCTTTGGGAAACATTTTTTTTCTAGCCACCTTGGATCCTGTGCATCACTTTTCTGACTTTTCTGAACCACCCTGAAGAAAGTTGAGTGTTTCTTTGGCTTTCCCACTTAATAGTTAATTCTGCCATGGCAGCTTAACTTGCAACATGGAGTATGTGCCATCTAGTGGCCATACATGACCATTACAGGCTGCCACACAAATGATGGGAGGCTGTCCTTTTCATCAAAGACATTTATGATTTGCACGCTAATGCTTTCTCCTTTTCAAATAAAGCAACCCATGATCTCTAACCCTTTGTCAACGTACATCTTTCTCCAAATGAAGCAAACCTAAAATCCTCATAAACTTGTTACCTACTTAAGAAATTAACAACAGAAGAATGGCAGGTTATTTCATGGCTTTGATCTCCAAAAGTCATTTAATCTGCCTGCTTCTCAGCCTCACTGTAAATACTAACAGTTGTTCATGCACTTGGACACAGGCCCAGAGAACACTGAAAGAGTTTCTATGTGTTCATAATGGAAAAATCCAAACAGAAAAAAAATCAAATTGGATCTCGTAAAGAAATACAACTCAGCTAAGTTTGCCAGAACAATTCTGTTCTATGTAGGAATGCACCTCCTAACAACAAAATCTGAAGACCCCCACCACAGCCACACACCCGCAGGCACAGACACAGAGCTGAATGTGCACTGAAGGAAAATCAGACCAGAACTTGATGCAGGTAAGGAAAACCATTTTCTTTTATTCCAAATGGCTTAACTACCCTACCCTAGCCACTGAAGACTTGAGAATCATGTGGTCTGATAACATGGATTTCTAAACAGTAAAGAAGAGAAGACTTAAGAAGTAACTGGGTGGCTACCAAAACCACAAGAGGATGCAAGAAAGGATGTTCTGACCTAATTTGTCAAAAAGAAAGCTGTATGGGCTTTGCTTCAATGCAGTGGTTTCCTTCTGAACAACTGAGCTGGTGATTCCAACCCAAACAAGCCACAGAATCCACCTATTCTCTGCATGGGCTGGATCTATATGTCGAGGCCTTCCTTTGTAAGGACTTCAGATTAGTGGCTTCTCCCACGTCCATAAACTACTTTAGATTCTAAAACAGGAAGAGATGAGCAGGCAGGGTACCTGCGAAAGTAGCCATGACAAGGGTTAATGTTTAGCCCCTCCTTACCACTTGTAAGAACCTCTTTCTCCTCTCCAGTCTTCACTGGAGTTGTCCCAGGACTTAATTTCAGTGTCAGTAAGTTGTTTCATAAAGACCGAAGTATTCACAAGTCCCTATGACACAGTTAAAGCTGATTTTCTCATCAGAATTAAAGCTTTACTGCATGGTTCTCTGGAAGCCAAATCCCACCTCTTACAGAATCCTTTCAAGGAGGAGGCGAATGTTTAAGCCCTCTGCACAGTGTTTCACTGCCCAGGTGGGACACCATAGGTTCCTCTGCATTCTAGGGCTCTACAGCCATGCTCTGAAACAGAGTATCTGTTGTCATTATATTGCCTACCAAAATGGGTGGGGGGAGCTGTCTCAGGTTCCATCTGCTCATCTGTTTTTCTCCATCCCACCAAAATCTGTTCCTTCTCAAACTCTCCTCCATCTGGCCTAACAATCTTCATGGAGAGATTCCTTCACTCCAGGGAAACCATGTCACCAAGAGATGCCAGGAGCACTTCTATCTCCCTTTCTTGTCCACCCTCACCCCTGACTTTCAATAAGCCTTGGAGGATAAACAGATGATGATGATGCCCACAACAACCTGTGGCCTCCTTACCTTACCAGAATGTTATCTGATAAGACACTTTCCTCTGGTTCCCCTCTGCCCGGGATGGCCTATTTCCATCCTTCAACAAAACTCAGGAAGATGAGTCAACACGGACAGTACAGAGTATCGAGAAGAGAGGTGAGGGTGGCGGAGAGAACTGTTGACTCTCTAGTTCACCCATGAAGCTTTCTAGCCTGCTCCTTTCATCCCAGGGGACCAGAGATTACTATAAACCACCTGCCACTCCAAAGAGGCTGAGAACACACAGCACATTTCTCAGGGAGATGGCACACTTTTTCTATCAATTGTTTTCAGACTCTCTCCCTTTCTCTCTCCCTCCCCCCCCCCCTCCCCGGGTGTGTACATGTGTTTGACAGGGGGGAGGGGACAGAGAGATGGGGGAGAGAACTAGAAAAGGTATTCATAAGGTGATTATCAGAGAAAAGTGAATGCCTCTCCTAAAAAGACAACGGAGGGTTAGGAAGAATAAAGCCCCCAGGTCTTCTAGGTCAGAGAACCAAGAAGGAAACAACAGATTCTCGAGTGACCGCTCAAGTCCGGGACAGATTCCCCTTTCTAGGCTGAGTTTAAGGTTGTTTGATGTTTACTCAGAAAATGGTCATTTGAGAAAATCAGCAGAGAAGTTTTCCCTCCAGTTTGCCCACCAGAGCATCGGCCCATCTCCCATGGAGCCAGCTCACCCTACTCTTCTGGCAAGAGACGGCCCTCTTTGTCCACAGATATGAGTTAAAAGGCAACTACAGTCACTACAGAGCCACAAATACATACAAATCCAAACAAAACCAAAGAAAGGCCTCTTCTGAATGAAGAGCCACATAGCCTTCATGGTGAACTCCTTTGAGTTAAAAAAGTGATTTGGCTTTAGAAAAAAATCTACTTATATATATATAAAAAAAGCCATTCACATCTATAATGTAATTATAAAAATGACTATTTTTATAAATACATACTTTCCTTATGGCATTTTCTTTTCTATTTTTAAAACGTTAAACATAAAACTAAACAACCCTTTCACGTTTTAGAATCTATTTTGTTTTAAAAGATTCAGGTTTCTTACAACAAATTTGAGCTTTCTTTTTAATCTTTACCAGATGTTGTTTATACTACAAGCAATTTTTTTCAGTACCCCATAATGCAATTATTGTTTAATTAGTGATAAATCTGTCATTCTTGGGCTTAAAAACCTTAACAAGTACCAAATGTCCTCTTATGTTGTAAGTTTACATGAGGTCTCAGTGTCAAGCAGAGGAGTGGGGGGTGTAAGTTACAGGATGTCCAGCTTTGCACACTGGACAAATACCTCCAGGTCTAGTCTCCGTATGTCTATGCTCAAAAGCAGTTTCTTGGGTCTCACTGCTCCTCAACCTGGCCTCTGAATAGGAAGAACTGCCATGGTCCACTATTTCTTGTGGTCTGTCTGTGATCCTTCTCCCATTCATCTCCCAGGAGCTACAAAGCCTGGAACCCCATGAGTGAAGATTACCCTGCGCCCTGGGTTTTCATTGGAGATAATGCTGGAGTGTCTGGTGCCCCCCTGAGGTTAACACTGGAAAGTGCAGTCCAGACCAAAGCCCCACCACACTTGTCTAGTTAACCAAGACTAAGCCATCCACTCCAGCTCTGGTTTAACTGCATGTACCACATTAGAGTTCAGGCAAGAAGTACACTAATGAAAATGCGGGGAAAGAAAATGCTAAAACATTAGAGAAACAAATCCAACAATGTTGAGGACAGGAGTAATTCTTTGGCTGTATTTTAGCAATGGGATTTTTCAGGGAAGTTTCTCCTTGTGAAGCTGCGGTGACTGCCCTCTTAAGAATGAGGACACTTCCTGGCCAACAGGAGGAACACACTGAGCTGTCTGAGGCTGGCATAGACAAAGACACTTTTTACTGAGCTACCAACTCTTCCAGGTAACAGTCTCTGACTTAAGACCCTGCCTCCTGCCTCCCATGCAACTACTCTTTGGGGTAGCTCTCCCAGGCCCAACTGCGGTGGCTGCCAGCAGGCGGATCAGCCCGTGAAGGAGTGCAAGGGAGGGCATGGGAACCAGGGTGCTCCTGGCTCTGGCACGTAGCACAGTGTAGCAGCCAAGCGCAGGCCACCCCACCACCCAGCTGGCCCTTTTCACTCAAATAGGGAACCCAAACAATAGCCTTCTGGGCTCCACACACAGAGCTGTAACGAGAAAACAGCCTCCTTGATACAAGCTCAGCCTGGGCACAGAGCACAGTGCCAAAAGGGAGGCATAATTAGCAAGTGGCTTTCAATACTTCTCCTGACGTCAATTTTTAAGGTCAGGTCTAAGGTTAAGGATTATGGTGTCCTGGTGACTGCTCTCTCAAAGGAAACACAAGACCGTCTGTTTTGGAACTTTTAGTCTGCATAGTAAATGACAAACTGGGGTTAATACCCTGATCTATTTGGGGCCACCAACTGTGGCAGGCAGCCATGATATTGGGGACAATCTAAGGTAGAGAAGCCAAAGATTGAACCTTAAACACAAACCGGTTTGAGAATGTATTTTTATTTCACAGGCTCACACATGTGCCTGCACACACATCTTGTTTGGAATTAAGGTGACTAGTCTCTTATCTTATTCATTCATTGCCTTAACGGAAACTGCCAGACCTCTGATGTCTCTAAAAGGCAGAAGGACATTCAGGGAGATCATTACACTTTGTACAACTCTTTTATCTTTTGTTTTTGCTATATTTGGGTAACTATAGAATTTCCAGAACTCATTCTGGATAGTCCCAAGAGATGGGAATATAATTAACAGTGCTCCACACAAAACACAAGTTATGTAGACCATCACACTTTAATTACTGTCAGAATCCAGCACTAATGCAATTGGCATCAGGTTTCCTAGGCAGCAAAGTGCAGCAGTCTAGCTGGGTCTTAAAGATCTGATACTGCACATGGCCCTGTCAATGCTGGAAGATGCTGCGCTGCGATAAATGAATCAGATGATGCAATTAGGAAGCAGGTTCTTCAGGTTACCCCTGTAATCACTCAACCAGGTCACGGCTTATTCTACCCTGCTGGGCTCGCAGGCTCTCTGGGCTCAGGATGGCAGAGGAGAACTGCCTAAGCCAATCAGGGGCTTCCAGCTTGTTGTCTGTATTGTAATTATCTCCATGAACCTCACGGCATAGAGAGGTCACATCCTGGCAATGCCACAATAAATTAGACCAAATAACACCCCCTTAAATCCCTCCCTCAACCATAATAAAAGCTCTGAAGCTCCCACACATGATCCTGATAAACTGCTTCTAAGCTGCGTGACAAGGAAGTGACAGCCAACTCCCAACCCAGACTGAGGTCCCCATAATACAGTGTCTGTGGGAGGGGCACCTTCCTATGTTCTCTGAAGGATGACTTAGGCTGAAAGCTTCAGCTAACAGATGCAGACAAGCATCAGAGAAGAAGCAGTAACACTAACAGACAGTCAGGCAGTCCATGGGACCGGGGAGCTTTCCACTGAGGGAAAGGATGATGACGAAAAGGACAAGCAACCTGGGAGGAAAGAACCCAGTGTCTTCATTTGGCACTGAAAGCAAAACAGACCAGAGATAAAGTAACTCCCATCACAGTGTGCACACTTAATTTAGAAATAGAGACATTTACAAGACAAGGTAATTTACTACCTTAAATCTGGAAGGGGCTGTCCAGGGGCTTCTAAATGATCTACAGAGTCTATTAAGAAAGTTGCACTGTTATTTTTAGCCTTAATAATCTATATAATGCTTTTGGAAATGGTAAGAAGTAGCAATCATGCATACAAATGCACATACATATTCGAGGGAGGGAGAGAGAGGGAGAAGGGGAGAGGGAGGGAGGGAGAGAAAGAGAGAGGGAGGGAGGGAGGGAGGGAGGGAGGGAGGGAGGGAGGGAGGGAGGGAGAAAGGGGAAGGGGGGGTTCAAGCAAGTGGTGCCTTTACAGTTCTCAATCTGAAAAAGAAGATGTCATGTTGCAGGCAGCCAGGCAGCCTCAGCACCTTCCTGAGCCTAGCCAATGACCAGGGCAGATACATGCTCTCCCATTTTCCTGGCACTGAGTGGAGACATCGTTACCCTGCACTACTATGGGAGCTTGCCTCCACTAGGCACCCCAGGGTCCAAGAGGCACCGGCAGCACTGAAGAGGCTACTGAGGCCTGGAAGACAGCAGCACTGCACCTGTAATGCTGTGCTATTAGCCACACTATAATCCTTAACCTTACATGTAAGTCCTACTTCTTTTTTTTTTGGATTTTTTTCTTTTTCGAGACAGGGTTTCTCTGTGTAGCCCTTGCTGTCCTGGAACTAACTCTGTAGACCAGGCTGGCCTGGAACTCAGAAATCCTCCTGCCTCTGCCTCCCAAGTGCTGGGATTAAAGGCATGCGCCACCACTGCCTGGCTCTGGTTGGTTTCTAACTAGCACTCTGAACACAGTAAATATCTTTCATATTTTAATGGGGTCTTGCTATGTTGTCCAAACTGTTTTTAACTACATTTTATTTATGGGGAGAGGGGAGACATATTATAGCGTGTGTGGAGGTCGAAGGACAACTTGTGGTAGTTGGTTCTCTTCTTCCACAATGTAGATCCGGGGGATTGAACTTACATTGTCAGGCATGCACCTTTACCCACTGAGACATCTTGCCCACGAAAGCAGATTGGTTTTAAACGAGGCTCAACTGACCCTCCCATGTGTGCCTTAGAGGAGCTGAAACAAATCAGTGCAGCACTCTGCTCAATTTACTGCTTTACACACACAGGCACACACACACAGGCACACACACACAGGCACACACACACAGGCACACACACACAGGCACACACACACAGGCACACACACACAGGCACACACACACAGGCACACACACACACAGGCACACACACACAGGCACACACACACAGGCGCACAAACACACACACAGGCACACACACACACTCACATGGTTTTTCCTATTCCTCTTTTGTGTATCTTGCAAGAAACCAGTTTACCTGAAAGCTACTCATATCTCGGTTAGCCTGCCACTGGATTAAATGATAACAGGCTCTGCCTTCCCTGGGGTGGGGGGGGAGGACTCAGGGTGAAACTGTCACCAGGTATTGGGTAACAGGTCATATTGGCAGATGTGACGTTTAATTTTTTGGTATTTCTTTTCCTTTGGGACAGTGGTCTTTATCTCTGTTTCCACAGAACCTCACTAACCCCATGGGAGGCAGACACTCTGACCTGCCAGGCCCTGACCTCTGCCTGGAAGCCTAGCCACTGGTGCCAAGACTCTAGAAGGACTCTTAGGCTCTTCAAAGAAGTTGGGGCCTCTGTATGCAGGAGCTTCACCAAGAAGAAAACTTAGACAAGTCTTCATTGGTTTTGTTGCTTTAAGCATTTTTCGGCACTTGTTTGTTTCTGTTGAATACTTTCTCCTCATGAAGAGTTGTAAGTTCGCTTTCTAAGTTTGTACTCACTGGTTTCTTCTCTCCCTTGTCTGCAAGATCTTCAATTTTAAGCATCTGTTCCTTGAAATGAAAACAGTATTTTTAAAAAGCCTATTCTGCGTCCCTGGCCTCTTCAGGTACCCCTGTGAACTGCACTCTATAAATGCCATAGGTGAGGACATGGGCCTCTTTCCTCCTGTGAAATGGGACAGAGTGGTGGAGCAGGGCAAATGCAGGAAAGCAAATGATGGGTCTCCTTAGCAGTGAGAGGTGAGTCATACCAACACACACACAGAGACAGGAGCTAGGGCACTTCCGATCACAGAAAAGCCCTGGGGCATTAGACACTTCTAACAAAACAGAAATGATGAAGTTTAAAGATCCTGAATTTGTTCGCACTTGATAACTTAAAATGTTATTCTTAGCAATTCCTCTAAGAATTTTTTTTCATCACCAAAGCCCAGCACGTACCAGGAATGACTCTCTTATACAGCACTCCATCCTTCTCAGGCAAATTATCTTGCTGGAGAAAAGCTTTTCAAAAAGATGCAGCGTTGCTTTTTCAAGACTGGGGAGATGCCGAAACCAGAGGCTGACCACAGAGGACGTGGGTAGAACAATTTTTTCCCTTTGAGCAAGAAATAAGCAGAAGGTTAAACAGAAATAGATTCCTGCAAAAAAGAAAATAAGCCATGTTTAAATGGAAATCACTAATCAAGTGTGTCAAGTTTCTCACCACGGCTTGACAGCAATCAATATTTACACACCTATTTGCAAAATACTACGATAGTCACCCGCCTAAGAACTTACATGAATGGAGGCTCCTTCCAAACCTATAAGCACATAGTGAATAAAGGGAAAGAGGAAAATGAGTTGAACAAAAGCCCTGTGATGTCCACAAAGTATGGTCATGAAGTTAAAAAATGTTATGTCTAAAATGTTTGAAGTAGTCAAGTACACTAAGACCTACCCTGAATCTATAGCACTAAAGACATTACCTGGCCATCAGAGCCTCCATTTACTATCTATTAAACAATAGTGGCTGGGCTGGAGAGATGGCTTAGCGGTTAAGAGCACTGACTGCTCTTCCGAAGGTCCAGAGTTCAAATCCCAGCAACCACATGGTGGCTCACAACCATCCATAATGAGATCTGATGCCCTCTTCTGGGGTGTCTGAAGACAGCTACAATGTACTTACATATAATAAATAAATAAATCTTTAAAAAAATAATAAAATATAAAAACAATAGTGGCTAGAAGGATTTGATGTGCTAACACCTATAATGTAGAGCAGAGACTACCCTGTGAATACTCAGTAACTGTAAATGCAAATCTCGTTCATCATGGACCTCATGTTAGAGCCCAACCATGTTATGTAGCTTTATTTCTGCCTTCTGTCTTTTTGTGCAGTGTAAATGTGTATGACAGTGGTAGAAGTGTGTGTATTCCTGTGCACAAGTGTATGCTGCGGCCACAAGATGGCATGACATCTTTTCCTCTATCACTCTCTACCTTTTCTCCTTTGAGGCAGGGTCTCTTCCTGAAACTATAGTGCATGGTTGTTTTTTCTTCCTTTTGGCTAGGCTGGCAGCCAGCTAGCACAGCAATTCTCCTGTCTCCATGTACTCACTTCCTCACCCTCACACACAATCACTCACGGCTGGGGTTACAGGCATGTAGAAGAGCACTCCCAAGTTGGAACTTGGGTGAGGGCACTGCCTGGGTAGGAGTACTGCTCAGTATGTCACTGGCACCCACACCTCCTCCATCTTAGTGTAAAGGTATACCCCAGAGTGTGTGGGACAAGCACACAGTCATAAACGGGAACCCCTCTGACTTTCAAAAGCCTATCCTAACTTACATGCCACAGTCATCTTATGTGGCCAGCTGGTGTTAGTCATCTCTGCTCCCAGGAGCTAACTGTACTCACACACTTCTCTCATCAACTGTATACATGTTTTTTAAGCCAATCACCTCTCCATCTCTCTGGACACCACACTGATATCTACTGCTTCAATCTGGCTCTGAGGCCAACTCCCCATGGTCAGTGCACCCATCAGTTAAAGGCTGATCCACAAAGTACGAGTCTTCTGGTTAAAAACAGCTTCCCATGATCCTCTCTTCAGGTTTAACAATTTTAAAAGCAGCTCAGAATTCACAACCATCTGTTCATTATAAAAAAAATGGCCAAACGAAAAAGACCTACAAGACACAGTGGGTGATGGGCCTGGAGTTTCTAAGCCCTCTCCAGGTACGCCATTCTCCCATCATCTTTGTATTCATCAACCTGGATGCTCATCAAGCCCCGTGGTCTGGCTGATGCATTATTGGCCACTGGAAATTGCACCCAATTCTGGTAGTCACAAGTCTGGTTGCTCTGGGGCTAGCACATGAAGCTCTCTAGGGGCCAACAAGACTCATGCCTTATCCTAAACTTACATATAGCTGAAAAGGGTCTAACATACCAAAGATCCATCCATTACCTCTATCACTCAGGGAATCTCAAAAGCTTTATAAGCTTGGACAAAGACCACACATATATTTCTTACTCTGTCATAACCTCGAAGCCATGCATCCATTTCCTCTTTAATCTGCTTCAAGCACAGGGAAAGAGACATCTACATGCTGTCATCAGACTCCACAGTGTTTTTGAAGCACTGGATTTGGGTTTAGTTCAGAGGACATGACACACTCAGTTTTTAACATGCCATAGATTAATCAAAGAACCTTAGCAGCCCTCCCACCTCTGAAAGATTTCAGGCAATCGGCAGCTGGGAAAAGACTCCCAAGGATGAATTTTTTAAAGAGTTAGGTCCTACATTTAGGTCAAGAAATTAAAAGGTTCCTCTAGGTTATCTAAACCACGAAGGGGAACCACCATGAGTTGTTTAGAGGAAACAGACTGCCCATTTCTGGAAATGCGTGATTGTATTTGGAAACTAAGGCCAAAGATGCCCAGCCCATTATAAAACACAGGAATCCCACTGTGTGCTGTGGTAAGCAGTCAAGAAGCTAAACACAGGGCAAGGATACTTTGGTCAAAGAAAGCTGGGGTTTCTAGAAGGCCACACAACCCATGTGGGAAACTGTTCAAGCTGGGAGGGGTGCAGGGTGTGGAGCCACAATCTGCATGGCTCACTGAGTCAGCCTCCTTTGTGGGCATGTGGCGGATGGGCTCTCCACGGGAAAGCATCCATGGAAAGGTCCCAGCTGATGAGGCTGCTGGGTTAGCTTGCTGGTCTGAAGCTGTTGGAATTGGACATGCTGAGGACCACCCAGCATTTCTGGACAGTCTGTTCCTTGTGGATTAGTAGACATAACTTTCCAAACCAAATAAACTTTATTAGTTGCTGAGGTAGAACGCTCTAACATAAGAGAAATGAGAGCAAGGGCGGGTGGGCAGACCCTGGGCCCTGGACACCTCAGCTCCTGGCTCGTAATGTCTGAAACTGCTATTGGGGTTTACAAAAGATGCCAAAGGCATTCTGCTTTAATCACTGTCCAAAAATAAAGGCGGGACACAGAGACACCCCTGCAGAAGATTCATACGGAGATGGGGCTTCCTCTGTGCTATGAAGTATGAAACCCATTAGAACCCCAAATGACTCAACTAAACTGCAGATGACAATTACTCAACAGTCATGAATAACATGGCAGATTTCTCAGAAAATTCAGACATACTGGGTAAACTGTGACAGAAGGACTGAAGAAGATAAAAGAATGACTTCTTAATTTTTCATGGTCATTTATGGATGTTTTTCGTCTGTGTATAAGTACATGCCATGTGTGTGAAGATGCCAACAGGGGCCAGAAGAGGACACCAGATCCCCTGGACTGGGCTGGAGTTATACAGTTGTGAACTTCCCAACATGGATGCTGGGAACTAAAACTCAGGTTCTCTGAAAGAGTACTTGTGTGCTCTTAGCTCTTGCCATCTCGCCAGTTCCTGACCTCAGATTTTAACCATGAAAATTATGCTTCAATGTTTCACTTTGTTTATTTGGTTGGTTGGTTTTATACCAGATAGGGTCTTGTATAGCCCAGGTTGGCCTTCATTTCTGGCAATCCTCCTCTCTCAATCTCCTGAGTGCTGGGATACAAATGTGAGCTACCACATATAGTTCTTGTTTTGACTTGTTTTTTTTTAAAGATTTATTTATTTATTATATGGAAGTACATTGTAGCTCTCTTCAGACACTCCAGAAGAGGGAGTCAGATCTCGTTACAGATGGTTGAGCCACCATGTGGTTGCTGGGATTTGAACTCTGGACCTTCGGAAGAGCAGTCGGGTGCTCTTACCCACTGAGCCATCTCACCAGCCCTTTGACTTGTTTTTTAAAAGATTTGTTTGTTTATATGAGTACACTGTAGCTGTCTTCAGACACACCAGAAGATGGCATCAGATCCCATTACAGAAGGTTATGAGCCACCATGTGGTTGCTGGGAACTGAACTCAGGACCTCTAGAAGAGCAGTCTGTGCTCTTAACTGCTGAGCCATCTCTCTAGCCCTTGTTTTGACCTTTTTTAAAAAAAACATTAAACAACTTAGCCTTCTCTGGATGATCTGCTTTCATAGAAAATGACACATTTATTGTTTATAAGTGTTAAGAGTTATACATGGAAAATGGAAATACTCTACCAGGTCCTCTTTTGAACCTTGTCATTTCCCAAGGGCAATGATACAACAGGACACCTGAGAGGAAGGAAAACACCCAGGTGATAGCCAAGATTTCAAAACAAAGCACTGGCTAGCAACCCAAGAGAAGGCTAAGATGTTGTGCACACGGAGCAGACAGCAAGCGCTGCTGGACCAGAGTGAGGCTGAACAGACAGAAAGACAGGTGTGCTCATGTAACATGCAAATATGGCAGCCCACACACTTGCTGGGGTCTTTCCCCAGATAACATGACATATCTTTACAGAGACCAAATCACTTTTAGAGTTTATATGGAAGATAAAACAAGCAACACACCCTCACATGCACTCACACATACACACATACAAACATGCATACACGCACCCATACACAACAATTTAAACTACAAAGAAATAGGAATGAGAAGGAGTCAGCCTTATTTTATTATATATATCAGACTCTACTACTAAAAACTGTTATCAGAGTATGAATACCTAATAAGTCAGAATAGAAAGTAGCAAGGCAGGTCCATCTGAATTTAGAAGCTGGGCACGGGCTGAGGGAACTCCTAGGCTATATGGGCGGGGGGAGGCTGGCATACTTCCCCACACCAGAGATGGCCAGATGCTCTACAACCTGAAACTGGAGCAAGATAACCTATCATTTTAACAACAACTTTGCGAAACCAACCTTCAGATCAAAAGAAAGAAAGAAAGAAAGAAAGAAAGAAAGAAAGAAAGAAAGAAAGAAAGAAAGAAAGAAAGAAAGAAAGAAAGAAAGAAAGGGAAAGGAAAGAAGAAAGAAAGAAAAGGGGAGGGGAGGGGAGGGACTTATGAACCAAACAATAGTGGGCTTTGAACTCTGATTCTAACAAACTAAAAAAAAAAAAAAAAATTACAAAGCAAGGGGAACCTAAATCCTGATTAGATAAGACGATTATATGAAACTACTAACAATTTTAGATGTTTAACATTTATTTATGTATCATTTAAGTATTTATTGTGTGTGGGCATGGGGACACCACAGAACACATGTGGAGGTCAAAGGACAATTCAATGATTTAAACGATGTTACAGCTCATTCGTTTCTCCCTAGGTATGGCCCTGCAGACTTGGCTGGACTTGCTGCACCAAAGTCCATCTACTGGCAGTGTTAGCCACGGACCAAAGACCTTTTCTGTGAAGCTTGGCTACTGACAATAAAAGTGCTGAGTAACTATTCAGACTCTCATGGATTCTCCTGAACCACAATGCTAACCACAGTGCAAAAGCAGCAGCAGGAAAACTGCAGCTGGGTGATCAGGGACATTGGGACATTCACTGCACCCTCACCCTTGCCTGTGCCTTCCCAGGGCAAGTTGACCTAGTCACCAAGAGCATGGGATGAGCCTGTATAAATACACATTTGTTGTCACCCTTGAGAAGAGTTTTAGAAACTCTCCATGGTACAGGAAAACACACCAGACACTTTGCCCCATGCCCAGCCTATGCTGTCTGCATAGAGGCACTCCCATGCCAGTGTGAGCGCTTGCCTCATGTGACACTTAGTTCCATGAACAGTGACTTGAAAGAATGACAATCTGCCAATAGTGGTTATTCATGTGGGTATACAGCACACACTTTCTCAACAACTAGCTAAATGACCAAGTCACCTTAAAGAAAAAAACAGGGGCTAGAGAGACGGCTCAGCAGTTAAGAGCACTGACTGCTTTTCCAGAGGTCCTGAGCTCAATTCCCAGCAACTACATGGTAGCTTACAACCATCTGTAATGGGATCCAATGCCCTCTTCTGGCATGTCTAAGAGAGTGACAATGTACTCACATATATTAAATAAATAAATAAATAATTTTTAAAAAAAGAAAAAAGAAAAAAACAGGATAGAATCTGTGACCCATGATAGGCATGGGTTCATTTTATTTATTCTAAAACCATTGTACTGACATGAACCTATAATCCCACTGCAAAGTAGGCAGAGATAAGAGGATCCCTAGGGCATTTTATTTAAGATAAATTACTTATTATTACCACTAAGCATACATGTGAGGTGACGGTTCATGCATGCCCTGACGCCTGTGCTAAGAGGACAACTTTTTGGAAGCCAGTTCTATCCTCCAACTGTGAGTTCACACATCCACCTAGGCTGACAGGCTTTCACCCCTGAACTATTGCCTGCTCAAATTTAAGCTTTTAAGCAGAAATTAGAATCTTGGAAAAATTTTGGCAGCTTTACAACACTTCCTGACATGTCAACAAAGATGACAGAGAGAACAGCAGCTCAAAGTTCTTACCATATGACAAAATATGCCAGAAGATGCACCTAACATAAGGATGGACATTTTTCAAATTATGCTACAAAGCCATACAGAGGTACAAGACTGGAACTGCCAAACAGACTTACAACTGTATATGAGTGTGTGCATGCATGTACGTGGTGCATGTGCACATGTACAAGTCAGATACTAGGTGTCGTCTGCAATCACTCTCTACTTTATTTTTTGTACTGGGCAAGTACTCTGCCCCAGCTCAGAAAGCATTTTCTAAATTTCTGGTTGTGGTTTCATATATGATAAATACTGAGACGTACAATCCACGTAAAGCTCTTTGGGGTCTTTAGAAAAAATTAAGAGCACTAAAGGGAACTGAGATGGCTGAGGTGAGAGCTGGTGATCACAAACACATTCGCTGCCAACCATGATGGCCTGAGTTCAGTCACTGGTGCTCAGATGGAGTAAAGAGAAAGCCAATTCCTGTAGCTTGTCCTCAGACCTACACACACACACTGAGAGAGAGAGAGAGAAAGAGAGAGAGAGAGAGAGAGAGAGAATAAAAATAAAGAGAAGCTGAAAACATTAAATACACTGTCATGTGTTTTCTCCATGCTGAGACATTCCACATCCAGGAGAAACAAATTGAGTGGTGAGATGGATGTACTCACGACAAGAAGGCCTCATTTACAGCTTCGAAGAACTCAGGAGCCAGGACTTCCTGGGGCTCATGTCCATGGTAGGTGAGTAGAGCCTCTACCAGGGGTTCCATATCAGGCAGAGTGACAAGAGGGACACAAACTTCTGACAGGGACATCATGCGCTCAGGAGCCATCCTATTGGAGAAAAGGTAAGAAGTGCTGGTCCAGTTCTGAAAACCATGTGTAACTGAACACAGTCTTCCTGCTGAAAAGGACAGGGGCAGGGCCCCCACACTAACCTAACAAAGACCTTCTCTAGCATGATGGGTCGGGTCTTCTTTAATCACTGTTATCCCCACATTGCCTACACTCACAGGAGGCCTTTATTTGTACAGCTATATGCAAACACATCTGACTCATAAGGCCCAAACAACTCCCCATGTCCTTCTATAGAACCCCCATGCAGACACTGGCTCTGGCCTGATCCAGCAGTCAGTGCTGTCAACTCCCTAGCAGCTTAGCACCTCCACCACTACCCTCCTGGCTCAGACCACCACCACCTCCAGCTAAACACGAACAGTCTCCTGACCACTGGCTTCTGCCTCACTCTATGACTTATCAACAGGGGAACAGTTTAGCAGCCCTCTCAACTTCACATTATTGCTCACAGCTTTACAAAAGTCCCCCCTTGATGGCCGATATGCTCTCCTATAGAGGGCACAAGGAAAACCAGGAGTGTCAAATATGCAGGCTTGTTCCTTCAATGGAAGGGATGTAGGCCTGCTTTCCACCCAGAAGGCTGGAAGTGGATGTAGTTAATAACCTGGTGACCTTTGCTATCTGTATAGCCAGGTCACATCAGAATCCCTCAGATCCTTCCTTCCTAGACCCTTATGTAGTGGGTTGGCCTAAGGCTGCTTATATTCTGATGCTAAACTGGGCCCCCAAGGCTGCTTGCCCCAGAAACCAGAAAGTGTGAAGGTAAGACACTAAGTGACTCTGCCACCAAGTTATTTCTGATTGGTAAATAAAGATGCTGACAGCCAATAGCTGAGCAGAAGAGAAGGAAGGAGAAGCCAGGGTTAGGAGTCCCTAGAACTTGGCCCTGAGGACTGGCCATTTGGAGTTAAGAGCAGCCCAGATGAAACGTAGTAAATAATAACTCAGGGTTATCGATAGGAAAGTAGATTTTTTTAACAGCATAAGGTCCAGGCAGCTGCCCAGCTTTTGTACTGTTTAAGGTTTATTGTAAATATAAAGGCCATGTGTATCTTTTACCCAGGAACTAAAGGGTCGAAGGTGGGATAGAAGCCTCAGGCTGGCATTTAAATAATTTCTATTACAGCGCTATCCTGAGCATTGTTTCTCGGTCAGAGAACAAACACATCCTCAGGGGAGAAGCCATATACACTTTGCAGTTCGGCGACCTCTGCTCTAATGACCTAGATCTCCTCCCATAGGCCCTTAAACTGCTTTAAGTTTTATTGTATACATGGGATTGAGATAAGTGTTACCAGGAAACTTTTCCCCAAATTGTACTGTACTTAAATACCTAAAAAATAAACTGCTAGTACTGGACTCTAGAAGTTTGAACCAACATCTGCTAACTAAGTCCTGTTGAATCAGATTTCCTTCTTGCCTCTCTCAGATTGTTACTCTGCTGCTACTCTGACCCAAGTCTTCTGCTTTGCCTCCTAAGTAAGTCTAACCTGCCTGTGAAAGATTGCTAGCTCCCTTGAGTCCCATGAGCCTCAAGGCTTTGTGGCAGGTCTCTGGCCACTGCCTTTGTGGCAGGTCTCTGGCCACTGCCTACCAATATACTGCCTACCAATATACTGCCTACCAATACACTGCAGCAAAACTAGAGACTGGGACCCTAACCGTATCTCAGAAGTTCATCAGCTCTGCAGGGCCAGTGATTACAGTACTAGGCAGGAGACTGCAGGATACATCCTTTAGCAGAGAGCACTCCAGTGAGACCACCTGCAAGGTTTGTGGGAAATGCAAAGCACTCCTATCGTCACCTTCTGGTCTACAGGTTTTCACACTGGACTCTGCTTCATTTAGGACACACAGAGGATCAGTAAGAGAACAGAAAATACAAATCAACAGACACAGTCTCCTAACAGATTAAGGGGACTTCAACAAGTGTTTCAAAAGGGTTGAATACAGCTTGCTGTGTATTTGTATAGAAATCAATAGATAATAGATAACTTGTGGTTTAGTTACAGAATAGAATGTTAAGTGGCAGTTAAAATGAAATAAACCAGACATATAGTACCAGGTAAAGTTTAAAAATATAATTATAAACAAAGAAAGCAAAAATATCTATATCCATGTTATTACTTATGTTAATCCTAAAGCATTCAAGGTGATACATACACATGAAGCAAGCACATTGAAAGTAGAACCCCAAGGGCTGACAGCAACTTCTCTAGGGCTAGGCCCTCTGGAGAGGAAGCAGTGTAGTGAGAAAGAGATGCTTTCAAACTGATACCAAAACTATGTCCTTAAAAGACCAAAGCAAATAATAATATAACATACACAATGGAGAACTTGGGCAATGGGCACATAGATATCAAATATTTTATAATTGAATTTTTAAAAACTAAAACTCAATGTTATTTAAATACTAAACATGCAGAAATAGTATTTGCAGTAACAGAAGACATATTTCTTGTTTCAGTTTGTTTTGAGAGCAGCAAAGACAGCTCACAGAGTAGTGTTCACTCCTCAGTCCTCAGCCGTTCCTCTTCTGGAACAGCTTCTACGTGGTACTCAGAGCATGGTCTCTTGGGAAACACTTGTGTTTTTCATTTACTGTCCTCATCACCAGGCAGATTCTCCCTCAGGTTTAGTTGACTGAAGAGCCTAGCCTGTCTCTGAACATCAAACCCAGAAGCTGAAGCGTATTATCTATTAACGCAAATAGTTCTGAAGATCTGCAGCAGAAAGAACTGGATGGAACTGAGCCATGACTCATGGGCATGAGAAACTCTTCTTTAATTTTACAGCAACATTCAGTGCTCTGGTGTGCATGCCAAGAGGTAACAGGACATGGAAAATGTGACCATTATGGCTCATCCAAATTTGTTAGAAGTCAACAGAGAGGCTGGAACACAGACATGCCCACAGAGTGAACTATAAGCCTCTACGTGTTTCTCTGAGCTGCTGTTTTCAGTCCAAGGTTAACAGTCAACTGAATGGTTTGTCCCTGTGAGTCAAATTCAACTGATTCTCTAATTAAACAACTTGTTCCTGCCTCTTGAGTAAAATTCCCAGAGAGGGAAATGCAGGGTTTTGGTACTTACTATAGATATGACACACCACTGGCAGCCAGTCCACACGCGACTCTCCTGGCCACTATTAGGAGAGCCTACTGGATGCTATCAGTTGAAACAGTGCCCCTCTGTACCAGCATCTTCTAAATGTCTTTCAAAAACTATATGGACAAACTCCTTAGCACAGAGCAAAGTTTACCAAAGGTGAAACTGTGGTGAGTAGTTAGTTATTCCAAGCAGCAGCAAGCTGTATCGGGCAGCACTGGGATAACTCCTAACTGAAACCACAAAATGCTACCACTCGTGCTAGCCTGACATCTCAGGGACCCTGACACATCTCAAGCCTTCCTCATTTGCTCCACTGAGTCCTGTTTAGTACAGTCTTTCTTTCCCTATTTTTCCTCCTCAAAGAATTTTATAATTGAATAAGATACAATTTTCCCTGGTAATTTTTCAAAGTGTGTTGAGTCAGTACATAGTTTTCGAAAGAAATTCAACCCTCCTATGGAGTTCATTTAGTCTTATCAGAAAATTGACTTTAAAAAGTAACTTGATGCCTCACGTGCTCTTTGAATCTTTTTATGAGCTTTTAAAGTCTCGTTTTTAATAGCCAAAACCATGAAATCCTGTTCCCTATCCATTAAAAATGAAAAATAACTTAGCCCCTTAAAACCTTGGACAAAAGTCAAAACTGACGTGTGGGTACCTTGTTTTTGAGAGCAGGTCCCTCGATGGGCATGGGACTCACTGATTGGATTAGGCTGGATGGACAATGAGCCTCAGGGAGCCCTCTGTCTCCATCTCCCCAGGACTAGGATTACAAAGTTATACCACTGTGCTCAGGTGTTTTACATGGATGCAGGAGATCAAACTAGGGTCCCCCTGTTTGCACAGCAAGTGCTTCTACAGCAAAGCCATTTCCTCAGTCCCAAACTGGGAGTCTTAAGGTGCAGCTGCTCTATGAACTTTAACTTCAGCCCAGCATCTTCTGTCCTAAGGAAAATTGGCACAAGGGCGGCACTTCAAAGCCAGCTGCCAAACCTGATTGGGGGCTGGGGGAGGGGAGCATCATAGCAATGTTGCCAATAGTAATGACAATTAAAGTACAACACTATCTTATATATCTCAAGTTCTCTGCCAAGTTTTCAGATGTACAAATCAGAACCTTGGAACTAGAAACAGCAGGAGTGGGCCACAAACTTTCTGGTTCATACCTGAATCAACAAAATTGTACCCACTTATGAAAACATACCTGTAATTATTCCTTTCATTAGTATAACTTCAAAAGTTCAAGTAGCCAAAGAACCCCAAACACCATCCCAAATGAAAAAGCTATTCTGTTCTCTTTGGCTACTCTAAGGGACTCCACTCAATGTTAACTTTTCATTGCTAGACTATTTAAAGTTCAACTCACAGTTTCAAAATCTTCATAAAAAGGAGACTGATGTCCTGAGTTCAGAAGCAGAGATGGTAAAAATTTAGCTTTCTTTAGAGAAGCTGATAGAGTCATGTGACCAAGAAACAAAATCAACAATTCAATTACAGATATTTATATTCTTTATCCAGGTCTCTGCTATCACAGCTACAAGGTGTGATGCTGTGAACCTTGCAAGAGTCATCTCAAGGTATAGTCCTGTGGCTTGCTGTAGAAAGCTGGGAGGCTAGAGACAACCATACAGGATGATGGCTCTAGCAATATGTGCTTAGCATCAAGCCTTTTGCAGTTCACTTCTTACACAGAAGTCGTTTGGAGTACTGCTCTGGCAACTAGTCACAGCCTAACACTTACTGTAATGCTGTCTGGAAAGCTACATAACTCCCTCTTGAACTGTATCTCTAGATATCTGACAAGCCTCAGGCTGGATCCACAAATGCCATGAACTTCTTCAGAGGGATATCTATTGCTTGCCTGTATTTTGATAAGCCAAGCTCTACCTAATTTTATAGTAGACTTTTAAATTTTGTTGTTGTTGTTTTGTTTTGTTTTTCATGACAGGGTCTCTCTGTGTAGCCTTGGTTGTCTTAGAACTCGCTCTGTAGACCAGTCTTTGAACTCAGAGATCTGCCTGCTTCTGCCTCCTGAGTTCTGGGATTAAAGGTGTGCTCCACCAATGCCAAGTGACTTTAAAATTGTTAAGGAGATGCCACGCTCTCCGGTCGAGTCAGCTTGACAGGCTGAGGCTTGGAAGCTACTCACGAGGCAAAAGAGTTTCACGGAAACTCACTCCTGGAGTCTGGTGTTCTCTCTAACCCATACATTAATTTTCCATTCCCGCGTTAGTCTAGTGGATGGATCCACATGCTCTCTTTTAGTATTATCCTATTATAAGTGCTTTTTAAGATTGAATTCTGACATAGCTAAAGCCTTCACCAGTGTTCCAACAGTCCTAAGAACATCTTTGAGCAAGACCATGGGCTTGGAATTCAGTAAGAATGTTGCTATTCAGTGACATTCAGAATAGCCTCTGGTATTACACTATCACTTTGATTAAAAGCTAAGTCACTCCCCTACACAGGAATTTACCATCACCAAGGAAGAAGGAAGTTTCAGACCGAAGGAGAAACCAGAATAGATACTTAGAACTATAGCTGAGTTACACCCATACACACACGTATTTACAATGGCCTAAGGGGAAGGTGGACTATACAATAGACTAAAATAGGAACTATGGCAAGGGCACGAAGCCCTTGACCTTGGCTTCTAAGATTAAGTGAATCTTAGGTGGAACCCTTGTTGATCCCAGCTGTTAACAATGAATTCTATCCCAGGTGGTCCTTGTTAGACTTTCTGTGTTTGCATTCCTCTGTTTTATGTAAGAATCCAGTAACCTCTTTGTACCTTGCAAGTGTGCCACCCAACTTCCTTATTGTCTCTGTATAAAAAGTCTGATGCTCCATTTGACATTACATTCAGATTCTACACAACCTCTCCTGTGTGCATCTGTCAGTCAATTCATATGACGCTTTGCCCACCCGAGACTAGAGACCCGTTCCAAGCAGACAAAGGGGCCCAGAGGATCTGTGGCAAGGAGATTTATCATGGACCTCTTCTAGCCTTACTTGAAAATAACCTATATCTTCCTGAAATCACCAACACTTAAAGAGTATCCCCAGGTGATAGTAAAACCCTCATTATATCAACCTTTCAAACCATCATCTTATCAAAAGATCTCCACAACTTCCACATCTTACAAAATTAAAACTCTTTATCAACCAAGAACTCCTGCCTCCCTTCCTCCCAGCCCATGGCAAACAGAATTCTACCTTCTGAGAGACTGGCTACTCTGGATATTACAGGTGAGCGGAAGGCAGCATTTGTTCTTGGTGGTTGGCTTATTTCATTGTGTAGTGTCAGATGGACCATGTCAGAGCACTCAACAGGGCTTTCCTTTTTTCTTTCTTTTTTTTTTTTTTAAGGATGATAAAAATTTAGTTGTGTCTATGCCATGCTTTCATCTAACAAGATGCATAGAGGTTACTTCTATCCCTTGGCTAGTATGTAAAATACAACCAACATAGGTTTGCAAATTATCTTTTCAATTCTTTTGAATATATAAGCAGAAGTGGAAGTGGCCATGCAGAAACTCCATTTACTTGCTTGTTTAAGACCAAGTCTCATGTAGCCACAGCTGGCCTTGGACTCTGGACCCTCGGACTCCCCCCTCCCAAGTGCTGAGATCACAGGCATGCAGCATCACACCAGATCTATTTTTCTTTGTGAATGAACCACTATGGCTTGTGTACAGTAGCTATGCCACAATGCATTCTCACCAGCAGTGCATGATGTCATTTCTCCACATCATCATCAACACAACACAACACAACATACTAAAGCTATCTAACGCTTCCCTCCCTTACTACTACTACTACTACTACTACTACTACTACTACTACTACTACTACTACTTCTTCTTCTTCTTCTTCTTCTTCTTTTTCTTCTTCTTCTTCTTCTCCCTTTTTTTTTTGGAGACAGAATCTTACTATGTAGCTTTAGTTGGCCTGGAGCTCACTAAGTAGACCAGACTAGTCTCAGAACTCAAAGATCTGCCTGCTTCTATCTCTTGAGTGCTGAAGTTAAAGATATATACAATACTACATCCAGCCTCCTTACACCTTTATTTATATAAACTGCTATGCAGTTCTGGTTTGCATTTCCCTGGTAATTAGTGGTACTAAGCTCTGTATAGATCTACTACTCACATATCCACCAAAGATATCAACTAACCCTGTTTTCTTTGCATAGATGTGTATGACTGTGTTGTCCGTAGATGGCTAACCTTATAAACTGATTTGAAAGTGTCCCCATCTTCTCTAGGAGGTTGGCAGAGTTTAAAAGAATTTTTAACTCCTCCAGTAAAGCCATTTATTTGATCTTTGGGGTTTTGTTGGGAGGCTTTGAACACCTGACTTAATCTGCTCATATTTTTACTTTTTAAAGACTTGCATATTTCTAGAACAGCCTCCAATTCTAGACTGTCCTAGTTGTTGGCATACAGCTGTTTAGTGATATCTCACAGCCCAAGACTAAGTCCTGCACACCTCTCTCAGTTTTGATTTTTTTATTTTTTGTTCTCTATTGTTGATGGCTATTCTAATCTGCTGCCTCTTTCTAACTCAGGTTTTTTTTTTTTTTAATGAATATCCTAACTTTTGCCACAACCTGCAAGTGCTGGCATGTGGCATGTTCACTGTCATTTCTCTCAAGGTAATTTTCTAAATGTATCATTTCTTTGAGCACTAGCTGCTTTAAAATGTATTGATTTACATATTGGTAAACTTTCCAGTTTTACTTCACAGTGATCAAAATGGACAGTTGATACGACTTAAGTCTTCTTCAATTTATTAAGATGTGTTTTGTAATCCAAAATGTAGCCTATCCTGAAGAATACTCTAAGAGAGTAATGTGTGTTCTATTATTATTATTATATGGGGTGCTCCACATATATCTACTGGGTGAACTGGCTGTTAGTACCACCCTAGGTCTTGTCAACTTACCACTCTTTTTTTTTGTTGTTTTGTTTTGTTTTGTTTTGTTTTTGTTTTGTTTTGTTTTTGTTTTTCGAGACAGGGTTTCTCTGTGTAGCCCTGGCTGTCCTGGAACTTACTCTGTAGACCAGGCTGGCCTCGAACTCAGAAATCCACCTGCCTCTGCCTCCCAAGTGCTGGGATTAAAGGCATGCGCCACCACTGCCCGGCTCACTTACCATTCTTTATTACAAAAAAAAAAAAAAAAAAAGCATTATTCAAAGTGAAATGTAGAATGTAGGATCCCTTTCTCCTTATTTTATGTTTTCTCCACCAATCTTTCTATGTGTACTTTGTATCTGTGCACTCCGTTGCTAAGTTCAATTGTTTACAGCTTAAATCTCTAGAAAAGAGACCTTTTTCTCCTTCTGTAACATCCTTTACCTCTTACAATAGTTGTATGGTGTATATATATATGGCTTTTTTTTGCTATGTGGCATATGTGTGTGTATGTGTGTGTGTTACTCTCACAGCCATCCACAGCATCCTTTCATTTTCAGTCTTCGTATGTCCTTGTATCTACTGAGATCCCAGCTTAGATGGTGGCACGCTTATTTAGATGCACAAAGCTCTGGCTTTGACCTTCAGCACCACATGCACTGGGTGTGGTGGTGTGTGATGACACCTGTCACCCCAGCGCTGCAGAGCAGAGACAAATTCAAGGTTATCCCGGCTACACAGTGAGTTTGAGGCCAGCCTCATACATGAGATCTTGTCAAATTAAGTTTAAAAATAATCAGAAATAAATAATCTCTGGGTCACTATCTAAATGGTCCTAAAATATATGAACAGGAAAAGATACTCAAACAAATAAATATACTCGAATTTTTAAAGGAAAATAAACCCAATTAAAGTAGCTAAAAGTAAGTGTAAAAATGAGTGTAAACTAAAGTATAAAATGAGAGTGCTGTAGAAAGCATACAGCTTGCTCTTACTGTCTCACTGCCACGGATGACATCTGAGTTCCAGTCTTGCTCACTTTATGCAGGGAAGCCTCACAGGAATGAATGTCCTCTGTTTTAGTTACACGAGCCAGTGATCATTGCTCCCTCTGGTGTCTGTATCCAGTACTGCAGAATCTCTGATACTGTGATTAGCTGGTTTGGCTTTGTTCTTTGTGTCCTTACTACCCAATGGAGGAAAAACATTTGAGGCTCTCTACTGTGCCATCTTCTGAAGTCATGCATGCGCTTGCCATTCCTTTCATGTTTACTGTCCATTCACTTGTCTCTTCTGCAATGACTTGCACATAGCCCTGGCATTTCCATGGTGGTCCTAGAGATAGACTCAGGTCACCAAGCTTAGGGCAAATGCACTTATCCCACTGAGCCATCTTGCAGGGTATACCACACTCAGTAATAAGCTACTACACTGTTTACCAGTGTGGTTCCATTAGTTCACACACTCGTGATCAATGTATGTAAGTGTTGAAACTTCACTTGAGTATGCAGTGGCACACTTTTTTTTCTTTAGTTTTCTCATTGCAGTAAAACATAAATAAGTTATCATTTAGCCATATATCGGTAGTGACTAACACTAAATATGTTCACATGCCATCTTCTCGCCATTATTATTTATCCAAAAGTTTCTACTGCTCTCAACAAACTAAATATATTAAACATAACTTCCCTTTCTCTCCTCCTTGCTGCTGATCTCTGCTCTGCTCTAGGTCCCAATGAATCAGCCTATTCTAGAACTTCATATCCATAGAATAAAAACATATTTGCTTCTGTGTTGGACTGTTTTACTAAGCATGTTTACATAGTCTTCCTATGCTTGTGCATACATAAAACTTGTTTCTTTTTATATTGGAAAATGTCCAATGAAATATAAACACATTTTGTCTTTTAGCTGTGGTCAATTAATAAAATTGGTGTATAGTTTTAATGTTTTTAGGATAATTTCCTACTTACCTTTAACCATCAACTTAACACAATTTAAAGTCACCTGAGAAGGAAGTCTCAATTAAAGATTACTCATATCAGACTGGCCTGTGGGGATGTCTATGGGAGATGTCTTAGATGCTAATTGATGTGAGGGGGCCCAGCCTACTGTGGGTGGCACCATCCCTATGCAGGTGGCTGTATAACACAGCTATGTAGGAGCAGTGTTCTTTCAAAGTTTCTCTTCCAACTTGGTGCTCAAGCTTCTTCCTTGACTGTGGCCTCAGCAATAGACTGTGACCCAGAAGTCCAAGGAGCCCCTTTTCCCTCCTTTTGATCAGTGTTTTTAATCACTGCTTAGTAAAACCAGTCCAACACGGAAGCAAATATGTTTTTATACCATGTATATTAAGTCCTAGAATAGGTAGATTCATTGGGACTGAAGGTAGAGCAGAGATCAGCAAAAGAAAAGAGAGAAGAAATATACATTGCAGTGAATTTTCTGTGTCACACAGAAATTCAGTTTAATTCTCCTAGAAAATCTGTTTTCCACTGTGGCTATTCCATTTTATACTATCACCAGCAATACACAGAGCTCCAATTTCTCCTCATCACCACTTGGGGTTTTCCTTTCCTTTCTTTCTATAACCATCATGGCAAGCATTAAATGGTACTTCATTGTAGCTCTGGTTTACATGCCCCTGTTGGGTGTGGTGTTGCATACACTCTCATTTGTTTAGTGGCCAGGTATTCTGTTTGCTCTGCTTTGATTTTAGAGATAGGGTCCCCAACTTGTTCTATATAGAGAATGAGCCTCTCGTCCTCATTTCCCAAATTCTGGGATTAAAATTGTGTGTCATGCCCTATTTTACCAGGTGTATATTTCTCTGATAGAATGCCTATTCAAGCTAAGACTTTTGCTTGTTTTTGTTTTCCCTTTGTTTAAACCCAGAGCCTGGCAAATGCAGGATGTTAGAAGCTAGCCCTCTGCCACTACAAAATGTCTCCAGCAGCTGTCCAGGTCTGAGTGTTTGTTGCTGCTGTTTACACGTGTCTAGACATCTTAGACACAAATTCCTATGGAAGAAATCTGTATATTTGTTTGGTTGGCTGGTTGGTTTTTGACAGTCTCACTGCGTAGCCCAGACTAGCTTCAAACTTGTTGAGAAGTCCAACCTGGGGGCTGGGTACAATGGTGCATGCCTTAAGTCTCAGCACTTGGAAGGCAGAGGCAAGCAGGTCTCTGTGATTTTGAGGCCAACTTGATCTATATGAGACTCTGTCTCAACACACCCCAGAAGAGTCCAAGCTCACTTCAATCTCATGATTCTTATGCCCCAGACTGCCAATTACAAGAATTATAGGCATGTGCTATCTCAGAGATATTACTTATAAAAGTTTTATTTCATTCTATAGGTTTTGTCTATATTGTTAATTTGCTTTCTTGGCAGTATCCTTTGATTCACAAAGATTGTATTCTCTAGTTTCAAGGGTTCAATCCAAGGGCCTTAAGTATGCCAGTCAAATGTTCTACCACTGAGCTACCAAGCACCCAAATTTTAATTAAATTTTAATTAAAGTTAATGAATTTTAATAAAGTTCAATTTTAACATTAAAATTATTATTTTATTACTATTATTATTACTGTTGTTGTTGTTGGGGAGGGTGCACTGTGCATGTATGAGACCAAAGGACAAGTCTGTGGAATTGTTCCTCTCTTCCCATCTTCAGGGATTCCAAAGTTGAACTCAGGTCTCCAGGCTTACACAGCAAGTGTTTTACCCACTGAGCCACCTCTCTGGCCCGTCAATCTATTTTTCTTTGTTGCCTACACTTTTGGTGTCGTATCTTGGGGGGAGAAAGGGACAAATCCAGTGTTGTCAGGATCTTTGACAGTGTTTTCTCCAAGAGTCATAACATTTATTAGCCCTGCACTCATAAAGTCTGAAGACAAACACCGGTTTTGACAGCGCTTTAGCTGGCAACAGCTTCAAAAAAATTGTTTTTGAACACAGTCTCTTCAGTGTCTAGATTGGTTTGGTTAATGACTTGTTAAACATGTAGTGCTCACCAATGAAAACAGTTCCAACTTTGCTCACAGAGTAAAGAAACATCTGTGATGTGATTAATTATTTTTTAATTTCTCTGAATCTATCTCAATTGTTTAGTCTAGATTCTAGAACGCTGAGTTTCTTAAAGTTGGTCATGTATGCACAACAAACTATCTCTTGCCTTGTAAACATTCCAATTGTGTATAAGGTATATACACACACATAAGGAAGGGGCAGGGTAAAGAGATGAAAATAAGAGCACAGAGTCCACACATTCTCCTCTTGCATGGAGCCCCAGGGTGAGCCTGAGACTCTTTTTCCTTTGTGTTCCTTACTGTACATGCAAGGGCTTTTTCCTAGTGTGTACACCAAAGACATTTCATACTTAACTTCCCTGTGACTGCTAAGAGAAGAGTGGCATTAAACAATAATATTTAAAAGAGCTTCCCACTACAATACTATCTTCACACAGACGCTAACCATACTGTGAACATGCATTTGCAGTCAGAGTGAACCAAGCAAGGCCTTTTGAAGCTTGACAGAGGGATGTTTGGTTTGACACCTACCGACTTTGAGTGCTCAGTCCATTAAGATGACTCTCTCTGAGCTCAGACACTAATGACAAAACCATCTGTAAAACAAAATCAGCTGCAGGTCAGCTCAGACTGCCACACGATTGGTTACCTCATCCCCATTCCTCTTGCTGAGAGTGACATGTCCCTCACCATTTCCTCCCCAACTCTCAGAAAGGAAGGCAGTGTCACATCACACTGGCTGCCATGTGGGTTTCTACACCAAATGTCTAGGATTTTGCTAAAGCAATGGGAACAAAGGTCATCAATGTCCTAGAATTAACACCAATGCCACAGAAAATTAAAACATACTGAGCTTACTTATTTTCTCCCTTTTTAGGTTCCTTTAAAAAAAAAGATTTTCATGTATATGACTTCCAGAACATCAAAATGGCTGGTAACCATCCAAGATCTCATTTTTCAGAGTATAATGTGTGTGGGTGCATGTCACATGCCCAGATAGAAGAGTATAATGTGTGGGTGCATGTCACATGCCCAGATAGAAGAGTATAATGTGTGGGTGCATGTCACATGCCCAGATAGAAGCCAAAAGACAGCTCTGTGGGACTGGTTCTTTCTTCCACCTTTCTGTGGGATCACACTCGGGTCACTGTCCTTTCATGGCAAGCACAGTTACCCACTAGACCATCTTGAATCCCTTCAGTGGCGCTATTTTAGATATGAGATAGCTCTGAAGTCCAGGCTGTGTTTATATTGTTTAAGAGATGCTCGTCTCAGAATCTGAGTGAGGGAGGCGTTGTGAGAGTCTGAGGGTACCTCACATCTTGCAGTACAACCAATTTAAAGTTAACCCCTGACCAGCTTACAAATGAAATTCAGACTATAGTTATTTTACTTGGCTTTGACAATTACTA
Organism: Mus musculus; assembly: GCF_000001635.26. Taxonomy (NCBI): domain Eukaryota; kingdom Metazoa; phylum Chordata; class Mammalia; order Rodentia; family Muridae; genus Mus; species Mus musculus. The sequence goes on from NC_000079.6 coordinate 63,361,077, forward strand.
GGGCCCCCAATCTACTTTTCTAACTGCTGGCCTGGCTACCTCCCCGGAGGTGTTCTCCAAATACTTGCTGTTTCTCCTGGCCATGCACTCATGGTAGATCCCTTCTCATGGCACTTCCTCCTCCTCCTCTCTTCCTTATTCTTCCTCCCTTCCTCTCTTCTCCACTCCCAACCAGGTAACTCAAAATTCACCCACCTCTAATCCCTCCAGTAACTGGTAGTAGCCAGTTTTATTTAACCAATAACAAGGTTTGCGCAACAAAAGCTGTTAACTGTGAAAACTCACTTATAGGCCTAGACCTTCAGGTACAGAATTTAACATTACAGTACTAAGCAACAGAACAAACCTCAACACATCTTCCTTGTGGTTGGTCAGTCAGTTGCAAGTCTACCCCAGGTAAAAATCAAACAAAAGTTCAACCACTCCCTGAAGGAGGGGAACATCCCATTTGCTGTTCTCATAATCAGTGAGAAACCCAATAGTCATAAAGTTAGATACTCACATTTTTAAGCAAACTAGGATAGTAATCAATAGACTCATATCCAAGACTTTTGGTAAAAAGACAAACTTCTTTCATGTCGAATCTGAATGCAGAAAGTACATGAGATAACAAACCCTAGAAAACAAACAAAGAGAAAAGTCAACTTCTCCCAAGCGAGAAAATGGACAAAGCCCGGAACCTGCGTCTCCTGTAAGTGCCGTGGTTCCTATAAAGCCAGTTATTTATCTTCAACTCAAGACATCAAGCAGAAATGCCAGCACTAAAATGAGTGCATTAAGAGAAAATTTAGACCAAAGTTATTGTGGAACAAGACTAATGAGAGGCAAACCACACTGACCACAAGAAGAGCCTGGTCATCACCACCTCTAAACTGTGCAGACCACAGAGTTACACACACCAGAGCTTCACACTTGTCACTAAACTACAGCTCGGCAAATGCTCTTTATCACAGACTAGCTGCAAGAATTTAAACCTGAAAAAGACCACCACCTTATCTGAAAGGAAAGGAAGGGTTACATAGAAATGGTTCCTAGAAATTGACTGCTAAAAAAACTACTAAAATTATTATCTCATACTGTTCATTGAATACATGAGTTTAGTACAAAGAGGCTAATGTAAAAAATTAGATAATAAGGAAATATAAGTGCTTTCAAGTGTCTAGCTGAAGAAAACATTTGCTAACTAAAAATCAAGACACAATAGGCAAGGTTAAAGGGGGGGGGGCACTTTTTAAGTAAAAATAGAATTTTGTCCTTTTCAGAGAATGAGAAAGAATGTCAGGGAATGGCTGAGGGTTACATGCAGAAAATTGCCATACAAGCTCCCAGATGGCAAGCACAAAGAGCATAAACGTTTAATAAAGGGGGCATTCCTAAGGAAACCCTAAGTGCCTAAAACCACACACTAAACAGCAGTCCTCATGAGTAAGCCTAACCCTGC